>NC_091059.1:148762033-149387033 GCF_000393655.2 Nicotiana sylvestris | reverse complement strand
GTAGAGTCATTTTCATAAAGTTCATGGAGGAATTTTTAGAATTTATTTAGCATATGATCAGCTGGATTTACTCAATCTCACTTATCCGTACAAATTATTGCATATGCATCAACTACATACTTGGAAAGTTAATAGAAGTAAAAAAACTTATCAAGTTAGTTTCTCTGACATTCAAAGTAATTGTGATGACGGGCTCAAATCTATTTAATTGTATGTTTCAGTGCAAATCTCGTTGTACATGTTCTCTTGTTTGCCAATACAATGTAGTCTGTCACATGAGTACAACTTTCTCCCAAGTATTCTTGAGAGAGTCGCTAAATTATTTGTATTATTTTCGTATATAATCGTAAAAGTTGTATCAACTTTTCAATATCCTCTATAAACCACTGCATTTGGATAGAATGTGAAAAACTCCGAGAGGACTCTGCCAACCTAGTTATGCTCTACAAGTGTTAGTAGGAATCGACATCCAATAAATATCTTTGAAAAACTGAAGCTTTCAGTACATTTTCTTTCAAATAATAGTATTCTCAGATGAACCCCAAGACTTCACCAGAACAAAACCATTACACCGAATTTAAGACTCAAATAACTAAGTTGCTCTTGTGTTTCTTTAGGAGCATATGCTATTTCACTTCTCGTCAACAACCAACCCGAAACACAAATAAACTGAGAATTCTAAGCTAATCATGTCTAGTTTTCACAAGCTTTCTACAATGCTCGTATTTTTCTGGATTGGTGCTAGTATGGGGTGTATTTTTGGTGTTTGTACCAAGGAAATCTTCATGAGTTGGTTCCTTGAGATAAGTTATTTTATCAGCACGCTCCTTTGGCTTCTTTAACCCAGGGCAAAACCATTTTTGTTCCAGGAATATACTTAAAGGTTGAGCACTCATATAACTTCTTTTCTAGAATTATGCCCATTTTCTTATTTGCAGCAGAGTAAAAGTAACCTGAACTTTTACTATATTCTATTCCAACGGCCCCGGCTAAATTAGGTCCTTGTTTGTGACCAACGCCTTTTTTGACGGTGCAGCCCCTATGTGCACTTGTTCTTGAAGATCTTCTCTCTGGCTTAAAATTACCTTATTGATGGAGCTTATTCTTCTTCATAGGCTATTTTCTTGATCACATCAGTGTTTTAGATAGCGTGCGGCGACAAATAGCGACGAGGGCCCGCTTCACTGAGGCGAGAGGCGTGCAGCGAAGCGCTCGCTTTTTTGATGTGAAGCGACAGTTTATACGAAAACATAAAATATTATATACATCTAACTAAAAACTCAATAACAATAATATATTAATAAATATATCATTCAAAAACTAAAGACTCATTAGATAGTCATAGACTCACTGAAAAACAGAGCATCAAAAAAAAATACAGCCTCTGCTCTGAAAAAACAGAGCTGAAAGAGATGATGGAAGAAACAGAGCAAAGAACCCAAAAACAGAGCAAAGAAAGAAGAAGAAAAACAGAGCTGAAAGAGATGATGGAAGAAAGAAAAACAGAGTTGGGCTGAAAGAGAAGAAAAACAGCGATCACTGAAGAAAGAAGAAGAAAAAGAAAAAAGAAAACCAGCAATGGTGGTCGAGAGAAAGTAGAAGAAGAAAGGAGAAGAAGAAAAGAAAAGAAAGAAACATACTTGGTGAAGAAGGGGTCGCTGATAGCTGACGATGGAAGAAGAAGAAGATGTGAACCCAAGCCCTAATTTTGTTGAAGGAGAACTGGAGAAGAAGGTTGCAGCTCGTATCGTGAGAAGTGTTTTAACCCAAGCCCTAATTTGTTGTTTTAGACTTTTAGTAATAAACAGATGCCTTTTCTTGCGTTATATTCAAATAGCGACGCCTCGAATCGCTTCTCGCATCTCAGCGCCTCTCACTACAAAGGCAGAGGCGCTCGCTTTTCTTCATCGCAACACAACAGACCAGGAATGGCGACACTGCCTCGCATCGCATCGCTACACGCTTTAGTGCTGTAGCGAGCGCTATTTATAACACTGGATCACATGGCTTCATTTTTCTGCTTTTTGATTCCGGTGTGTTTTCAAGGGACGGGGATTTCTCTTCTTTTGTTTAGATCTTTTGTAGTGGAAGAGTGACTGCCTTTATAGGGTAGAGGTAAGGCTGCGTACACACTTGACACTACTCTCCCCAGACCCCATGTATGGAATCAAGTTGGGTTTGTTGTTGTAGTGCAGAGTGACTCCGTTCAAAATAGAAGAGAATAGTTTACTTGGACTAAAAGTGCACCATTTTTATAAACTTAAAGGAATGTTAGTGCACCCCTTTTTTATGTGCTTCGGGTTGCTTGTAGACGAGAAGTGAAGCTAGTAGATACTCCTGAAGAAGCATGAGAGCAACATAGTTATTTGAGTCTTAAATTTGGTGTAATGACTCTGAATAGTGAAGTCTCGGAGTTTTGCATATGAGAATACTAACTATTATTTAAAAGAATATGTGAATTATGTAAGTTTTAGCTTCCCAAAGATATTTGTTGGATTTCAATTCCTAGTTTCCAACAAACACTTGTAAAGCACATATAGGTTGGCAGAGTCCTATAGTACTTTTACTCTCTATCCAAATGCAGTGATTGCTACAAAGGTTGCTGCAGAAGATATTGAAAAGTTGATACAACCTTTAAAATTATATAGGGAGAGGACACGGATAATTCAATGGCTCGCTCAAGATATTTGAGAGAAAGTTGGATTCATGTGACATAGCTACATGGTATTAGCAAGTAACGGAATATGTACAATGAGCTTTGCATTGAAACACACAATTAAATGAATTTCAGCTCGTCATCACAATTACCTGGAATGTTAGAGAAACTGTCTTGAGAAGTCTTTTGTTTCTCCTAGCTTTTCAAGTATGCAACAGATGCATATGCAATATTTTGTATGGACAAGTGGGATCGAGTAAATCCAATTGATCATATGCTAAGTAAATACTGAAAATTCCTCCCTAACTTTATGGAAATGGTTCTGCGTGATGATGCAATATATTTACTTAAAGTCGTGATATTGGTATCAATCCGAAGTTTTTCGATGGACTTTTAGATTAACAGCAAATAGCATGACACATAGTTATAGGGTAGTAGGTCTCAATATTGGGTGTGGTAATGCATACTTTTAGAAGTCAAATACATATATTTGGTGGATGAACCTCTAGAATTTTGTTGACATAGAAGCCTTATGGTACTGCCCTCGTTTTACTTAGTCAAATGTTTAATATATGATCTTCGCATATGACAGGTGCTCTCTATTTCAAGAGTACCTAAATCCTTATTTCTTTTTTATTATTGCACTCAAGTTGCACATTTATTCATGTATGATTAGTAAAAGAATGTTGATTTCCTAATTTTTTTTAAAAAAATTTAAGAATGTCTATTTGAAAAATGCACTCCAATGCAATAAATTTGGTTTAGGAATGAAATCTCGTAACGGACATGGAAACATCACGTTGATTTTTCGAGTCAGGATTAGATCTTAAAGGGTTTAAACCAAAAAAGACTAACTCACTATGACGCATTAAGTAGAATACTCTAGTGGTGCTTAGCGGCAATTTGGTAACTTAAATTATTATATTTGAAACCAGTACCACTTTCCCTGCTTTCAATATTAATAACAACATATTGGAGACCTATGTCTCTTTTTTTATGACAAGAAATTACTTTTACATACTAAAATAAGGAAGGAATTTAAAAACATAAAAATCTTCATAAAAGAAAGATGAAAATGTTTCATCATAAACCCATGAGCAGGAACAAAAAAGAAAGATGAAAATGTTTCATCATAAACCCATGCGCTGAAGTTACCTATTTAGATGTATGGTATGATAGGATATATAATCAACGAGAAAGTCCAAATTCTAATGTCGTGCACACACACTATCACTGATATTTAAGGACAGTACTATACGCCACGTTATTTTAGTTTGTCATTTATTTCATGAGATCTAGTTTCTTAAAAAATGAATTAAGAAAAGAAAAGTCAACAAATATAAAAAATATATCTAAAACAACCTAGGTTGTTCTTTCTCAATGTTAGCAAAATTCTTTGGCACTCGAGTCCCAGCAATGCCGCCAAAACATTGTTGATTGCCAAATTACACAATGTTTTTCATCTTAGTGCATCTTACCCTATCGCATATTTCAACCCAGAAAAAAAACTTCAGATCTTCCGATATAATGGAGTTTGTTCACAGAAAGAATAGACGTCCAAACGGGATGAAACAGCTTGAACTATGCATCAGATGCTGAAGAAACAGACTACAGATTAGAATGAAATAATTCCAAGTTCAAGAAGGAAAACTTGACGGTAATTACCAAATATGGTCATTATTAGAAAGTGTCAGAAATAACTATGCGTGGTTCACAAAAGGAAAAGAAGTGCAGTACCGTTTTCTGACATAAAAAGAAATTTTTTGAATTTGGTGGACTACATATCTAGGAACATCTTCAACCCTACAATATGGGAGGAGGAAAACCAAGAAAAGCTACCATAAATATCAGAGAGGAGAGCTCCAACACCCTTTTTTATGAGAAGATAGAGAGCTCCAACCCATTAGTATGGGGAACTTTTTGAAGAAAAACATGAAGTATGGTGGATGATACACATGACTTAGAAATAGCAGCATAACAACTCCATTGTCATTTTGAAATTGAAGGCTAACAAGTAGTACAAGATACATGATCAGAGCTCTCACTTGCAACAGAGCCAGAATCCATATAAGGACTAGAAAAGGCTAATCCAGTTACACATCAATAGCAGGTTAGGCACTCAAAATCAAGGCTTCTTTTAAAGGAAATGTAGTGTGCCTCAGTCATCAGAAAGTACCACCAGCATATGCTAAACTTTAACACATGATTAAATAACATTCTGATGGCAAGACAACCCTTTTCAATACTTAGGTTGATAAGCAAGTAACAGAATAACCCAGGACTTGCTAGCTTAGTATAATTATCCTATTGTGATCTACTTTCGAATTCAAAGTGCACGTGAGAAGTGAAAACCATGATCAAATATGTCACAGGAAGACAGCAAATTCCTTTCTGTGCTCATAATGTAGGCCAAAAGTTGTATGAGAATATCAATAGCCATCATCTAGTTGGGCACTCAAAGCAATATAAGTTGAATTGATATGCAGATACATTCTGCATGGGCATTTACTGCAATCATCTATACTAGAACAGAGAAGATATGCAAGATTTAGCTTGATTCTTGCAATACTAAAACATAGAATAACAAGAACTCTACATAATTAGAAAGCTTCCACCACAAACACGACGCACGCCATAGATAGATGTTAGTATTTGATCACATTCCATAAAAAGCATCTTACTGAGTAAAACCCAAGTAACATTTACTCAAGTAACATATAACAGAACATGATCATTAGCAGCAAAATTGGTTTAATTGAACTTACTTCATTGACCGGAAACTTGCATACTCCCACCTTTTCGTCCTTAGATGATCCACAACCATCATTCCCGCTTACAACCTTCGGTTTCTTCTCACCAGCAACATCCTCATTCACCACATCAGCTTTCTTCCTCTTCTTATTACCCGCACTCGTCGCCTTACTCTTCTTATCACGTACCTTCCACACGTTCTTCTTTCTATAAAGCAATTTCTCAAATTTCCACGGCGCACAGCTCGTATCTATCACCATAACTTCGGTCCGCGAAAATCCCAACAGATTGGGGTGGGACTTGTCCTCCTCTTCAGCTACGTTTAAATTACTGCCTTGTTCTAATAGCTTGACCTGAGATTCCTTAATTTCCACTCGACTGTTGTCATCGCTCATCGGCGACGCAGCATTGTTAATTTCAGATGAAGCACAAAACCTAGGGTTTGTTTGTTTGCGTGACCCCTTTTTGAAATTAAATTTAGGGAAACTAGTTGATTCTCCCATACAAAAGAGCTCGGAGAGAACATTTGTAACTACATTGCACAGTTGTTCGTTGTCTCCACTGTTACCTGGTGCTGCCGGAGTTTGGGCAGGTTCGTTTACGGACCGAATTGGATCGGAGCTGGATTCTGAACCGACATTATTATTGTTATTACCTCTTAGCTGAGTTTCGGCGTGGGGAGAAATAGAATTGGATCCATCAGGAGTCTGGTGATCGGCAAAGGAAAAGCCTTTTGATGATCGGAGCCGGTCGAGCCAGTTGGAACCGGATTTCTGGGTAGAAATTGAACAGAGCATTGTCGGAGAGAGAAAGGTAAACGAGGTGGACCTTACCAGAAATGAGCAGACTGGAGTAGGAAAGCAGGCTTAGGGTTTACAGAGTCCATGATTGCACAGCGAAAGCTATTACAGGCCGCCATCGGATGTGCGAAGGGAGTATGTGAAAATTGAAATATCGAGAAGTTGACACGTTGCTTGTAAGTGGTTGGAGGGAACATGAAAGAACAGCCAAAGAGTAGTAATAGTGTAGTAGTAGTAATAATTGTTTGTATCAGAGTAACGGCGACCATTCTTCAAGATAACAGCAGCCATCAATTTCGCGGGCGGAAAAATCCGGAAAAAAAAAAGTGAAATATTTTTCAAGTGAATATGGTTTTAAAAATTAGAGTTGTGTTTGGACATGAATATTATTTTGGATTGTTTTTGAATTTTTATGAGTCATCTGAATGAAAATAATGAAAAAAAGCTTTTTAAAGTTTTTCAAATTTTCGAAAAATTCCAAAATTCATCTTCAAGTAAAAATTAGAAATTTTATGGTCAAACACTGATTTTCAAAAAAAAAGGAAAAATTTTCGAAATAAAGGGAACAAATTTTCATGGCCAAACGGCCTTTTAGTTGCGCATGCACGCGTTTCACCTCCTAACTCTTTAATAGTCTGTTTGGCCAAGCTTTAAAAATCAGCTTATTTTGAGAAGTTTTTTTTAAAAAAAATTTTTTTGTAAAAAACAGTTTGTATTTAGCTAATTAAAATAAAAAGTACTTTTGAGCAGCAATTACTGTTTGACCCAACTTCAAAAAAATGCTTATAGTGTATTTTTCTCAAAAATATTTTTCAAAAAAGTGCTTCTTGGGAAAAGCTACTTTTTTCTTCTTCTCCAGAACTGCTTCTGCTTCTATCTAAAACATTTTTTTATTCTTCTAAAAAATTGGCCAAACAGACTATAAGTCTAACCATGGCACCATAAGTACAATTAGGGGTGTTCACGGTTCGGTTTGATCGGTTTTTGATCAAAACCAAAACCAAACCAATTTAATCGGTTTTTAAAATTTTAAAATCAAAACCAAACCAAATTAAATACAAACCATCGGTTTGGTTGTCATTGGTTTGGTTCAATTTTTCGGTTCTTAGTAAGCTAATAATAAGTCGATAATAGTGAAATAACACTAGACAATAATCTGAAAATAATTTGCTAAATTTATACTTTTTTATATATTTCTTTCGGAATTGAAAGTTTATTTACCTCTTTATATGAAAAGAATGAACAAAAAAACAACTAAAAGTTTGCTTTCTCAAGCTTTACCCACTATAGTCCTACAATTTGAGTTTGTTTTCTTTACTCTTACTAGTATTAGTACCCGCGCGGATGCGCGGACATTAATCATGTCAAATATTTAAGTTATTTGGATTGTATTTTAGTAATCTTAAAATTTACACTTTCTCAGTAATGTCACGACCCTAAACCCGGACCCGGCCGTAATGGCGCCTCTCGTGAAGACAAGGTCAGCCAACTAGTCCCAATTCAATTTTTAAACAGTTAAACATTAATAAACAGTCTAAGCATGAGTGACTAAACCAAAGACTAAGCAAAAGATTTTATAATGTACGAAATACAGTCCAAACACAGCTCGATACCGGGGTGTCACAAGTCACGAGCATCTACTAGGGTCTAAATACAACTGAAAAGTCTGAAATGTGCAAAATACGGATTAATGAAATAAGGAGGGAGAAAAGTAGTGTTGCGAACGCCGGCAGCTACTTTGCTAAACTCTGATGACTCTGTCTCCGATCAGCTAATACCCACTACCGGGTTCAGAAATACCTGAATCTGCATACAAGGTGCAGGGAGTAAAGTGAATACTCCAAATCAATGAGTAATAATCATAACTAAAGTCTGAATGGTAAGAAATCACGAAACGTGCATCAACATGCTGTATAGAAGCAGTACAAAATCAGTAAGAAAGCAATGAAGCTGTAAAATCTCTTAAAAACATCTTAGCTCAATTTAACTCCTTTGAAAATGACTTTTCAATAGTTATGCAAATGAATGCAAAACAATTAATGCAAGTAAGCACAGAAAATTCGCCCATCGGGCACAAATACACAATTAAACAGGTACATGACAGGCAAATAAGAAAGATAAGCACACAAGGTTCGCCCCTCGGGCACAATGTCAACCAATCCGCCCCTCGGGCAATATCTCAGAACAATACCAGCCCCTCGGGCTATATCTCACATCACAATGGGTACCCACGTTCACTGGGGGGTGCAGACTCCTGGAGGGGCCCCTTACGGCCCAAGCGCAATATCAAGTCACCTCGTGGCATCATAAACAGGCTCTCGGCCTCATATCAGTATCAACAAGTCACCTCGTGGCGTACATATCTCAGGCCCTCGGCCTCGAAATCAAATCAGTGTATCACCGCTACGGCGTGCAGCCCGACCCAAAAGTATCCTCACAACACAGGCCTTCGGCCTTACTCAGTCAAAAATCACATAAGCCACTCGGGCAACAGTAAAACATGATGCTCAGCCCAAAATATAATTTAAAATATCATTTCAAGTGTTAAAGCATAGTAAACATGACTGAGTTTTGAAAATAGTAGAATATAGCATGACTGAGTACAAGTTTAAAGTCAAAACAGTGAGGAAATATCAATAAAAATCCCTGAAGGGTTCAAATAGTTGGCATGAAGCCCAAATGTGGCATTCAACCCAAATAATGATAATAGCAAATAGATTTCAGTCAAATATGCGGTAAAATCATTAATCGGGACGGACCAAGTCACAATTCCCAATAGTGCACGACCCGACGCTCGTCATCAAGCATGTGCCTCACCTCAATATAGCACTACGATGTGCAATCCGGGGTTTCAAACCCTCAGAACATCATTTACAATCATTACTCACCTCGATCCGGTCCAATCTCTAGCCCGCGATGCCTTCGCCCGCACAAATCGACCTCCGGATGCTCCAAATCTAGCCACAATCAGTACATAATCATTAAACAAAGGGGACGAAGCTCACTCGAAAATATCCAATTTACATCCAAATCCCGAAATTGTTCAAACCCGGCCCCTGGGCCCACATCTTGAAACTCGATAAAATTAACATCAATGGAATCCCCATTCTCTCATGAGTTCATACATATCAAATTTACCAAAATCCGACCTCATCTGGTCACTCAAATTCTAAAAATTCAGTCTCCAATTTCAAGCCCTAAATTCCCAACTCTTCCTCTATTTTCCGCCAAATTTTCATGATTAAACAATGATATAGTCACCATAAACACAAGGTATAAAGCCCAAGTAGATTACCTCAGTGGATACACTTGATCCCCTCATGAAATCACAGTTTGGAGCTCCAAAATCGCACAATAATGGTGAACAAATGACTGAAAATTGTGAAGG
The DNA here is from genome assembly GCF_000393655.2 of Nicotiana sylvestris. NCBI lineage: Eukaryota > Viridiplantae > Streptophyta > Magnoliopsida > Solanales > Solanaceae > Nicotiana > Nicotiana sylvestris. Next base: position 149,377,438 of record NC_091059.1, on the reverse strand, counting down.
GGCACTTTTATACCTTCTGTCCAGCTCTTTCGCACCTGCGATCCTATAAGTGCATCTGCGCTTCCGCTTCTGCGGAAAAACATCCGCTTCTGTGGATTTCACTTATGACACCAGGACTTGCATCTGCGGTCAATCCACGCACCTGCGGACCGCAAAACAGCCAAAATTACGCATTTGCAATCACACTTCTGCATCTGCGACTCCGCAGATGCGGTCCACATAGCCGTTTTTGTGGTTCCTGCTCCTCAATCCCTTTTTCGCTTATGTGACTAAAACTCCACTTATGTGGCGCTGCACCTGCGCTTCCCAATCCGCAGGTGCGAAAATACCAGAAGCAGCAAATTCAGCAGCTGCAACAAAATTTAAACTTCTCCGTCAACCATCCGAAATCACCTTGAGGCCCCCGGGACCTCAACCAAAAGCACCAACATATTCTAATACCTTATTCAAACTTGTTCCGATCATCGAAACACCTCAAACAATATCAAATCACCCAAAACACATCGAATTCAAGCCAAACTTTCTAAAATCTTCCGCATTTCGCTTTTGATCAAAAACCCAACCAAACCACGTCCGAATGACCTGAAATTTTGCACACACATCCCAAATGACATAACGGAGCTGCTGGAACTTTCGGAATTCCATTCCGGCCCCTATATCAAAATCTTATTTATCAACTGGAAAACGCTAAAATCTCAATTTCGCCAATTCATGCCTAAACCTTCCACGGACCTCCAAAATGCATTCCGATCACGCTTTTAAGTCCCAAATCACCTAATGGAGCTAACAAAATCATAAAAATTTGATCCGAGATCATATACAAATAAGTCAAATCTTGGTCAAACCTTTCGAATTACAAGCTTCAAACTGAGAACTGTTCTTCCAAATTTCATGTCGATTACCTTGAAAACCAAAACCAACGATTTACATGAGTCATAATACATCACATGGGGCAAGTCATGCCCGAGAACTGGCGAGCCAAGTGCAAAAGCTCAAAACGACCGGTCGGGTCGTTACAAGTAAATATAGATAATCATTGGATATTAACTACATAAAAAAATTAACCATTTCTTCTATTTTTCTTTTTTGATACCATTCTTGACAGTGTCATTGGATCCTAAAAATAGTCAGGAAGCAAAATAATAACTCATATTTATGGCAAAACAATCAAATGTTGAGACAATGAATGACTCTTTGGATAAGACTTAACTCTTTTACTACTACTTGAACTCTTATTTGGTGTGTTGATATCTCTTAAAAAATATTTCTTTCTTAAAATTTCAGTTACTAAAATATTATTTTTCAATAATAATTATTTTTATAATAATGTAATTGAAAATATTATTCTTAATTCAAAACTCATTTTAGTTGGTTATCTAAAAATAAAAAAAATTCTTTAGCTAGTGAATTTTTTTTTACTCCATTTTGATATTTGACAGTAGCCATGTTAAATATCTGAGTTATTTGAATCACATGTAAATAACCTTAACATTTAAACCTTCTAAATAATTATAGATAATCGTCATATATTAATTAAGAAACACTACATGAAAAAAGACTAACATTTTCTCAATTCTCGTAGCGATAATATATTTTTGCACTATGCCCATAGGTGTCATTAGAACCTAAAATAACCACAAAGTGAAATAATAACTCATATTTATGGCAAAGCACAAAGGTTGACACGATATAAACGATTCTTTGATTACGACGTGACTCTTATACTACGATTTGAACTCTTATTTGGTATGATTTTATCTTTCAAAAAATATTTCTATTTTGAAATTTCAATTTCTAAAACTTTATATATATTATAATAATGATTATCTTTATAATGATGTAAGTGAAGATATTATCATTAGTTTAAAATTTACTTTAATCAGTTTTCTAAAATTTAAATGATTCTTTGGCCGGATTTATTTCAGTATGACTCTACTTTAAGATTATCGATATCTCTAGCCCTAGAATTTGAATTTTTAATACCTTATGTATATAAAAAATTTGTTCTTTGAATCATTAAATGTTAAATTAGTTGATTATTATTATAAAATATTGCATATATTGTCTTAAAATTGTCAAGTAGTTTATAAAATATTGCATATATTGTCTTAAAATATTGGTATGGCTCTGATACCAAGGGGGTATGGGATCGCTTCCGAATGAGGCTCAGGAAATGAATTACAAGAACTTCAACCCTGGCTAGCTACTAACCTCTGGGTGAACCTTAAACCACGGTGCTCCTCACAACCCTTCAACGGTCACTCTGCCTAAACGGGTCCAAGCACCACCGGTTAGGTTGGCCTAACCAAGGTTTACTGTCGAGATAGGTAACTGCCTGGACTATACAGTTCTTAACCCATAACCTCATCGAGGTGATACAGTAAATTCATAGTTACAAAAACATGCTTAGTAAAAAAACCTTGAATACTAAGTTTAACACTTACCTGTTTAGCCTATCATTTAGGCTAACAGTACCACAAATATAGAAGAGGGAAGGAGTAGAACAGTACCAGAGACCACCTGATTTATGGCCAAGTGACCTTTTGATTTTATTTCAAAATTCAAAATATTACAAAGGAGAGAGTTTTGTACAAGAGAGAGAAACTAGAGAGAGGTCAGAGCGCTGGGACACATGCCAGAATACCCTCACTCCGGCCCTTCCACAAGCCGCCCAAATCCCCTTTATCATCAAGAAAGAAGCCCGCATGATTCCCAAGCTCCACCACCCCATCAACCTCTCCCAACACCCAATATTCCCATTTTTGTGGGACCAACATCAGCCCCTTTGCAAAGAACGACTAGTGAGCCATTGTTTCAGGCTCACGATACACAATATTATCCCCCTGAGCCTACGTTTCATGCCCCCGAACCACAGGCTTACAATCCACATTTGGAAGTGCCGGCAGAGATTGAGAAGCCGGCTAAGGCCCCTAAACAGGATGAAGTATTGAGAAAGTTCAAAAGCCTGGAGCAGTCCTTCAGGAACTTGCACGGGCTGGGCAACCAAGTCAGCGTAGCATACAAAGATCTGTGCCCTTTCCCAGACGTCCAACTCCCGGCTGGGTTCAAGATGCCTAAGTTTGATTTATATGAAGGACACAGTGATCCCACGGCACATTTGCGGGGATTCTGTAGCAAAATGAGAGGGGCATGCGGCAAGGATGAGCTGCTGATAGCTTATTTTGGCCAAAGTCTGAGCGGATCTGCACTGGAGTGGTATACCAGGCAGGATTCCAGTAGGTGGTATACTTGGGATGACCTGGCGCAGGCTTTTGCAGGTCATTTCCAGTACAATCTCGAGATAGTCCCTGACCGTCTCACATTATTAAGAACTGGGAAGAAACCCGGGGAAAGTTTTCGCGAGTTCGGGTTCCGCTGGAGAGAACAAGCAGCTAGAGTCGATCCTCCCATGAGAGAGGGAGAGATGGTGGACTATTTCTTACAAACATTGGATCCAACCTACTTTGGCCACTTGGTGACAACAGTTGGAAAATCTTTCAACGAGGTGGTCAAGATAGGGGTCATGATAGAAGAGGGTCTGAGGTCTGACAAAATCTTGAACTATTCGGCACTTAAGGCCACGACCCAGGCTATTCAGAGCGGCACGGGAGGTGCGCTGAGAAGAAAGAAAGAAGAGGTTGCCACGATCGAGGCAGGCAGTTGGTCCAGGGCTGGCAGGCCACACTACAACCAACCCAGTCCTCACAGGTCAAACTACCCATACAACCCACCACAAAATTTCTATCCACCTCGAGAACCACATTGTTTCGTACACCAGGCCCAAGTATACACTCAGCCTTCGGTTCGCCCGCAATGGCGTGCGCCGGTTCCCCAGAACATATATACGCCACCACAAAACACCTATCCTCCACCGAGGGCGTATAGAAACCCTTCAGGGGCAGGCTTCCGGGGAAATCCAGATGCTAGGAATGACAGGTTGCGGAAGCAGAGAACTTTCACGGAGTTGGGAGAAACCTACACCGCTTTGTTCCACAAGCTGAGGCAATTGGGTTTGGTTAGTCCTGTCCAGACTCGAGAACCAAATCCCCCACCTCAGAATTTGGATCGATCAATAAGTTGTGAATACTGCTCAGGGATGCTCGGGCATGACACCGAGAAGTGTTGGAAGTTAAGGCATGCCATACAGGATCTTATCGACACCAATAAGATCGAGGTCCAGGCACCGGAAGCTCCTAACATCAACCAAAACCCACTACCAGCGCACCACGAGACTCACATGATTGAGTTGGTGTATGAGGGAGGAGAGTTGAAAAAACCCTTACAAACAGTGATGATGATCCAATCCGCCCCGAAGGAAGTCTCAACCAGTGGGGGAACGAAGGTACAGTCACAGGGAGAAAGCGTCAAGCCAGTAGTGATATTGGGAAAGAGCCCGTCCGCCATAACAAGCAAACCCGAGCCAAACAAGTTGGTAATATCAGGGGTTCCGCCCGCACCTGCTGTTGTGTTAAAGGGGGCATATAGAGAACTGGTCACCGTAAATCCTGTAGTCCAGCTGCCGATGATTGATAGCAAGACTGTGCCTTGGAAATATGAAAAGGCGGTGGTGATGTACAAAGGAAAACAGGTAGAAGAAGTTAGTTGTGAAGCGCAAGGACTGACTCGATCAGGTCGATATTTTGCTCTGGTGGAGCTAAGAAGAACCAACCCAGTTGCAACCAAGAAACCTATGTCCGAAGAAGAGGCTGAGGAGTTCCTGAGGAAGATGAAAGTGCAGGACTACTCCGTGGTCGAACAGCTGAGAAAAACACCGGCCCAGATCTCGTTGCTGTCATTACTGATCCATTCTGAGGAGCATCGACGGGCTTTGATGAAGATATTGAACGAAGCTCATGTACCCAATGAGATTTCTGTAAACCACCTGGAAACCATTGCCAGCAAGATTTTCGAGGTGAACAGGGTAATATTCTCAGATGATGACCTGCCAATGGAAGGTACGGAGCATAATAAAGCTTTGTACCTAGCTGTCAAATGTGAAGACTCGGTGGTAACTCGAGTACTGGTGGATAACGGCTCAAGTGCCAATATTTGCCCACTATCTACCCTGAATCAACTAAAGATCGACCACGGAAGGATGCACAAGAACAGTATCCGTGTCTGAGGGTTCGACGAAAACGGAACAGCCACTGTGGGGGATGTTGTACTTGAATTGACCATCGGTCCAGTCCTGTTTACCATGGAATTCCAGGTGTTAGACGCCACAGTATCTTACAACCTGCTGTTAGGACGACCATGGATTCATGCAGCCAAGGCGGTGCCCTCCACCCTACATCAGATGGTGAAGTTCGAGTGGGAAAGACAAGAGGTCGTGTTACACGGCGAGGATACAACGTGCACCATGGGCGGAGCCATTGTACCTTTCATAGAGACCGCTGATGACAAAGGTCCTTGGGTCTACCAGATTTTCGATACAGGGTCGGCCAACAAAATTTCTGAAGGAGAAATCATCCCGCACCCTAGGGTAGCTGCCGCAACAGTCATGATGGTCTCAGAAATGCTGGGTAATGGATTTGTGCCAGGAAAAGGCCTGGGAGTCGAGCTTCAAGGGATTGTCCAACCTGTCTCCCTTCCTAAAAATCTGGAAACTTTCGGATTGGGGTTCAAACCAACCGCAGCAGATAGGAAGCAAGCGCGAAAAATGAAGAAGAGGGTCTGGTTTCTGCCTAAGCCGGTGCCACGTCTCTCAAGGTCTTTTGTCAAAGCAAGTGCTAGGGGGTCACCGGTCCCGAAGATTCTAGGACCAGTGATCGGTATAAATGAGGACCTAAATCAGAGTTTTGAGAGGCTATTCGCTGATGTCAGTGTGGTAGAAGCTGGAGAAGGTTCCAGCAGAACAGAGATACAGTTTGTGGGGCCTGAGGCCAAGACCAACAATTGGACAGTTACTCCTCTTCCTGTCCGAGGGGAGTCTTGGTAGTAGGCTTTGATTTATGTTTTGTGTGTTTTGTTTTGTCCGGATTATTCCAGGGTGTAATCCAAATTTTACGTTTGTCTTGTAAAAGTGTGAACCCTTTTATCCCGCAAGTTTAATAAAGTTCTCTCTTTTGTCCTATTTTAATTTTTGTTTTGTTCTTTTTTCTTTCTGAACAGTTCTCTTTTTACTGGTTCTAATGACATGGCATGCACAACGGATCTTCGACCTAGTCTAATAAATCAATCTGAATCCGACTCAATGATGCAAGAGGTCGTTTGTGATGATGAATCTGAATGTGACGAAGGTGAAGCCTTCGAAGAGATAAACCGAGAACTGTGCCAATTTGAAGAGAAACCCAAGCCTAACCTAAATGACACTGAGGCTGTGAATCTAGGAGACGCTGATAACGTCCAAGAGACCAAAATTAGCATCCACATTGAGCCGAATGTCAGGGAAGAATTGATCAAAACCCTCATGGAATTCAAAGATGTTTTTGCATGGTCATATGACGATATGCCTGGATTAAGCACCAATTTAGTGGTTCACAAATTGCCCACTGACCCGGCATACCCTCCGGTCAAGCAAAAACTAAGGAAATTTAAAACAGAAATGAGTGTAAAAATCAAAGAAGAAGTGATTAAGCAGTTGCAGGCGAAGGTCATTCGGGTCACTCGATATCCCGAGTGGTTGGCCAATGTGGTACCAGTCCCAAAGAAGGATGGAAAAATCAGGGTGTGCGTCGACTACCGCAACCTCAACAAAGCAAGTCCCAAGGACAATTTTCCATTGCCCAACATCCATATCTTGATCGATAATTGCGCTGGGCGCGAGATCGGATCCTTTGTAGATTGCTATGCGGGTTATCATCAGATCCTAATGGACGAGGAGGATGCGGAAAAGACAGCGTTTATTACGCCATGGGGAACTTACTGCTATCGGGTAATGCCGTTCGGATTGAAGAACGCCGGGGCAACATACATGCGAGCAATGACTGCTGTGTTTCATGACATGATACACAAAGAAATCGAGGTGTACGTCGATGATGTGATCATCAAATCTTAGCGTCAGGAGGACCATGTAACAGACCTAAGGAGATTTTTCCAAAGACTCCGAAGGTATGATATCAAGCTTAACCCGGCCAAATGCGCATTCGGGGTTCCATCAGGAAAGCTGCTAGGATTCATCGTCAGTCGACGGGGGATTGAGTTAGACCCATCCAAAATTGAATCCATCCGAGATTTGCCACCGCCAAGGAACAAAACAGAGGTAATGAGTTTGCTGGGTAGACTCAATTACATCAGCAGGTTCATCGCTCAACTCACCGCAACTTGTGAGCCCATATTTCGGCTGCTGAGAAAGGATGCTGCGGTAGGTTGGACGACAGAGTGTCAGGAGGCCTTCGACCAAATCAAAGGGTATCTGTCTAATCCACCCGTATTGGTCCCGCCTAAGCCAGGGAAGCCCTTAATTCTTTATCTGACGGTCCTGGAAAATTCATTTGGTTGTGTGCTGGGGCAACATGATGACACAGGAAGGAAGGAGCAGGCCATCTACTATCTTAGCAAGAAATTCACAGTACATGAGGTCAAGTACACTCAACTCGAGAAAACATGTTGCGCCCTAACTTGGGTAGCTCAGAAGTTGAAGCACTACCTGTCTTCATATACTACTTATCTCATATCCCGTTTGGACCCATTGAAGTATATCTTTCAGAAACCTATGCCCACGGGAAGGTTAGCAAAATGGCAAATTCTGCTCACAGAGTTTGATATCGTCTATGTGACGAGGACAACCATGAAAGCCCAGGCGCTGGCCGATCATTTGGCAGATAATCCCGTTGATGAAAAGTACGAGCCCTTAAGAACGTACTTTCCCGACGAAGAGGTAATGCATACAAATGAGATGGAATTAACTGAGGAACCGGGTTGGAAGCTTTTCTTCGACGGAGCTGCAAATGCAAAAGGGGTTGGAATAGGAGCAGTACTCATTTCTGAAACAGGACGCCATTATCCTGTTACGGCTCAACTACGCTTCTATTGCACCAATAATATGGCCGAGTATGAAGCTTGCATTCTGGGTCTGCGCTTGGCTACTGACGTGGATGTCCAAGACGTCTTGGTCTTGGGAGACTCGAACCTCTTGGTACATCAAATTCAGGGCGAATGGGAAACACGAGATCTAAAGCTCATACCATACCGACAATGCTTGCATGATCTGAGAAAGCGATTTCGATCGGTGAAGTTCAAACATATCCCGAGAGTTCACAATGAGGTTGCGGATGCCTTGGCCACTTTAGCATCAATGTTGCACCACCCTAACAAAATGTATGTTGATCCTCTGCACATCCAGGTCCGTGATCAACACGCTTACTGTAATGCCATAGAAGAGGAGCCAGATGGCGAACCCTGGTTTCATGATATCAAGGAATACCTCGGAATGGGGACATATCCAGAACAGGCCTCTGGAGGCCAGCCCTTCGGCGTTTGTCGAATGGTTTCTTCCTCAGCGGAGGAGTGTTGTACAAAAGAACCCTAGATTTAGGATTGTTGAGATATATAGATGCCGGTCAAGCCACGACAGTTATGTCAGAGGTACATGCTGGAGTTTGTGGGCCACACATGAGCGGATATGTATTGGCAAGGAAAATCCTTCGAACAGGGTGTTATTGGCTCACCATGGAACACGACTGTATCACTTTCGTAAGGAAATGCCATCAGTGCCAGATACATGGAGATCTGATCCATTCTCCGCCAACAGAGTTACATACGATGACAGCACCCTGGCCGTTTGTAGCATGGGGCATGGATGTCATTGGACCTATCGAACCAGCAGCATCCAACGGCCACAGGTTCATTCTTGTGACCATTGATTACTTCACCAAATGGGTTGAGGCTAAAACCTTCAAGTCGGTAACCAAAAAGGCAGTGGTGGACTTTGTTCACTCCCATATCATCTGCAGATTTGGAATCCCAAAAGTGATCATCACGGATAACGGTGCGAATCTTAACAGCAGCCTGATGAGAGAGGTATGCCAACAATTCAAGATTACCCACCGCAATTCCACCCCATATCGTCCCAAGGCGAATGGAGCGGTCGAAGCAGCCAATAAGAATATCAAGAAGATACTGCGAAAGATGGTGGAAGGATCCAGACAATGGCACGAGAGATTACCCTTTGCTTTGTTGGGTTACCGCACTACTGTCCGGACTTCCATAGGTACAACTCCTTATTTGTTGGTGTACGGAACTGAAGCCGTAATACCGGCGGAGGTCGAAATTCCATCCCTCCGGATTGTCGCTGAAGCCAAGATTGATGATGATGAATGGGTCAAAGCTCGGTTGGAACAGTTAAGCTTGATAGACGAGAAAAGATTGGCGGCAGTGTGCCATGGTCAGCTGTACCAGAAGAGAATGGCAAGAACATACAATAAGAAGGTGCGCCCTAGGAAGTTTGAAGTAGGGCAGCAGGTATTGAAGAAGATCCTCCCGCATCAGGTCGAGGCAAAAGGCAAATTCGCCCCAAATTGGCAAGGGCCTTATATCGTGACCAGAGTATTGTCCAACGGTGCTTTGTGTTTGACAGATATCGAGGGGAGATGTGTCGACATGGCTATCAATTCTGATGCAGTCAAGAGATATTATGCGTAATTTCTTTAATTATGGCAATTATTGGTTCGTTTGTTTGTATTTGGCATTTATTGGATAATGAGATGACGGAGGCAATTCTTTCTTCTATCCAAACACTTTTAACCCTTGCTTCCCCTTTTGAGCCTTAAGTTATTCTTTCATACCCCTCTTTTGGAATCACTAATGGAAAAGACATGGAAAAAAAGAAAAAAGGAAAAGAAAAAAAAGAGAGAAAAGAAAAGAAAAAAAAATCTTTAAAGGAAAATGAAAAGAAGGAGAAAGAAAAGAAAAAAAAACAACAAAGAAAAAAAGAAGATAAAATCATAAGAAATACAAAACCGTGGGAACTACGTTTGACCTGATTCCTCAAAGAGGATACGTAGGCGCCTCACGGCTCGGTCATAGTGTGCATCACAGTGTATATAGGATGCATAATGTACATAGTGTGCATAATAGGCACAGTGTGCGTAACGCACGTAGCTCAACCTAAGTGTAAAAATAAGATTCCCCAAGCAAGAAAACTGGGGCAGAGGTTATGTTTTAAGTTCCAACAAAGGTTTGATTTCCAAAAGTTGTAGCACATCACCCATCAAATTATTTTCATTTTTATAGCCTTTCTTTAGCCCCACACCAAAACCAACATCAACGTCCAAAAGACCTCCCGATCAATGTCCAAGAGATGCCAAGTCAGGCAAATAAGGCCGAGAATAATACACCGATCACCAGCAAAGAAGAGGATCGTAAGACTGGGAATGAATTGATGGTCAAAGGAATCTCCAGAAGAGAGGGTCGTATCAACAACACCCCGATTCCTCGAAAGAAATAAAATGAGAAAGTCTTATCGGTGAAAACCTTCACAGGCACCGAAAGGCGACGTAAGATGAGGGATATAAAATGAGAGAGTCTTATCGGTGAAAACCTTCACAGGCACCGAAAGGTGACGTAAGATGAGGGATATAAAATGAGAGAGTCTTATTGGTAAAAACCTTCACAGGCACCATAAGGCGCCGGGAGATGAGAGAAAGAGAGAGTCTCATTAGTGAAAACCCCTCGAAGGGCACTATGAGGCGACAAGACAGATCAACAAAAAGCGACCACATTCGCAACGAAATGGACACTCATTTATCATCCCCAGCAAGTCAGACCATCGGGCAAATCGATTGATACAAATAGACTGGGTCGGGAATCTATGGTGCACGTCATGATCACGAGGACCAGTCATGTCCTCCAGATAAGTTCTTCTGAGTTTCTTCTCCCACCAAATATTGGTTCAGAAAGATTTTCTCCTTTTTCTATCTTTTATTTCTCTTCCTAAAAATTTGTCTTAAAAAGGATTTTTTTTTCAAAGCTTACTACCAGAGACCGAAGGGGAATTCATCCAATGCAGGATAACACAAACAGTCTTAAAGGCCGGCCCCAGGCAATGCAATGATCGTGCCTCGCAGTTTTTGGAGGAAGTAAGCTCCCAAAGGGAGTGGTTTCGGGAGTAAAAGCAGATTCCCACAGCATGTGCTTAAAGAGAAAGCAGAAAAGGGAACAAATTGAAAACCAGCCCCAGCAGGCTAGAGACCCCCAGCAGGCAATTTTGTCCACTAACCAATTATGGGGACATAGAGCAAGAAAAGGGGAAGAGAGGAAAAATCATCCGCCGGAAAGGCACCCTCTACCACCACGATTAAAACTAATTAAATCCTTTTGTCTGCTGCAGGAAAACAAAGGATTGATGATGGCAGCGAGATGCAACGCCAGGGAAATCACCAAAAACCGGGGCAGAAAATTTTCTGCCGATTGTCAAAAATTTTCTCGGAAGAATGGGGAAACAATTTCAAATACATTTAACTTCTAGGTCGCCCACCAGTATAATGCGAGAATACTTTTAAGTTCTAGGTCGCCCACCAGTATAATGCGGGAATACATTTAAGTTCTAGGTCGCCCACCAGTATAATGCGAGAATACATTTAAGTTCTAGGTCGCCCACCAGTATAATGCGGGAATACATTTAAGTTCTAGGTCGCCCACCAGTATAATGCGGGAATACATTTAAGTTCTAGGTCGCCCACCAGTATAATGCGGGAATACATTTAAGTTCTAGGTCGCCCACCAGTAAAATGCGGGAATACATTTAAGTTCTAGGTCGCCCACCAGTAAAATGCGGGAATACATTTAAGTTCTAGGTCGCCCACCAGTAAAATGCGGGAATACATTTAAGTTCTAGGTCGCCCACCAGTAAAATGCAGGAATACATTTAAGTCCTAGGTCACCCACCAGTATAATGCGGGAATACATTTAAGTTCTAGGTCGCCCACCAGTAAAATGCGGGAATACATTTTAAGTTCTAGGTCGCCCACCAGTATAATGCGGGAATACTTTTAAGTTCTAGGTCGCCCACCAGTATAATGCGGGAATACATTTAAGTTCTAGGTCGCCCACCAGTAAAATGCGGGAATACATTTAAGTTCTAGGTCGCCCACCAGTAAAATGCGGGAATACATTTAAGTTCTAGGTCGCCCACCAGTATAATGCGGGAATACATTTAAGTTCTAGGTCGCCCACCAGTATAATGCGGGAATACATTTAAGTTCTAGGTCGCCCACCAGTATAATGCGGGAATACATTTTAAGTTCTAGGTCGCCCACCAGTATAATGCGGGAATACTTTTCAGCTCTAGATTTTGGAATCAGTAACCCCACCTAAAGGCGGAAGGTTACAACAGAGACCCCCAAGCAGGAAACAATAAAATCTCCAGCACCAAGGAGCGGAAGGCTGCAAAAGCAAGCGCGCGATTCAAAAGGAAGAAGGAACGCGTCTCAGAAGAAGCAGTTGGGAACGTTATAGCATGCCCAACATAACGATTTTGATGAAGAAAGCCATACCACTGAAGAAACCATGGAAAGGCTTAAAGAAGAGGGCTATGTTCCCAGCAGATCAAGCGAAGTGATGAAAACTGGTATTCAGAAAAGGCGAAGGACCAGTATCATCCCCCCAAGTTCACAAAATAAAGGCATCAGAGGAAAGCGCTGGCCGACAAGAAAGCAAGGCAACAAGAACCAGTCGAGGATAGATGAGATCTCATGATCCATAGTCTAGCTTAGCTTCTTGTTTTTCCTTTCAAACAATGTAACAAGGAGATCAGTGAGCAGTAGCATCCTACAGCAGCATGCAACAACGCACAATAGCAGCGAGCACTACAGTCACACGGTAGTCCCAGCTACCAAAATTTCCCGAACTACATTGACCTGATTCCTGTTCAGCCCAGGATATGTAGGAAACCTCTGAAGCAAAGGTTCGGTCAAATCTTTTTCAAAAAATGCTTCACACGGAGTACTCGGACGAGCAAAAATCGCCCGCTTTATCTTTGTGTGAAAACCCTTCGTGTCTTCGTGCAAAGAGGGGCAGCTGTAAGCACGTGATTTTTACTTCACGGACAATCGCTCCAAAAGAAAACAAAAATAGTGACAAATGACTCCGCTGTACAATTCTTTCGATTTTTCGTGGCATGTGTTGTTTAGTCATTTGTGGTTCGGTCCATGTTGCATTTGATCTTATCAATCAAAATACAAAGTATGTCTGTCATGGTAATCAAACCGTAATTCGGTCATTGAAAAAAAATTCAAAAAAAATATATATATGTGCATCGTCCGTTCTAGTTTGTGATTTAACTTGCTTAAACATTTTAATTTGGCGTGATATTGGTGTTGAAGTGTTACATTGTTGTTTGTTTTAATTTCATTTGTTTTATTATTTATTTGTTATTTTTCATTTTTTGTTTTAAAATTAGAAAACAAATAAAAGTGATAAAAATTGATTTGGGCCCAAGAAATGAAACAAAATAGGCCCAAAACCACGTCCAAGGACCCGGTCCAAACCAGGCCGGCCCAGGCACCTCCCAAAACGACGCCGCATCAGGCGTCTGATCTGAGCCGTTCAAACACACCCATCCAACGGTCCACATACACACCCGTAACCCGACCTGTTTAGCCGGTCCAACCCAACCCATCACTTAAACCCAAACGACCCCGTTTTAATACCAAACGACCTCGTCTCACCCCTCACCATCAGATCCAAGCCGTTGAGATCATCTGATCCAACGGCTCAGATCTAAACCCCTAGACCATATATAAGCTTTCTATCACACCCCACGCCCCCTATCCGAACCCCCCCTTCACTCATCTCCTTCCCCAAAGCCTGAAACCCCCCAAACCCTAGCAGCCGCCCTGATTCCCCTTTCACCAGAACCCGGCGGCATGAACGCCGATAACCCCCTCTTGAACACCCTAAGACCCCCTCACTCTCCTGAACATGGATCTGTTACTCCCTAGCCTCAAATCACCTCCCATCGTCTCGAATCTGGATTTGAAGATTCGAGACAAAACTCGATCTATGCCAAACCTCACCATCTTCATACCAGACACTCCCCTGACCTCCCTCGTGACCAAACCAGGCCTGGTTTGGTCCGAATCTACCCACAACTTCTAAAAAACCAGATCTGAAAATCCAGACCTTAGAACACATGAACCTGGGGAATCCGGCTAGCCTTAACGGGGGTTTGAGGTCTAATAGACCTTAATCAAGGTGTTCTCATGTGAGAACACCCTGATTAAAGTTTGTTCGGCCTCAAAGGGTCAAAGTTGAGTCAGATTTGGTTCAGTTTTGTTTGGACATTTTTTGGTAAGTTTTCTTTTCCTTTTTGTTTTATTCAACTGCTAGTTAAGTTGTCAGCATGTTTCGTTGTGTATGTTTGGTTATTTTCTTTTGTTATTTTCCATTCGGATTTCTTCCATCTATGTCAAAGACCTTTTATTGGGTCAGTTGATTTTCTGTGTGTTCTGAATGTATTCTGTGGTATACATGATCGTCAATTAAATTAGTCGTCAAATGAGTTAATTCATATAGGTTCCCAGTGATTGAACAAAGTTGTCTGAAGTCATTCGGGACTCTATACGTGTTGTTTATATGAACGATTGATTGTTATGTGTTACGATTAATATAGTCGAGTCGATGTATGTCGTCAATTAGTTTCAGTCATTAATGGTAACAACTTGATCCGTGTTGTTTATTTCTACTGTGATCGTATTTGAATCCCATTAGGAACTGAATTGTATTGCCTATTGGTTTTGTTCAAAGTTGAATTAAAAGAACATCTAGGGGGTAGGTTATAATGGCAGTTCAGACTTTGAGCTTAAATGGATGCCATGTTCACTTAGTTCAGATGGTGGGCAGCATACGTATGGTCAGTTGTTTTGGATTAAAATAGCCTGACAGCACATGCTGTCAGATTATATTCCTGCTGCCCATACTTTGGTTAAATAAACAAGAGATTAGGACACTTTAACAACAAAAAGAGAGAGGGGCTGTCAGGGATTTCATGGGAGTTTTGTTATTTAAAATGAGTGAGTGGAAAAACAACAGGGAGGGGGAATTTTGAGTGGTCAAACAGACTGTAAAGTGTTAAGGTTAGGCTATAAAAGAGGCAGACTTTCCATTAGAAGGGAGATTTTTCTTTTGGGAGCCGAAAAGAGGAGGTTCTTCTGAAAAAAAAACTTAGAATTGAGAGAGGTCTTGTGAGTTAAAGGAAACTGAAAAAAATATAAGGAAATTTCCAGAAACACTGTAACCAAACACTGTCTGAAAACTACAGAAGAATTCATATTGGTCAAGCTGTCTTGGCCAAGTTCTGTTGTTTGCCCTGATTGAGCTGCTTGTGATTGTTGAACTGCTGGTGTTGCTGCATCGAATACTCTATTATTTCTTTTGTTTCACTACTCTTTTCTGGGATTGCTTGTTTGGTGCTCGACCAGCTGTTGGTTTTCTTTGTTCTGGAAACTGTTGCTGGTTGTCTGTGGACTGTGGAAAACACTTGTGGTTGTTGGTTTGTTGCTGTGTATCTGCTGTTGCTGTGTTTGTTGCATACTACCCAGCTGATCATTCCTTTCTTCTTTTGTTCTCTATACCAGGTACACAACCAATACACTGTCAAATGTAATTGGAAAATTGAGCATGAATACAAAAAGAAAAGACCTGAAGTTGACTTTCATACATAGATTGTTACATTAGATATCATGTACTGTATAATAATTTTCATTCCTGTGTTGACAATAGAAGTAGCCTGTATGCCCAGTGTATATCAATATAGATTAGCTGAATGATAGTTTATATATGTATGCTGATAGGTGAAAATATTCCCAATGAAATAGGTTGTATCTTAGACTTAGTTTAACTTTGTAGTATGTCCTTTAATGTAGGCCAAGCATGAAAATCGTACTCTACTAGTTAAGTTCTTTCCTTTCTGATAAACTGCTTCATATAACTGGTAAACCATGTTTTAAGACAAAGAACACGGAGACTGCAATCTCAACCTCACGAAGGTCAAGCCCAGGTCGAAACAGACCAAGCAGGCCTGCATCGAACAAACAATGGCCCAGGTATGGTCCATCACGCATGGGCTGGATTTGGGCCCTTAATTTTTGCTCGGCTGACTGTGTACGTGGCCGTGCTTCTGATTTTGTGCAAGCACTCGGAATTCTGTATAGATAACTTGCAAGCATGTAATTAACTAGGGCTATCTACTGTTTTCAATTAGTAGAGACAAACGCGACAAGAAACGTAGTTGCTATAGGATATCCTTTTAAAATAAAGGACGAGATGAGCCTCGACAAAAAAATAAAGAAAAACGCACAAATTGCGGGGCCCTTGTTAAATATATATATGTTGAAGCATTCAGTCCCTAAGGTGGGTCGTTTAGCAAATCTCACGACCCTCCCGGAATAATAACGCGATAGCCTCTTTAAGCGCGCATTTAATAATTTTACCTTCTTAAATTCGGGTGCGCATTTATGTGACCCAAATCCAAATCTCGACGGATTCGAAATGTGTTTCTAATCACGGGTACATTGATTGTGACGTGGTTCGAGATGCATGTCCATGACGTCGCAAATTCCTTTTAAAAATAGAACGAGACGAGCCTCGACAAACAAAATGTACAAAGCTGCGGGGCCCTCTAGATGTATGTATATATTAAAGTATTTAGAATTCGGGATATGCCGTTTAACGAATTTTTACGACTTTCCCCAAAATAACAAGACGCTAGTTGCTTTAGGCGCGCCTTTAACAATTTATTTTCCTTAATTCGGGTGCACATTTATGTGACCCAAATCCAAATCTCAACCGAGTCGAGATATATCGATAACCACGGGTACATTGATGTAACGTGGTTCGAGATATGTTTTCACGACGTTGCAATTCTCGTAAAAATAATAATAATGACAAAAGCGGTTAAAAGATAAAATTTGCACATGGTTCATAATTGTATTTAAAATCAGATAAATAAGCCGAATATAACAGTTGAGCGACCGTGCTAGAACCACGGAACTCGGGAATGCCTAACACCTTCTCCCGGGTTAACAGAATTCCTTATCCGGATTTTTGGTACGCAGACTGTAATATAGAGTCATTCTTTTCCTCGATTCGGGATTAAAATTGGTGACTTGGGACACCCTAAATCTCCCAAGTGGCGACTCTGAAATAAATAACCCAATCCCGTTTTGATTGTCCTTTAATTGGAAAAACTCCCCTGCCCCCTCGCGGGTGCGGAAAAAGGAGGTGTGACACCGGTCTCTGTTGCAGCAAAATAGTGGCTATTTTTCATTGACTTGGTAAACGCTGGCTATTTTTGAATGATCAATCTGAAAACTGACTAGACCGTGCTATTTTTATCGAGTTACGAGGTGAAAATAGTACGGGCTAGTCAATTTTCGAACTGGTAATTAAAAAATAGCCAGTGTTTCCAAAGTTATTGAAAAATAGCCATTATTTTGCTGCAACACGAAAAGTTCCAGCATAATATACTAGAGATTGTTGTACATGTGTATGAACTTCCAGCATATTATGATGGAACTCCAGGACACGAAAAATTGCATCATAATGTACTGGATATTAGAGCACTTGTGTATGAACTTCCAGCACATTATGTTGGAACTCCAGTATATTATGTTGGAACTCCAGTATATTATGCTGGAAGTTCACATGTAAAAAATTGGAGCTCCAGTATATTATGCTGGAATATTTTTTGAATTTTTAATAGTGTTTTTCTTCAGATTTATCTTTACATGAAAAGTGACTAAATTTCGATTAATTTTGAAACTGTGGTTATTTTTCAATTACCACTTATAAATCTGATTATTTTTTAATTTCACCCAGTTACGGGTTACGGAAAAATAAAACTATATGACCTCTCAAAGATTTTTATTACCCATATTTTCATCATTGACCCGAAGTAACCTTCCGGCCCAATTTATTAACAAGATGTACCCACCTTCTATTCCTAATATATTTCTCTTCCCGAGGCCACCTTTATTCCTATCTTTTTTTCTCTTTCTTTCATTGTATTTGATGCATAGCTTTTTCACCCCAAGACTAATTTCATTCCCATTCTCTTTCACTTTATCAAATTAAGCTTAGGTGTTATGAAACAATAAAAGAAGAAGAAGAGTATTGAAGAAAAAAATAGAGAGAGAATTCTTATTGCTTTGAGATGATTTACAATGGAATAGAACCCTTTATTTATAGGGAGAGGGTGACTTAGCCATCAAGTAATAAACCCTAGAATCTCTCTAAATATGGACACTCACCATAAATAAAATTCTATTTATAACACTCCCCCTTGAATGTCTATTCAACAGATAATGTGCCTTGTTAAAACCTTAACTAAAATAAAATCCAGTGGGAAAAAAATTCTAGAGAAGGAAAAAGAGTACTCATATCTAACAATTCGCCTTTTGGTTGCCTCATTAAAAACCTTGCAAGGAAAATCCAGTGGGACAAAACCTTGTAAGGAAAAAAGAGTGCAACACGCATTAACTCCCCCTGATGAGAGCATCAATTCAAATCTTTAAGCATTTGCATTCCAATCTTGTGCACCATCTTCAAAAGATCTTTGGTAGAGATTTGATAAACAAATCAGTCATATTAACTTGAACGAATTTTTTTCACTTTGAAATCATCATCCCTAATAGATGTATTGTCTTCATATGATCTTGTTGGAATCGTCAGTTCAATATCTTCACATGGAGATGAAAACTCTTGCTATCATATTATCATGCTTATAGTTATAGCAAGATACATTTGTGCACAAATTGCACTGAGGAAGTGGTACCTCAAGATCAAGAATTGTAGATGCTTCAAGCAACTTAAATCCTTCATGGATTGTCATATAAGTTAAGTCATATAAGCCATATAATAGACTTTAGATGCATATCAAGTTTTCATGTCATACTAGACATATAAGATATCAAAACTGATTGCACATATCATTGACTTTATACTTTTAAGTATTTGAACAACATAGACAAAATTATATGTCTTTCATATGAAACCAATTTTATTCGAATTGTGTCTCTTCCATTTGACCAATAGTTTTGTGTCTGTAAGCGACAGACTTAAGATCCTCATCTATATTTAGCGCTATCATAGATGTCATCGACGAACATTTTATATCGATTCTAACATTTATTCATAAAGACATAGCATAGAGATCTCTTCATTCATATATTCAGGTACCTGAACCTCTCTTGAGATTTTATGGAGTGTTACGTCATGTGATCTTCTAGATCACTTGCCTCCTTATTATGATCATTTACTCATCTTCTTTATTAAGAAGTTTATTTGAAACGATTTGTCTATGCGCTTTAAAAGTACCATAGACTTTGTCCTTCTAGGACTTAATAGAAGCATTTGCAATGAGAATATAGTTACTTTCTTTGGGTCAGCAAATGCATTTGGCATGCTTTGCATTATATTGCAAATGAATTATCTTTTTATGAACTTCAAGTTCATATTATCGTATTCGAGGATCTAGTTATACAAATGATAATTCATTTCACGTAACTTTTTCTCAATTGTTTATCATATCTCCCCCTCATGTTAGAAAAACTAACTTGTTTTCTTAACTTTGAGAACTCATCTTTGTGTGTTATGGTATTAATCAAAATATATCCCGCACATCAATAATAATAAGATAAAATTATTTGGTTCATGACCCTGAATCACTTATAAGGGGAGAATGTAATATACTTTCGTATATGACTATATCAAACTGATATAGATAACTTTGTTCTCATAAGCAATTGTTTAGCTATTAAGTGGAGGCACTCAATAAATTATTTTGCTAAACCAACTGCGATGTAAACCAACTTATCAAGATGAACTATCTTGAATAAAAAATCTGGAAATTATGTTTGAAATTAAATTATTGAGCAAGTTACCTCGTAAAACACCATGTTGCGAGTTAATAATAATTGCACATGTAACCATCTCATAGATGCATCTTATGTGGTATATATGACAAGTGAATGGGCCCATATTCACCTTTGATATTTCCAGCATTCACGGGATTCAATCCCAATTTTAGTTGGCCAATTAATTAATGAGAACAAGCAATATAAGAGAATTCGTAAAGAACTTTCTAGTTCTTTAATATTTACTCATGTGAATTCTCTATTATTTTTGCACATCATACTTAAATTGATATGGCTAAACTAGCTATGCCAACTGGATATCAATAAACTCCAAGTTTATTATGATATGGGTTTTTATATCAATAAACTTCTACTTTATTGTGGCATTCTTTGTTTGTGTAATACAAACTGGAGAATAAAGCAGGTAACATTTTACATACGTATTACCCAACTACAAGTTGTAGTAATAGAAGATATTAAATCTTTCCTTTATTTATAGTCTCAATATAATCAACCGTTTTCGCGTATACTTTGGAAACTGAATAAGTTTCTTTGAGACTTACTACAACACAATACCTTATTGGTAATCAATTGTGTTTCTCCAAAATAGTATAATTGACTCTTGTAGAGTTCTCAATTAATTTTGTACTACCACATATCATCAACATCCATATGGTGAATATCTCTTTTAAAGAGAAAGTTATACCATTATGGTTATGGTCAAAATTATATGCAAGATCTGTTTCTTGCATTACTGTTGTCTTTTAATAATCACATTACCAAAATATTTTAGCGTGCAATAGGTACGTGATCAATGACCATTCATGCCATAATAATGACATTATTTTCTTATATCATCTCAAACCTCCTTCTAGAGGTGAGTGTGGTATATTCACTGCCACTAGTACGTTCATATTCTTTCAAGAATGAATATGTATTCATAAGTCAGATGTTGTTACATTCACATCATGAATGGATCATAATCATCTATATGTGCTTTACAAAATCTCATGTCAAATCGATGACAAATATTACTTTCACAGAGTGAACGATTATTTTGAGAATCCTTATTATTCTCATTACCATAATGATGATGATTATAATTTCGTCTATTGCCACATCCACATCCATTGATACCTTTACGGTAATAATTTTGTCTTCTTTCAGACTTATTACATACTGCTATCACATTCTCTTAAAGGAATGGGAATGGAGCAAATTCAATGGGACGGGTTTTCAATTCTTTGCCCACAATCATACATGAATTTGATCATGACAAGACATAGAAATTTTACCACTTTAGGTGGTTATAATTTCTTTCAAACTCCATTAGAGTTACAATCAAAATTTATCGTCTTTGCTTGTGCTTAAAATCAAATTATAGAATGTCAAGAATTTAAAAGAGAAAAATAAAGTAAAATACTTACTTTAAATCCATAATTTAATCATGAAGGAAGTTCATGGAACAATTGACAATCATTATGCTCAATCTCAAAGCTTCTACTCAATTGGTTAGAGTCTCGTGCTGATAACGTGTTATGAAACAATAAAAGAAGAAGAAAGTATTGCAGAGAAAAGTACAGAGAGAGAGTTCTTACTGCTTTGAGATGATTTACAATGGAAAGAACCCTTTATTTATAGGGAGAGGGTAACTTAGCCACCAAGTAATAACCCTAGAATCTCTCTAAATATGGACATTCACCATAAGTAAAATTCTATTTATAACATTAGGTGATTTTTTCACCCTCTTTCTTTTTTTGTACCTTCTTCGTATTTTTTTCGTTCTTTGGCTATTTATCTTTTTATTTTATTCTTTTTCTTCCTCTATCTCTCATTTCAAATTTATATTTTCTTTCTCTTTATTTTTTACTTCATACTGGAAAAGCTTGTTTGAGTACCTACAAAACTCAAAGAAATTTTAATTCAATTCTTAAAAAAATTTACTCGATTAAAGCTACGGTGAATAATAATAGAGGCGTAGTAGAAGTCGTGAGGTTTTTTAGTCAAGCTTTGTGTATTTCTAATGATATTTTATTAGTGGTTATAGTAATTTTTTTTTTGAGGATATGAAATCGTATGGTAGCTCAGCAGGTTTTTCTTTTTTGTACGAATAATTGCTTCCTTTCTTTTTCTTATTTTTCTTCGTTGGGTCATAATGGTATTTTATAAGTGAAAATCTTTTGAAGTGGGTATTGATAGTGGGTTTGGATTTAATGGGGTGGTTGAGCGATATTTGTATTGCAATTTTACATAAATATTATACATACACAGTTATACATGCACGAAATTATATTATATCTTTGTATATTGCTATGTAATGTATAAAAATTATATATATTTGTCTTGTATTGTTAGTGTATATTGAGTGTCTTGTATTGTTAGTGTATATTGAGTGTATCCCGAGTGTGTGTGTTTATCCAAAGTGTATATTGAGTGTATTTGTTGGGTTTTTAAGCTTATTTTAGCTTAAAAGAGGGTGAATGAGAAATGGAGAGAAAATAAATTATTTGAGTTTTCCTCCTTGACAAAGGGACATTGTCCCATATTGGAGGAGGAAAAGACTTTTGATGGGTATATATACAATTGTTCTTCTTCTAGCCCTTAAAGAGTTAAGAAGAATGCAAGCATCGAGTCGTCATTGTCGCTCGCTCGGCTTCAGCTTCAGCTTCGGATTTAGTCAATTGATTGATTAATTTTTTGGACAAGATTTATTTTTTAGTAGTAAATATTAACGTAATATTATTAAATATTCATTTTTTGTAACGAAAAATTAATGTTAAATCCAAATTATCCGTTTTTTGTAACAGAAAAGTAAATTTCTCTGCGTTTGAATTCCCGTTTTAATTTGCATAAATGACCATTTAAGTTATGGCCGTTTTACGTAACTGGACTTTGAAGAGTTGCACCAATTCGTTTGAACTCAACAGGTTGGCTATAAAAAACAGTCTATTCTCTCAGATTTTCCATACGAATTCTGAATTCTCCTCCTTTCTTCTGCATTATTTTAACTACTAAGAAAGCAACAGTAAGTGTGATTTGCTACTGATCATTGTGCTCACTGAAACACTAGGGTTTGAAGTACCGCTACACCAATGTGTAATTCGTTCTATCCTGGGAGAAAATAATCCACAACCTCGGGTATTAGGAGGGGATTAAGTTCCTTAAGGAAACACTGTGAATTCAGGGATCGGATTAAATTCTGTTTCTTTTATATTTCTGTTTATACGTTATTTTATCTTCTCCAGAATTATTTTACAAATACAGTTTACTAAAAAGCTTAAGGAACTTAATTATTTTCTGTATTTGCGTTATACTCACTGTTCTAGAGACTAAAACCTTTGTAGTTTTCTACTCCCGTTTTGGAGATTAACGCCTTCGTGGCGATTTTCTAATCCATTGGAGATTAAAATCTACGTGATTTTAATATTTGTTTGTGTCATTCTTTTACAGAAATGATGAATGACAACGGGAACCAGACTGTTCCTATGGTGACTGCCAATGCATCGACAAGTCGAACAACACCAGCATTGGCACCGGCAGAAAAACCCGAAAAATTTTCCGAGATTGATTTCAAGCGGTGACATTAGAAGATGTTCTTCTACTTGATGACTTTAAGTCTACAGAAGTTCATTAAGAAAGATATTCCTGTTCTGCCCAACGAAACTCCAGACAATGAACGCTTTCTCGTGACTGAGGCATGGAAGCATTCTAATTTTCTATGCAAGAATTACATTCTTAGCGGACTGGAGGACGATCTATATAACGTCTATAGTAATGTGAAGATGTCAAAAGAACTGTGGATTGCGCTTGAAAAGAAATACAAAACTGAAGATGTCGGGTTGAAGAAATTTGTTGCCGCTGAATTTTTGGACTACAAAATGGTAGATAGCAAGTCTGTTATTATCCAAGTCCAGGAATTAGAAGTGATTATTCACGATCTCCTTGTTGAAGGTATAAGTCAAATTAGTACTGATGTTGAAAGTATTAATTTTATTATTTGTATTAACAGAATTTTCCTTGAAGGTATTGTCATCAATGAAACATACCAAGTTGCAGCGATGATTGAGAAGTTGCCTCCTTTGTGGAAGGACTTCAAAAACTACTTGAAACACAAACTCAAGGAGATGTCGCTTGAAGATCTCATTGTTCGGTTAAGAATCGAAGAGGACAACAAAGCTGTTGAAAAGAAAGGTCGTGAAAACTCAACAATAATGGGAGCAAACATTGTTGAGGATGCTCCTCAAAATAATAGAAATAAGAAGAAGGCTTCTGGACCGAAAAACAACCAAAGCAAGAAGCGGTTCAACGAAAATTGCTACAACTGTAGAAAAGCTGGACACAAATGTCACAACCCCGGTTCGCCCTCCATGCACCATCGTGACGGCACCTAGTCTCTATGACTAGGTAAGCCTAATTTGCGGAAGTAAAACAATTTAAAACCGAAATAAAGTAGTAACAGTGTTTAAATGTGCCGCTCGACTCACACCATGTTTAACTCTTAATACCAATACATAAATCCAAGACCCGAAAACCCACGAATCACAAGCTAAGACCAATACTACATAACTCTAACTCCGGAATGTCTAATAAGAACAAAAAAATACAGAAGGGCTAAATACTAATAGCAGGAATAGAAAGGGACTTCTCGGTCTGCGGACGCGGCAGATGTACCTCGAAGTCTCTAGAGCAGTTGCCTCCTCAAGGATGATAGGCCTAAGTAGCGGTACCTGGATCTGCATATGAAAAACATGCGCAGAAGAGGCATTAGTACACCACAGCGGTACTTAGTAAGTGCCAAGCCTAACCTCGGTTGGGTAGTGACGAGAAAGTTCAGGGCCCTACTAAGATTGAATAAATATAAAGATGGCAGGATAAGATAAGCAGTACAATTGAAATCTACAGTAAGAATCTACATAGGATAATAAGAGTACAATAATGGAAACAGAGATGAAGGCAAACAACAAGGAAGTACCACTCATAACAAGGATGATAAACAGGGATCTCTTGGTATCCCGAGGATCTCTTGGTATCCTCAATATATGCTAGGGATCTCTTGGTATACCGAGGATCTCTTGGTATCCTCAATATATGCTAGGGATCTCTTGGTATCCCGAGGATCTCTTGGTATCCTCAATATATGCTAGGGATCTCTCGGTATCCCGAGAATCTCTTTGTATCCTCAATATATACTAGGGATCTCTTGGTATCCCGAGGATCTCTGGGTATCCTCAATATACGTGTCAGGGATATCTTGGTATCCCGCACCTCAGTTCAGATCATAAATACATACGGGGGATCTCCCGGGATGCCATCCCGTAGTCCCAAAGTAAAAACACACAGCAGCAACACAAGAATACCCAATTAAGCTAAATTTCGTACCAAGTAAACAATTAATTCTAGCCTAGCATGATTCATGTAATGCAATTAAGGCAGATTAAGCAAATAGGCAATTAAGTCAACTAAACATGCTTTTCTAAACTAGCAACAGGCTAAATTCATAAGTAGAATAAAACAGGAAAAAGAACTCAATTGAAATACTTAAGGAAAAATCGGATTTTCAACAATTAGCTCAAGTACGCGCTCGTCACCTCATGTACAAGGCATTTCAATTATCAAATATATTATATCCTAAGGGGAAGGTCCCCCACACAAGGGTAGACAAGCCACTTGCCTCGAACCGACTCAAAAATCAACCTGTAACCACGCTCTTGTCACGAGTATTTGACTCCAAATGGCCCAAATCTATTCAATTTAATTGCATAATGTAAATAACACTTCAAGTAACTGATTCTACAATTAAATTGTAAGCTAATACGCGAAATTATGTAAAATGACCAAAATGCCCCTCGGGTCCACGTCTCGAAAGTGTGTAAAATTTATATTTCTAGAATTCTCACACTCTCATGAGTTCATGCATAACAAAATTACCAAAATTGGACCTCAAATGGTCCCTCAAATCATTACTCAAAGGTCTCCAATACTAAGCCCTAGTTTCCCCAAATTTTCACCCTTAATTTCCATGATTTCTAGTTCTAATCCGTGAAATAATAGCATAGGAACGAGTTTTAGGTCCAAATTCCTTACCTCAATGAAGTTCCCTTGAAATCCCTCTTTCAAATCATCCCAAAAGCTCCCAAGCCGTGATAAAAATGGTGAAATAAACCCCAAAGTCACAGAACCCTTTTTAAAATAATCTGCCCAGCAGTTTACGCATTTGCGGCCTTGGGACCGTTTCTGCGGTCCCGCATTTGCGGAACAAGGGGTCGCATCTGTGACTTACACTTAAAGTCCAATTTCCGAACCTGCAATTTCCCGTCCGCAGGTGCGGTACCGCTTCTGCGATTAACTACCCGCATCTGCGGAACCTGCTGCTTCTCCACAACTCCGCTCCTGTGATCGCTGAGCCGCACCTACGGAACCCAAACCACACGTGCGGTTATGATAGCACCAGCAGCTAAAGCTGCAACTTAAACTCCAAAACTTCCTCCGTTAACCATCCGAATTCATCCCGAGGCCCCCGGGACTTCAACCATGAAGCACAAACATCACCTAATACCTTATTCAAACTTGTACCAATCTTCAAAACACTTCAAACAACATCAAATCAACCAAAACACATCAGATTCAAGCCTAAGTTTCTAAAATCTTCCGAATTCTACTTGTGATAAAAAACCCAACCAAACCACGTCTGAATCACCTGAAATTTTGCACACACATCCCAAATGACACAGCGGAACTACTGCAACTCTCGGAATTCCATTCCGACCCTCGGATCAAAATCTCGCTATCGAATCGGAAACTTCAAAATTCAACCTTCGGCTTTTTAAGCCTAAATTAGCTACGGACCTCCAAAACACAATCCGAACATACTCCTAACCCCGAAATCACCCAACAGAGCTAACAGAACCATCAGATTTCTATTCCGAAGCCATCTTCACACTGTTCCAACTACGGCCAACCTTCCAACACGTAATCTCTCATTTAGGGACTAAGTGTCCCAAAACTCTCCGAAACTCAAAACCGAACATCCCGGCAAATCAAAATAGTAGAAATAAACTCGGGTAAAGCAGTTAATAGGGGATTAGGGAGTTAATTCTTAAGACGACCGGCCGGGTCGTCACATCCTCCTACACTTAAACATTCGTTCGTCCTCGAATGAGCGTAGAGACATACCTGAAGTAGTGAAAAGATGAGGGTAACGGCTGCGCATATCCTGCTCGGTCTCCCAGGTCATCTCCTCTACTGGCTGACCCCGCCACTAAACCTTCATGGATGCAATATTCTTTGACCTCAGCTTTCTAACCTGCCTGTCCAATATTGCCACTGGCTCCTCAACATAGGTTAGATACTTGTCCAACTGGACTGAACTGAAATCCAACACGTGTGATGGGTCACCATGATACCTCCGGAGCATCGAAACATGAAATACCAGATGAACTCCTGCCAAGCTGAGAGGTAAGACAAGCTCATAATCAACCTCCCCAACATGCCTCAATATCTCAAAAGGGCCAATAAATCTCGGACTCAACTTTCATCTCTTCACGAATCTCATAACGCCCTTCATAGGCAAAACCCGAAGCAGAACCCTCTATCCAACCATATAGGAAATATCACGAACCTTTCGGTTCGCGTAACTCTTCTGTCTGGATTGGGCTGTGCGGAGTCTATCCTGAATCACTTTAACCTTATCCAATGCATCCTGAACTAAGTTTGTGCCCAATAATCTAGCCTCACCCGGTTCAAACCAACCCACCGAGGATCTACACCGTCTCCCATATAAAGCCTCATACGGTGCCATCTGAATGTTGGACTGATAGTTGTTGTTATAAGCAAACTCCGCCAATGGCAAGAACTGATCCCAAGACCCTCCAACACAATCATACACGTACGGAGCATATCCTCAAGATCTAAATAGTGTGCTCAGATTGTCCGTCCGTCTGAGGGTGAAATGTTGTACTCAACTCCACCTGAGTACCCAACTCATGCTGAATAGCCCTCCAGAACCGTGATGTGAACTGAGTACCTCTATCTGAAATGATGGACACCGTAATACCATGCAGACGAACAATCTCCCGGATATAGATCGCCGCCAACCACTCCGAGGGATAAGTAGTACACATAGGAATGAAATGAGCGGAGTTGGTCAGCCGATCCACAATCACCCAAATAGCATCAAACTTTCTCAAAGTCCGTGGGAGCCCAACTACAAAGTTCATGGTGATCCGCTCCAATTTACACTCCGGAATCTCTATCTGCTGAAGCAACCCACCTGGTCTCTGGTGCTCATACTTCACCTACTGACAGTTGAGGTACCGAGCTACAAATCCAACTATATCCTTCTTCATACGCCTCTACCAGTAGTGCTGCCTCAAATCCTGATACATCTTCGAGGCACCCGGATAAATGGAATACCGCGAGCTATGGGCCTCCTCCGACCCTGCATCCTCAATACCCCATCATCACCAATAGTCACATCTCTGGCATCACCGTGCTGAACCTTGTCCTTTAGGACAAGCAAATGAGGGTCATTATACTACTGCTCCCTGATACGGTCAAATAAGGAAGACTGAGAAACCACACAAGCTAGAACCCGATTGGGCTCTGAAAGATCCAATCTCACAAACTGGCTGGCTAAGGCCTGAATATCCATTGCCATAGGCCTCTCTGATGCTGGTAAATAAGCCAAACTCCCCAAACTCTCTGCCTGGCAACTCAAAGCATCAGCCACCACATTGGCCTTGCCCGGGTGATACAAAATAGTGATATCATAGTCCTTCAGCAACTCTAACCACCTTCTCTGGCGCAAATTTAGATCCTTTTGCTTAAACAAGTGCTGCAAGCTCTGATGGTCAGTATAAATCTCACAGGGAACCCCGTATAAATAATGGCGCCAAATCTTCGGGGTGTGAATAATGGCAGCTAACTCAAGGTCGTGAACAGGGTAATTCTTCTCATGTATCTTCAACTGTCTATACGCATAGGCAATCACCCAACCGTCCTACATCAACACTACTCTGAGGCCAACCCTCGGGGCATCACAATAGACCATATAAGACCCCTAACCTGTAGGTAGTATCAAAATTGGGGCAGTGGTCAAAGCTGTCTTGAGCTTTTGGAAGCTCGCCTCACATTCCTCTGTCCACTGGAACGGAGCACCCTTCTTGGTCAACCTAGTCATAGGGGCTGCAATCGATGAAAACCCCTCAACAAAACAACGGTAGTAACTCGCTAAGCCAAGGAAACTGCGAATCTTTGTAGTTAAGGATGGCCTGGGCCAACTCTGCACGACCTCTATTTTCTTAGTATCCATCTAAATACCTTTACTCGATACCACGTGGCCTAAGAATGCCACTGAATCCAACCAAAACTCACATTTCGAGAACTTAGAATATAACTTCTTCTCTCAAAGTCGGAAGCACAGTCCTCGGGTGCTACTCATGATCTTCCCGACTCCGGGAATACACAAGAATATCATCAATAAAGACAATGACGAACAAGTTAAGATATGGCCGAAACACACTGTGCATCAAATGCATAAAAGCTGTTGGGGCATTGGTCAACCCAAATGACATAACAAGGAACTTGTAATGACCATACCGAGTCCTGAAAGCAGTCTTTGGGATATCTGGCTCCCAAATCTTTAACTGATGGTAACCTGAGTACAAGTCAATCTTAGAAAACACTCGTGCGTCCTGAAGCTGGTCAAATAGATCATCAATATGAGGCAAAAGATAACAGTTCTTAACTGTAACTTTGTTCAACTAGCGATAATCAATGCACATACACATAGAACCATCCTTTTTCTTCACAAACAAGACAGGAGCACCCCAAGGTGATACACCGGGACGAATAAAACCCTTATCAAGAAACTCTTATAACTGATCCATCAACTCCTTCAACTCAAGAGGAGCCATACAATACGGAGGAATAGAAATGGGCTGAGTGCCCGGCAACAGATCGATGCCAAAATCAATATCTCTATCAGGCGGCATGCCTGGAAGATTAGCTGGAAACACATCGGGAAAATCCCGTACTATTGGGACTGAATCAACTGAAGAGGTATCAATACTGACATCTCTCACATAAGCTAAGTACGCGTCACACCCCTTCTCAACCATACATTGAGCTTTAAGAAAAGAAATAACTCTACTGGGAGTGTGATATAAAATACCCCTCTACTCAACACGCGGTACACCTGGCATAACCAACGTCACGGTTTTGGCGTGACAATCAAGAATAGCATAATGGGGCGACAACCAGTCCATGCCCAAGATAATATCAAAATCTACCACGTTGAGCAATAATAAATCGGCTCTGGTCTCAAAACCACTAAGAACAATCAAACACGACCGATAGATGTGGTCCACAATAAGAGAATCTCCTACAGGAGTAGAAATATAAACAGGGGAACTTAAAGAATCCTGAGATACACCCAAATGCGGAGAAAAATAAGAACACACATAAGAGTAAGTAGATCCTGGATCGAATGGAACCGATGCATCTCTGTGGCAAACCAATATAATACCTGTGATAACAGAATCAGAGGCAACAACCTCGGTACGGGCAAAAAGGGAATAGTATCTGGCTTGGCCTCCCCCTCTAGGGCAACCTCTACCTCCCCGACCTCCACCTCTAGCTGGCTGAGCAGGTGGGGTAGCAACTGGAGCTGTAATCATAGCTTGAGAACTCTGCGGGGCACATTGTGGCTGAGAGTCTGTGGAGGTGCACTCCTCCCAAGTCTAGAGCAATCCCTCACCACGTGGCGTGTGTCACCACACTCAAAACAAGCTCTAGGAGGACGTGGCAGCTGTGACTAGCTCAGGCCAGGTCTGCTAGACTGACCTCTGAAAGCACCCCGCACAGGAGGCGCGCTAGAAACCGGAGATGCATAATAGGGCTCCTGAGGCCTAGGAGGAGCTGGAATACCACTGGCTGCTGGAAGAGCTGAATGAACAAGGCGACTCATATAACCCCTACCATGATAACCTACAGCTAGGGCACGGGCACTAGAGAAATGGCCCGACTCTCGAGACCTCTTGGCCTCCCTCTCCTCTCTCTATCTAGCATGTATACCCTCAATCCTCTTAGCAATGCTCACCACTTGCTGATAAGAAATATCCATCTCCAATTCACGAACCATGCTAGACCTGATGTTGGGAATAGTGAAAGAAACCCCACTCGATCCTGATATACCCATGGTACGGAGAATGAGGTAACTCTCATCTAGAAATCCCAGAGCATCCTCCGATGCTAGGCCGCTGAATATATGAGGCTTGTACTTCTTGAACCTCTCAAGCCTCAGCTGCTCCTCCTAGGAAGATGATACCCTGTCCTCGGGCTGAGCTGGCACTGCAGGTGGCACATGAATAATCTCAGGGACCTTCTCAACATGCACTCGCTTCTCAGGAGTGCGGGCAGCGAGAGTCTGTGCTCCTCCCCCGGCCTGAGATATAGCTACATCGAGGGGAGGCAACCCTGCCTGAGCCAGAGTGGTGTATATGCTCATGAACTGTGCCAGAGTCTCTTAAAGGGCTAGAGTAGTAGTAACAGTAGGCGTATCAGGTGCCTGGACTCCGGCTGGAACTATGGGTGGTACCTCGGCGGCAGCTCGCACAGGTGCTCTGGCTGCACCACGTGTGCGTCCTTGGCCTCTACCCCAGCCCCGACCTATGACGGCTGCAGTAGGGGGCGCGGGTGCCTGATCATCTTGGGTAGCACGTGTCCTCACCATCTGTGAGAGAATAGAAGACAGAAGTTTAGAATTGTGATGTCAAAATATCGCATGACAAAGAATCAAATGAAGTGGAAATTTTTCTAAAAGTTACATAGCCTCTCGTAGATAAGTACAGACATCTCCGTACCAATCAGCGAGACTCTAAAAAATCGGCTTATGATCCATGACTCCTATGAACCTAGATCTCTAATACCAACTTGTCATGACCCCGGTTCGCCCTCCGTGAAGCATCGTGATGGAACCTAGTCTCTACAACTAGGTAAGCCTAATTTGCGAAAGAAAAACCAAAATTTGCGGAAGTAAAACAATTTAAAATAGAAATAAAGTAGTACCAGTTTTTAAATGTGTCGTCGGCTCACACCATGTTTAACTCTTAATACCAATACATAAATCCAAGACCCGGAAACCCACGAATCACAAGCTAAGATCAATACTACATAGCTCTAACTTCGTAATATCTAATAAGAACAAAAAAAATACAAAAGGGCTAAATACTAAAAGCTAGAATAGAAAGGGACTTCTCGATCTGCGGACGCGGAAGATGTACCTCGAAGTCTCTAGAGCAGTTGCCTTCTCAAGGATGATAGGCCTGAGTAGCGGTACCTAGATCTGCACATGAAAAACATGCGCAGAAGAGGCATGAGTACACCACAAAGGTACTCAGGAAGTGCCAAGCCTAACCTCGGTTTGGTAGTGACGAGGAAGGCCAGGGCCCTACTGAGATTAAATAAATATAAAGATGACAGGATAAGATAAACAGTACAATTGAGAATCTACAGTAAGAATCTACACAGGATAATAAGAGTACAATAATGGAAACAGAGATGAAGGCAAACCACAAGGAAGTACCACTCATAAAAAGGATTATAACTGGGGATCTCTTGGTATTCTCAATATATGCTAGGGATTTCTTGATGTCCCGAGGATCTCTTGGTATCCTCAATATATGCTAGGGATCTCTCGGTATCTCGAGGATCTCTTGGTATCCTCAATATACGTGCTAGGTATCTCTTGGAATTCCATACCTCAGTTCAGATCATAAATACGTACAGGGGATCTCCCGGGATGCCGTCCCGTAGTCCCAAAGTAAAAACACACAGCAGCAACACAAGAATACGCAATTAAGCTAAATTTCGTACCAAGTAAACAATTAATTCTAGCCTAACATGCTTCACGTAATGCAATTAAGGCAGTTTAAGCAAATAGGCAATTAAGTCAACTAAACATGCTTTTCTAAACTAGCAACAGGCTAAATTCACAAGTATAATAAAACAGGAAAAAGAACTTTGAAATACTTAAGGAAAAACAGGATTTCAACAATTAGCTCAAGTACGCGCTCGTCACCTCACGTACAAGGCATTTCAATTATCAAATATATCATATCCTAATGGGAAGGTCCCCCCACAAGGTTAGACAAGCCATTTACCTCGAACTGGCTCTAAAATCAACCCGTAACCACGCTCTTGCCACGAGTACTCGACTTCAAATGGCCCAAATCTATTCAATTTAATTGCATAATGTAAATAACACTTCAAGTAACTGATTCTACAATTAAATTCTAAGCTAATACACGAAATTATGTAAAATGACCAAAATGCTCCTTGGGCCCACATCTCGGAAGCGGGTAAAATTTATATTTCCAGAATCCTCACACTCTCAAGAGTTCATGCACACCAAAATTACCAAAATCAGACCTCAAATGGTCCCTCAAATCATTACTCAAAAGTCTCCAATACTAAGCCCTAGTTTTCCCCAATTTTCACCCTTAATTTCCATGATTTCTAGTTCTAATCTGTGAAATAATAGCATAGGAACAAGTTTTAGGTCCAAATTCCTTACCTCACTGAATTTCCCTTGAAATCCCTCTTTCAAATCGTCCCAAAAGCTCCCAAGTCGTGATAAAAATGGTGAAATAAACTTACGGAACCCTTTTTAAAATAATCTACCCAGCTGTTTACGCATCTGCGGCCTTGGGACCGCTTCTGCGGTCCTGCATGTGCGGAGCAAGGGGTGCATCTGTGACTTACACTTAAAGTCCAATTTCCGCACCTGCGATTTCCCATCCACTGGTGCGGTACCGCTTCTACGGGTAACTACCCGCATATGTGGAACCTGCTGCTTCTCCACAACTCCGCTTCTGCGATTGCTGATCCGCATCTGCGGTTTGGGTTATGACAGCACCAGCAGCTGAAGTTGCAACTTAAACTCCAAAATTTCCTCCGTCAACCATCCGAATTCATCCCGAGGCTCCCGAGACTTCAACCAAAAGCACAAACATCACCTAATACCTTATTCAAACTTGTACCAATCTTCAAAACACTTCAAACAACATCAAATCAACCAAAATACATCGGATTCAAGCTAAGTTTCTAAAATCTTTCGAATTCCGTTTTTGATAAAAAAACCTAACCAAACCACGTCCGAATGACCTTAAATTTTGCACACACATCCCAAATGACAAAACGGAACTACTGCAACTCTTGAAATTCCATTCCGACCCTCGGATCAAAATCTCACTATCGAACCGGAAACTTCAAAAATTCAACCTTCGGCATTTCAAGCCTAAATTAGCTACGGACCTTTAAAACACAATCCGAACACGCTCCTAACCCCGAAATCACCCAATAAAGCTAACAGAACCATCAAATTTCCATTCCGAAGCCGTTTTCACACTGTTTCGACTACAACCAACCTTCCAACACTTAAGCTCTCATTTAGGGACTAAGTGTCCCAAAACTCTCCGAAACTCAAAACCGAACATCTCGGCAAATTAAAATAGCAGAAATAAACTTGGGAAAAGTAGTTAATAGGGGATCGGGACGTTAATTCTTAAGATGACCGGTCGGGTCGTCACAACAAATCTGCAGATTGTCGTGCTCCAAAGAAAGACAAGAAGAAGGGTCAAGCAAACATGGTTGAAAAGCACGAAAATGTTGATGACTTATGTGCTATACTTTCTGAATGCAACCTGGTGGTAAATCCTATGGAGTAGTGGATTGATTCTGGAGCCACTCGGCATGTTTGTGTTGTTAGAGAATCGTTTGCTACATATGCTCCTGTTGGACCCAAAGAGACGCTTTCTATGTGAAATTCTGCAAGGCCAAAATTGAAGGATATGGCAAGATATTTTTGAAAATGACTTCTGGCAAGGTGGTGACTCTGAACAACGTCCTTTTTGTTCCCGAAATTAGGAAGAACTTAGTACTGGATTCTCTTTAAGAATGAGTTTTAAGTGAGTTTTTGTATTTGATAAGGTTGTAATAAGTAAAAATGAGATGTTTGTAAGAAAAGGTTACCTCACTGAGGGACTTTTCAAACTGAATGTAATGTTAATAAAACTTCAACTTATTCTTACTTACTTGAGTCAAATGATTTATGACATATACTTTTGGGACATGTCAATTATAAAACCTTGTGGAAAATGATTAATTTGGAAGTATTGCCTAAGTTTGAATGCGACAAATCAAAATATCAAATATGTGTGGAATCTAAGTATGTTAAACATCCTTATAAGTCAATTGAAAGGTGTAGACACCTGATTTTTGACCCTCCCCGAGAATTTTTACATTTTTAGCATAAATATGTAATTTAGGTCTAATATAGCTATTTTGACTATTTTACTTTATTTCGTTGCAAAAAAGAAAAATTACAAAAATATATATATAAATTTTTAGTTTATGTATTTCTCATAAACTTTAAAAAATACAAAAAATAATACCTTATTTTGTACTTTACATAATTTCGAAAATTACCAAAAAATATAGTTCTATTAATGCTTTGTAGTCATTTTAAATTTTGAAAAATACAAAATATTACTTTATATTTTATCTTTATATAAAAACGAAAATTACAAAAAAAAATAGTTTTATTAATATTTCGTAGCTATATTAATCTTGAAAAAATATTAAAGATATAGTTTTGTTTAAATATTAGTCTTATTTTGGTAGCTATTTTTCTTACATAGGATTAGTCGAACAACGTCGTGTTCTTAATCGGGTCCGGGCAAAAGAATAATATTCGGGTTCAAACTACCCGGTTTTAGGCCTAATTTTCGGACCTAGCCCATAATAATCCGAGTCCACCACACATGGGGGACACGCGTGGGGAACACGGACGGAACACGACACATGGGGAACCCCACCACGCGTGGGGGACACAAGCCTTGAACCCCACCACGCGTGGGGCTCATTTTTCTTGGCATGGGGTATCAAATACACGGGCAAAACACATTTGGAAAACGGACTTTGAAATTTCTAAAAGAGGAAAACACTGTTCATCTTCTCCTTCCTCAAGAGAAGGAGAACAAAAACCCTAACGGGGCTCCACCCAAACACCACCTCCATCGTCGTCCCTGCCCCCTACTCCCTCGCGACCAAACAGTCTACCAGCCCCCCTCGACCCTATTGTCACTCTTCGGCGAACACCACCGGACAACCCCGACCGGAGCTGCTCCACCATTTTCAGCTTCGCTGCATTTCCGAGCAGCTGTTTCTGCATGCTTTCGCCTTCGTCGCACCCCCCGTCGCCAAAACCACCATCACCAGGCACCACCAAACAGACCACCACCCAAACACCACCCTAAACCATCGTCAAACCTACCCAAAACCACCACGACCCTTCCACCTCTAGCTGCCTCACCCGTCATCGTCACGGCCCAAACAGTCCAGCAAACACCACCTCCGTCAACAACCCACCACCAGTCGACCATCCTCCTGTCTGAACTCCCGTCGTCACCCTTCCAAACGACCCCCCATAGCCTCTTCCTTCCTCACATCCAAACGACCCCTTCTACTGCAGCGTCACGCACCAGTTGCTGCGTCGGAAAAAAATACAGGAGCTGCTGGCTGCGTCGCTGCGTTGCCGAGCAGCTGTCGCCGCACTTCTTCGCCAACGACCCCTTTCGCTTCATATTCACGTACCAGTTGCTGCGTCAATAGGAAAAAACAGCAGCAACCAACCCCTCGGGTCGTTAACAGTCTTGGTCCGATCTTTCTGTTTTCTGTTGAGGACGTCTTTGTTCGTCGAGGTCTGGTGCGTCGAGGTTGTTCGTTGAGGTCGATGTTGAGGTTTGGTCCATGGCTCTATGCGTTTCTGTTTGTTCAGGTTAGTAAACCTCAATGTATTAGATAAAGAAACTTTACGTTAAATGTTCGAAGATGCAATATAGAAATTGGTATGATAATTTTCTGCTTATGTTTCACCGTATACATTTTAGTTCATCTTTGTGTTATGTTATTATTGTTTACTTGATGTCATTTGATTTAGTTGTATTAGTAGTCCTAGGACACAGTTTGACGTTGACTCGCTCGTCCCTTCATTTTCTTAGTTTATTTGGACAAAAATTAGTATTAGTACCTGTTGTTACTACGCCTGAAACACTCATTCGCTTAACTTCTTTTATTAAACTTTTGACAAGTTATGATATTTTAGTTGTAAAGTGGCTGTAGGGTTTGGTATTGTTAAAGGTATTAAAAATGGCATCCTTTAAAAAATAGAATTGAGACGAGCCTCGCCGAATAAAAATACAATTTGCGGGGCCCTCATAGATATATATATATATATATATATTAAAAATACATAGACTTCGGAACGGGCCGTTTAGCAAATTTCACGGCCCTACCCAAAATAATAAATGCGCTAGTTGCTTTAGGCACGCCTTTAATAATATTATCTCCTTAAGCTCGGGTGCACATTTATGTGACCCAAATCCAAGTCTCAACGAAATCGAAATGTGTCTCTAATCACGGGTACATTGATTGTGACGTGGTCTGAGATGCATTTCCATGACGTTGTAAATCCTTTTAATAATGAATGAGACGAGCCTCGACAAACAAAAATGTAGAAGCTGCGGGGCCCTCTAAATGTATATATATTAAAAATACTTAGAATTCGGGACATGCCGTTTAGCAAATTTTACGGCCTTCCCCAAAATAACAATACGTTAGTTGCTTTAGGCGCGTCTTAATAATTTATTTTTCTTAATTCGGGTGCACATTTATGTGACCCAAATCCAAATCTCAACCGAGTCGAGATATGTCAATAACCACGGGTGCATTGATGTAACGTGGTTCGAGATATATTTTCACGACGTTGCAATTCTCGTAAAAAATAATAATAAAAGCGGTCAAGAGTTTAAAACTTGCACATAGGTTTAACATGTATAAAATCAGATAATCAAGCCAAATATAACAGTTGAGCGACCGTGCTAGAACCACGGAACTCGGGAATGCCTAACACCTTCTCCCGGGTTAACAGAATTCCTTATCCGGATTTCTGGTACGCAGACTATAATATAGAGTCATTCTTTTCCTCGATTCGGGATTAAAATTGGTGACTTGGGACACCCTAAATCTCCCAAGTGGCGACTCTGAAATAAATAAACCAATCCCGTTTCGATTGTCCTTTAATTGGAAAAAACTCCCTTACACCCCCTCGGGTGCGGAAAAAGGAGGTGTGACAGCTCTGACGACTCTACTGGGGATTAGTGACCCAGAACTACTGGTTCAGGGTTAGAAATTCGAGCTCAGAATAATTGTTATTATTTGGCTTTATTTATTATCTGATTTTATTATATGTTTGGGCTCAATGTGCTAAATAATGCTTTTACCGCTTTGATATTATTTGAACTGTATATAAACTGTGCCAAAACCCTTCTCTTCTTACCTCCGGGTATGTGCTTACTGGTTGAGACTCCCCATTCTGTTAGTGTCATACCCTAAATAAAAGAGGCTCGGAAAGTTTCTAAGCCGGTTGGCCTTTTGGTTCCCGGAAAGGAGCTCCTTCCTCAACTCGAGTTGTCCGCTCGGGTACACTGTCTAGAACAAATACCCAGGTTATGAACTTAGAATAACTCAGCTTCATGCCGGATCCCTAGTAGGAACGTTTATTTGCATCATGTGCATTTGACTTAGGGGACTCAACACAGGGGTTGAGTCCGTCTAGGACAAGCAACCTGAAAATAATAGACCATCTTTGGCATCCTATGTGCTACGTGTTGTATTTATTCAAGGGTGAATGGGTCATTTGGCGGACCAATCATATTTGCGGACAAATGACACTCCTTATCATGCTGATCACGTTAAATAAGAAAGTTGCACGATTTTTTTAGATAAGCATGCTATTATATTAATTAAGCACATGGGGAACATTGTGGAATTCAAGAAGCCTTGGTATTCCACATGTCCCCCAAACTTCATTTTTGGGAAAAGCACACGGGGAACATTTGTGGAATCCAAGAAGCCTTGGTATTCCACATGTCCCCCACGCTTCATTTTTGGGAAAAGGCACATGGGGAACATTTGTGGAATCCAAGAAGTCTTGGAATTCCCTATGTCCCCCATGCTTCACATGTTGGAAAAAGCGCATGAAGAACATTTGCGGAATCCAAGAAGTCTTGGAAATCATTATGTCTCCCATGCCACATTTTTTTTGAAAATAATAATAAATATAAAATATATATATATATATATATATATATATATATATAAAAGGGAGCATTGAAAATTCAAAAAGATTTTGAATGTTGTCATCATTCTCCAAAAATTAGAAAATAACAGTGTAGAGATGTAGCTACTTATTTTTAGAAAAAAAAAACAATGTCCAAGCAGTATCGAAACTCTGCCGAAATTCTGAAAAAAAAGAGAGAATGTTTTATGTTAGTTTGTTTGATTGTTATGAATGAAAAAATAATAGCTTGTTTGTTTGTTGTAAAAAAGAAAAATAGAAAATGGAAAAGGGTCTTCTAAAAAATAGTTTATTTGCCCGAACTACGCGGGTTTGATTCTCACCGGATGTGAGATACGTAGGCAACCCTCATCGGGTCCAACCCCCTTTTTGCTAAAATAGCCAAAAACAAATAAATAATAATAATAAAAAATGTGTCTCATTGTTGTTACCTTTCATTTGGTCCGAACTACGCAAGGTCTGATTCATGCGGGGTCATGATACGTAGGCAATCTCCATAAGATTCGACCACAACAAAAAGAAAAGGAAAAAAAAAGAAATGAAAAAAAAAATGAAAAAGAGAATGAAAAAAGAATGGAAAAGAAAAAAAGAAATGAAAAAAAAGAAATGAAAAAAGGAAAAAATGAATGAAAAAAAAAACATCGAAAAAAAGAAAAAGAAAAAAAGATGTTGTTAATAATGAGGGCCGACTGAGTCCATTCTAACCTGTTTGTTTCGCAAATAAAGTTAAGGTGGTTGGTTTGTGGTAAGACGGACAATGACACTCAGAATCCTTTACTTGCACCTAAGGATACACACTCTGCGGGGATCAGGCCTGATAACAGAAGCACTTGAATCCTAGTGGGAACTTGTTGACGGAAGTTGATGATATTAAAGTTGGCAATGGTCTGGACAATACTGATGCGAAGCTCAGTGGCTAAGATGCCAATTTTGATAAAGTGGGAGAACGCTCTGTTCCTTGGTTAGCAAGAGAGAAGCTTGTGGTGGTTTATTTTGTTGTCATTTCTGTTTGCTCGGATTATTAGGATTGTAATTCGGATTTTGTTTTGTGTCAATATCTTTCCGCTTATCTTTCCGTTTTGTCATAGCGGTTTGTTTAAGTTTGTCCAGGTTGTTTTAGGATTTCATTCTGGTTTGTTTTGTTTGTTTTGTTAATCAAACCATTTCGCCGGTAGTCTAATACAAAGCCGGTCTTTTGTTATTTCCAGTCATCTTTTAGTTTAGTCCTTTTATCATTTTTGTTCGACGCCGATTCTAG
This sequence comes from Nicotiana sylvestris, assembly GCF_000393655.2. Classification (NCBI taxonomy): domain Eukaryota; kingdom Viridiplantae; phylum Streptophyta; class Magnoliopsida; order Solanales; family Solanaceae; genus Nicotiana; species Nicotiana sylvestris. The sequence goes on along the minus strand of NC_091059.1, from coordinate 149,337,189 downwards.
TAACATGACATGCGCACACAGTTTGGGCCTAATCTTAAAAGTTAATCATAAAACTCTGTAAAGGCGATCAAAGCATTAAAAGGAAATAAGGACGGTCCGAGATTATTCAGAGCCCAAGTCATATGGAACTGGGGCAAGTAAAACACAAAGAAAACCGTTAAAAGAAAGATTCGCCGAATTGGCATGAGGGTCATTCATGATAATGAGAGTGTCGCCCAACGGTGCTTTAGAAATGAGAAAGGGAAAAGCAAATGTTTAACATAATTGTCAAGTCCAGCACCATCAGAAGAGACTACAAATTTAAATTGTATTGTTTGCACTTGGCATGTTTTGAAGACTGGAATGACGAAGGCATTTTGTTCTGCTACCTAAACACTTTACCCTTCGTTACCCCTTTTTGAGCCTTATTTATTTTTCTTTCATACCCCTCGTTCGGAATTAGTAGCAGCGAATAGAAAACGCAAGCGCGGCAGGTAAACAAAAGAAAGAAAAAAAAAAGAAAAAAAGAAGGAGAAAGAAAAGAAAACAACAAAACGAAAAAGAAAAAAAGAGAAAAGAAAAGAAAAGAAAAATGATAACAAAGAAAAAAAAAGAGAAAAGAAAAAGTCAAATGAGAGAGAGGAATTGGGAACTACGTTTGACCTGATTCCTCAAAGAGGATACGTAGGCGCTTCACGGCTCGGTCATAGTTTTGAAAAATGAAAAAAAATATAAATCAATCAAGTAAAATATCCCCAAGCAAGAAACTGGGGCAAATGTTGCGTTGTAAATAAATCTATTTCCGAAGGTTGTAATTAATAACCCAAAATCGATGCATTTTTGAGCCTCTAATACCCTTTCTTTCTAACCCTATCCAAACCCACATTACGGTCCAAAGAAAGACCTTCTGACCAGCCTTCAAAAGATGCCAAGTCAGACAAATGAAGAGTCTTACCGGCGAACATAACATTGTGTTCCACAGCAGAAAGGACTCTAATCTCCAGCAGAGAGAGTCATACCGGCAACACTCCAAATCCCCAGCCGGAAAGTGATGCAAATGAGAGAGTCTTATCGGTGAAAACCTTCACAGGCACCATAAGGCGATGAAAGCTGAGAGAAGAACCAAAAATGAGAGAGACTTGATAGTGAAAACCCTTCGGGCACTACAAGTCGAATAAGATTGAGAATCAGATGGGGAATCGCCAATTGAAGATCTTGAAAGATGATTGACGGTAAAGGATAGGCCACATACGCATGTCATGGCCATTAGAGTCGGTATCTGCACTTGATAGGGTTTTATTTATAGTTTCTTTGTTAAAGAGTCATTTTTTTCCTTGGTCTTTTTATTCTGTTCCCTTTTATCTTTTTTTCTTTCATAGAAAAATCCCCAATAGAGTTTGTCTGGTCAGAACAAGTGTGAATTGACTTCAAAATATGCCATCAGCTTTCCAATTATGCAAGATAAGACCTGACTAGTACATCCACGTGGTATAGTCAGCGAGGAACAAGCGCAAGGCCAGTGTTAAGAAAGATATCCCCAGCAAAAGGGAATTGACAAAGGAGTGACGAGTGTCAAGAGAGATATCCTTGCCAAAACCAAGGTTATAAACCTCAAGGCCAAGGCCCATGAACAGAGCAAGGAGAGCAGTGAGCATGATTTGGCGAAATCCATACTAGACTAAAAGGTCGGGGAAATGCCAGTTTCCGAGCTATGCCACAAAAGAAGAGGGATAGCCCCAGCAGAAAGGGATTATCCCCAACAAATAATATCATCCCCAACAAGCGGTGGAGCGCAGAGCAAGGAAGGAGAAAAGGAAAAGCCATCCCAGTAGGGGTATCACAACCAACCACCATGTTTTAAACTAACAAATTTTGTTTGATTTGAAACAGGTAAAGGAAATGGCATTGATGCAGAAATGCATGCCACAAGGGATATTATCAAACTGGGGCAAAAAATTTTCCATCCATTTAGAAAATTTTCTGGAAGTCAGGTACCAATTTGGGGAAGAATAAAGATAACGCCAGTCTCAAGGGAAGTGGTCTTTAAACCAGTGTTGCCCCCAACATAATAAGTTTCAATGGAGGAAGTCGTTCCCCAGCAAATGGATGAAACTTGAGCTCAGAAAAAGCAAGAGGCCAGCATCATTCCCAACAGCCTTCCGAAGAGTGAAACACTAGTTCTGAAGGAATTAGAGTCCCCCAGCAGTGTTATCCTCGACAGCGTTATCCTCAGCTAATAACATTTTACCCCCCAGCAGGTAAGTAAATAATCCCCAGCAAGTTTTCGCGATAAGACATTTTCAAGTCTTAAAGATATGTTGGGTTCATCCGCCCTCAAACAGGATATGTTGGGTTCATCCGCCCTCGAATAGGATAGTTCGGGTTCATCCGCCCTCAAACAGGATATGTTGGGTTCATCCGCCCTCGAATAGGATATGACGGGTTCATCCACCCTCAAATAGGATAATTTGGGTTCATCTGCCCTCGAATAGGATATGTCGGGTTCATCCGCCCTCAAACAGGATATGTCGGGTTCATCCGCCCTCGAATAGGATATGTTGGGTTCATCCGCCCTCGAATAGGATAGTTTGGGTTCATCCGCCCTCAAATAGGATATGTCGGGTTCATCCGCCCTCGAATAGGATATGTTGGGTTCATCCGCCCTCGAATAGGATATTTTGGGTTCATCCGCCCTCGAATAGGATATTTTGGGTTCATCCGCCCTCGAATAGGATATTTTGGGTTCATCCGCCCTCGAATAGGATATTTTGGGTTCATCCGCCCTCGAATAGGATATTTTGGGTTCATCCGCCCTCGAATAGGATATTTTGGGTTCATCCGCCCTCGAATAGGATATTTTAGGTTCATCCACCCTCGAATAGGATATTTTGGGTTCATCCGCCCTCAAATAGGATATGTTGGGTTCATCCGCCCTCGAATAGGATATTTTGGGTTCATCCGCCCTCGAATAGGATATGTTGGGTTCATCCGCCCTCAAATAGGATATGTTGGGTTCATCCGCCCTCAAATAGGATGTTATTTTCAAAGTTATTGATGAAGACAGGCGCCCACCTGAATAACGAGAGGAATACATTTTATGTCTTTTCATTTCTGTTCTAGGTCACCCACCAGTATAATGCGGGCATATCATTTTTCATGTCTTTACCAGGCGCCCACCTGTATAACGAGAGGAATACATTTCAGTCTTTAAATTTCATACCAAGCGCCCACATGTATAACAAGAGGAATACTTTTTTGTCTGTCCATTTCATGCCAGGCGCCCACCTATATAACAAGGGAATACATTCCACGCCTTTACCAATAGGAGACGCATTTCCTAAGTCTAAGTTTTACCCATAGGAGACGCACATCCTAAGTTATTTCACCCATAGGAGAGGCATTTCCTCCTAAGTTTAGTTTTACCCATAGGAGATGCATTTCCTCCTAAGTTTGTTTTAGTTTCACCCATAGGAGAGGCATTTCCTCCTAAGTTTGTTTTTTACCCATAGGAGATGTATTTCCTCCTAAGTTTAGTTTTACTCATAGGAGATGCATTTCCTCCTAAGTTTAGTTTCACCCATAGGAGAGGCATTTCCTCCTAAGTTATTTCACCAATAGGAGACACACTTCCTAAGGAGACGCACTTCCTAAGTCAGTTTCACCAAAAGGAGACGCACATCCTAAGTTAAGTTTACCAGTAGGAGACGCACTTCCTAAGACGCACTTCCTAAGGAGACGCACATCCTAAGTAAGTTTCACCAATAGGAGACGCACTTCCTAAGTTTAGTTTCACCAATAGGAGACGCACTTCCTAAGGAGACGCACATCCTAAGTAGTTTCACCTAAGGAGACGCACATCCTAAGTAGTTTCACCAATAGGAGACGCACTTCCTAAAAATAATTTCACCAATAGGAGATGCACTTCCTAAGGAGACGCACTTCCTAAGATAAGTTTCACCAGTAGGAGGCGCACTTCCTAAGTCAATAGGAGACGCACATCCTAAGTTAAGTTTACCAATAGGAGACGCACTTCCTAAGTTAATTTCACCAAGAGGAGACGCACATCCTAAGTTTAGTTTCACCAATAGGAGACGCACTTCCTAAGGAGACGCACATCCTAAGTAGTTTCACCTAAGGAGACGCACATCCTAAGTAGTTTCACCAATAGGAGACGCACTTCCTAAAAATAATTTCACCAATAGGAGACGCACTTCCTAAGGAGACGCACTTCCTAAGATAAGTTTCACCAGTAGGAGACGCACTTCCTAAGTCAATAGGAGACGCACATCCTAAGTTAAGTTTACCAGTAGGAGACGCACTTCCTAAGTTAATTTCACCAAAAGGAGACGCACTTCCTAAGTCAGTTTCACCAAAAGGAGACGCACATCCTAAGTTAAGTTTACCAGTAGGAGACGCACTTCCTAAGTTAATTTCACCAATAGGAGACGCACTTCCTAAGTCAGTTTCACCAAAAGGAGACGCACATCCTAAGTTAAGTTTACCAGTAGGAGACGCACTTCCTAAGTTAATTTCACCAATAGGAGACGCACTTCCTAAGGTAGTTTCACCAAGAGGAGACGCACTTCCTAAGATAAGTTTCACCCAGAGGAGACGCATTTCCTAAGAATAATCTCACCAATAGGAGACGCACTTCCTAATATAAGATTCACCAAGAGGAGACGCACATCCTAAGATAAGATTCACCAAGAGGAGACGCACATCCTAAGTAAGTTTCACCAATAGGAGACGCACTTCCTAAGTTTAGTTTCACCAATAGGAGACGCACTTCCTAAATAAGTTTTACCGATAGGAGACGCACTTCCTAAGAACAGTTTTTCCCAATAGGAGACGCACTTCCTAAGTTCATTGTACCCATGGGAGACGCACTTCCTAAGTTTATTGTACCAATAGGAGACGCACTTCCTAAGTTTATTGTACCCAATAGGAGACGCACTTCCTTAAGTTTAGTTTTGCCCATAGGAGACGCACTTCCTAAGTTTACTTTTACCCCATAGGAGACGCACTTCCTAAAATATTTTCATTCATAGGAGACACACTTCCTAGTTTAAAATCATTAAGGTTTCACCCATAGGATACGCACTTCCTAAGACTATTTTACCCCTAGGAGACGCACTTCCTAAGTTTAATTTCATGCACAGGAAACGCACTTCCTGATTTAAGTTTTCATTATTAAGAGACACACTTCCTAGTCTGGTTCGCTCAGGTTATACTTTTGCTTTAGGAGACGCACTTCTTAGTTTGGATTTTTCAGGTTATATTTTATTTCAGGAGACGCACTTCCGGAATTGAGATTTCACCCTTAGGAGATGCACTTCCTAGTTTGATTCATTTTAAGTTCGACCATAGGAGACACAATTCCTAGTCCAGTTTTTGAAGTTTACCCGTAGGAGACGCACTTCCTAATCGATATTTTATTCATAGGAGACGCACTTCCTAGTTCTAGTCACTGAAGTTTTCACCCTTAGGAGACGCACTTCCTAGTTTAGCTCATTCCGATTCAACCATAGAAGACACACTTTCTAGTTTGAGTCATTGAGGTTTTTATTTTAGCAGACACATTTGCTAGCAAGAGTTTTGGTTTTACTCATAGGAGATGCACATCCTAGCCTAGTCTTTAGTTTACTCTCATCATTGCATCAGTAGTGTAAGTGAGTTACAATTTTGCTAACGACTCACAAATCTTCCCAGTACAAACTGGGTTAGGAAATTTTGTTTGTTTTGTTTGTTTTGGTTGTCAGGGACCCGCCTGTAGAACGGAGGTTGTTGTATGTCGAAGATCGAAGAAGTCAGGAATCCGCCTGTAGAACAGAGGAACATTTTTCAAGATCAAGCAGTGACCCACTGGAAAGCAGAAGGTTACAACAGAAATCCCCAATATTCAGTCCAAGTTAGAAATAGTAGAAGCTCGCCTCAAGAATGCGAGTCAATAGTCTGGGATGATCAACAGAAGCTGGTCACAAAAACAAAAACAAAAAAAAAAGAGAAAAAGAGAAAAAAAGAAAAGAAAAAAGAACCAAAGTACGGAAGTAGAGAACAGATGTGGTCTGCTCAAGAACTAGCACCTACAACTAGCAAGTGTCAAGGTTTAAATCCAAAGTCTGTATAAAGCACCATTCAAGACTCAAGATCACGTTTCAGAGGACTTAAAGATAGGAATCCTTGTAACTAGTAGCTGATAGGCTTAGTTAGTCTTTTTCAGTTTTCATTTTTGTTGTAATGACAGGACCGCGGACCGGAACCTCAACGGAACGGCACCTCGATCGGCTCTCCACCTCGGTACACTTCACTATCTCTCTCATTCCCGAACTACACGTGGCCTGATTCCTGTATAACCAAGGATATGTAGGCAGCTCAGATACCAGGGCTCGGTCACATTCCCTCCCTTTCCTTAAGTGTAGTCCGTCCAAGTAATGGTCGGGTCAAAAACACGTCTAGTCGTTCTTTGTCGGAAAACTCTTCGTGTTTCCAGTCAAAGAGGGGCAGCTGTAAGCACGTGATTTTTGACCCTCCCCGAGAATTTTCACATTTTTAGCGTGAATATGTGAAATTGGGTCTAGTATAGCTATTTTAACTATTTTACCTTATTTTGTTGCAAAAAGAAAAAATCACAAAATATATATATATAAATTTTTAGTTTATGTATTTCTCATAAACTTGAAAAAATACAAAAAATAGTACCTTATTTTGTACTTTACATAATTTCAAAAATTACCAAAAAATATAGTTCTATTAATGCTTTGTAGTCATTTTAAATTTTGAAAAATAAAAAATATTACTTTATATTTTATCTTTATATAAAAACGAAAATTACAAAAAAAATAGTTTTATTAATATTTCGTAGCTATTTTAATCTTGAAAAAATATTAAAAAAGATATAGTTTTGTTTAAATATTAGTCTTATTTTGGTAGCTATTTTGCTTACATAGGATTAGTCGAACAACGTCGTGTTCTTAATCGGGTCCGGGCAAAAGAATAATATTCGGGTTCAAACTACCCGGTGTTAGGCCTAATTTTCGGACCTAGCCCATAATAATCCGAGTCCACCACACATGGGGGACACGCGTGGGGAACACGGACGGAACACGACACATGGGGAACCCCACCACGCGTGGGGGACACAAGCCTTGAACCCCACCACGCGTGGGGCTCATTTTTCTTGGCATGGGGTATCAAATACACGGGCAAAACACATTTGGAAAACGGACTTTGAAATTTCTAAAAGAGGAAAACACTGTTCATCTTCTCCTTCCTCAAGAGAAGGAGAACAAAAACCCTAACGGGGCTCCACCCAAACACCACCTCCATCGTCGTCCCTGCCCCCTACTCCCTCGCGACCAAACAGTCCACCAGCCCCCCTCAACCCTATTGTCACTCTTCGGCGAACACCACCGGACAACCCCGACCGGAGCTGCTCCACCATTTTCAGCTTCGCTGCATTTCCGAGCAGCTGTTTCTGCATGCTTTCGCCTTCGTCGCACCCCCCGTCGCCAAAACCACCATCACCAGGCACCACCAAACAGACCACCACCCAAACACCACCCTAAACCATCGTCAAACCTACCCAAAACCACCACGACCCTTCCACCTCTAGCTGCCTCACCCGTCATCGTCACGGCCCAAACAGTCCAGCAAACACCACCTCCGTCAACAACCCACCACCAGTCGACCATCCTCCTGTCTGAACTCCCGTCGTCACCCTTCCAAACGACCCCCATAGCCTCCTCCTTCCTCACATCCAAACGACCCCTTCTACTGCAGCGTCACGCACCAGTTGCTGCGTCGGAAAAAAATACAGGAGCTGCTGGCTGCGTCGCTGCGTTGCCGAGCAGCTGTCGCCGCACTTCTTCGCCAACGACCCCTTTCGCTTCATATTCACGTACTAGTTGCTGCGTCAATAGGAAAAGACAGCAGCAACCAACCCCTCGGGTCGTTGACAGTCTTGGTCCGATCTTTCTGTTTTCCGTTGAGGACGTCTTTGTTCGTCGAGGTCCGGTGCGTCGAGGTTGTTCGTTGAGGTCGATGTTGAGGTTTGGTCCATGGCTCTATGCGTTTCTGTTTGTTCAGGTTAGTAAACCTGAATGTATTAGATAAAGAAACTTTACGTTAAATGTTCGAAGATGCAATATAGAAATTGGTATGATAATTTTCTGCTTATGTTTCACCGTATGCATTTTAGTTCATCTTTGTGTTATGTTATTATTGTTTACTTGATGTCATTTGATTTAGTTGTATTAGTAGTCCTAGGACACAGTTTGACGTTGACTCGCTCGTCCCTTCATTTTCTTAGTTTATTTGGACAAAAATTAGTATTAGTACCTGTTGTTACTACGCCCGAAACACTCATTCGCTTAACTTCTTTTATTAAACTTTTGACAAGTTATGAGATTTTAGTTGTAAAGTGGTTGTAGGGTTTGGTATTGTTAAAGGTATTAAAAATGGCATCCTTTAAAAAATAGAATTGAGACGAGCCTCGCCGAATAAAAATACAATTTGCGGGGCCCTCATAGAGATATATATATATATATTAAAAATACATAGACTTCGGAACGGGCCGTTTAGCAAATTTCACGTCCCTACCCAAAATAATAAATGCGCTAGTTGCTTTAGGCGCGCCTTTAATAATATTATCTCCTTAAGCTCGGGTGCACATTTATGTGACCCAAATCCAAGTCTCAACGAAATCGAAATGTGTCTCTAATCTCGGGTACATTGATTGTGACGTGGTCTGAGATGCATTTCCATGACGTTGTAAATCCTTTTAATAATGAATGAGAGGAGCCTCGACAAACAAAAATGTAGAAGCTGCGGGGCCCTCTAAATGTATATATATTAAAAATACTTAGAATTCGGGACATGCCGTTTAGAAAATTTTACGGCCTTCCCCAAAATAACAATACGTTAGTTGCTTTAGGCGCGTCTTAATAATTTATTTTTCTTAATTCGGGTGCACATTTATGTGACCCAAATCCAAATCTCAACCGAGTCGAGATATGTCAATAACCACGGGTGCATTGATGTAATGTGGTTCGAGATATATTTTCACGACGTTGCAATTCTCGTAAAAAATAATAATAAAAGCGGTCAAGAGTTTAAAACTTGCACATAAGTTCATATTTGTATAAAATCAGATAATCAAGCCAAATATAACAGTTGAGCGACCGTGCTAGAACCACGGAACTCGGGAATGCCTAACACCTTCTCCCGGGTTAACAGAATTCCTTATCCGGATTTCTGGTACGCAGACTATAATATAGAGTCATTCTTTTCCTCGATTCGGGATTAAAATTGGTGACTTGGGACACCCTAAATCTCCCAAGTGGCGACTCTGAAATAAATAAACCAATCCCGTTTCGATTGTCCTTTAATTGGAAAAAACTCCCTTGTACCCCCTAGGGTGCGGAAAAAGGAGGTGTGACAAAAGGAATTCAAATCTATTAGACTTAATTCACACAGATATTTGCGACATGAAGTCAATACCATCTCGCGGTGGAAATAAGTATTTCATAACTTTTATTGACAATAGTACTCGATATTGCTATGTCTACTTGCTTAATAGTAAAGATGAAGCAATAGACACATTCAAGCAATATAAAAATGAAGATGAAACGCAACTTAACAAGAAAATCAAAATGATAAGAAGTGATAGGAGTGGTGAATATGAATCTTCTTTTGAATAAATATGTTTAGAATATGGAATTATTCATCAAACAACGGCCCTTGCATGCCCAATCCAATGAGATTGCGGAAAGAAAGAATCGTTCATTAAAGGAGATGATGAACGCATTGTTGATAAGTTATGGTTTGCCATAGAACTTGTGAGTAGAAGCCATTCTTACGGTTAACCGAATGCTAAATTGAGTACTACCCCATAGCAAAATGCAATCCATTCCATATGAAAAATGAAAAAGAAGAAAGCCCAATTTGAAATATTTTAAAGTGTGGGGGTGTTTGGCAAAAATGCAAGTTCCTAAACCCAAAAGGGTAAAAATAGGACCAAAAATTGTTGATTGTGTTTTTATAGGATATGCGACCAATAGTAAAGCATATCGATTTCTGGTTCATAAATCAGAAAATCCCAACATTCATAATAATACGGTTATAGAATTAGATAATGTTGAGTTATTTGAAAATATATATCCATATAAAAAGGAATATGAGTCAATTGATGAAGGATCTAAATGACCTCAGGAAGAAACAAAAGAAAGTACATTTAATCAAGAGGACCCAAGACGTAGTAAATGTCAAAGAATGTGTACTTCATTTGGACCAGATTTTGTGACTTTGTTATTGTAAAATGAGCCTTGAACATTTAAAGAAGCTATGTCTTCTTCGAAGTTATTATTTTGGAAAGAGGCAGTCAATAGTGAAATAGAATCCATATTGAACAACCATACATGTGTGACGACCCGACCAATCATTTTATGAGTTACTGCTCCATTTTCCCCATTTCTTCTTCTTATTGTTCTATGTATCAGTTCTATATATGGTTGGGTTGGTTGGCTCAGGTTCGGAAAGGATTTGTTAAGGTTTGGGACACTTAGTCTCTTTTGAGGAAGCTTAAATTGGAAAAGTCAACCGGATGTTGACTTATGAATTAGAGGGCTCGGATGTGAGTTTTGATGGTTCGAATAGCTTTGGGGAGGTGATTTGGGACTTAGGAGTGTGATCAAAATGTGTTTTGGAGGTCCGGAGTAGATTTAGGCTTGAATTGGAGAAATTGGATTTTTGGCGTTTTTCGGTTGATAGGTGAGATTTTGATATAGGGGTCGGAATGGAATTTCGAGATATGCAGTAGTTCCGTTATGTCATTTGTGTGTGCAAAATTGCAGGTCATTCGGACGGGGTTTGGTAGGGTTTTGATCAAAAGCGTAATTCGGAAGATTTTGGGAACTTAGGCTTGAATCCAATGTGTTTTGGTTGATTCGATGTTGTTTGAAGTGTTTCGAACATTGGTATAAGTTCGAATAAGGTTATGGGATATGTTTGTGTTTTTGGTTGAGGTCCCGGGGGCCTCGAGGTGATTTCGGATGGTCGACGGAGAGTTTGGAGTTTTAGTGAAGCTGTAGATTTTGCTGCATCTGTTGTTTCCGCACCTGCAGATTGAGGACCGCAGGTGCAACGCTGCAAATGCGGAGGACTGATCGCAGAAGCGGAAAATCGTGAAGTTGGCAGGAACCGCAGAAGCGGTTAGGTAACCGCACTTGCGATGGCGCATATGCGAAAAGTTGGGACTTAAGTGAAAACCGCAGAAGCGGTTAGTTGACCGCAAATGCAGTACCGTAAAAGCGGGCATTTGGCCACAGATGCAAAATTCCTGGGCCAAAATGTATAAAATTATTTCCTTCGTGATTTTTGAGCTATTCCACCATTGCTAAGTCGGTTTTTGGAGCTTTTTGGGCGATTTGAAGAGGGGTTTCAAGGGGACTTCATTGAGGTAAGGATTTTGGACCTAAAACTCATTCTTATGGTATTATTTCACGGATTAGAGCTATAATTAATGGAATTTAATGGTTAAAATTGGGGAAACTAGGGCTTGGTATTAGAGACCTAGACTTGAGGATTTGAGGGGCCATTTGTGGTCGGATTTTGGTACTTTTGATATGTATGAACTCGTGGGGAGATAAGAAATCCATTGATATGAATTTTATCGAATTTTGAGACATGGGCCTGGGGGTTGGGTTTTGGTAATTTCAGGATTTATGTTGTAAATTGATTATTTTCGCATGCGCTTCGCTCTCTTAGCATATTTTGATGTCGTGATTCTGATTTTGGATAGATTCGACGTGAGTGGAGGCCGATTCGAGGGGCAAAGGCGTCGCGAGCTAGAGTTTGCACCGGTTTGAGGTGAGTAATGATTGTAAATGATGTCCTGAGGGTATAAAACCCCGGATTGCATATCGTTGTGCTATATTGAGGTGACGCACACGCTAGATGACGAGCATGGGGTCATGCACTGTTGGGGATTGTGACTTAGTCCATCCCGAATGACTATTTTACCGCATATTTGACTGAAAACTATTTGCTATCATCATGTTTTGATATTGCCGAGAGCCTAGTGATAATGCCACGAGATGGCTTGATATTGCGCTTGGGCCGCAAGGGTCCCCTCCAGGAGTCTGCACACCCCCAGTGAGCGCGGGTACCCATTGTGATGTGAGATATAGCCCGAGGGGCTGGTGTTGTTCTATGATATTGCCTGAGGGGCGATCCTTTATGTGTTTATCTTTTCTAGTTGCCTGTCATTTACCTGCATAATTGTTAAAAAGGCATTTCATGAAGTTTAAACTGAACTAAAATGACTTTACTTATCTTCACTGATTCACTGTTTTTACTGCTTCATTGTAGCCTGTAATGTGCCTTACATGATTTCATATCTCTCAGTCTTTATTTATGATTATTACTCATTGAGTTGGAGTACTCACTTTACTCCCTGCATCCCGTATGTAGATTCAGGCGCTGCTGATCCTACTTGCGAGGGTTGAGAGCTCCCAGTAGATTTCGGAGTTCACGAGGTAGCTGTTCGGCGTCCACAGCCCCGTGACTCTCCCCCTTTATCTCATTTTCTTTCTCTTGTTAGTGATTCTGTAATAGCTTTGTAGACGCTTCAGGCTCGTAGTATATTGATAGATGCTCATGACTAGTGACACCCTGATGTCGGGCTGTGTTGGTATTATTTTCTGCAACTATACTATTTCACCCTATCTATTTGGGATATTTATTATGTTTAAGACTTACTTGCATTATCTTAACTGTTTAAAAATAAATTGGGAATATGTCGGTTGGCCTTGTCTTCACGAGAGGCGCCATCACGATGGGTTTCGGGTTTAGGGTCGTGACAACATGGAAATTGGTTGATATTCCTCTTGGAAACAAACCGTTGGGTTCTAAATGAATTTTTAAGAGGAAAATGAAAGATGATGACACTATTGATAAATATAAGGCAAGACTTGTAGTCAAAAGATATAGACAACGAGAAGGTCTTGACTATTTTGATACATACTCTCCAATTACAAGAATTACGTCCATACAAATGTTAGTAGCATTAGCTGTAGTTTATGGTCTTAAAATTCATCAAATGGACGTTAAGACGGCTTTCTTAAATGGAGATTTGGAGGAAAATCTACATGGAACAACCTGAAGGGTTTATGGTTCCAGGTAAATAAAAGAAGGTATGTAGACTTGTTAAATCCTTTTACTTACTAAAACAAGCACCCAAACAATGGCATGCAAATTTCGACCAAACATTATTGTCAAATGGTTTTAAGATAAATGAATGTGATAAATGTGTATATATTAAAAATGTTCCAAATCACATAGTCATTGTTTGCTTATATGTGGATGATATGTTGATAATGAGTGATGACATTGCCAACATAAATGCGACTAAGCGTATGCTAACTAGCAAGTTTGATATGAAGGACTTGGGAGTTGTTGATTTAATTCTGGGTATTAAGATCCATAAGACTCCTCAAGGTCTGGCATTGTCATAATCTCATTATATTAAGACAATACTTGAAAAATTCAAGCACTTAGATTTTAAAGTTGCAAAGACTCCAATTGACGTGAATCTTGCACTAGCAAAGAACAAAGGCCAAAGTATATCACAATTGGATTATGCTCGTGTGTTGGGATGTTTAATGTATATCATGAATTGTAAACGACCACATATAGCTTGTGCTATAAGTAAATTGGGTCGATACATGAGTAATCCAAGTCAATCTCATTGGATGGAAATGAAACGAGATTTGAGATATTTAAAACATACCCAGGACTTTGCTTTGCACTACAGTAAATATCCTGCGGTGATTGAGGGATACTGTAATGCAAATTGGATCACTGGTTTAACTGATTCTAAGTCCACTTAGTCCAAAAGTGGATATGTATTCACTATTGGTGGAGGAGCGGTATCTTGGAAGTCGTCCAAACAAACTTGGATTGCCCACTCTACAATGGAGGCTGAGTTCATAGCCTTAGATAAAGCAGTTGAAGAAGCTGAATGGCTCCAAAATTTCTTGGAAGACATTCCATTTTGTCCCAAACTATTGGCACCAATATTCATACATTGCGATAGTCAAGCGGCAATTGGAAGGGCTGAGAGCGTTATATATAACAGTAAATATCGTCATATACGACGAAGATATAAAATCGTTAGGCAATTACTCTCTAGAGGAATTATCACGATTGACTACATAAATTCAAGTGATAATGTGTCGGATCCACTTACAAAAGACTTAACTAGAGAGGTAGTTGAGAAATCATCGAGGAAAATGAGACTATGGCCGAGAACAAGTCATTGTGGCGGTAACTCTACCTAGAAGACTGGAGATCCCAAGATCTAGGTTCAAGGAGATCAAACAAAGTCATTAATGACGGTTCAACATTGTCAACTAAAATTTTAGTCCATTCTTGTGATGAGACAATGTTCAATACCAAGGATAAAATATTAAGGCTTTTTAATGATTTTTAAATTTGATACGGGGTATATCAAATAGTGTATCTATGGGATGACACGTTTAGGAATCACCGATGTAAGTGTAAAGTGTTAGCCGCTTCAAGGAGAATTTTGTAAGGCTAGTTCTCTATACACTTATGAAACCAGGCGATTTTCATGGCTGAAACAAACACAACAATGAGAACCAAAGACGGTTAAGAGTTGATTGTGTGACTTATTGTTATCTAGGTATACACCAAAGTTCGACGGTTCAAAGATATCAAATCGACCGATTGACCGAGTATATCCGATATAAGTTCACTACGGAAAGTTCAAAGGGAAACCTACTTATCCTGATGTGATTAATCCTTGCTTGCAAATCACACAGTTTTTCATGCATATTTCCATGATATAGCCATTCCACATTCATGTAGGGGATTGTTGGGTTTTTAAGTTTATTTTAGCTTAAAAGAGGGTGAATGGAAAATGGAGGAAAATGAAATATTTGAGTTTCCCTCCTTGACAAAGGGACATTGTCCCATATTGTTGGAGGAAAAGACTTTTGATGGGTATATATATATAATTTCTCTTCTTCTAGCTCTTAAAGAGTTAAGAAGAAAGCAAGCCTCGTGTCGTCGCCGTCGTCACTCGCTCGACTCGGCTTCAGCTTCGGATTTGGATTTGGATTTGGATTTGGTCAAATGATCGATTGATTGATTAATTTTTTGGACCAAATTTATTTGTTAATAGTAAATATCAATGTAATATTATTAAATATACATTTTTTGTAACGAAAAATTAATATTAAATCCAAATTATCCATGTTTTGTAACGGAAAAGTAATTTCCTCTGCCTTTGAAATCCCGTTTTAATTTGTGTAAATGGCCATTTATGTCATGACCATTTTATGTAACTGACCTCTGAAGAGTTGCACCTCTTTGTTTGAACTCAACAGGTTGGGGCTATAAATAGCAGTTCATTCTCTCAGATTTTCCATACGAAATTCTGAATTCTCCTCATTTCTTTTGCATTGTTTTAACTACTAAGAAAGCAACAATAAGTGTGACTTGCTACTGATCATTGTGTTCGCTGAAACACTGAGGTTTGAAGTACTGCTACACCAGTGAGTAATTCGTTCTATCCTGGGAGAAAATAATCTACAACCTCGAATACTAGGAGCGGATTAAATTCCTTAAGGAAACACTGTAAATTCAGTGGGCTGAGATTAAATTCTGTTTCTTTTACATTTCTGTTTATACATTATTTTATCTTTTCCATAATTATTTACAAATGCAGTTTACTAACAGTATTTGTGTATCATGAGCGTCTACTCTTTTTACATAATATATAAAAACGGTATATACATCCCCTTTTGTTTTTTACTCTTCTCATTCTTACTTTTCTATTTCTTCTTCTTTTTGTGATTTTTTAAATAAATTCTCCCTCTTTTTTTCTCTCTCTTTTAGTTCTTGATTCATTAGGTTGGTTGGTAAAATTATGGATTGATGAGGCTGGTTCAGGGATGGGTGAGTCTGATTTTTGAAAATCTATTTTTTGGAGTATGAGTAGGGCGGTTCGGTGGCGATGGTGCACTGCAGCGACAACGACAGTGTAGGACGATGGGTGGAGGAGTTTTCTGTATAGATGTCTAACTGACAATAGAAATGGAAATATGGATGGAAATGATATTGTTATTATGTTTTAAGAGTTGCATGTGCAGACCATTCTATGCCAATAGCATACGAAGCACCACACAAAATTTGGACTGTTATATAGTGCATTAAAAGTTATATATACACATCTATATATTGCATAAATTTTGTATATAAAGTGTATCGTGCGTTGTTGCAATGTATCTCCAATGTATCATTAATATATCCCGAGCACTTTTGTGTATCCAAAATATATAGACTATTCTACGATGTATAAAAATGTATATATTAAAGCGAATATATATATATATATATATATATATAAATGTATTAATGAAAATGTATATATGAAAATATCATTTATACAAAAAAATATACAATTTTAAACAACAAAGCCATAAACTTTCAAATATTTTACTTTACTACACGTTGTGCACACTAGTATTATATATATATATATATATATATATATTAAAATATCATTTATATTTTAATGTATATATTTAATAAAATGTATATATTAAAATATCATTTATATATATGGCTTTGTTGTTTAAAATTGTATATTTTTTGTATAAATGATATTTTATATTGTATATATATCTTTTGTATATTGTTTACCCTTAAAACGTATAACAATAAAATTTGTACGCTATTTTAAGGATATGTGGATTGACTAAACACAAATAGTCAAGAATATTAAACGAGTTAAAGACAAGATGAATAATCAAACTAATTGTAATGTTGCAGACCGACTCGAACTTAGGCTGAATAGTAGTTTTGCCCTCGATCGAACCCTTGGATTGAAGCCGATTGCAAATGAAGAAACGATGGGAAACGATCGGTGAACCCTGATTTCTATCCTTGTACGTTACAACTGAGATGACGGGTAAGTCGAAACGTCCCATCAATCGCGTTGTTCTGACTTTGGACATGTGTCAGTCAGCGGCTGGTTGTCTTCGAATGTGAAACGTCACACATTGATTGTCGTTTCCCCTATAAAAGCTTCAAGCCTCTTCACTTCTTTATTTTTCCGATTCTAGACTTTACCTTCGAACATTCTATCGGCTTTTTCCTAGATCTTCATACATTGTTCATTGAGCCTTTATATCTTCATCTTCATCTTCATACTTTTTCTTTGAACGTTTATCCCAGACCTTCATACTTTCATACCATCTTCAAATCTTCATACTTTTCTTCAGACCTATATTTTCCATATTATAATGGCCAAAACTTCCAAGTCAGTGCCTCAGCAGGCTGTCCCTTCATATTCCCACTCGGCCGCAGATGCCGAGGTGGTTGTTCCTGAGGTAACTTAGGAGCCCCTCGTGAAAAGCTTCATTCCTAGGGGCTGTCTGTCGGGAATGACTTCAAGGACGAGAAGGCCTCTAGTCAACAAGACCGAGGCGAGGGAGCATGGAGATACATATGCTCCGTCGCCGAAGAAACCTTACCCGTAGTCCAAAAAAACTGTAAGTGGGAGGGTAAGGACGTGGTCATCCTCGGGCCTAATGACGATATTACTACTAACGAAAAGGGGTACCTGAGTGTTTACACTTTTCCCTTCACACTCGCCCCCGTGGACCCCATAGTACTTGCTTTCTACAAGAGGTACGAGGTGTACCTTGGGCAAATCCACCCGTCCTTCTGGAGGATTGAGATCCTCTTGCGCCATCTTGTAAACAACATCAAATCTCCTCGGTTCCCCCTCGACCACCTACTCCACCTGTACAATCCTCGAATCTTCCGAGAGGGACTGATCAAGCTCGTCTGCCAAGCAAGCAAGGCTACTTTGTCAAGCGTTGACGAGGACCGAAACCGAGGCTTTCTTAGGAGGTTCATTCAGGTGAAAGCTGAAAACCTGACCCCCTCTCCCCCCCCCTCGCGAGTTTCTACCATTCCCCGAGGAGTGGAACGCATCCTATAAGTATTGTCTTTCTTGGGTATTTCCTTCTTTTTATTCTTTCTCTCATCGCCTGTGTCTATGGTCGTGCAACTGTTGCCCAAGTTACTGATGCGATCCCCCGATTCAAGAAATAGATCGAGGGGATTCATAAGCAGATGTCGTACTCTGAGCGCGCATGGTGCAAACTTTGAAAGAGAAAATGGGAGGCCCTTTCTCATGGTGAAGTTCTTCCCTGAATTGTTACCATCATGCTCTTAACTTATACAGTGCTAACATTTTCTTTTTTTGTTACAGGTGCCTAAGACCACCGAACTTAGGTTGCTGGATGAGGATAAGGATCTGTCCCTGCTTGCCGACCCCTCCATTTCAAGACAGCCCGGGGCAACCACGAAGGAGGAAAAGAAGAATAAAAAAGAAAGTCCTTAGGTTTTCTGGACTCCAAGGCGAAGAGGAAGAAAAGGGCGGCCACCCGGGTCCAGAAGACCAAGAAAAATACCAAATCCAGGGTACTGGACTTTAGAGGTGGGCATAATACCAGCCGAACCGAAAAAACGGTCGAACCGTAAATTTTAATTTTTTGGTTTTGGTTTAATCGTTTATTTAGTTGGTGCGCGGTTTATAAATTATTAGATTTTGGTATTCGGTGCGGTTAATGATTTTGGTGTTTCGGTTTTCGGTTAAATCAAAAAACTGAATATTCCTGGCCATATTTCTGCTAGCAGTAGAATAAGCCGAATGTTTAAATACGTCACCCATGTTAATCTATTTGTTGATTTGAAGTGATAACCTATTATGATAATGATCCAGTTCTGACCTCCTACTAGCTGAAGATATTCTTGCCTCTTGGTGTCTCTGGGAGTGATAGAGTACCATTATTTAGTGAACAAAAACAATTTAGTGTAATCAACTTCTACTTAAATGCTAAGACTGACTTTCATTCTTGATCAAAGAAAGCAACTAGAGTGTTCATTTCGAGAGTGTCAAACTGACAACTAGAAGCAGTGAGAGAATTTGCTACAATTAAAGATCCATAGTCTACATCAGATATAAAAATCTTGAACCGTTAATAGCCGAAAAAACTAAATCGGAAATAACCGAACCAAATCTTGAAAAAACTGCACCGAACCGTAAATACTTTGGTTTGGTTTGGTTATTAATATTACAAAACTAAAAACTAATAAACCGAACCGTACTTCCATACTAACCGACCGAACCGACCGATGCCCACCCCTACTAGACCCTGACTTTCTCTACCGGCTCAGGGATGAGCCCGATAAATACAACATCTTTATCACTCATGGATTGATCCTACTGGGGAGCAGGCGATGACCGAGAAAGGGGACCACGAGGTTGATCCCCTTCTGACTCGGGGATCTGAGGGGGAGATGTTGGTTGCGACCTCTTAGGAAGCCGCTCCTGTTTAGAAGGAGGCGACAAATTTCATTGACATCATGGAGACGCCCTTCTATATTGATTCCATACTCGAAGAGGGCCAAGCGGGAAAAGAAAAGTCAAGTAAGGGAGCGCAGGGTTCATATGATCCCCTCAACTCCTTTTTCCACGGCATGGCCATGTCTGCCTTGGAGGATTTTTCTGGGTTGGGTTACTTGGAGATCTTGAAGAAGGACGTGCCCTCGAGAGTTGGTGGGCCGAGTTTGAGCCCAAAATAGTGAAGCAATTTCTCGCACCAAATGTGGACCTCGAGCGCAAGAGAATGGTCGTACTTACGATCCCGGAGGATGCTCGGATCCTGTCTGCTCCGGTGGGTGTATCTAGCTACCTTCGATGCCTGATGAACGAGGAATACCAGGCAAAGATAAATGAGGTGGGCGCATCAAGTCTTTTCAACGAGGCACAGCAGGTGCTGAACTGGGTAAGGCGTAACACTTTTGTACGCCATTATGAATCCCACTTAGGTTTTCCTTTGATGTCTCTTACTAATTTCATCGTTTTATAGGCTTCAGTTCTTCACCACAAAAGCTTTCTTTGGTACCTCTCATAAATTAGCCAGCTTGAGTTCGAGATCAAAGAGCAGGTCCAAAAGAAGGACATGTACATGACCCTTAGCGAGCAATAGAATGAGGCCCTTAAAGACCTCCCAATTCTCCAGGCCGAGCTGGAAAAAGCTCAAAAGGAGGCCTCAACCCTAATGTGGGAACACACAGACTTGGTTGAGAAGATAAAGGTCTTTGAATCTAAAAATGAGCAGCTAGTCGTGGTGACTAACAACACAACTTCGCAGGTCCAATAAAAGATAGACCTAATCGACCAGCTGCGAGTTGAGATGGACGAGGTCAAGGCCACTACCAAAATGGGGAAGAGCAGGATGGACCTGCTGGCCTCAGAGAAGGAAGCTGCAAAGGCAGAGCTAGCATCGATCGAGAACCAACTTTGGGTGGCGAAGGATAAAGCCGACAAGTGGTCTCAGTTGAATGATGATCTACGGGCAAAACTGAGCTCGGCTATCACGGAACGGGATGCCCTCTGAAGAGAATATGTGGCACTGAGGTCCAAATTGAACACAATCTCTGTTGATTCTGAGGAAAAGGTGGCCCAGTATAAGGCCGACGTTGAAGCAGCCAAGACCCGCTTAAAGACAAAGACTAAATACATGAAACAACTACCCCGAAGAGAGACCCTCAAAGAGATCCACGCCCGAGGTTTCAACCTATTGGCTGAGATTGAAGAAGCTAAGAGGCTCGAGGAAAAGGAGCTCTACGAGCCTGAGGCTGCTGAAGGCTCTAAGGGTTCCGAGGGCTCTGGGGGATCAAAGGGCTCCAACGGTTCTGGTGACGAGTCGGACCTCGATGAAGACTAGGCTTAGATGCCTTAGTACTTTTTCAATTTTTTATTTTTCCTTATGTATTTTTTTTATTATTTTGAGGTTGTTCTATGGGGACTTTGTAAATATATTTTGGAATACATATAAATATTTTCCCTTTCTGGCAATATCTTGTCTTTACTTTTCTAGCATCTTCTTGCAATTTCTATTCATGTATTGTTTTTATGCCTTTGCATAGAATCAGATGTAGTTATGGGGCATTCATTTTTCGGAGGTTCGAACGAAGCCCGATTTTGATGCAACTTTGTTTGCTCTTGGCTTCAAACTCTCTGTATGATCGAAGGTTTCCAAGATGCTTAAGTGTCTTTAGATGATATTTTTGCCGAGGCTAACCTTTTAGTAGGTTTCAAATTTTCGTAAAGGCCTTACTTTCTGATTACGGGATTCGGACATCTTCGAGCCATTTTTAGGGTGGTCGTAGCCTTTTATATTTGGGCACTGCCTAATAGGTTTGGTGCCTCGGGGATTCGGTAGCGTGGGTCATCTAAAATTTCCTTGGGCGACATTCCCCGAGTAGGGGTAGCCCGTGGACTCCAGTATCCGGAATCAAAAAAGCAAAAATGCATAATAGTAAAGCGAAAATTTCTTTTATTTCTTAGTATGCAAGGTACATGATCGAAAGCGTATAAAAACTTGTGCCACGACTATACTGGACTATGTGGGCACGGTTCATACGATCGTTTGGCCCTTACAATGAATCCTAACCACCAAGCCTTAGCTTTTAGTACACAAAATTTCCTTTTCCCTTGCTAAAGACCTTAATCCGAGGATAATGGCCCCCAATATTCGAGGTCGAACTCGTGAGGGATCGGGTACTGTTGACCTGAAGCGAACGATTATTGAATCCAATTTGAAACTGGTCTTCAAATCTAAATTAGCATGTTTTACTGGTGCCTCGTTAAAAGCTTTATCGAAACATCCACTTTGGGAAAAAATCGGTTCAAGGGAAAAAGAGTGCAACGCGTGCTTTCAGACCTAATAGCCATATATGTCCTTAGTCATTTACCTGCATATGTTAGTCTAATTTATAACATGATTAAAGAGTAACTGAGTTTGTATTTTAGTAGTAGTACCGCTTTAAGTGTGCCATGTTCTAGTTTTTCGATAGTTGTACGTCGTTTCTCGCTTTGAGTTTGTACGAGCCCTTTAGATTATTCCGACAACTCGATATGGTCCTTCCTAGTTTGGTCCCAACTTCCCTTCGTTCGGGTTCCTGGTGTGTAATGTTACTTTCCTCAACACCAAGTCCCCGACTTGAAAGTGTCGGATGCTGGCTCTCTGGTTGTAGTACCTTTCTATTCATTGTTTTTGGGCAACCAACCGGACCAGGGGTGGCCTCCCTCCTTTCATCTAATACTTCTAGGCTCGTGATCATGGCCTTGCCATTTGGATCTTCTATCACATATTGGAACGTAAGGCTCGATTCTCCTACTTCGACCGGTGTTAAGGCTTCATCTCCATAGACCAACAAAAATGGGGTGGCCCCGGTACTAGATTTTGAAGTCGTACGGTATGCCTACAGGACTTCAGGCAGGATCTCCTTCCATTTCTCTTTCACATCGACCAACCTCTTTTTCAGGTTTTGAAGTATGGTCTTGTTTGTTGATTCTGCCTGCTCGTTCCCACTAGGGTGATAAGGCATTGATAGTATCTTCTTGATCTTCGAAAAAATTTATTTACCTTGCCGTCGACGAATTATTTTCCATTATTGGGAATGACCTCGGACGATATCTCAAATTGACATATTATGTGGTCCCAGATAAAGTCAATGACTTCTTTCTCCCGGAACCTTTTGAATGCTTGAGCTTTGACCCATTTAGAGAAATAATCGGTGATGAATAGCATGAATTGAGCTTTACGGAGTGCCCACAGTAGGGACCAACGATGTCCATTCTCCACTTCATAAATGGCCACGGGGACAAAACCGAGTGGAGCATTTCTCTCGGTTAATGGATCATCAGGCGTTTCTCTGGCAGTCGTTGCATTTCCGCATGAAATCCTTCACATCTTTCTCCATTTTTCAGTCCAGTAATAATCGACCCTGATTAATTTCCGAACCAAAGATTCTGCCCATGAATGGTTCTCGCAAGTGCGTTCGTGAACTTCCTCAAGGTGTATTCGATCTCTCCCAGTCGCAAGCATTTGGCTAGCGGGCCGTCGAAGGTTCTCCTGAACAATGCCCCTTCGACCAAGCTAAATCTTGCAACCTTGGCACGCAGGGCTCTCGATTCTTTGGGATCCTAGGGAAATTTTCCAATCTTCAAGTAGTCTATGTACTTGTTCCTCCAATCCTAAGTTAAACTCGTTAAGTTTACTACGGTGTGGCCTTCTTGATGGGCTCAAGGTCTTTTAAGCTATGTTTTGATGATCTAACAAACTTTCTGTCTGAAACCAGATAAAAGACCAAGAATGCTAGTAAAAAGTCAGAGGAAACATATAGGGAAACAAGTGTAAGTAAGGGCATAAAGTCAGGGGGAACCTGTGGTCTCCTGTTATTCAATCTGGTTCTCTGAACTATAACTCTTTATTTTCAATGCTAAGTTTGTCATCATCAAAAAGGGGGAAATTGATAGGATTGATAGGTTTTAAATATCTTTGACTTGTGTTTTGATGATCTAACAAACTTAATATCAAGAACCAGATAGGGAACATGACTCACTTGGATTACACTGCATCTAACGGATTCCAGCCAAATGTGAACTTGCTACAACTTCAAGAGGTAGGAACCCAAACAAGGACCTGATACTCTGGTGGGTTCCTCACGGTAGTACAAAGTCAATTGGACACAGTTAGAAACGAAGATTCTGCCGCACTGCACTGTTTCCAGCGCCCATTCATTCTCTAACCAACTAAAGTGCTCACATCACTTCAAGTGATGTAATCAAGGTGTACCTACAATGAGTTTGTACGAAACACCATTCAGTGGACTCAACTCAAGACAATCTGTGCAGTGTGCGCAAGAATCAGATCAGGAACCTGATCCCTTGGTGCCCCCCTGACAGAAGTACAAATCAACTATATAACTGGAACGCAACTGCAGGAAGTGACTGTCCGCAACTGTACAATGAGGAACACAACAGGGACCTGGTCCCTTAGAGTTCCCTGACAAAAGTATAAGTCAACTATACAGCTGGAACGCAATTGAGTGATTGTCTGCAACTGTACAAAGAGGAACACAATAGGGACCCGGTCCCTTAGGGTTCTCTGACAGAAGTACAAGCCAACTACAATTGGAAAGCAATTGCAGAAAGTGACTGCCTGCAATAGTGCAACAGCCCCACTCCATTTAGACTTGACATCACCATTGAGATTGGACATCACTAAGGATATCTTGTGTAGTATAAACCTTATGCAAGGTACAAGATTCAGGTTCAACGCTTGCAAAATCAGAAAAAGGAAAATATTCTCTCAAGTGTTCAAGAACCTCTCTCAAGAACAAAGCTGATGCAACCTCAAGGACCTGATCCGAGATTGATGATATCTTAAGTCCTTAGAGTTGTTGAGTCTTTGTTACGTGTTCTTCATTGTAACTCCTATCCATCTTTCTTAGAAGCGTTGATTAGGTTGAGTCATAAGAAAAATCCTTTGTAACCGTAGTATGACAAAGTGGCTTGTGGTGGAAACATCACAAGTTAGTCAAAGCCTTTGTAACCGTAGTGTGAGAAAGTGGCTTGTGGAGGAAACAGATGCGAATCCAGGATTTAAATTTTATGGGTTCAACTTTTAAGTTTTTTAGCATTAAACCCGTTATATCTTAAGTTATGGGTTCATGTCTACTATTTATTACAATTTCAGTGAAATATTTTGGATAAATTTATGATCGGCACTGAAAGTTGTGGGTTCAGTTGAACCCGTACCCACTATGGTACATCCGCCTCTGGGTGGAAATATCACAAGTTAGTCAAATTCTTTGTAACTAGGATAGTTATAGAGTGGCTTGCGATGCAAGCATCACAAGTTAGTTGAAGTCTTTGCAGTAGAGTTATTGTAAAGTGGCTTGTATTAGGAAGATTGCAAGTTAGTGAAGTTAAAAACCTATAGGTGTAGGTCGTGGTTTTTTGATCCCCTTGTGTGGGATTTTTCCACGTAAAAATCCCCGGCCTTATTTATATTCAGCTTTACTAACATTCACAGCAGAACCCGATAAAGGACCAGGTACTCTACTATTTGGTGGATTCACACAAATTTAGCACTGTACCAAACTAATATAGGACCAAATCACTATATAGTTTGGTTCATTAGTATTTTCAGAGTAAACAGATAGAGAACTCGGTTCTCTATACAGTCTGGTGGACGCACAGTTTCTAACAAGTGGTATCAGAGCGGGTTCCTCCTATCGGGCTAACACCTAGGAACGATCCTCATGGTTGCTCCACCAAATCTTGAAAGGAGAAAACCAAAGAAGGAAAAGTACCAGGTACTTAAATCTGCTAACAATAATTCGAGTGAGGAAGACAGTTACATGGCTTACTTAACCAAAAGGTTTCAGAAGATGGTTAAAAGAAACGGAAAAGTGCTAGAAAGGAATAGCTCTAACAGATCAAAGAACATTGATCTTTGTTACAAGTGCGGAAAGGGTGGACACTTCATGAAAAATTGTCCTCTCTTGAAGCAAGAATTCTCCAAGAACTTCAAGAGAAAAACATCAGCTGAATATGACTCAACCTTTGCGTTGATGGCACAACCAGATGATGATAAAGACAATGACAACAAAGAGGTAAATTTCAGGGATGTTCAGAGAAATTGAAGTCCTATTCTCCAAGAAAACTTATGTCTTTAGCTAATGTATTAATCAATGCCTTTCATAGTTTTGTGGATGATAGGGATTCTTTGACCTTTGAATTAGCAGAATCTGAACAAAATAGAGACGACTTAGTGGATATAGTTACTGACCATAAGAGAACCATTGAAACTTTCAGAAAAGAAAAGAATGATCTTTTGGCAGAAATTACAGACCTAAGGAAATCAATATTGAAACCTGAGATTAAGTCAAAACCTGACAATTTTGGAAAAGGAAAGGAGGGAGCCAGTGAGGAACACATTATGCATGAAAATGAGTTCAAAGCTGCTAGAACTAGGATATGTGGTGAACTCGAGAAAAATAGGCATCTTCAAGCTGATTGAAGAGAGTAAAAAGTGATCTTGAGAAATCTCTCAAGTGGACCTGGTCCTCAGATGCTGTCACTGCCACGTACTTCAATAATAGTGGAAACAGGCAGGATATCGGGTTCCAAAAGGAGAAAACTCCTTACAACCCTCACATCAAGTACGTCACAGTTCCTGATAACTGGCTGTGTACCCACTGTGGGAACAATGAGCACTTCAAAGAAAGTTTCCAGGCCAGGGCTCAATCTGTTCAGAAAAACAAAGTGCTTACTAACAAAGTGACTACTAATAGGGGACCAGGTACCGCTCGCAAGAAATAATATTGCCTGCATGGACTAGAAAAGCCCTTATCCATCCCTTCTATCATAACAAGGGACCCAAACTAGTTTAGGTTCCTAAATCTAACCCATAATTTGGATGTGCAGGGAATAATGGAAGGAAGCGGACTACAATAGATCATGGACAGTAGATGCTCAAAGTACATGACTGGAAATACCATGGATTTTCTCTCACTGAAAGCCCTACAAGGAAGGGATATACCCTTTGGAAAATGGAAAGAAGGGGTACATTCTAGGTATGGGGAAGAAAACAAGGTAGTAGTTCGTGTCTAAGCTGGTGATATGAGCTACTTGAATGCAGTTGATAATGATTCAAAGGCATGGCATAAAAGAGTAGGGGTACAAGTGTCTCACTTTTGGATATATTGATAAAGAAGGACCTGGTCCATGGTCTATCAAATTCAAAGTTCAAAGAACACGGAGCATGCAATTCCTATGGGAATACTGAGCAGGAGTGAAAAGAGGTGCATGATCAGACCTCTCCTGAACAAAACCCCCTATGAGTTTCTCAATGGAAGAAAACCAAAGATAACTCATCTGAGAACCTTTGGATGAAAATGTTATGTTCTCAACAACGGGAAGGACCAGATTGGGAAGTTTGATGCAAAAAGCGATGAAGGAATCCTTCTAGGATACTCCCCTCAAAGCAAAGCCCACAAAGTCTACAACAAAATGGCACACTGTATGGAAGGAAGTGTTCATGTGCTATTCAATGAGACATCCTCCTCTATAAGGGGGAAACAGTGATGATAAAGATAATGAACCACTTTTGGTCCCTGGGAAATATTTGGAGTTTCAAATGGGAAGGCTGATTTGATGAGTAAGATGAAGGAGACAGGTGAGAGACAATGCAACATCCTCTTCTACTTCTCAAGATGAACCTGGTTCTTCCATTCCTACCCCTAGCCTTCTCAGCATTTCTATCCCAAATAAAACCCAAAAATATCAAGGAAGCCTTGTAGGATGCAGACTAGAGTACTTAAATGCAAGAGGAGCTGCATCAATTTGAAAGAAACAAGGTATGACATCTGGTACCTAGACCCTCAAACAGAACCATCATAGGGACCAGGTGGCTATTCAGGAATGAGCAGGATGAACATGGAAATGCTACAAGGAACAAAGCAAGGCTTGCTATCCAAGGATTCAATCAGGAGGAAGGGATCGATTATGATGAGACTTTTGGCCCAGTAGCTCGCATGAAAGCTTTTAGGATCCACATTTCCTTTTCTTCACATATGGAATTCACCTTATTCCAAATGGATGTGAAGAATGCATTCCTGAATTGTTTTCTCAAAGAAGAAGTCTATATCAAACTACCTCCAAGTTTTTGAACGTCATGTACATCCTGAACATGTATTCAAATTGGATAAGGCACTGTACATATTGAAGCAAGCCCCTAGAACCTGGTATGAGAGACTATCCAAGTTTCTCTTGTAAAGTGGCTTTACAAGAGGAAAGATTGACAATACATTGTCTTTGAAGAAATAGGGAAGGAACCTGCTCATTGATCAGGTTTATGTGGATGACATCGTATTCGGAGATATAGCTAACTCATTATGTGAAGAATTTGCTAAACTCATGGGAAGTGAGTTTGAAATGAGTATGATGAGGGAGCTGAATGTCTTCCTGGGTCTTCAAGTGAAGCAGTCCATAAAGGGAACATGTATCAGTCAGCAGAAATGCATCAAAGAACTCTTGAAAAGGTGTGATATGGAAGCATGAGAATCATTGGATCTCTACTCTACCTTACTACCAGCAGGCCAGATAATGTATTTAGTATGAGATTATGTGCAAGGTTCCAATCAAATTCTAAGGAATCTCATCTGAAGGCTGCTAAGAGAATTCTAATATTTTAAGGGCACACAGAACCTGGTTCTGTACTATCCTTCAGCTGAAGCAGAATATGTTGCAATTGCCTCGTGATGTGCTCATTTACTGTGGATTAAGTAACAATTGGAAGATTTTGTTGCACAGAAGATCAAATTGCAGATATCTTCACCAAAGCTCTGATCAGGGAACACTTTGAGAAACAAGATGGGGCTGGGATTACTTAAACCTAATTGAGAACTTGGTTCTGCTGACATGGCTATGATGGTCACATTAAGTAAAATTGGCTAAAGTGTTTTCTAACTAGGCCTAACTCACATCTATACCTTTGCAGGTAAACACGCATGATAATCATAGAAGCTAAAGGTATAGTGTTGAACTTTGGAGGAGAGCTGCAAAAAACCCTTTTACAAAATAGGCCAGGAACCTAGTTCCTGTACCACAGGTTAGTAGTAATGTGTTTTTCGCATGCTTTTTTAAAAAAAAGGATAGCAAAATTAATTCAACTGCCACATCATCTGAATTTTCAGACCAGCAGTTCTAAACCATTGTCTCCCTTTGCATTTTTTTAGTTTTTCCTTCAGAACTCTCTACAACTTCTCTCACCATGACCAACGAATAATCGTCTTGTTATCTTGCCATCAACATAACTCCCACATCTCCTCCTCCCTTAACACCATCATCAGAAACCCACTTCTTCACTATCCCTGATACTACTATACATATACAGATTTCCTTCTCATCTCCAGTCTCACTTCCATGTGTTGCAAACCCTACTTCTACTCTATTCCTAAATCTTAGGGGGGGAAAATTTACATTCTTAGGGGATGAAAGAACTCTGGTGCTTTTTGAGTCTACGGTTCATGACACCGTCATAGAAGAATCTGTTGAAGAACCTGATTCTCTTTTAGCTGAAACAAACCAGGTGGTTGTCGAAGAAAGAGGCTTTTAAGTCTGCCTTGCAGAAGAGTAAGCAGAGTATTAAAAAAAGGGGGAAGCTATGGTTGATAAACACATTCCAGTGGTTGAGGTTGATAAAGATGCTATGGAGGAACCTAGTTCCTTAGTGAAAAGATCTACAAAAGGTTGTAGCTGAGAAACATTTGTTTGAGGGTGACATTGTGGCTGTTGCAAGCAAGAATGGAAAGTTTATTAAAATATCTAGAAAACAAAAGTTGGAAACTGTGGGAGGACCTGGTTCAATGAAGTAACAGTGGCCTTGGGCAGAAGAGTTAACTCAGAAAAGTCTTGCGGGGTCGCACGCTTGCATAATAATCTAGGAGATAGCAGGTATGAGACAAGCCCTGGACTTAGGCAACTAGTGGAGAACCTGCGGGAGAAACTGCTTGACTAACAGTTGTCTGCAACTACCCGTAAGGACCTAGCTCTCAAAACCATTGCTGCCTACTCTTCCAAGCCTCCCTCTTCTAGTACCCCTAGGATCCTCTCAGTGGCCAGTTATCTTTTACTCTAATGATTTTGTGGCTATTGCTTGTCTTTTTGTTTGTCTTTTTGTGATGGCATGTTGGATTTCACCGTTGCTGCTCCTATGGAAACAGTCATATTTTTTATCAATAAAACAGCTCTTCTTTTACTTGTACAATGCTGGCTTTCCCTTTTGCTTCTCTTTTCTATCATGATTGTGTGCACATATGTGGCATGAGTTAGCTTTGTTGGACTTCTTTATGCCTTTTTTCTGACTGTGTCTTTTTGTTGATACCAAAAAGGGGAAGAAGAATATAGAGTTAGGGGGAATATATGTCAAAAGGGGAAAGAATAGAGTCAGGGGGAACATATGTCAGGGGGAAGAATAGAGTCAGGGGGAACATATGCAGTTGCTGGTACCTTATCTGGTTAAGTCAAATAGTCATCAATGTTAAAAGTTTGTCATCATCAAAAAGGTGGAAATTGATGGTTTTAAGGTCTTTTAAGCCATGTTTTGATGATCTAACAAACTTTCTGTATGGAACCAGATAAAAGACCAAGAACGCTAGTAAAAAGTCAGGGGGAACATATAGGGAAACATGTGTAAGTAAGGGCATAAAGTTAGGGGGAACCTGTGGTCTCTTGTTATTCAATCTCGTTCTCTGAGCTCTAACTCCTTGTTTCAATGCTAAGTTTGTCATCATCAAAAATGGGGAAATTGATAGGATTGATAGGTTTTCAATATCTTTGACTTGTGTTTTAATGATCTAACAAACTTAATGTCAAGAACCAGATAGAGAACCTGACTCACTTGGATTACACTGCATCTAACGGATTCCAGCCAAATGCGAACTTGCTATAGCTTCTGGAGGTAGGAACCCAAACAAGTACCTAATACTCTGGTGGGTTCCTCACGGTACTACAAAGTCAATTGGACACAGCTGGAAATGAAAATTCTCCTGCACTGCACTGTTTCCAGTGCCCACTCATTCTCCGACCAACTAAAGTGCTCACATCACTTCAAGTGATGTAATCAAGGTGCACCTACAATGAGTTTGTACAAAATACCATTCAGTGGACTCAACTCAAGACAATCTGTTTAGTGTGTGCAAGAACCAGATCAGGAACCTGATCCCTTGGTGCTCTCCTGACAGAAGTAAAAATCAACTATACAGCTGGAACACAACTGCAGGAAGTGACTGTCCGCAACTGTACAACGAGGAACACAACAGGGACCTGGTCCCTTAGAGTTCCCTGACAAAAGTACAAGTCAACTATACAGCGGGAACGCAACTGCAACTGTACAAAGAGGAACACAATAGGGACCTGGTCCCTTAGGGTTCTCTGACAGAAGTACAAGCCAACTACAGCTAGAAAGCAATTGCAGAAAGTGACTGCCTGCAATAGTACAACAGACAGTGCAGCAGCCACTTTCCATTTAGAGTTGACATCACCATTGAGATTGGACATCACTAAGGATGTCTTGTGTAGTATAAACCAAGGTATAAGATTCAGGTTCAACGCTTGCAAAATCAGAAAGGGAAAATATTCTTTCAAGTGTTCAAGAACCTCTCTCGAGAACAAAGCTACTGCAACCTCAAGGACCTGATCTGAGATTGATGATATCTTAAGTCCTTAGAGTTGTTGAGTCTTTGTTATGTGTTTTTCATTGTAACTCCTATCCAGCTTTCTTAGAAGTGTTGATTAGGTTGAGTCATAAGAAAAATCCTTTGTAACCGTAGTGTTACAAAGTGGCTTGTGGTGGAAACATCACAAGTTAGTCAAAGCCTTTGTAACCGTAGTGTGAGAAAGTGGCTTGTGGTGGAAATACCACAAGTTAGTCAAATTTTTTGTAACTAGGATAGTTATAGAGTGGCTTGTGATGAGAGCATCACAATTTAGTTGAAGTCTTTGCAATAGAGTTATTGTAAAGTGGCTTGTAATAGAGAGATTGCATGAAGTTTAAAGCCTATAGGTATAGGTCGTGGTTTTTTGATCCCTTTGTGTGTGATTTTTCCACGTAAAAATATCTCCGGCTTTATTTACATTCAAATTTACTAGCATTCACAGTAGAACTCGATAAAGGATCAGGTACTCTACTATTTGGTGGATTCACACAAACTTAGCATTGTACCAAACTGATATAGGACCAGATCGCTATACAGTTTGGTTCATTAGTATTTTCAAATGAAATAGATAGAGAACCCGGTTCTCTATACAGTCTGGTGGACGCACAGTTTCTAACACTTCTTCTATCACCGACTTCATGAGCTGCACTACTGTTCCCCAACTGAATTTGTCAGCATCAAACGACAACCCCGAGTTAGCCAGAGCATTAGCCTTGCTGTTCTGATCTCGAGGTATGTGATGCAGGGTCCATTAGCTTGATTTACCACGAGGAGGGAGTCGCACTTAGCTTAGATCACATCGACGCCAAGGCTTTATCCAATTCTAGTCCTCCAATCATGGACTCATACTGAGCCTCATTGTTAGTCAATTTCACAATTCTAATAAATTGCCCAATTACATTTCATGTAGGCAGTTTTAATACAATGCAGAGCCCAGACCCCTTCGCATTCAAAGAACCGTTCATAAAAAGGTTCCAGATTCTCGAAGTGGTCCCCAAGGTTAACAATAATTCCCTTTCAACTTTAGTATTGAGGTCGGCGTAAAGTCAGCCACGAAATCTGCCAAAATTTGAGATTTTATGGTTGTTCGGGGTCTATACTCGATATTGTGCCCGCTAATTTCGATGGCCCATTTGGCCAACCAGCCCGGGAGTTCGAGTTTATGCATGTTGTTCCTCAACGGGTAAGAGGTCATGACACATATGGGGTGGCATTGAAAGTATGGCTTTAGCTTTCTAGAGGCGCTTAGCAAAGCGATCGCCAATTTTTCCAGGTGAGGATTCTTGTTTCGGCGTCTCCTAGAGTTCTACTAACATAGTAAATGTCACACCTCTTTTTTCCGCCCCCGCGGGGTGCAAGGAGTTTTTTCCAATTAAAGGACAGTCGAAACGGGATTTGTTTATTTATTTCAGAGTCGCCACTTGGGAGATTTAGGGTGTCCCAAGTCACCAATTTTAAT
This sequence comes from Nicotiana sylvestris, assembly GCF_000393655.2. NCBI lineage: Eukaryota > Viridiplantae > Streptophyta > Magnoliopsida > Solanales > Solanaceae > Nicotiana > Nicotiana sylvestris. The sequence goes on along the minus strand of NC_091059.1, from coordinate 149,304,575 downwards.
CCCGAATCGAGGAAAAGAATGACTCCATATTACAGTCTGCATACCAGAAATCCGGATAAGGAATTCTGTTAACCCGGGAGAAGGTGTTAGGCATTCCCGAGTTCCGTGGTTCTAGCACGGTCGCTCAACTGTTATATTCGGCTTGATTATCTGATATAATACGTATTATAAACTTATGTGCAAATTTTATCCTTTAGCCGCTTTTATTATTTTTTATTTATTGTTATTATTTTACGAAGAATTGCAACATTGTGAAAACGTATTTCAAACCACGTCGCAATCAATGCACCCGTGGTTATCGACACATTTCGACTCCGTTGAGATTTGGATTTGGGTTACATAAATGCACACCCGTATTTAAGAAAATAACATTGTTAAATACGCGCCTAAAGCGACTAGCGTATCATTATTTTTGGGTAGGGCCGTGAAATTTGCTAAAACGGCTCCTCCCGAATTCTAAGCAATTAAATGTACATTTATTGAGGGCCCCGCAATCTATACATTTTATTAAGCGAGGCTCATCTCATTTATTTTAAATGGACAAATCTTAAAGCGACTACATTTTTCTATAAAAATTAGTCTCTAAAATAAAGAAAGAAAATCCTAATTAATTACTAGCTTTTATTTTATTTATTTAAGAAAGCATGACATACTAATTGCTAGATTAATACAAATATTGATGAAAAGGAATTTTATTTAAAAAAATTCGAAATTATAAATAAAATAAAAATTTGACAACTAATATTTAAAAGAATCAAATACAGCTAGATTAAAACTCAGCATTGTTATAAAAAAACTATTGAGATTAATTATTCACGACCATTTGAAACTAGATTTTAACCATAATTACTAAAGCTTTTTAGAAAGTCTTTTAGATTTAAACGAAGTTTCTAATCTTGCCTGAACTCAAATGCCTTAATGCCTAATTTACGAAATTTAATTTAAATTCATGTCTTAGCTAAATTTAGCTAGTTACTCATGATTAACCTACTGTTGATAATCTTGAAACCTTCATAACTAGTGAATTAACCTGTTTTGCCGAACTGATTCATTAAAGACTAACTTATGTTATTTTTCTTATTCCAATTATTATTTAGTAATACATGAAATAGCTTAAATACAATCAACAAAAGGAATAAAGAAAAACGAAATTAAAACTTCAAAATTTCATTCTTCATATGTATTCATGCTTCATATTTCGGATTACAATAACCAGCGTGTCAGTTGTGTACCTGATATTGGAAGCAAAAGAAAATGAAGATGAGAATCAGCAACAGTAATAACAATACAGCAACAACAACTGCCCAGCAACAGTAACAACCCAGTAACAGACCGGTGGAGTAGTAATCCCAAAAACAAAAGCTTCAAGCTTTGATGAAACAACAATTAATTCTGATTTCAAACAATGAAAGAAAGCAGAAGATTTTTTAGTTTTTTTTATTTGAAAGTTTGAATATTTTTCGGAATTTTTCTCTCTTAAATATTCAGCTCTTTTTTTCTTTATTCTCTGTCCGTTTTTTTTTCTCTCTCTCTCTATTCTGTCCGTCCTGTCTGATTTCAAGACTTCTCCTTATATCCCATCCCATAAATCTTTTAATCAATTAAAATCAACCCATTTTCTCTACCAAACCCATTATCTTCCCACTCATCCCCATTACATTAAATAAATATATCACACCACCCCATTATATTTTGTCCCCCATGCCTAATATAAACAAATACAAGATTCCCCCACACTAAAATTTGTCTTGTCCCCCCTTTATATTAAATAACTATATCACAACCCACCCCATTTCATCTTGTCCCCCATGCTTCACATAAAAATTTACAAAATGTACAATTCCTAAACTACCCCTCCGACCTTACTGAAATTACCAAACTACCCCATCATCTATAACAAATCAATTAATCACACTCAACCAAAATATAGCCAATGTGACCAATTTCTACACAAATTCAAACAACAAATCTCATGAACATGATTTCTTCAACATTTCAACAACAAATCACATGAACATGATTGGACAACAAAGAACAACTAAAAATTTGATTGAACAATATTTTCAGCAACAAACCTATTTTCAGATTCAACAACAACAACCAAGTATATTCAAATTTCTAAATTCAATAATATTGAACTTAAAATCAACTCTAACAACATTACAACAACAATTCCTATATTAAACTTAAACAAGATTATGAAACAAATTCAAGAAATAATCATAAATGATAAACAAGAAATCAAACTATACAAATTTCGGATTCAAGATCAACCAAACATAATATGAACATGAATTAAATCTAAAAATAAAAACGACGGATTCAAATGATTAAAACCAACATACTTCCCTATTACAACTAAATTCTTTTAGGCAAATAACAAAACAAAACCTAAGAAGAAACAATTATGAATTTAAACTTGAACTTAACAATATTAACAATTTCTGGAAAATACATAAAATACATGAAACAAATTGAAGAAACAATTAATTAAACTTCAATTTGTATCTAACTAACATTAAACTAACAACATTTACCTAAACAATAATACAAACATGAAATAAACATGAAAAACAACTAATTAACTTCCATTTGAAATCTGAAAATTAATTTAACAAAACATATGAACATGAACAAAACCAAAAATCAAATATCTAACCATAGACATGAACAAAACAAACATTTGCCGATTTTAGATTCAAAAATATTAAAACAAAATACGGACAAAATAAAACTCAAAAACTACTAACCGGAGATTGTATGGACTGTTTCGACGAACCTCAAATGGGAATAAATCTGTCCGGACTCAACGACGAACTCAACTTTAAGAAATTGACTGAATCAACGTCGAACAGTAGCAATGGAGGTTCGACGCAGCATCAATGGAGGAAAAGGAGAAGCAGCGGTGACAAAGTCGACGGGGAGGTCGACGGACAGCTGCCCGACATTGAGGCGATGCGATGGTAGCCATGTCCACGCCGAAGCTGGAGCAATCAACATCCGTTTGGAGCAGCCATGGCTGCTCGTCGCAGCTGGACACGGGCAGCAGTAGCGACGTGTCAGAGCAGTGGTCGACGAACTGTTCGTCGACATGGTGGAGCTGGGTGTTTGGACGGGATTGTGGTCGTTTGGTCGACTGGTTCTGTTGGAACGTGAAGACGCAGCAACGGGGGGGGGGGGAAGTCGACGCAGCAACAATGGTCGACGATGGCGGAGAAGATGACGAAGGTGAGGTCGAGGAAGAAGAAAGAGCAGCAGCACCAACTGAAGAAGCCATGGTCGTCGAGTTTGAAACAGAAGCAGTAGCAGCTGGAGGTGAAGCAGAAACAGTGACGCGGAGGAGGATAAACAGGTCGTTTTGGAGAAGGTTGACGGAGAAGATGAAGACATGGCGACCAACGACCATGCGAGCTCATGCTCGAGCTCGACGAGGCAATGACGATGGTGTTGGAGCTTGTTCTGGGCGTGAGGAGGTGGAAAGGCTGCCATGGTTGTGTGTTTTTGAGCTTGGGGAAGAAGAATCCAAGTTTTAGGGAGGCGGATGGCTTTTTTTAGTTTTTAGGGTTTTTTGTCTTGTTTTTCCTTTTTTGTTTTGTGTTAGGACAAAAATGAAGAAGGGGTGTTGGGTTAATGGGTTAGTGGGGCGGACCGGGTCGACCCGGTCTGAAGTGGACTGGGTCATGGGGAAGATTGGGCAATTATTTGGGCCTATGATTTGAAAATTGAAGAAGTGGCCCAATCCGATTTTTCTTTGTATTTTTGTTCTCTTTTCTTCTTTTATTTTCTAAAACTAAATTATAAAAATACTTAAATTATTATTAAGAACTAAATTAAGTTATAAAAGCGCAAATTAACTACCAATAATAATTAACGCACAATTAAGTAATAATTAAGCATAAAATTATTCATTTGGACATTAAATGCTAAAAATGCAAAAGATGCATATTTTTTTGTAATTTTTAATTTTTGTAAAACTAATTTAATTACTAACAATTGTTGAATTAAATCCTACATGCAAAATGCGACATATTTTTGTATTTTTATTAATTTAACAAATAAGCAAACACAGACAAATACAAATAATTATCCAAAAATATCACAAAATCTCACAAAATTGCACACCAAGGAAAATCATTTTATTTGAATTTTTTGGGAGTGATTCTCATATAGGGAAAAAATCACGTGCTTACAGTTGCCCCTCTTTGCCCGGATACACGAAGGGTTTTCGTGCAAAGATAAAGCGAGCGATTTTTGCCCATCCGAGTACTCCGTGTGAAGCATTTTTTGAAAAAGATTTAACCGAACCTTTGCTTCAAAGGTTTCCTACATATCCCTGGCTAAAGGGGAATCAGGTTAATGTAGTTCGGGAAGTTTTGGTAGCTGGGACTACCATGGGACTGCAATGTTACTGTTGTTGCATGCTATTACTACTGCTTACCGATATCCTTGTTACACCGTGCTTAAAAGAAAACAAGAAGCTAGGCTAGACTCCAATTTTTCTTATTGCCTTGCTTTCTTGTCTGCTTGCATTTTTCCGGTGCTTTTCTTCTTTTTGACACATGCACTTGAGTTTGTGCTGGGACCTCTTGTAGCAACCTTCTGCTTCCCGGTGCCGGGGAGGTTTATTGTTTCCTGCTGGGGATTCCTATTGTAACCCTCTGTTTTATTGTCCTCTGACTTGATCTTGAAATGTATGCCTCTGTTGTATGGGCGGGCTCCCAACTTCAATACTTGAAATGAAAAACTGAAATGTATGCCTCTGTTATCTGGGCGGGCTCCCAACTTCAATACTTGAAATGAAAAGACTGAAATGTATTCCTCTGTTATATGGGCGGGCTCCCAACTTCAACACTTGAAATGAAAAGACTGAAATGTATTCCTCTGTTATCTGGGAGGGCTCCCAACTTCAACGCTTGAAATGTAAAGACTAAAATGTATGCCTCTGTTATCTGGGCGGGCTCCCAACTTCAATGCTTGAAATGTAAAGACTGAAATGTATGCCTCTGTTATCTGGGCGGGCTCCCAACTTCAATGCTTGAAATGTATGGACTGAAATGTATGCCTCTGTTATATGGGCGGGCTCCCAACTTCAACACTTGAAATGAAAAGACTGAAATGTATTCCTCTGTTATCTGGGCGGGCTCCCAACTTCAACACTTGAAATGAAAAGACTGAAATGTATTCCTCTGTTATCTGGGCGGGCTCCCAACTTCAACGCTTGAAATGTAAAGACTGAAATGTATGCCTCTGTTATCTGGGCGGGCTCCCAACTTCAATACTTGAAATGTATGGACTGAAATGTATGCCTCTGTTATCTGGGCGGGCTCCCAACTTCAATGCTTGAAATGTATGTCTTTGTTCTCCAAGCGGACTCCTGATTTCAACAACAACTTAGGAGGAAATGTCTCTCCTATGGGTAAAATAAGCTTAGGAGGAAATGCCTCTCCTATGGGTAAGACTAAACTTAGGAGGAAATGCATCTCCTATGGGGTGAAACTAAAACAAACTTAGGAGGAAATGCATCTCCTATGGGTGAAATTAAAACAAACTTAGGAGGAAATGCATCTCCTATGGGTAAAACTAAACGTAGGAGGAAATGCGTCTCCTATGGGTAAAAACAAACTTAGGAGGAAATGCATCTCCTATGGGTGAAACTAAACTTAGGAGGAAATGTCTCTCCTATGGGTGAAACTAAACTTAGGAGGAAATGCCTCTCCTATGGGTGAAACTAAACTTAGGAGGAAATGTGTCTCCTATGGGTGAAACTAAACTTAAGAGGAAATGCCTCTCCCATGGGTGAAACTAAACTCAGGAGGAAATGCCTCTCCAATGGGTGAAACTAAACTCAGGAGGAAATGCATATCCTATGGGTAAAAACTAAACTTAGGAGGAAATGCATCTCCTATGGGTAAAAACTAAACTTAGGAGGAAATGCATCTCCTATGGGTGAAACTAAAACAAACTTAGGAGGAAATGCCTCTCCTATGGGTGAAACTAAAACAAACTTAGGAGGAAATGCATCTCCTATGGGTAAAACTAAACGTAGGAGGAAATGCGTCTCCTATGGGTAAAAACAAAACTTAGGAGGAAATGCATCTCCTATGAGTGAACCATTTCCTTCTTCCTAAATTATTTACTTACCTGTGTTGTCTTCCCTAGAAACTGCCGGGGATTATTTTGCTGGGGATGACTTTTCCTTTTCTTCCTTACCCACTCTGGGTTGGCCGAAACTCTGTCGAGGATGCTTCTACATCTCGATGATCCACTGGGGATAACACTGCTGTGGATAACTCTGCTGAGTAAATATGTTCTCTTACTCCTTCCAAAATTACTTCCTTTTGAGTAGGATGTTTCATTCCTCTGCAAACTACTTCCCCCTTTTTCTTTTTCTTTTTTTCGTTTTTTTTTAAAGTGAAAAGACTGAATGTATTCCTCTGTTATACGGGCGGGCTCCCAACTTCAACCAACAAATCACCATTCTGTTCTTTAGGGGGCTCCTGACTTCAACCAATAATGTCAAAAATAAAACGCCATTCTGTTTTTCAGGGGGGGCTCCTGATTACTTAAAATTTGAATTGTATTCCCTTATTCTCCAGGTGGGCTCCTGATTGCTGATACTTCAACTGCTCTTCCTTGTTCTCCAGGTGGACGCCTGATTGCTAATACTCCAACTTCTCTTCCTTGTTCTCCAGGTGGACGCCTGATTGCTAATACTCCAACTGCTTTTCCTTGTTCTCTAGGTGGACGCCTGATTGTTGGGGATAATACTACTGGGGAAGTTTCTTTTCTTCCCCTCCTTCAAATTCAATTTTTTTTCTTTTTTTTTCCAGCACTGCTGGGGATAAAAGTGTTATCTTCTCGGGATAACGTTGTTGAGGATAACGCTGTTGGGGAATTTTATCCCTTCAAATCGATGCTTCATTCTTCTGGAAGCTGCTGGGGATGATAATGGCTTTTTGCTTTTCTGAGCACAAGTGTCATCCCTTTATTCTGTCTGCTGGGGAATACTTCCTCCATTGAAACTTATTATGTTGGGGCAACACTGGTTCAAACACCACTTCCCTTGAGACTGGTGCTATCTTTATTCTTCCTCGAATGGGTACCTGACTTCCAGAAAATTTTCCAAATGAAAGGAAAATTTTCTGCCCCAGTTTGACAGTCTCCCTTATGGCATGCATTTCTGTCATCAATGTCATTTCCTTTACCTGTTTCAAATCAAACAAAATTTGTTAGTTTAAAACGTGGTGGTTGGTTGTGATACTCCTACTGGGATGGCTTTTCCTTTTCTCCTTCCTTGCTCTGTGCTCCACAACTTGTTGGGGATGACATTATTTGCTGGGGATAATCCCTTTTTGCTGGGGATATCCTTCTTCTTTTATGGCATAGCTCGGAAACTTGCATTTTTCCGACCTTTTAGTCTCGCATGAATTTCTCCAAATCATGCTCACTGCTTTCCTTGCTTTGTTCATGGGCCTTGGCCTTGAGGTTTATAACTTTGGTTTTGGCAAGGATATCCCTCTTGACACTCGTCAATCCTTTTGTCAATTCCCTTTTGCTGGGGATATCTTTTTTGACACTGGTCTCGCGCTTGTTCCTTGCTGACTATACCACTTGGATGTACTAGTCAGATCTCATCTTGCATATTTGGAAAGCTGATGGCATATTTTGAAGTCAATTCACACTTGTTCTGACCAAACAGACTCTATTGGGGATTTTTCTATGAAAGGAAAAAGATAAAAGGGAACAGAATAAAAAGACAAAGGAAAAAATGACTCTTTAACAAAAGAATAAAAATCTATCAAATGCAGATACAGACTCTAATGGTCATGACATGCGCATGTGGCCTATCCTCTACCGCCAATCATCTTTCAAGATCTTCAATTGGCAATTCCCCATCTAATTCTCAATCTTATTCGACTTGTAGTGCCCGAAGGGTTTTCACTATCAAGCCTCTCTCATTTTGGGTTTTTCTCTCAGCTTTCATCGCCTTATGGTGTCCGTGAAGATTTTCACCGATAAGACTCTCTCATTTGTATCACTTTCCAGCTGGGGATTTGGAGTGTTGCCGGTATGACTCTCTCTGCTAGAGATTAGAGTCCTTTCTACTGTGGAACAGAATGATATGTTCGCCGGTAAGACTCTCATTTGTCTGACTTGGCATCTTTTGCAGACTGGTCAGAAGGTCTTTCTTTGGAACGTAATGTAGGTTTTTGGACAGGCTAGAAAGAAAGGGTATTAAAGGATAAAAAACAAATCAAATTTGGGGTTCAAAATTACAACCTTCGAAATCATATTTGTTTACAACAAGCGCACCCCTTGCCCCAGTTTCTTGCTTGGAGATTATTTATTATTATATTTTTTTATTACACCATGTACACTGTGACCATTGTGGCCATTATGCCCCCTATGACCGAGCCGTGAAGTGACTACGTATCATCTTTGAGGAATCAGGTCAAACGTAGTTCCCAATTCCTCTGTTTTCATTTGACTTTCTTTTTTTTGGTTATCACTTTTCTTTTCTTTTTTGTTGATTTTTATTTTTATTTTTTTTCTTTACCTTCCAGGCTCGTATTTCCTAGTCATTGCTATTGATTCCGAACGAGGGGTATGAAAGAAAATAAATAAGGCTCAAAAGGGGGTAACGAAGGATAAAGTGTTTAGATAGCAGAACAAAAATGCCTTCGTCATTCCATTCTTCAAAACATGTCAAGTGCAAACAACACAATTGATCATAGATTTATAGTCTCTTCCGATGGTGCTGGACTTGACAATTATGTTAAACACTTGCCTTTTCATTTGTCATTTCTAAAGCACCGTTGGGTGACACTCTCACTCTCATGAACGACCCTCATGCAAATTTGGCGAATCTTGCGTTTAACGATTTTCTTTATGTTTTACTTGCCCCAGTTCCACATGACTCGGGCTTCAAATAATCTCAAACCGTTCTTATTTCCTTTAAATGTTCTGATTGCCTTTCTGGGGTTTTATGATTAACTTTAAAGACTAGGCCCAAACTGTGTGCGCATGTCATGTTACTAGAATCGGCGCTGAACAAAATGATAAAAAGATCAAACAAAAAGATGAATGGAAATAATAAAAGACCGGATTTTGTATTATACTACCGGTGAAATGGTTTGAATAACAAAACAATCAAAAACAAACCATAATAAAATCATCCTAAAACAACCTGGACAAAACTTAAACAAACCGCTATGACAAAAATGGAAAAATAAAAAGGTTTGACACAAGACAATATTCGGATTACATCCCTAAGAATAATCCGGACAACAGAAATGACCACAAAATAAGCCACCACAAGCTTCTCTCTTGCTAACCAAGGAACGGAGCGTCCTCCCACTTTATCAAAATTGGCATCTTAGCCACTGAGCTTCGCATCAGTATTGTCCAGACCATTGCCAACTTCAATATCATCAACCTTAGTCAACAAGTCCCAATAGGATTCGCGTGCTTCTGTTATCAAGCCTGATCCCCGCAAAGTGTGCTTCTGGGTCTTGTATTTCCGGCTTACCACAAACCAACCACCTAACTTTCTTCGTGATTCAAAGCGAAATAGGTTAGAATGGACTCCGTTGGTCCCCATTATTAATAACATCCTTTCCTCTTTTTTTCATTTTCTTTTTCATTTTTTTTTTCGATTTTTTTCTTCATTTTTTCTTTTCTTTTTTTCGATTTTTTCATTTTTTTCTCATTTTTTGTTGTGGTCGAATCTTATGGAGATTGCCTACGTATCATGACCCCGCATGAATCAGACCGAGCGTAGTTCGTGACCAATAAAGATAAACAATACTCAACATTTTTTTTTAATTTTCATATTAAAACAAACTGCGTTTCAAAGGTTTAAAGATGGCCTACAAACTTGAAAATCAAACAACCCGCATATTCTAATCAAAAGATTTACAAACTCAAAAACAAACGGCCAGCTTCCTTTCCCCGTTTGTCAAATGCAACCAAACGACTATTTTTGCAAATGTGGCCCCTTCCAATTCTCACATGAATTTTGAGGTCGGGGAGGATTATGTTATGACACTTTACCAACTTGTCCATTCTTTTACGAAAATAACCTTTCGACAACTGAAAGATACTCTAAGGCTATTTCGGCAAGAACGGTTTAAGACGCGGCCGAAGCTGGCTCAGCTTATTATGACAAAATTCAAACGGTATTCACCTGACCGCCGACTCTTTGTTTTTTTTTCTTTCTTTTAAAATTATAATAAAAACCTGGTGTTGCAAACACGGCCCTTCAGCGCCTCGGGGACAAAGATTTATGGGGCTGTGTGGGTCAACTAGACCAAAATCCTAAACATGACCCAAAAGTGGCTGTTTATGCAAAGTCAGCCTTCCGGCGTTCCTTTCGGGAACATTCGGCTATTTTATGACATAACAACATCACCTGACTTATTTATGACTCTTTTTATCGTTTTTCAAATTAGAAAACTCAATATTGCAAACACGACCTTTCAACGTCTCGGGGACGAAGATTTTTAAGGATGTGTGGGTCAACTGGACCAAATCTTAAATATGACCCAAAAGTAGCTGTTTATGCAAAGTCAGCCTTCCAGCGTCCCCTTCGGGAACATTCGGCTATGTCTTGATAAAACAGCGTCACCCGACTTCTTAGAAATTTGACATATATATTTTTGCTATTTTTTTTTGTAAAAGGGGAAGTTGGACATCACCCGACTTATTTATGACAAAATTAAAAATCTTGACATGTTTTTTTTGTTTTTTTTTATATTGGTTTTTGGCTATTTTAGCAAAAAGGGGGTTGGACCCGATGAGGGTTGTCTACGTATCTCACATCCGGTGAGAATCAAACCCGCGTAGTTCGGGCAAATTAACCGAACTATTTTAAAACATGGCTCTTTTCCATTTTTATTTTTTCCTGGCAAGACAATCTATTTTCCTTTTTCTATTTTTGAAAAAGACAAAATAACGATTTTTTTTCCATTTTCAACAAACAATAAAACAATCTATTTTTCCAAAAATAAAAGACTTTTTTTTATATTTTTTAGTAAAACAAAATAAAATATTTTCCTCTTTTTTTCAAAATTTCGGCAGAGTTTCGCCAGTAATTGGTCATTGATTTTTTCTAAAATAATCAATTAACTCCCTAACTGATATATTCTCTTTTTTTTTTCAATTTTCCAACATTCCTGAGATTCAGAAACCGGTCAACATACAAGTTCGAAACAAATATATGTACAGAGCAAGTAGGATGCATCAGAATGGTCTTTTCATTTCAGGTTGCTAGTCCTAGACGGACTCAACCCCTGTGTTGAGTCCCCTAAGTCAAATGCAACGTGATGCAAATAAGCGTTCCTACTAGGGATCCGGCATGAGGTTTCGTTATACTAGGTTTATAACCTGGGTATATGTTCTAGACTGTGTACCCGAGCGGACAACTCGAGTCGAGGAGGGGGCAACTTACCGGGAACCAAAAGGCCATCCGGCTTCGTAACTTATCCGTCCTCTTTCTTATTTCAGGTATTGACACTAACAGAATAGGGAGCCTCGACCAGCGAGCTTCTCCCCGGAGGTAAGAAGAGAAGGGTTTCGGCACAGTTTATATACAGTTCAGATAATATCAAAGCGGTAAAAGACAACATTTAGTATGTTATGTCAGAACATGTAAAAATCAGATAAAACTAAATATAACAATTTATCTAAGCTCGAATTCTAACCCTGAACCAGTGGTTCTGGGTCCAACAGTTTGTCAATCCCCAGCGGAGTCACCAGAGCTGTCACACCTCTTTTTTCCGTCCCCGCGGGGTGCAAGGAGTTTTTTCTAATTAAAGGACAGTCGAAACGGGATTTGTTTATTTATTTCAGAGTCGCCACTTGGGAGATTTAGGGTGTCCCAAGTCACAAATTTTAATCCCGAATCGAGGAAAAGAATGACTCCATATTACAGTCTGCATACCAGAAATCCGGATAAGGAATTCTGTTAACCCGGGAGAAGGTGTTAGGCATTCCCGAGTTCCGTGGTTCTAGCACGGTCGCTCAACTGTTATATTCGGCTTGATTATCTGATATAATACGTATTATAAACTTATGTGCAAATTTTATCCTTTAGCCGCTTTTATTATTTTTTATTTATTGTTATTATTTTACGAAGAATTGCAATATTGTGAAAACGTATTTCAAACCACGTCGCAATCAATGCACTCGTGGTTATCGACACATTTCGACTCCGTTGAGATTTGGATTTGGGTTACATAAATGCACACCCGTATTTAAGAAAATAACATTGTTAAATACGCGCCTAAAGCGACTAGCGTATCATTATTTTTGGGTAGGGCCGTGAAATTTGCTAAAACGGCTCCTCCCGAATTCTAAGCAATTAAATGTACATTTATTGAGGGCCCCGCAATCTATACATTTTATTAAGCGAGGCTCATCTCATTTATTTTAAATGGACAAATCTTAAAGCGACTACATTTTTCTATAAAAATTAGTCTCTAAAATAAAGAAAGAAAATCCTAATTAATTACTAGCTTTTATTTTATTTATTTAAGAAAGCATGACATACTAATTGCTAGATTAATACAAATATTGATGAAAAGTAATTTTATTTAAAAAAATTCGAAATTATAAATAAAATAAAAATTTAACAACTAATATTTAAAAGAATCAAATACAGCTAGATTAAAACTCAGCATTGTTATAAAAAAACTATTGAGATTAATTATTCACGACCATTTGAAACTAGATTTTAACCATAATTACTAAAGCTTTTTAGAAAGTCTTTTAGATTTAAACGAAGTTTCTAATCTTGCCTGAACTCAAATGCCTTAATGTCTAATTTACGAAATTTAATTTAAATTCATGTCTTAGCTAAATTTAGCTAGTTACTCATGATTAACCTACTGTTGATAATCTTGAAACCTTCATAACTAGTGAATTAATCTGTTTTGCCAAACTGATTCATTAAAGACTAACTTATGTTATTTTTTCTTATTCCAATTATTATTTAGTAATACATGAAATAGCTTAAATACAATCAACAAAAGGAATAAAGAAAAACGAAATTAAAACTTCAAAATTTCATTCTTCATATGTATTCATGCTTCATATTTCGGATTACAATAACCAGCATGTCAGTTGTGTACCTGATATTGGAAGCAAAAGAAAATGAAGATGAGAATTAGCAGCAGTAATAACAGTACAACACAGCAACAACTGCCCAGCAACAGTAACAACCCAGTAACAGACCGGTGGAGTAGTAATCCCAAAATAAATGCTTCCAACTTTTATGAAACAACAACAATTAATGCTGATTTCAAACAATGAAAGAAAGAAGAAGATTTTTTAGTTTTTTTTTATTTGAAAGTTTGAATATTTTTCGGAATTTTTCTCTCTTAAATATTCAGCTCTTTTTTTTCTCTTATTCTCTGTCCGTTTTTTTCTCTCTCTATTATGTCCGTCCTGTCTGATTTCAAGACTTCTCCTTATATCCCATCCCATAAATCTTTTAATCAATTAAAATCAACTCATTTTCTCTACCAAACCCATTATCTTCCCACTCATCCCCATTACATTAAATAAATATATCACACCACCCCATTATATTTTGTCCCTCATGCCTAATATAAACAAATACAAGATTCCCCCACACTAAAATTTGTCTTGTCCCCCTTTTATATTAAATAACTATATCACAACCCACCCCATTTCATCTTGTCCCCCATGCTTCACATAAAAAATTACAAAATGTACAATTCCTAAACTACCCCTCCGACCTTACTGAAATTACCAAACTACCCCATCAGCTATAACAAATCAATTAATCACACTCAACCAAAATATAGCCAATGTGACCAATTTCTACACAAATTCAAACAACAAATCTCATGAACATGATTTCTTCAACATTTCAACAACAAATCACATGAACATGATTGGACAACAAAGAACAACTAAAAATTTGATTGAACAATATTTTCAGCAACAAACCTATTTTCAGATTCAACAACAACAAACAAGTATATTCAAATTTCTAAATTTAATAATATTGAACTTAAAATCAACTCTAACAACATTACAACAGCAATTCCTATATTAAACTTAAACAAGATTATGAAACAAATTCAAGAAATAATCATAAATGATAAACAAGAAATCAAACTATACAAATTTCGGATTCAAGATCAACCAAACATAATATGAACATGAATTAAATCTAAAAATAAAAACGACGGATTCAAATGATTAAAACCAACATACTTCCCTATTACAACTAAATTCTTTTAGGCAAATAACAAAACAAAACCTAAGAAGAAACAATTATGAATTTAAACTTGAACTTAACAATATTAACAATTTCTGGAAAATACATAAAATACATGAAACAAATTGAAGAAACAATTAATTAAACTTCAATTTGTATCTAACTAACATTAAACTAACAACATTTACCTAAACAATAATACAAACATGAAATAAACATGAAAAACAACTAATTAACTTCCATTTGAAATCTGAAAATTAATTTAACAAAACATATGAACATGAACAAAACCAAAAATCAAATATCTAACCATAGACATGAACAAAACAAACATTTGCCGATTTTAGATTCAAAAATATTAAAACAAAATACGGACAAAATAAAACTCAAAAACTACTAATCGGAGATTGTATGGACTGTTTCGACGAACCTCAAATGGGAATAAATCTGTCCGGACTCAACGACTAACTCAACGACGAACTCAACTTTAAGAAATTGACTGAATCAACGTCGAACAGTAGCAATGGAGGTTCGACGCAGCATCAATGGAGGAAAAGGAGAAGCAGCGGTGACAAATTCGACGGGGAGGTCGACGGACAGCTGCCCGACATTGAGGCGATGCGATGGTAGCCATGTCCACGCCGAAGCTGGAGCAATCAACATCCGTTTGGAGCAGCCATGGCTGCTCGTCGCAGCTGGACACGGGCAGCAGTAGCGACGTGTCAGAGCAGTGGTCGACGAACTGTTCGTCGACATGGTGGAGCTGGGTGTTTGGACGGGATTGTGGTCGTTTGGTCGACTGGTTCTGTTGGAACGTGAAGACGCAGCAACGGGGGGGGGGGGGAAGTCGACGCAGCAACAATGGTCGACGATGGCGGAGAAGATGACGAAGGTGAGGTCGAGGAAGAAGAAAGAGCAGCAGCACCAACTGAAGAAGCCATGGTCGTCGAGTTTGAAACAGAAGCAGTAGCAGCTGGAGGTGAAGCAGAAACAGTGACGCGGAGGAGGATAAACAGGTCGTTTTGGAGAAGGTTGACGGAGAAGATGAAGACATGGCGACCAACGACCATGCGAGCTCATGCTCGAGCTCGACGAGGCAACGACAATGGTGTTGGAGCTTGTTCTGGGCGTGAGGAGGTGGAAAGGCTGCCATGGTTGTGTGTTTTTGAGCTTGGGGAAGAAGAAGCCAAGTTTTAGGGAGGCGGATGGCTTTTTTTAGTTTTTAGGGTTTTTTGTCTTGTTTTTCCTTTTTTGTTTTGTGTTAGGACAAAAATGAAGAAGGGGTGTTGGGTTAATGGGTTAGTGGGGCGGACCGGGTCGACCCGGTCTGAAGTGGACTGGGTCATGGGGAAGATTGGGCAATTATTTGGGCCTATGATTTGAAAATTGAAGAAGTGGCCCAATCCGATTTTTCTTTGTATTTTTGTTCTCTTTTCTTCTTTTATTTTCTAAAACTAAATTATAAAAATACTTAAATTATTATTAAGAACTAAATTAAGTTATAAAAGCGCAAATTAACTACCAATAATAATTAACGCACAATTAAGTAATAATTAAGCATAAAATTATTCATTTGGACATTAAATGCTAAAAATGCAAAAGATGCATATTTTTTTGTAATTTTTAATTTTTGTAAAACTAATTTAATTACTAACAATTGTTGAATTAAATCCTACATGCAAAATGCGACATATTTTTGTATTTTTATTAATTTAACAAATAAGCAAACACAGACAAATACAAATAATTATCCAAAAATATCACAAAATCTCACAAAATTGCACACCAAGGAAAATCATTTTATTTGAATTTTTTGGGAGTGATTCTCATATAGGGAAAAAATCACGTGCTTACAGTTGCCCCTCTTTGCCCGGATACACGAAGGGTTTTCGTGCAAAGATAAAGCGAGCGATTTTTGCCCATCCGAGTACTCCGTGTGAAGCATTTTTTGAAAAAGATTTAACCGAACCTTTGCTTCAAAGGTTTCCTACATATCCCTGGCTAAAGGGGAATCAGGTTAATGTAGTTCGGGAAGTTTTGGTAGCTGGGACTACCATGGGACTGCAATGTTACTGTTGTTGCATGCTATTACTACTGCTTACCGATATCCTTGTTACACCGTGCTTAAAAGAAAACAAGAAGCTAGGCTAGACTGCAATTTTTCTTATTGCCTTGCTTTCTTGTCTGCTTGCATTTTTCCGGTGCTTTTCTTCTTTTTGACACATGCACTTGAGTTTGTGCTGGGACCTCTTGTAGCAACCTTCTGCTTCCCGGTGCCGGGGATGTTTATTGTTTCCTGCTGGGGATTCCTATTGTAACCCTCTGTTTTATTGTCCTCTGACTTGATCTTGAAATGTATGCCTCTGTTGTATGGGCGGGCTCCCAACTTCAATACTTGAAATGAAAAACTGAAATGTATGCCTCTGTTATCTGGGCGGGCTCCCAACTTCAATACTTGAAATGAAAAGACTGAAATGTATTCCTCTGTTATATGGGCGGGCTCCCAACTTCAACACTTGAAATGAAAAGACTGAAATGTATTCCTCTGTTATCTGGGAGGGCTCCCAACTTCAACGCTTGAAATGTAAAGACTAAAATGTATGCCTCTGTTATCTGGGCGGGCTCCCAACTTCAATGCTTGAAATGTAAAGACTGAAATGTATGCCTCTGTTATCTGGGCGGGCTCCCAACTTCAATGCTTGAAATGTATGGACTGAAATGTATGCCTCTATTATATGGGCGGGCTCCCAACTTCAACACTTGAAATGAAAAGACTGAAATGTATTCCTCTGTTATCTGGGCGGGCTCCCAACTTCAACACTTGAAATGAAAAGACTGAAATGTATTCCTCTGTTATCTGGGCGGGCTCCCAACTTCAACGCTTGAAATGTAAAGACTGAAATGTATGCCTCTGTTATCTGGGCGGGCTCCCAACTTCAATACTTGAAATGTATGGACTGAAATGTATGCCTCTGTTATCTGGGCGGGCTCCCAACTTCAATGCTTGAAATGTATGTCTTTGTTCTCCAAGCGGACTCCTGATTTCAACAACAACTTAGGAGGAAATGTCTCTCCTATGGGTAAAATAAGCTTAGGAGGAAATGCCTCTCCTATGGGTAAGACTAAACTTAGGAGGAAATGCATCTCCTATGGGGTGAAACTAAAACAAACTTAGGAGGAAATGCATCTCCTATGGGTGAAATTAAAACAAACTTAGGAGGAAATGCATCTCCTATGGGTAAAACTAAACGTAGGAGGAAATGCGTCTCCTATGGGTAAAAACAAACTTAGGAGGAAATGCATCTCCTATGGGTGAAACTAAACTTAGGAGGAAATGTCTCTCCTATGGGTGAAACTAAACTTAGGAGGAAATGCCTCTCCTATGGGTGAAACTAAACTTAGGAGGAAATGTGTCTCCTATGGGTGAAACTAAACTTAAGAGGAAATGCCTCTCCCATGGGTGAAACTAAACTCAGGAGGAAATGCCTCTCCAATGGGTGAAACTAAACTCAGGAGGAAATGCATATCCTATGGGTAAAAACTAAACTTAGGAGGAAATGCATCTCCTATGGGTAAAAACTAAACTTAGGAGGAAATGCATCTCCTATGGGTGAAACTAAAACAAACTTAGGAGGAAATGCCTCTCCTATGGGTGAAACTAAAACAAACTTAGGAGGAAATGCATCTCCTATGGGTAAAACTAAACGTAGGAGGAAATGCGTCTCCTATGGGTAAAAACAAAACTTAGGAGGAAATGCATCTCCTATGAGTGAACCATTTCCTTCTTCCTAAATTATTTACTTACCTGTGTTGTCTTCCCTAGAAACTGCCGGGGATTATTTTGCTGGGGATGACTTTTCCTTTTCTTCCTTACCCACTCTGGGTTGGCCGAAACTCTGTCGAGGATGCTTCTACATCTCGATGATCCACTGGGGATAACACTGCTGTGGATAACTCTGCTGAGTAAATATGTTCTCTTACTCCTTCCAAAATTACTTCCTTTTGAGTAGGATGTTTCATTCCTCTGCAAACTACTTCCCCCTTTTTCTTTTTCTTTTTTTCGTTTTTTTTTAAAGTGAAAAGACTGAATGTATTCCTCTGTTATACGGGAAGGCTCCCAACTTCAACCAACAAATCACCATTCTGTTCTTTAGGGGGCTCCTGACTTCAACCAATAATGTCAAAAATAAAACGCCATTCTGTTTTTCAGGGGGGGCTCCTGATTACTTAAAATTTGAATTGTATTCCCTTATTCTCCAGGTGGGCTCCTGATTGCTGATACTTCAACTGCTCTTCCTTGTTCTCCAGGTGGACGCCTGATTGCTAATACTCCAACTGCTCTTCCTTGTTCTCCAGGTGGACTCCTGATTGCTAATACTCCAACTGCTTTTCCTTGTTCTCTAGGTGGACGCCTGATTGTTGGGGATAATACTACTGGGGAAGTTTCTTTTCTTCCCCTCCTTCAAATTCAATATTTTTTCTTTTTTTTTTCCAGCACTGCTGGGGATAAAAGTGTTATCTTCTCGGGATAACGTTGTTGAGGATAACGCTGTTGGGGAATTTTATCCCTTCAAATCGATGCTTCATTCTTCTGGAAGCTGCTGGGGATGATAATGGCTTTTTGCTTTTCTGAGCACAAGTGTCATCCCTTTATTCTGTCTGCTGGGGAATACTTCCTCCATTGAAACTTATTATGTTGGGGCAACACTGGTTCAAACACCACTTCCCTTGAGACTGGTGCTATCTTTATTCTTCCTCGAATGGGTACCTGACTTCCAGAAAATTTTCCAAATGAAAGGAAAATTTTCTGCCCCAGTTTGACAGTCTCCCTTATGGCATGCATTTCTGTCATCAATGTCATTTCCTTTACCTGTTTCAAATCAAACAAAATTTGTTAGTTTAAAACGTGGTGGTTGGTTGTGATACTCCTACTGGGATGGCTTTTCCTTTTCTCCTTCCTTGCTCTGTGCTCCACAACTTGTTGGGGATGACATTATTTGCTGGGGATAATCCCTTTCTGCTGGGGATATCCTTCTTCTTTTATGGCATAGCTCGGAAACTTGCATTTTTCCGACCTTTTAGTCTCGCATGAATTTCTCCAAATCATGCTCACTGCTTTCCTTGCTTTGTTCATGGGCCTTGGCCTTGAGGTTTATAACCTTGGTTTTGGCAAGGATATCCCTCTTGACACTCGTCAATCCTTTTGTCAATTCCCTTTTGCTGGGGATATCTTTTTTGACACTGGCCTCGCGCTTGTTCCTTGCTGACTATACCACTTGGATGTACTAGTCAGATCTCATCTTGCATATTTGGAAAGCTGATGGCATATTTTGAAGTCAATTCACACTTGTTCTGACCAAACAGACTCTATTGGGGATTTTTCTATGAAAGGAAAAAGATAAAAGGGAACAGAATAAAAAGACAAAGGAAAAAATGACTCTTTAACAAAAGAATAAAAATCTATCAAATCCAGATACAGACTCTAATGGTCATGACATGCGCATGTGGCCTATCCTCTACCGCCAATCATCTTTCAAGATCTTCAATTGGCAATTCCCCATCTAATTCTCAATCTTATTCGACTTGTAGTGCCCGAAGGGTTTTCACTATCAAGCCTCTCTCATTTTGGGTTTTTCTCTCAGCTTTCATCGCCTTATGGTGTCCGTGAAGATTTTCACCGATAAGACTCTCTCATTTGTATCACTTTCCAGCTGGGGATTTGGAGTGTTGCCGGTATGACTCTCTCTGCTAGAGATTAGAGTCCTTTCTACTGTGGAACAGAATGTTATGTTCGCCGGTAAGACTCTCATTTGTCTGACTTGGCATCTTTTGCAGACTGGTCAGAAGGTCTTTCTTTGGAACGTAATGTAGGTTTTTGGACAGGCTAGAAAGAAAGGGTATTAAAGGATAAAAAACAAATCAAATTTGGGGTTCAAAATTACAACCTTCGAAATCATATTTGTTTACAACAAGCGCACCCCTTGCCCCAGTTTCTTGCTTGGAGATTATTTATTATTATATTTTTTTATTACACCATGTACACTGTGACCATTGTGGCCATTATGCCCCCTATGACCGAGCCGTGAAGTGACTACGTATCATCTTTGAGGAATCAGGTCAAACGTAGTTCCCAATTCCTCTGTTTTCATTTGACTTTCTTTTTTTTTGTTATCACTTTTCTTTTCTTTTTTTTTTGTTGATTTTTATTTTTATTTTTTTTCTTTACCTTCCAGGCTCGTATTTCCTAGTCATTGCTATTGATTCCGAACGAGGGGTATGAAAGAAAATAAATAAGGCTCAAAAGGGGGGTAACGAAGGATAAAGTGTTTAGATAGCAGAACAAAAATGCCTTCGTCATTCCATTCTTCAAAACATGTCAAGTGCAAACAACACAATTGATCATAGATTTATAGTCTCTTCCGATGGTGCTGGACTTGACAATTATGTTAAACACTTGCCTTTTCATTTGTCATTTCTAAAGCACCGTTGGGTGACACTCTCACTCTCATGAACGACCCTCATGCAAATTTGGCGAATCTTGCGTTTAACGATTTTCTTTATGTTTTACTTGCCCCAGTTCCACATGACTCGGGCTTCAAATAATCTCAAACCGTTCTTATTTCCTTTAAATGTTCTGATTGCCTTTCTGGGGTTTTATGATTAACTTTAAAGACTAGGCCCAAACTGTGTGCGCATGTCATGTTACTAGAATCGGCGCTGAACAAAATGATAAAAAGATCAAACAAAAAGATGAATGGAAATAATAAAAGACCGGATTTTGTATTATACTACCGGTGAAATGGTTTGAATAACAAAACAATCAAAAACAAACCATAATAAAATCATCCTAAAACAACCTGGACAAAACTTAAACAAACCGCTATGACAAAAATGGAAAAATAAAAAGGTTTGACACAAGACAATATTCGGATTACATCCCTAAGAATAATCCGGACAACAGAAATGACCACAAAATAAGCCACCACAAGCTTCTCTCTTGCTAACCAAGGAACGGAGCGTCCTCCCACTTTATCAAAATTGGCATCTTAGCCACTGAGCTTCGCATCAGTATTGTCCAGACCATTGCCAACTTCAATATCATCAACCTTAGTCAACAAGTCCCAATAGGATTCGCGTGCTTCTGTTATCAAGCCTGATCCCCGCAAAGTGTGCTTCTGGGTCTTGTATTTCCGGCTTACCACAAACCAACCACCTAACTTTCTTCGTGATTCAAAGCGAAATAGGTTAGAATGGACTCCGTTGGTACCCATTATTAATAACATCCTTTCCTCTTTTTTTCATTTTCTTTTTCATTTTTTTTTTCGATTTTTTTCTTCATTTTTTCTTTTCTTTTTTTCGATTTTTTCATTTTTTTCTCATTTTTTGTTGTGGTCGAATCTTATGGAGATTGCCTACGTATCATGACCCCGCATGAATCAGACCGAGCGTAGTTCGTGACCAATAAAGATAAACAATACTCAACATTTTTTTTTAATTTTCATATTAAAACAAACTGCGTTTCAAAGGTTTAAAGATGGCCTACAAACTTGAAAATCAAACAACCCGCATATTCTAATCAAAAGATTTACAAACTCAAAAACAAACGGCCAGCTTCCTTTCCCCGTTTGTCAAATGCAACCAAACGACTATTTTTGCAAATGTGGCCCCTTCCAATTCTCACATGAATTTTGAGGTCAGGGAGGATTATGTTATGACACTTTACCAACTTGTCCATTCTTTTACGAAAATAACCTTTCGACAACTGAAAGATACTCTAAGGCTATTTCGGCAAGAACGGTTTAAGACGCGGCCGAAGCTGGCTCAGCTTATTATGACAAAATTCAAACGGTATTCACCTGACCGCCGACTCTTTGTTTTTTTTTCTTTCTTTTAAAATTATAATAAAAACCTGGTGTTGCAAACACGACCCTTCAGCGCCTCGGGGACAAAGATTTATGGGGCTGTGTGGGTCAACTAGACCAAAATCCTAAACATGACCCAAAAGTGGCTGTTTATGCAAAGTCAGCCTTCCGGCGTTCCTTTCGGGAACATTCGGCTATTTTATGACATAACAACATCACCTGACTTATTTATGACTCTTTTTATCGTTTTTCAAATTAGAAAACTCAATATTGCAAACACGACCTTTCAACGTCTCGGGGACGAAGATTTTTAAGGATGTGTGGGTCAACTGGACCAAATCTTAAATATGACCCAAAAGTAGCTGTTTATGCAAAGTCAGCCTTCCAGCGTCCCCTTCGGGAACATTCGGCTATGTCTTGATAAAACAGCGTCACCCGACTTCTTAGAAATTTGACATATATATTTTTGCTATTTTTTTTTGTAAAAGGGGAAGTTGGACATCACCCGACTTATTTATGACAAAATTAAAAATCTTGACATGTTTTTTTTTGTTTCTTTTATTTATTTGTTTTTGGATTTTTTAGAAAAAAGGGGGGTTGGACCCGATGAGGGTTGTCTACGTATCTCACATCCGGTGAGAATCAAACCCGCGTAGTTCGGGCAAATTAACCGAACTATTTTAAAACATGGCTCTTTTCCATTTTTATTTTTTCCTGGCAAGACAATCTATTTTCCTTTTTCTATTTTTGAAAAAGACAAAATAACGATTTTTTTTCCATTTTCAACAAACAATAAAACAATCTATTTTTCCAAAAATAAAAGACTTTTTTTTATATTTTTTAGTAAAACAAAATAAAATATTTTTCCTCTTTTTTTTCAAAATTTCGGCAGAGTTTCGCCAGTAATTGGTCATTGATTTTTTCTAAAATAATCAATTAACTCCCTAACTGATATATTCTCTTTTTTTTTTCAATTTTCCAACATTCCTGAGATTCAGAAACCGGTCAACATACAAGTTCGAAACAAATATATGTACAGAGCAAGTAGGATGCATCAGAATGGTCTTTTCATTTCAGGTTGCTAGTCCTAGACGGACTCAACCCCTGTGTTGAGTCCCCTAAGTCAAATGCAACGTGATGCAAATAAGCGTTCCTACTAGGGATCCGGCATGAGGTTTCGTTATACTAGGTTTATAACCTGGGTATATGTTCTAGACTGTGTACCCGAGCGGACAACTCGAGTCGAGGAGGGGGCAACTTACCGGGAACCAAAAGGCCATCCGGCTTCGTAACTTATCCGTCCTCTTTCTTATTTCAGGTATTGACACTAACAGAATAGGGAGCCTCGACCAGCGAGCTTCTCCCCGGAGGTAAGAAGAGAAGGGTTTCGGCACAGTTTATATACAGTTCAGATAATATCAAAGCGGTAAAAGACAGCATTTAGCACATTAGGCTCAAATATGTAAAAATCAGATAAAACTAAATATAACAATTTATCTAAGCTCGAATTCTAACCCTGAACCAGTGGTTCTGGGTCCAACAGTTTGTCAATCCCCAGCGGAGTCACCAGAGCTGTCACACCTCTTTTTTCCGTACCCGAGAGGGTACAAGGGAGTTTTTTCCAATTAAAGGACAATCGAAACGGGATTTGTTTATTTATTTCAGAGTCGCCACTTGGGAGATTTAGGGTGTCCCAAGTCACCAATTTTAATCCCGAATCGAGGAAAAGAATGACTCCATATTACAGTCTGCATACCAGAAATCCGGATAAGGAATTCTGTTAACCCGGGAGAAGGTGTTAGGCATTCCCGAGTTCCGTGGTTCTAGCACGGTCGCTCAACTGTTATATTCGGCTTGATTATCTGATATAATACGTATTATAAACTTATGTGCAAATTTTATCCTTTAGCCGCTTTTATTATTTTTTATTTATTGTTATTATTTTACGAAGAATTGCAATATTGTGAAAACGTATTTCAAACCACGTCGCAATCAATGCACTCGTGGTTATCGACACATTTCGACTCCGTTGAGATTTGGATTTGGGTTACATAAATGCACACCCGTATTTAAGAAAATAACATTGTTAAATACGCGCCTAAAGCGACTAGCGTATCATTATTTTTGGGTAGGGCCGTGAAATTTGCTAAAACGGCTCCTCCCGAATTCTAAGCAATTAAATGTACATTTATTGAGGGCCCCGCAATCTATACATTTTATTAAGCGAGGCTCATCTCATTTATTTTAAATGGACAAATCTTAAAGCGACTACATTTTTCTATAAAAATTAGTCTCTAAAATAAAGAAAAAAATCCTAATTAATTACTAGCTTTTATTTTATTTATTTAAGAAAGCATGACATACTAATTGCTAGATTAATACAAATATTGATGAAAAGGAATTTTATTTAAAAAAATTCGAAATTATAAATAAAATAAAAATTTGACAACTAATATTTAAAAGAATCAAATACAGCTAGATTAAAACTCAGCATTGTTATAAAAAAACTATTGAGATTAATTATTCACGACCATTTGAAACTAGATTTTAACCATAATTACTAAAGCTTTTTAGAAAGTCTTTTAGATTTAAACGAAGTTTCTAATCTTGCCTGAACTCAAATGCCTTAATGTCTAATTTACGAAATTTAATTTAAATTCATGTCTTAGCTAAATTTAGCTAGTTACTCATGATTAACCTACTGTTGATAATCTTGAAACCTTCATAACTAGTGAATTAATCTGTTTTGCCAAACTGATTCATTAAAGACTAACTTATGTTATTTTTTCTTATTCCAATTATTATTTAGTAATACATGAAATAGCTTAAATACAATCAACAAAAGGAATAAAGAAAAACGAAATTAAAACTTCAAAATTTCATTCTTCATATGTATTCATGCTTCATATTTCGGATTACAATAACCAGCATGTCAGTTGTGTACCTGATATTGGAAGCAAAAGAAAATGAAGATGAGAATTAGCAGCAGTAATAACAGTACAACACAGCAACAACTGCCCAGCAACAGTAACAACCCAGTAACAGACCGGTGGAGTAGTAATCCCAAAATAAATGCTTCCAACTTTTATGAAACAACAACAATTAATGCTGATTTCAAACAATGAAAGAAAGAAGAAGATTTTTTAGTTTTTTTTTATTTGAAAGTTTGAATATTTTTCGGAATTTTTCTCTCTTAAATATTCAGCTCTTTTTTTCTGTTTATTCTCTGTCCGTTTTTTTTCTCTCTCTATTCTGTCCGTCCTGTCTGATTTCAAGACTTCTCCTTATATCCCATCCCATAAATCTTTTAATCAATTAAAATCAACTCATTTTCTCTACCAAACCCATTATCTTCCCACTCATCCCCATTACATTAAATAAATATATCACACCACCCCATTATATTTTGTCCCTCATGCCTAATATAAACAAATACAAGATTCCCCCACACTAAAATTTGTCTTGTCCCCCTTTTATATTAAATAACTATATCACAACCCACCCCATTTCATCTTGTCCCCCATGCTTCACATAAAAAATTACAAAATGTACAATTCCTAAACTACCCCTCCGACCTTACTGAAATTACCAAACTACCCCATCAGCTATAACAAATCAATTAATCACACTCAACCAAAATATAGCCAATGTGACCAATTTCTACACAAATTCAAACAACAAATCTCATGAACATGATTTCTTCAACATTTCAACAACAAATCACATGAACATGATTGGACAACAAAGAACAACTAAAAATTTGATTGAACAATATTTTCAGCAACAAACCTATTTTCAGATTCAACAACAACAAACAAGTATATTCAAATTTCTAAATTTAATAATATTGAACTTAAAATCAACTCTAACAACATTACAACAGCAATTCCTATATTAAACTTAAACAAGATTATGAAACAAATTCAAGAAATAATCATAAATGATAAACAAGAAATCAAACTATACAAATTTCGGATTCAAGATCAACCAAACATAATATGAACATGAATTAAATCTAAAAATAAAAACGACGGATTCAAATGATTAAAACCAACATACTTCCCTATTACAACTAAATTCTTTTAGGCAAATAACAAAACAAAACCTAAGAAGAAACAATTATGAATTTAAACTTGAACTTAACAATATTAACAATTTCTGGAAAATACATAAAATACATGAAACAAATTGAAGAAACAATTAATTAAACTTCAATTTGTATCTAACTAACATTAAACTAACAACATTTACCTAAACAATAATACAAACATGAAATAAACATGAAAAACAACTAATTAACTTCCATTTGAAATCTGAAAATTAATTTAACAAAACATATGAACATGAACAAAACCAAAAATCAAATATCTAACCATAGACATGAACAAAACAAACATTTGCCGATTTTAGATTCGAAAATATTAAAACAAATACGGACAAAATAAAACTCAAAAACTACTAACCGGAGATTGTATGGACTGTTTCGACGAACCTTAAATGGGAATAAATCTGTCCGGACTCAACGACTAACTCAACGACGAACTCGACTTTAAGAAATTGACTGAATCAACGTCGAACAGTAGCAATGGAGGTTCGGCGCAGCATCAATGGAGGAAAAGGAGAAGCAGCGGCGACAAAGTCGACGGGGAGGTCGACGGACAGCTGCCTGACATTGAGGCGATGCGATGGTAGCCATGTCCACGCCGAAGCTGGAGCAATCAACATCCGTTTGGAGCAGCCATGGCTGCTCATCGCAGCTGGACACGGGCAGCAGTAGCGACGTGTCGGAGCAGTGGTCGACGAACTGTTCGTCGACATGGTGGAGCTGGGTGTTTGGACGGGATTGTGGTCGTTTGGTCGACTGGTTCTGTTGGAACGTGAAGACGCAGCAACGGGGGGGAAGTCGACGCAGCAACAATGGTCGACGCAACAATGGCGGAGAAGATGACGAAGGTGAGGTCGAGGAAGAAGAAAGAGCAGCAGCACCAACTGAAGAAGCCATGGTCGTCGAGTTTGAAACAGAAGTAGTAGCAGTTGGAGGTGAAGCAGAAACAGTGACGCGGAGGAGGATAAACAGGTCGTTTTGGAGAAGGTTGACGGAGAAGATGAAGACATGGCGACCAACGACCATGCGAGCTCATGCTCGAGCTCGACGAGGCAGCGACGATGGTGTTGGAGCTTGTTCTGGGCGTGAGGAGGTGGAAAGGCTGCCATGGTTGTGTGTTTTTGAGCTTGGGGAAGAAGAAGCCAAGCTTTAGGGAGGCGGATGGCTTTTTTTAGTTTTTAGGGTTTTTTATCTTGTTTTTCCTTTTTTGTTTTGTGTTAGGACAAAAATGAAGAAGGGGTGTTGGGTTAATGGGTTAGTGGGGCGGACCGGGTCGACCCGGTCTGAAGTGGACTGGGTCATGGGGAAGATTGGGCAATTATTTGGGCCTATGATTTGAAAATTGAAGAAGTGGCCCAATCCGATTTTTCTTTGTATTTTTGTTCTCTTTTCTTCTTTTATTTTCTAAAACTAAATTATAAAATACTTAAATTATTATTAAGAACTAAATTAAGTTATAAAAGCGCAAATTAACTACCAATAATAATTAACGCACAATTAAGTAATAATTAAGCATAAAATTGTTCATTTGGACATTAAATGCTAAAAATGCAAAAGATGCATATTTTTTTGTAATTTTTAATTTTTGTAAAACTAATTTAATTACTAACAATTGTAGAATTAAATCCTACATGCAAAATGCGACATATTTTTGTATTTTTATTAATTTAACAAATAAGCAAACACAGACAAATACAAATAATTATCCAAAAATATCACAAAATCTCACAAAATTGCACACCAAGGAAAATCATTTTATTTGAATTTTTTGGGAGTGATTCTCATATAGGGCAAAAATCATGTGCTTACAGTAAATAGGAAATTGCGTATCTTCCTCCTCTCGAACTTAGACTCCACTTACTGACACCTCGAAATTTGCCACCTTGAAACTGCCAAGTAAAGGTACAACTGTTCGTCTACCTTCGGAGTATGCAGCAGGGGCGGACTCGATAGGTACCGTTTGAGTTCTTCCAAAGCTAGCTGGCATTCTGGGTTCCAGGAAATGTTATTCTTCTTTCTTAACATCAAGAAGAATCAATAGCTTTTGTCCGAGGACCTCAACATGAACTGGCCCAGGGCGGCTATATGCCCGGTTAGCCTTTGGATGACCTTAATGTTATCCACCATGGTGATGTCCTCTATGGCTTTGATTTTGTCGGGGTCAATCTCGATCCCTCGATTGGATACCATGAACCCAAGGAATATTCCTGATCCGACCCTGAATGTGCACTTCTC
This sequence comes from Nicotiana sylvestris, assembly GCF_000393655.2. Classification (NCBI taxonomy): domain Eukaryota; kingdom Viridiplantae; phylum Streptophyta; class Magnoliopsida; order Solanales; family Solanaceae; genus Nicotiana; species Nicotiana sylvestris. The sequence continues at coordinate 149,276,125 of NC_091059.1, read as the reverse complement.
TAGGTTCAGCTTCATATTGTATTTCTTCAGTACGTCGAAGGTCTCCTACAAATGTTTCCAATGGTCCTATGCTCGCAGGGACTTGACTAACATGCCTTCAATATAAACTTCCATTGATTTTCCTATATGTTCTTCAAACATCTAGTTTACTAGGAATTGATAGGTGGCACCGACGTTCTTTGATCCGAACGTCATTACATTATAATAGTAGGTGCCAAATTTAGTGATGAAAGAAGTCTTTCTTGATCGTCTAGGTCCATCTGAATTTGGTTGTACCCGGAATAAGCATCGAGAAATTTGAGTATCTTATGCTCGGCCATCGCATCGATCATCCGATCGATGTTAGGCAAAGGAAAAGAATCCTTGGGGCATGCCTTGTTTAGATATTTGTAATCTACACACATTCTTAGCTTATTCCCTTTTGTAGGCACTACCACTACGTTAGCTAACCAGTCCGGGTATTTAAATTCCCGATTGGACCCTATTTTAAGGAGTTTGGATACCCCGTCCTTGATGAATGCAAGCTTGACCTCAGACTATGATCTCCTCTTCTATTAACCAGATGGAACTTCGGGTTCTAAACTCATCTTATGAGTGGTTACTTCTGGCGGAATCCCTGTCATGTCGAGATGAGACCAAGCGAAATAGTCTATGTTAGCTTTAAGAAAATTAATGAGTTTTTTCCTAAGCTCGGGGGTTAATCCCGTGCCCAGGTATACCTTTCGATCCGGTAGGTGTTCGAATGACTTTCTCCAACTCTTCGACCATCGATTTGGTGGTGTCGGTATCATCAGGAGCTATGAACGATCTCAAAACTCCGTAATCATCCTTCTCGTCAACTCCTTATTCCTCCAATTTAGCCGAGACCACCATCGGTGATTGCTATTTAATTTTTCCTTTCTGGTCGGCTACGTGTTTCTTGATGTCGCAACTACAGGCACCCGGATTACCTCGCCAACTGCGAACATTTCCTTTGCGGCCGACTGCTCTCCGTAGACCGTCTTGACTCCTCCCAGTTTAGGGAATTTCAATGCCTGGTGCAAGGTCGAGGATACCACCCTCATGTTGTGAACCCACAACCTTCCGAATAGGGTATTGTATCTCATGTCCCCTTCAATCATGTAGAACATTGTCGCTTGGATTGTCCTGGCGGTGTTCACCGGTAGGGTTATCTCCCCTTTAGTAGTTTTGCATGCCATGTTAAATCTTTTTAACACCCGGACTATTGACACTATTTGGTCTTGTAACCCCAATTGCTCTACGTCCCTCGATCTGATGATGTTGGCTGAGCTACCTAGATCAATCAACACATGTTTAACTCGAGATTTGTTAATAAGTATGGATATTACTAGTGCATCGTTGTGAGGTTGTACGATGCCCTCGACATTCTCGTCGCTGAACAAAATGGTTCCCTCTAGGACATAATCTCAGGTGCATTTTCCCCTTATGATAGATACTTTAATACGCTTTATCATTAACCCTTGGGGGACATCGACCCTTCCAATGATCATGTTGATGACGTGCTGAGGCTCCTCTTGTTTGGCTTGTTTGTTGGCGTCCCTATTCCTGAAGTGGTTATACTCTGATAATCTTGGTACTTCCCTACCCCCGAGCGGCCTATCAAAACCATTTTTTCTCATCAAACCTTGGCTACTGGGCCCTCGATCGCCTCTCTTGTCGTTCTTTGTGGGGTGATACCCGGACCCACTTCCCCTTCGATCCACACTATATGGTTGGTACTGATCCTGGACTGGCCATGGCTCATCATCGACAGCTCTCTTAGACCTATTGTCAGCCCTTATAGTATAAAGAGGTCCAGAAGAGGCTCTGAGTTGGTCATCCTCGACTCTGATCTTTGACTGGTACCTATTGTGGACGTTAGCCAAGTTATTGCCGGGTACTCTACCAAATTTTGTTTTAGCTGCTGTGAAGCCAAGGAGCTTTGAAGGGTTAAGTTATTGAGTAAATGCCTGAATGGCCCAATCATCTGCTATTGGAGGCAGATCCATCCATTCTATCTGGAATCTCGACATGAACTCCCTAAACATCTCGTTGTCTCTTTATTTAACCTTGAAAAGGTCCAACTTTCTAGTCTTGACCTTGAGGGCCCTGGCATGGGCCTTCACGAAAGCATCTGCAAGCATAGCAAACGAGTCAATGGAATTTGGGGGTAGGTTGTGATACCATATCATTGCTCCTTTGGACAAAGTTTCCGCAAACTTCTTCAGTAACACCGACTCGATTTTATCATCTTCCAAGTCGTTCCATTTAATTGCGCATGTGTAGGAGGTCACATGCTCATTTGGATCCGTGGTTCCGTTGTATTTTGGGATATCAGACATACAAAACCTCTTTGGGATCGACTTCGGTGCTGCGCTTGGAGGGAAAGGCTTCTGGATAAACTTCTTGGAATCCAGCCCTTTCAATATCGAGGGTGCTCTCACGGTTTGATCGACCTTGGAATTGTAACATTTTTGTCATTGGCTTCAATTTTCTTTTCACCTGACTCCACCCGCTTTGTTAATGCTTCGAGCAGTCTTATTATTTCGGGATTGACTCTGGGCTCAACTTTACCAGGTCTCTCGGTGATTTGCTTATTTCTTCGAATGTTTTTTCGGGACTGTTTGGACTCAACTCCATTGGGGGCGTGGCTTTGATTCTGTTGTTGCGTTATTGCCGCTTGTTGAGCCAATATTTCGTAGATTAACCATAGGCTTACCCCATCGCCTTCACCTTCGGGCGCTTCTCGAGCTATTGGACAGGCTCCCGCGCGAATGCTATTTTTGGGATCAGTTGGCAGGTTGACGTCGATGGATATCTGTGAGTTAGCATCGGCCGGATCGACAACTGGGACTCTATTGGGATCAGTAGGAGGTACCTCGTTACTAGGCACCAGATTTTTTTTCTGCCATGATGACCTGACTCAGCGTCAACTTTCAAGTGAGCAAACTGAGAATTTGACATTTTAAAACTTACCTGAAATTAAAACTTTAAAGAACAAAGATAAAATAGAGCGTGTTATGGAGATTTGTATCAAATCACCACTATTATCCTTAGCCCCATGGTGGGCGCCGAATTGTTTACCCTAAAAATGGATAACAATTAAGGATATGTGGATTGATTCAATACAAATAGTCAGGAATATTAGATAAACAAGTTAAAGATAAAATAAATAATCAACCAATTGTAATGTTGCATCCCAACTCGAACTTAGGTTGAACAGTAGTTTTTCCCTCGATCGGATCCTTGATTCGAAATCAATTACGAATGAAGAACAAATAATAAAGTAAAAACTTTGCAATAGCTAGAAAATAAAAAAATGAATTTGTATTGTCTTGGTTTTTGTGTTACAATGTGTGTCTAAAAAGAGAAAACCTCCCCTTTATATAGTAGGGGAGTTTCATCCTTAGTACAAGTCTAAAAAAGGTAAAAATCTTTCTTTCTCGTTAACTACTGATCTGTAACCGACATCGAGCGAGATCCGCATCGTGATATCCAATTCGGTATGAATATCACGATTCTTTATCCATCGTGCGTAACCGTTTATCGTGTTTCCTGAGGTTTTTTATTTTGGGCTCGGGGAGTGTTGTTTTATCGTGCCCGATGATGCACACATTGTTCTTCTTTGGTGGGTCTCGATACGAAAGGTTTCCGGCCTCGATTTCAGTCTCGTGCATCCATGCCCTTCTTCTGTTTCCTTCACTGGGAAATTGAGGTATGCTTAATCCTCGATTTTACCCGCATACAATAGTGAGATCATAGTTTTTTTGTATAGTGATCGTGTATTGTTTGGATGCAATTTAATCACTTTAATTTCGAAAATTCAGAGAAGAGGTGATTGTCATGCCCCCTTTTTTCTCGCGAAATCGGATTTATGACATTTAGAAGGACAACTCATTCCCTTTTGGGAATTTGGGTTTGCATTTGAAGAGTCACCACCTAATGATTAAGGTGCGTTAGGACACCAAGAAGGTTTGATTTGAGTAACCAGATATTGGGTAAGGGCTTGAAATTATTCCAAGGGGAAGGTGTTAGGGACCCCTCAGAATCCACTAGTGTGGTTCCCGGCCAGACTATTGTTGTGAATTTAGGTGCAAATAACATGTAGGCAAATAAAACTTCAAATAAGAGGGGATTTTCACATAATGGTTACAAATAAAAATGGAAAGAATTAAAAGGAAACTGATTTTCTTAAAAGAAATAGTTTGAAATCTTTAGAAGAAACAAAGAAACAAAAGGGAAAAGGGGGGTCCTAGGTTTATTAATAATATGGATCACCCCACACAACATCCGGTAATCACTCCCCAATGAGGGGCTACACGAGACATTATTGCGTGGTGATCATATCCATATTAACCCTTTCCCACCTCGTTGAGGTATTAAAGCACAAAATTGTCTCGATTACTTATTGCATGCTATTACCCATCCCAATCCTATCAGTCTGGAGGCATTTAGGACTACTAATCCTAAGAGGGAGGGATATTAGGCTTATTTGTAGTTTCAAAGGCAAAATTCTAAGGCGACATACAAAAACATGTATTGCAAGTTGGGGAAAGCGCATAACAAGTAAAAGGCTCAGATATACCCCATCGAATAAAGAAAGCACATAATTAGCATGACTTTCACATACTATTTATGGTCTGAGAACTTAAAGGTTGAGACAGACTAATTTATTATATAACTCAGATAAGAAGCCCGAATCAGGTTTGCCTGCTGGTTGTAGTTAATAACACAGATTCAGTTTATAACTTTTATCCTAAGGCTTGCCTAAGTGTTGGACAAGGATCCTATAGGCATGATATCTATTGAATTCAGGAAAGCCATGAAATAATAAGGTCTCAAAAATAAACTGAGTATATGCTGGTAAGAAGGGGAAGTCAGATTATGAAAAGAAAGCACACTTTAACGAAAGTTATAGGCTCTGAAACTGATGATACTCGTTATTACTGATTTTATATCTGACATTAAGTGAGGCGAATCAGATTCAATTAGAAACTCCTATAGGCATGCTTTCTAGGCGTTGCTGATTTAAAACCTTGAAGACGTAGTATAAAAATGCAGAAGACTCGTTTTAAACCTATGAACATGATATCTAGATGCTGAATTCTGTGTAAGACATGATGCCCAAGTGCAATTGAATGTTTAAGTCCTATGAGCATGGTATCTAGGTGCAGAAATTTGTTTAAGACCTATGAACATGATTTCTGTGTGAGAAAATGGATATACAGGATTCAGAAAGACCTATAGGCATATTTTCTATATGCATATGCAGAATTCAGATTGACTTATATGCATGATTTCTAGACGAGAGTAGCAGACCTATGATCATGATTTCTATATGAAAAATGGACATTCAGAATTCCCTATAGACATGCTTTCTATATGCATTTAAATGTGCAGAATTCGAAAACCTATAGACGTGGTATCTATGCAGAAATCAGAATTCCTATAGACGTGGTATCTATGTGAGAATACAGAATTCAAAAATGCCTATAGGCATGACATCTATGTGAGAGTGCAGAATTCAGAAATACCTATAGGCATGGCATCTACCCTTTGCATACATAGTTACCGCCCTTTCACTAACCAGCCCCAAATGTTTATTACAAAATTATTACAACCAAGAATAAAGTAAAATACATTAGAAAAAAAATAAAAGTACAACCAAAGGAGAGCCTGATTCAGACTTCATGTCTGAAATATGAGGTAAACCAACTCCATAAGATCAAGATCCAAAGCCTTTCTCTCATTCGAGTGTGTCAAAGTTCCCTAAGAGCCTCAAAAGAACTCTGGACAATGCTCACACCCAAATGTATTATCAGATTAGGACAAGTGCAGTGTGGAAGGGTCAGCCCTCAAAGGTCCAAGTTCAGAGGGAACTAAAGGTCCCAAGGCAAGGCTCATAAGAGGGGGGTGTTGATACCCAATTTTTTCTTGTATATTTTATATATGCAAAATACTTTCAAAATATCATATGTATGCATATATAGGTATATCCAAACGTTTTAGTATTTTTCCTAATTTTAAAAGATTTTTAAATCAATTTATTACCCTATTTTAGCAATACAAAAACTAGTAATTATTCCCAAAATCATCATTTTGGTGAATAACTTATTTTATTCTAACATTTATACCAAAATATAGCTAATGTAAGTTTTTTCACATTTTTGTAAATTTATTTAGTATTTTAAAAGTTAAATTGCATTTAATTGCAATTTTAGCCTATTTAAAGATTTAATTGCGCGTATAATTATAAAATTGGTTCCAGCATTTTTAATATAATATTTATATATTATTAATTAATTTAGTACCTTTAATTTATTTTCAGAAATCATGTTACTATTTTTTATAAAATAAAAAGGAAAAAACTGGCTATTTAAAATATAGCCCCATTTTGTTTCAATTATAGCCCAAATTGATCCCCCAAATTACCCAGCCCAATTTCAATTTAACCCGACCCCTGACCCGCTTATCCGATCCGCCCGGCCCTCTCTTTAATCCAGGTCGTTGATCATTTTGATCAACGGCCACGATCATTCCTTACCTTTTTAATTCCCCAATGACTATCCTAATCCCCTCATTCTCTTCTATCAGCCGCCTCTGAAATCCCTCTCCTCTCAAACTCTCTCAAAACCCTAGCCTCTCTCACTGTCTTCTTCCTCAAGCTCACCGGAATCCATAGCCTCTCAAGCCATGGATGGCCTAAACTCATCTCCCTCTGCTCTCAAACACTTGGTATTCGAAGGTCCCAGGTTTGACCTCGAAGGTGTCTGTTCAGATCTCTACAGATCCAAGGTTCTATGGCCCTTGCCGGTTTTGCTCCGGCGTACAATGATGTTTTGAGCATGGTTCTAACCTCTCCGACTCAGATCGAACCTTTTCAAAGCCTTTCTCATTTTAGGGTTCCTCTGAAACCCTAAGCTATTCGAGGTTTTCTCTGATTTTTTCTTAGATCTGTTCTATATATGTGCTCTACTTGAGGTTTTACACGTTTTCCCCAATTTTTCTTTCAAAAAATTACTTCTTTCCGATTTAGGGTTTCTAAAAAAGCTTAAAATGTCTCTCTGACTCTTCTTTTCCTTTCTTTGTGTGTATTTGTCACGCATGTGCTTCTACTACTTTCTTATGCTATACATGTTCTTCTGTGCTTTGTTTTTCTACTATGTTTTGTACCATGCTCGCATGTTTATTTTGCTGTGTTTTCCTATATGATCTTTTGCTATGCTTTTTCGGTATTTTTGTATTCTTCTACTATATGTATTTCCTACTGAGTTCTTAAGATTTGTTTGCCTTCTATTGAACTTTGTCTGAGCTCTTTTAAAAGACCTCTTTAAACATGTTTCTTCTACGGTTTTCTTAAGTGTTATACCATCTCTTTTCTCTTCTGAACCTTGGCTAAGTTCCTTCTGAAAAGTACTTTCTTCTGCTATATCTCCTATTGTGTTCTTAAGTGTTATTGCTTTCTCTTCTACTGAACTCTGTTTAAGTCCCTTCTAAAAGGTTTTCTTAAACATGTTTCTTTTACTGTCGTGACTATTCTCTCATTATGCTCCTACACTCTGTCTGCTTTGAATGTTATTTGTATTTTCTTGTCTTCTCATGAGATTCTGAAAAGAAATCTCTAAGCCTGTTGCCTCCTCATCTCTGTATTTGACTCGAGTCGGAAACCCTAGAATTTGGGGGTTTCCTCTGAGTTTGGTCATATGATCAAACTAGGGTTCTGTTTAAGGACCCTTGACTCTTTCAGACTTATTTCTGGGTCTATGAACTAAGTGTGAACTTTTTTTGTTTGCACACAATTCTGATTCTCCTACACTAGACTCTTCTATTGAATAGCATGACAAATTTCTTCATATTTAACGTGTCTGTGTGCTTTTAAATATGAGGAATCTTTCTTCAAAATGGTTTTCCAACTTGTGATAGATTCATAATTCCTTTTAATAAGTTTAATTGATTGGTACTGATTTTCCTTAAGTTGAAATCCTTCCCATCCTTCTGACCTGGTTCATTCATACGAAATCCTCAATTTCTGATTTACTAGCTGTTAACTGATTTCCTTTCCTTATTTGCACAAACTGGGTACTATCAAGACTTTGTCCTTAAATAAACCTCTATGTATTTACCCCTTTTGTACTGCTCTGGAAAAGTATTTGATTGACCCCTTTCCTTAATTATTTTGCCCGTTTGAAATCAGAATCCCTTAATTAAAGGGAGACTTTGTGTAATTGATTTCCAAACTATTTTCTTACCTATTTCTACTTGCTTTCTGCACTATAAAAGGGCACGACTCTTCTGCACTTTAGGACACCTTCAATTCAATACTTCTACACTTCAGACTTCACAATTCTCATCTAAACTCATAGCATTCTAATTGCTCGTTTGCACTTTGGCTTTACAAGACTACTGCTTTCTCTTTGTTTGTTTTCTCTGAAACTGGTATGTCCTAATTTTAGTTTCAGCATCACCCCAATGTGTTTACTTAAAGTTTTTATATCCATGGCTACCTTACTGCTTATGTAGAGTTCAATATTTAACTAAATATGCCTATGTTCTACTGCCTGTTTCTACTGTGAATCTTTGCTCCCTACCCCATTACCCCTATGTGTTTGTAAGTGATGACTTAGGGCATGGCAACATGAGTTGTTGCCCATGACTTGAGTTTTGAACCAGTGAGGTCCTAACCTCTAACAGGCTGGAGGGTGTGCCAGCATATCCCATTGCTGAGTATACCCATTAGCTTGCTTCTCTTATGTTCTTGCAAATTCCCTACTCCTCTATACCCCTATATGCACTGATTTTTAAGTTGTTCCATTTTCCCTCTTTTCCCCCTTTTCCCCTTTCAGAATTTCACGTCTGCACTTGCACTCTCTCCTAGCTTCTAGGTTCTGCCCCCCTCTTGTGAGCCTTGCCTTGGGACCTTGAGTTCCCTCTGAACTTGGACACTTGAGGGTTGACCCTTCCACACTGCACTATGTTCTTAATCTGGTAACATTTGGGTGTGAGCACTGCCCGGAGTCCATATGAGGCTCTTAGGGAACTATGACACATCCAAAGATGAGATAAAGGCTTTGGATCATGATCTTTAGAGTTGGTTCATCTCATATTTCAGACATGGAGTCTGAATTAGGCTCCCCTTGGTTGTACTTTTAATTTTGCTTTTCTTATTTCATTCCGGGCTGTAATAACTTGTAATAACTATTGGGGATGGCTAGTGAAAAGGGATGGGAATAACTGTATGCAAAGGGTAGATAACTTGCCTATAGGAATCCTTGATCTCTGCATATCATATAGACATCCTGCCTATGAGATTTTATTTCTGAATTTATGCACTCACACATAGATACCATGTCTATAGAATCATGCATAGATACCGGGTCTATAAGAATTTCTGCATTCTCATCTTTATACAACATGCCTATAAGAATTTCTACATAGATACCATGTCTATAGGATGCACATGCATGTAGATGATATACCTATAGGACCTTTCTGATTCTCGTATACTCATCTCTCATTAGGCAAACACAATTATAGGCCTTAATAATCAGTGTGATCGGATATCGCATTTGTAATAAAAGATGCAACCCATAGAAAGCATGCCTATAGGGTTCCTAATCAAAAATCTGAATCGTCTCACTTGTTTGTAGGTTTTCAGTAGTAATGCTTTATCAACTGCAGAACTTGTACTCTTCTGTTAAAAAACTAGCAACTTTTTTCCTTAATCAATCTGCAATCAGTTTACCTCTTTGTTTCCGAAACCAGTAGATATCATGCCTATAGGTCTCATATAACACTTAGGCAAGCCTTAGGATAAAAGTTATGACTGCACCAGTTTTATTTTTGTTAATTACAACCAGCAGGCAGGTCTAATTCGGACTTCTTATCTTAAAATATGTGATAAATCAGTCTGCTTTACCCCTTTTAAGTTTTAATCAGACCCTAATCAGTACATGCAAGACATGCTAAACTAGATGCTTTTCTTTGATTTAAGGAGGTTTGTTTGAGCCGTATCTGCTTATGTTCTTGCCCCATATTTGTTATACGTGCTTTTGTTTGTCGCCTTAGTATTTTTACCTTTTGAAACCACAAATAAGCCAACTTTTCCACCATTATAGAATTAGTAGTCCCAATCACCTCCAGGGCTGATAGGATTGGGGCGGGTAATAGCATGCAATAAGAAAACGAGACTATTCCGTGCTTTAACACCTTAACAAGGTGGGAAAGGGTAGATATGGATGTGATGACCACGCGATAATGTCACGTGTAACCCCTCGTCGAGGAGCGATTACCGGACATTATGTGGGGTGATCCATATTATTTATAAACCTAGGACCCCTCCCCTTCCCTTTACTTGTTTATTTCGTTGTTTACCTTTCAAAATTTTAAACCTTTTTTCTCAAATGTCACCCCTTGCCTTTCAGCTTACCTTTCCCTTTACTTCTTTCACTTCTGGCCGGGAACCACACTAGTGGATCCTGAAGGGTGCCTAACACCTCCCCTTCGGGATAATTTCAAGCCCTTACCCAATCTCTGGTTTTCCTAAATCAAACTCTTCTTAGTGTCCTAATGCACTTTAATCATTAGATGGCGACTCTTCTCTTTTAATATCCGTTAAAAGAGATATCAATGTCATAAACCCTATTTTGCGAGAAAAAGAGGGGGCGCGACAGCATGGCGACTCTGCTGGGGATATTTAGGCTTTTACCATTTCAGACTATTATTGTGATTTATGCTTCTTTATGCGCAATTATTTGTTTATTTCTTTTAAGCATTCAATTTTCTTTTCGATTGCGAAACTGACTCGTCTCTTGTTTTTTTTCCTTGTCTCCTTCACTGCTTTCCTCTGCTGCACTCCTTTATGACTGTTTTAAATTATTGTAGTTATTACTTTATGAACGTGAAAATACGTGACAACTTGTTTAATCATTGCATAAACATGTTTTCAACATCATATTTCACTCGTGCCAAACAAATACCATAGCAACGCTTATAATGAGTGGTTGCGCTCTTCCGATATTTCACCCTTTAAATTCGGTAAAGGCGTATTTGTGGTAAAACCAGTCGATTAACGGTATAGTCGATGGTTCCGTGCCTTTCCCTCTTGAGTTGTCCGCTCAAGGGTACCAGTCTAAAACCCCCATAGAAACCTTACTCTATTTAATTGTGCATGCATCATGGTCAAACTTAGCCGAGTCAGTTATGTTGTCCGCATAATGACTCTTTAAGATAGCCTTATCCAAAGTCCACTAGGTTTCCCAAAAACCCAAATGGACACTATCACGTGTTGTGCATGTATTTGGAGAACTAAATGCTTTTATGCTAATTGTTGATATTAAATAGTCGAGTTCGGTAGGGGTATGGTCTTAACCCTTTTGTTTTGTAGAAAATGAGGCACGAGGTCCCCAATTTCGGTATGATTAGCACACCCCCACTCTTGCTAGACTGGTGGAGGAGTCTTCCATCAAATGACCAAATCAATGAGTGAAAAGAAAGGGCCACCAAAACTAGTGAAAAGTTGGAATATCTGGAATACAGTCTGCTGGAATTGGAAGAAAAAGTGAGGAAGAGAGTCACCGACTGCCAGAACGCTGAGGGAAACGAAGGAGAACACCTGGCAAAGGCATTTTTACTGGTGAACCTACGCGAACTAGAGGATATGATAAACGAGAGCATTCAACCTGAGGAAGGTCCTTCTGGGACCAAATAGATAGGAATTTACTTTTCGCTTTATAAAATGTAATAAGGCCCATGGCCACTAGTGATATTTTATTTCCTGTTATTTAGTGTCGATTTGGGAATCGTTTACTTTTTATCAACAAAATGAGGCATTTAGCATTCTAAGTTCTCCAAATTAATTTGTCACTAGGCCTACCTCGGGCACAACGAGGCTCCCAAATTAGGACGCAATTTACATTCTTGCACTATGTGTTTAAATTTCGCAACACTTTCTTATAATCCCCACTAACTTGTTACCTTTTTGTTTTTACTTTTTGTTTATTTACTCCCCTCCCCAAGGTTAGTTCGTGCACTCTGGCATTGTCATCATATTTCACAAGATCAAAGGGCCCTCCACCCACTCCTCCTCCAAGTCCTGTCAAAAACAAGAACAAAGAAAAAATGGACGATCTGAACAACTCAACTGAACGGGTAGAGGTCACTCATAGTGCTCAGGTCTCCAAAGAAAGTGCGTCCCAACTCGAGCAAAAACTGTTGAAATTTCAGGAGGAACTTGATCAGGTCCGGAACTTGGCAAGCTTATCATTTTCTCTCACTACCCTAGATATCAATTTTCCTAACGCTCAGAACCTCACACCTCCACAAAACATCCCAAAACCACAAAGCCATCCCGCTCGTCACCACCACTACAACACCTGCCATACATCCAACAATACTCCACTGCTCATCCCAGAACCTGTAAACTCCACAAATGACCATTTCCACACTCATAACACCCCATCTACGTGGAAATCATGCCACACTCCACCCAACCCATTTCAAGCACACCCGAGTCTGATGATGATAAAGACTCACTCATCAGGAGTTTCGCTGAAGAGCTTAAGACGTTGATTAGCCGAATTTAGGGCGTCGAAGGAAGCAAAGGAATTGAGGGTCTAAACTATGAAGATTTCTGCATACAGCCCGATGTTGAACTGCCCGAGGGGTACAAACCTCTAAAGTTCGAGATGTTCGATGGTACAGGAGATCCGAGAGTTCATTTGAGAACATACTGTGACAAGTTGGTCGGAGTAGGGAAGGACGAAAAGGTTCGCATGAAACTCTTCATGAGGAGTCTGAAGGGAGATGCTCTGTCTTGGTACATTAGCCAAGATCCGAAGAAGTGGTCGAACTGGGTGAGCATGGCATCCGATTTCATGGATAGGTTCAGGTTCAACATAGAAAATGCGCCAGATGTGTTCTACATCCAGAACCTAAAGAAGAAACCCACGGAGACATTCCGTGAGTATGCTACTCGCTGGAGATCAGAAGCTACTAAGGTCAGACCGGCTTTAGAAGAGTAACAAATGAACAGATTTTTCGTCCAAGCTCAAGACCCACAGTACTATGAAAGGTTGATGCAGATTGAAAGCCAGAAATTTTCTGACATCATCAAGCTACATGAGAGGATCGAGGAAGGCATCAAAAGTGGTATGGTCACAAACTTTGAAGCCTTGCAGGCTACCAACAAGGCTCTACAGTCTAGTGGTACGTCCAAGAAAAGGGACGTAGGTGCCGTAATGGTTGCACAGAGAACCAAATCCCCTATCAAATACCAAACCTACCTGATGCCTCCACTCACATATCAACCTACTCTAAATTACCAAGCACCCTCTCCCTCTTACCAAACTCCCCCACCTACTTACCAATCACCTCCACCTCCCACATATCAGCCTACTTCACCAAGATATTCTCAACCCACACATGTCTACCAAGCCTACAATGCTTAACCCTCTCACTATCAATCACCTCCCACTCGCCAAAACGTTCCTAGACCCCGACCGAATTTCGATCGTAGACCTCCCAAACAATATACCGCCATTGCTGAACCAATTGACCAGCTGTATGAAAGGCTCAAAGTTGCTGGTTATATCACCCCTATCTCTGCTATAACCCCTGAAAACCCTTCACAATGGGTCAATCCAAATAAATTTTGTGCATACCATTCCGGCATAAAAGGGCATACCATTGATGAATGTCGTTCTCTAAAAGATAAGATCCAAGCACTAATTGATAACAAGATTATTGTGGCAAATGAGCCTACTCCGAATGTCCGCAACAACCCTCTGCCCGACCACAAGGGTGGAGGCGTTCACATGATTGAGATAGAAGATGATTGGGACCCTAAGGGATCGATCGGTTTGATCACAGAAGGTGATGATCCAAAGAAACCGACAGTCACCCTTAATCCGATTGTAGTCTAGATCTATCCTTCTAGGGACAACGAGGTGAATATGTCCATACCACTTGAGTTTGAAGCGCCCTCCACCACAAAGATGCCAACACCAATTGAGGTCGAGTTTGGGTCTCCAGCAAACACACCCGCGCCGTTTGAAGTTACAATTTTACTGTCCAAAATACATGCTCCGTTTGGGGTAAAGGCGCCCATTATAGTAGCAATGGCGGCTATAACACCATTCCATGCAAAGGCCATCCCTTGGGACTACACAACCGAGGCAAGAAGGAAAGGGAAAGCTAAATTCGGGGAAACAGTTGCAGCATAGGGTATGACAAGAACCGGCAGGGTTTATACTCCGGAGCATTTAGCTGAGTCGAGTAAGCAGGCCTCTGGTCGGCCGACCATCACCGAAACCGGGCCCGATGATCTTTGGAGAAAGATACAAGCCAAGGAATACTCAGTCATTGATCAGATGAACAAAACACCGACACAAATTTCTATCCTAGCTTTGCTGCAAAGTTCCGACGTACATAAGAATGCCTTGTTGAAGGTGCTGAGTGAGGAATATGTACCAAGCAACATCACCGGAGGAGAAATGGAAAACATGGTAGAGCAGGTATTGGAGAGTCACAAGATCACTTTTCATGAAGATGAGTTGCCATTAGAAGGGTTGAGTCACAACAAGGCATTGCACATCACTGTGCAGTGTGAGGATTATTTCATCACCAAAATCCTGATTAACGGAGGGTCCAGCCTCAACATTTGTCCGTTGGTAACATTTAGGACATTGGGAAAGGGGCCTCATGAGATCAAGGACGGGTCCATCAATGTCAAAGCTTTCGACGGTTCCCAAAGGTCCACTATTGGGGAAATTAGCTTGTGTTTGCATATAGGGCCTACTTGGTTTGATGTTGAATTTCAAGTAATAGACGTGCCGGCATCTTACAACTTGCTTTTGGGATGGCCTTGGATTCATGTCGTTGGGGCTGTAGCACTGACCCTACATCAGGCAGTGAAGTTTGAGTGGAATCACCAAGAGGTGATCATTCACGGTGACGGTAGCAATCCCATATACAGTCTCCAAACCATCCCAGCGATCGGAGGTAGAAGAAAGATAGGCAGAGAGACCTATCACCACATCGAGCGAGTCAACGCCGTTGATAAGGACAAATGGTGGGACAACAAAATTGAAAGCATATTGAACTGGAGCGGATATGAACCTAGCAAGGGACTTGGCAAGAACCTCCAAGGAATCGCCAAACCTATCAAGCTGAAGAAGCATGGAACCATTTCGGTCTGGGATACGAGTACACTTGGGAAGAGTTCAACAACTGGTCGCCACCATGGCGCGGCCCTTACTACCTACTGGAGTAGCTGATACCCCATTTGGAATAGAATTTCCAGCCAGCCGATGTTATATATGGGTCAGAAGAAGAGGAAGCACTGGCAGCAATGAGGAATTTATTCGTGGAAGATGATGACATAGATTGTTGTGTCATTTTCAAGGAGGAGAGGGAGGAAGGCCCTTCCATACAGGCTGTAAGCCGAGGAGCATGCCTCAACAATTGGACCATCAGAACCACCAAAGTCCGAAAAGCCTCGGGGTAGCAAGGCTGAACAAAGCATCATGCACTATCTTTCATTTTTACAATTTGATTTTCCTTTCGCATTTTTGAATTTTCGCAATAAGATCTTCAATATTCAAAACAGTTATGGAATTTAACAAAACATTTCAATTTCCCTATAAATCTTACTCTTATTATTTTTCTCTCATTACTTTACTCATATAGCATTATTATTACTTATCTTGATGAACCAATGACTATGACATGCAACGAGACAACGCAACCAACAGACATAGATTCAGAGGAAGATGACATACCAGAAGAGATTGTTAAAGAGGTTGAAAATTTTGAGAATAGGCCTAAGTCCAACCTAGATGAGACCGAGATTGTTAACCTGGGATATGAAGAGAACGTCAAAGAAACCAGAATCAATATCCACTTATCGCCATCAGAAAAGAAGGAATACACAGAATTTCTAAGGGAATATGAAGACATATTCGCTTGGTCGTATGATGACATGACTGGTCTAAGTACATCTATTGTGGCTCACAAACTGCCAACCGATCCAACATGTCCACCGGTAAAGCAAAAGCTCAGAAAGTTTAAGCCTGACATGAGTCTGAAAATCAAGGAAGAAGTTACTAAGCAAGTCAAAGCCAAGGTCCTGGGTAGTAGAATACTCAACATGGTTAGCCAACATTGTGCCAGTACCAAAGAAGGACGGGAAGGTTAGAGTTTGTGTCGACTACCGAGATCTCAACCGGGCCAGTCCGAAAGACGACTTCCCCTTGCCAAACATACACATCCTGATCGATAATTGCGCCAAGCATGAATTGCAGTCATTCGTGGATTGTTTCGCTGGGTATCATCAGATCTGGATGGATGAAGAAGATGCTGAGAAAACGGCTTTCATTACGCCGTTGGGAATGTACTATTACAAGATGATGTCGTTCAGCGTGAAAAATGCAGGGGCCACCTACATGAGGGCTATGACTACCATTTTCCATGATATGATACATAAGGAGATCGAGGTGTATGTAGATGATGTTATCATTAAGACCAAGAAATCCACTGATCACATAGAAGATTTGAGGAAGTTCTTCAACAGACTAAGAAGGTACAACCTGAAACTGAATCCCGCGAAATGTACATTTGGGATTCCTACCAAAAAACTACTTGTGTTCATTGTAAGTCGTCGAGGAATAGAACTAGATCCATCAAAGGTTAAAGCCATTCAAGAATTGCCACTGCCAAAGAACAAGAAGGACGTGATGAGTTTCCTGGGGAGACTCAACTACGTCAACCGGTTCATAGCTCAATCTACTGTCATCTCTGAGCCAATCTTTAAGATGTTGAAGAAGGACGCCGCTACCAGATGGACTGATGACTGCCAAAGGGCCTTCGACAGAATCAAGGAGTACCTGTCAACACCGCCAGTTTTGGTCCCGCCCGAACTAGGTAGACCCCTATTACTCTACCTTGTAGTGCTAGATGGAGCGTTCGGTTGTGTTCTTGGGAAACATGATGAAATAGGGAGGAAGGAGCAGTCCATCTACTATCTTGGCAAGAAGTTCACCCCGTACGAGGCTTGATATTCTCTGTTAGAACGCACCTGTTATGCTCTAACTTGGGTAGCTCAGAAGTTGAGGCACTATTTCTGTGCCTATACCACGTATCTCATATCAAGGATGGATCCGTTGAAGTACATCTTTCAGAAGCCCATGCCCACTGGCAAGCTAGCCAAGTGGCAAATCCTGTTGAGTGAATTCGACATTGTCTACGTAACTCAGAAAGCAATCAAGGGACAAGCCTTGGCAGATCATCTTGTCGAGAATCCCATGGACGGAGAATACGAACCCTTAAAGATGTATTTTCCTAACGAAGAGGTGCCATTCATAGTAGAAGACATTGCAGTATCCCATGATGGTTGGAGAATGTTTTTTGATGGAGCAGCAAATTTCAAAGGAGTTGGCATAGGAGCAGTCCTAGTGTTAGAAACCAGTCAGCATTATCCGGTGTCTGGCAAACTCAGATTCCCTTGCACCAACAACATGGATGAGTACGAGGCCTGCATTATGGGACTCAAGATAGCCATTGACATGAACGTCTAAGAGTTGCTAGTGATCGGGGATTCAGACTTGCTAATACATCAGGTCCGAGAAGAATGGGCAAGCAAGAACTCCAAGATACTCCCTTATCTACATCATGTACATGAGTCGAGAAAGAGGTTCACATAGACAGAGTTCCAGCATGTCCCCAGGGTCCAGAATGAATTTGCCGATGCATTGGCTACCCTATCATCCATGATACAACATCCAAATAAGAATTTCATTGACCCTATTCTAGTAAAGATCTACGATCAGCCAGCTTACTATGCTCACATCGAAGAAGAAGCGGATGGAAAACTTTGGTTTCATGATATCAAGGAATACTTGGCAAAAGGAGAATACCCAGAGCTTGCAAACCCTATTCAAAAGCATACACTTCGAAGATTATCCAACAATTTCTTCAATAGCGGAGGAATCCTATATAGGAGGACTCCAGATCTGGGATTACTAAGGTGTGTCGACACAAAGAAAGCATCTAAATTACTAGAAGAAATCCATGCTGGGACCTGCAGGCCACATATGAATGGCTTTGTCTTAGCCAAGAAGATACTCCGAGCTGGTTATTTTTGGATGAATATGGAAATGGACTGCATCCAGTATGTCCGGAAGTGCCACCGCTGTCAGATACATGCAGATATGATAAAGTGCCTCCAAACGAGCTTAATGCAACAAGCTCACCATGGTCGTTTGCCGCTTGGGGAATGGATGTTATCGGACCAATCGAACCTGTCGCATGAAATGGGCACAGGTTCATCCTAGTGGCAATTGATTATTTCACCAAATGGGTTGAAGTAACATCGTACAAGGTAGTGACTAAGAAAGTTGTGGCAGACTTTGTCCGCGACCGTATCGTTTGTCGGTTCGGAATTCCAGAATCAATCATTACTGATAATGGTTCCAATATCAATAGTGACTTGATGAAAGCCATGTGTGAAACCTTCAGGATCAAACACAATAATTCTAAAGCCTACAGACCTTAGATGAACGGAGCCGTAGAGGCCGCCAATAAGAATATCAAGAAGATACTAAGGAAAATGATAGAGAAGCATAAGCAGTGGCACGAGAAGTTATCATTTGCTTTATTGGGGTATCGCACCACAGTCTGCACATCAATCGGGGCGACTCCCTATATGCTGGTTTATGGTACAGAGGCAGTCATTCCTGCCGAGGTAGAAATTCCTTCCTTGAGGATCATACAGGAAGCAGAACTCGACAATGCAGAATAGGTGAAGAGTCGTTATGAGAAGCTAGATCTTATAGATGGAAAAAGAATGAACACAGTTTGCCATGGTCAGCTCTATCAGAACAGAATGTCCAGAGCCTTCAACAAAAGAGTCAAGCCGAGACAGTTCACACCGGGGCAGCTAGTATTAAAGAAGATTTTCCCGCATCAGGACGAGGCCAAAGGGAAGTTCTCTCCCAACTGGCAGGGTCCATACATGGTCCACCGGGTTCTAACAGAAGGAGCCCTCATACTTGCAGAAATGGACGGAGAAGTTTGGCCAAAGCCGATCAATTCAGACGCAGTCAAACTATACTATGTGTAATCTTTATGCTTTCCTTATATGATTTAATTTGAACTATGACTGACTTGATTCCTGTATAAGAGGAGATACGTAGGCATCCCTATGGGTTCGGTCACAATTCAATAAAATTTTCATTTCCCCCGCAAGTAGAAACTAAGGCAGAATTTTGAGGAGGACCCTCAAAATTCCGAAGTGATTTTAGCCATTCGCCGCAAGCAGCCGTCAGAAGCAGCAACCCAGTAAACTGGGCAGAATTTTGAGGAGGACCCTCAAAATTCCGGAGAAAGAGAAGTTGCAATGTCTTGAACCACGTCGCAGTCGTAGGTTCATCTAAGGAAAACTAATCTCGATTATGTATTTATGTTATATTTTTTACTAAATCATGCATGTTTGTTACCAAAGTTGCTTTATTTAGCAACGCTACCCTAATGATACGCACAGTATCACCGGAATAGAGCCAAGCAGGTCAAGTAGAGCCAGCAGGAATACGAACTAACCTCCCCCCTTTACAAAACTCACAATTTTCTTTGGATGTAGGCACTTGAGTTGCAAAATCATCAAATATACTATACACTCACGAGACTCACATTGCTCGAAAATACTACGATCAGAACCATTGCACTTACTCACAGCTGCTATCCAAATGCAGTGTCCCCAGCAGACACAGTATCCCCAGTAGTCATAATATCGCAATCCGCTATCAGCTAAGAAAACTCTATTTCCATTTGCCATTTTACTTCCTGCATAAGGCTACCATTCTGCCTTCCGAGACTAAGCTCTATCTCCATCTACATTCTCTGCGTTGCATAAGGCTACCATTCTGCCTTCCGAGACTAAGCTCTGTCTCCATCTGCATTCTCTGCGTTGCATAAGGCTACCATTCTGCCTTCCGAGACTAAGCTCTGTCTCCATTTGCATTCTCTGCATTACATAAGGCTACCATTCTGCCTTCCGAGGTTAAGCTCTACCTACATCTGCATTCTCTGCATTGCATAAGGCTACCATTCTGCCTTCCGAGGTTAAGCTCTACCTCCATCTGCATGGCTAAAATATCGCCGCTTTATTTACATCTGCATGGCTGAAATATCGCCACTTCATTTATACCTTGCATCGACTGAAAGATTGCCGCTTTATTTACATCTACATGGCTGAAATATCGCCACTTCATTTATACCTTGCATCGGCTGAAAGATCGCCACTTATTGCATTTTATTGGCTAAAAGATCGCCGCTTCATTTATACCTTGCATTGGCTGAAGGATCGCCACTTATTGCATTTCATTGGCTGAAAGATCGTCACTTCATTTATACTTTGCATCGGCTGAAAGATCGCCATTTATTGCATTTCATTGGCTGAAAGATCGCCACCTATTGCATCTTATGGGCTGAAAGATCGCCAAATTGTCCAAAGGCGTCATTGTTCAGAGGCACCATTTTAATAGCCCGAGAACGCCATTTCATAGACTGAGGACCCCTTTGATCTTTTGCATATCATTATTCAAAGGCATCATGGTTCGGAGGCATCATTCTCATAGCCCGAAAACATCATTTCTTGGCCTGCGAATCCTTATCACACACTTCATGGCCCATGACGTCATGGTTTGAGGGCGTCATCCTAACCGTCCGAAGACAGCATTCATGGTCCGATGGGAAATTGCATCATGTTTAAATTTTTCGCACAATATACACTGGTATTGCTTATTAGCAGGTAAACCAGCGAGCAACGACCCTCTCAGCAGGAGCGATCCCGCTCCAATTCTCGCAGCTCCGCTAGACTTTAACCATCCATCCCAACCCGAATATCTCGTCCGTTCTTGAAAAAATCTCCATCGGCATATTCCACCGACGGATACTGAACTACATATTGCCTGATTCTAGGGATATGTAGGCAGCTCAGGAACCAGAGCACGGTCAGATTCTTCAAACCATTTCGTTCGGTCAAATTGGCCATCATATCTTTACCCGACAACTCTTTCATCCTTCCCGGGTAAAGAGGGGCAGCTGTTGATACCCAATTTTCTTTGTATATTTTACATATGGAAAATACTTTCAAAATATCATATTTATGCATATATAGGTATATCCAAACGTTTCAGTATTTTTCCTAATTTTAAAAGATTTTTAAATCAATTTATTGCCCTATTTTAGCAATACAAAAACTAATAATTATTCCCAAGATCATCAATTTGGTGAATAACTTATTTTATTCTCATATTTATACCAAAATATAGCTAATGTAATTTTTTGCACATTTTTGTAAATTTATTTAGTATTTTAAAAGTTAAATTGCATTTAATTGCAATTTTAGCCTATTTTAAGATTTAATTGCGTGTATAATTATAAAATTGGTTCCAATATTTTTAATATAATATCTATATATTATTAATTAATTTAGTACCTTTAATTTATTTTCAGAAATCATGTTACTATTTTTTATAAAATAAAAAGTGAAAAACTGGCTATTTAAAATATAGCCCCATTTTGTTTCAATTATAGCCCAAATTGATCCCCCAAATAACCCAATTTCAAATCCCAAA
The DNA here is from genome assembly GCF_000393655.2 of Nicotiana sylvestris. Taxonomy (NCBI): domain Eukaryota; kingdom Viridiplantae; phylum Streptophyta; class Magnoliopsida; order Solanales; family Solanaceae; genus Nicotiana; species Nicotiana sylvestris. The sequence continues at coordinate 149,254,496 of NC_091059.1, read as the reverse complement.
TTACCCAGCCCAATTTAAATTTAACTCGACCCCTGACCCGCTTATCCAATCCGCTCGGCCCTCTCTTTAATCCAGGTCGTTGATAATTTTGATCAACGACCAAGATCATTCCTTACCTTTTTAATTCCCCAATGACTACCCTAATCCCCTCATTCTCTTCTATCAACTACCTCTGAAATCCCTCTCCTCTCAAACTCTCTCGAAACCCTAGCCTCTCTCACTGCTCTGGAAAAGTGTTTGATTGACCCCTTTCCTTAATTATTTTGCCCGTTTGAAATCAGAATCCCTTAATTAAAGGGAGACCTTGTGTAATTGATTTCCAAACTATTTTCTTACCTATTTCTACTTTCTTTCTGCACTATAAAAGGGCACGACTCTTTTGCACTTTAGGACACCTTCAATTCAATACTTCTACACTTCAGACTTCACAATTCTCTTCTAAACTCATAGCATTCTGATTGCTCGTTTGCACTTTCGCTTTACAAGACTACTGCTTTCTCTTTGTTTGTTTTCTCTGAAACTAGTATGTCCTAATTTTAGTTTCAGCATCACCCCAATGTGTTTACTTAAAGTTTTTATATCCATGGCTACCTTACTGCTTATGTAGAGTTCAATATTTAACTTAATATGCCTATGTTCGACTGCCTATTTCTACTGTGAATCTTTGCTCCCTACCCCATTACCCCTATGTGTTTGTAAGTTATAACTTAGGTCATGGCAACATGAGTTGTTGCCCATGACTTGAGTTCTGAACCAGTGAGGTCCTAACCTTTAACAGGCTGGAGGGTGTGCCAGCATATCCCATTGCTGAGTATGCCCATTAGCCTACTTCTCTTGTGTTCTTGCAAATTCCCTACTCCTTTATACCCCTATATGCACGGATTTTTAAGTTGTTCCCTTTTCCCCCCTTTCCCCTTTCAGAATTTCACTTCTGCACTTGCACTATTTCCTAGCTTCTAGGTTCTGCCCCCTCTTGTGAGCCTTGCCTTGGGACCTTGAGTTCCCTTTGAACTTGTACACTTGAGGACTGACCCTTCCACACTGCACTATGTTCTTAATCTGGTAATATTTGGGTGTGAGCACTGCCTGGAGTCCATATGAGGCTCTTAGGGAACTATGACACATCCAAAGATGAGAGAAAGACTTTGGATCATGATCTTTAGAGTTGGTTCATCTCATATTTCAGACATAGAGTCTGAATTAGGCTCCCCTTGGTTGTACTTTTAATTTTGATTTTCTTATTTCATTCCGGGCTGTAATAACTTGTAATAACTATTGGGGATGGCTAGTGAAAAGGGATGGGAATAACTGTATGCAAAGGGTAGATAACTTGCCTATAGGAATCCCTGATCTCTGCATATCATGTAGACATCCTGCCTATGAGATTTTCTTTCTGAATTTATGCACTCACACATAGATACCATAGCTATAGAATCATGCATAGATACCAGGTCTATACGAATTTCTGCATTATCATCTTTAGACAACATGCCTATAAGAATTTCTACATAGATACCATGTCTATAGGATGCACATGCATGTAGATAATATGCCTATAGGACCTTTCTGATTCTCGTATACTCATCTCTCATTAGGCAAACACAATTATAGGCCTTAATAATCAATGTGATTGGAAATCGCATTCGTAATAAAAGATGCAACACATAGAAAGCATGCCTATAGGGTTCCTAATCAAAAATCTGAATCGTCTCACTCGTTTGTAGGTTTTCAGTAGTAATGCTTTATCAACTGCAGAACTTGTACTCTTCTGTTAAAAAACTAGAAACTTTTTTCCTGAATCAATCTGCAATCAGTTTACCTCTTTGTTTCTGAAACCAGTAGATATCATGCCTATAGGTCTCATCTAACACTTAGTCAAGCCTTAGGATAAAAGTTATGACTGCACCAGTTTTTTTTTGTTAATTACAACCAGCGGGCAGGTCTAATTCAGACTTCTTATCTTAAAATATGTGATAAATCAGCCTGCTTTCCCCTTTTAAGGTTTAATCAGACCCTAATCAGTACATGCAAGACATGCTAAACTAGATGCTTTTCTTTGATTTAAGGAGGTTTGTTTGAGCCGTATCTGCTTATGTGCTTGCCCCATACTTGTTATACGTGCTTTTATTTGTCGCCTTAGTATTTTTATCTTTTGAAACCACAAATAAGCCAAATTTTCCACCATTATAGGATTAGTAGTCCCAAGCACCTCCGGGGCTGATAGGATTGGGGCGGATAATAGCATGCAATAAGAAAACGAGATTATTCCACGCTTTAACACCTTAACGGGGTGGGAAAGGGTAGATATGGATGTGATGACCATGCGATTATGTCACGTGTAATCCCTCGTCAAGGAGCAATTAACGGACATTGTATGGGGTGATCCATATTATTTATAAACCTAAGACCCCTCTTCCCTTTACTTGTTTATTTCGTTGTTTACCTTTCAAAATTTTAAACCATTTTTCTTAAATTTCAGCTTGTCTTTCACTTATTTTAATTTTATCTATTTGCAACCATTATGTGAAAACCCCCTCATATTTGAAACTCTTATTTGCTTACTTAAAGTCACAATTATAGCATGGCCAGGAACCACACTAGTAGATCCTGAGTGTGCCTAACACCTTCCCTTTGGGATAATTTAAGCCCTTACCCAATCTCTGGTTTTCCTAAATCAAACTCTTCTAAGTGTCCTAATACACTTTAATCATTAGGTGGCGGCTCTTCTCTTTTAATACCCGTTAAAAGAGTTGACAATGTCATAAACCTTATTTCGCGAGAAAAAAAGGGGGCGTGACAAGGGGCAGAACTTAAAGACTAAGAGGGAGTGCAAGTGCAGAAAAGAATTCTGAGAGAGGGAAAGGGGAAGGGAAGCAGCTACAAATAAGTACACATAGGGGTACAGGGGAGCGGGGAGGTTGTAAAGAGCCAAGGGTAGGTTGTGGGCATACCCAACAATGGTGAATGCTAGCACACCCATAAGCCTATTAGAACACACTATTAGAGGCTAGGATCCCAAGGGATCAATCTTAATTCATGGACAATAATTTGCCTTAAGCCATAGCTCAAACACATAGGGGTAGGGGTTTGGGATTCATAATAGAAACAGGCAGAAAGAAATTAGCATACTAATTTAAGTGTTGAACTGTACAGAAACAGTAAGTAGGCATGGATACAAAAGCAGTAAATAAACACATTGTCGTGGTGCTAAAGCTTAAATCAGAACATACCAGTTTCAAAGAAACAAATAGAGAAAAAGCAGTAGGTCTTGTAAACAGGCCACGATGCAAGCAAATAAGAGAGGATACTATTGTGTGTTGTGAGCACGTGATTTTTGCCTTATGAAAAACTACTCCAAAATAAATCAAAAGATAAAATAAATTTCTTTTACTGTGTAATTTTTGAATTTGCGTGGTGTTAAATACTTGTGTTATGTCCGTAAGTGTTTACATTGTCATAATAAAATGAAAAAATAAAATAAAATACATATTGCATGCATATAGGATTTAATTATGCATTTAAAAGATAATTTAAATAAAATCACAAAAAAATATGCAATCGTTCTATTTTAAATATTCCACTGTGTGATTGATGTTTTGTCTATGTGTTAAATAATTGTTATAGAGTAATTAATATATTTTTGTGAAGTTAAAATTATTTTATAGTTAATATTAAAAATTTAAATTAGAAAAAAATGAAAAATATATATATATATACAAAATCGGACCTGGATTAAAATCCAGGCCCAAAACATTTACCCCCCCACAGCCCAATCCAAACAACCCAGGCATCCGGTCCAAATCAAACGAGTCAAAATGACATCGTTTGATTGTGGTGTATCAGGGATCGTTGGATCAAAGCCAACCAACGGCTGAGATCCCACGAACTTTAACCCATGCCCATTACCCGACCCAGTGCCCCGATTCAGCCCGACCCCAGCAGGAAACCAAACGACATTGTTTGGTTAAGTGAATAAATCCTGACCACTCATCCTACTTGATCTAACGGATAGTATCAATCCACCCCACCCCTATATAAGTCCCAAGCCCCTACCCCGGCCCCTAACTGAACACCCCCCTCCTCTCACTGTTCATCATCTTCCTCAGACCCCCCTAACCCTAGCCGCCCTAGGATCCCACCGCCCGAAACCCGGCGGCATCAACGCCGCCGGTCACCAAAATAACACCCTAGAATCCCCTGAACATCCTCTACACAAATCTAACATTGGTTTCCTTCGAATCAGGTCCCAACTCTTCGAATCTTAAATCGAAGGTTGGCCTGAAAACCTTACCTTCTCCGATGGCTTCCAAAATAACACCACAACTTCCCCTAGATACCCTCATCACGGATCTGTTAGTTGCATGGCTCGAATCCTACTGGAACTGCTCGAATCTTCATTTGAAGATTCGAGTAAAACCTGAACCTACCCCAACCTACCTCAAACTAACACCAAATGACCCCTAGGCCTCCCTCACCCTTGTGTCATCTTTGGTTCCCTTCGAATCTACCCAAAAGTGTTCGGATTTAAGATCCAGGAATTTGAAACCCTAAAAATTTTCCAATCTTGGAATTTTTCCGATTCGAGTGAAGGACTGAGGTCTAAGAGACTTTAATCGAGGTATTCTCAACTGAGAATACTTCGAGTAAAGTCTGTTCAGCCTCAAAAATGTCCGAATCCAAGTTGAGTTGAGTTCGGTTGAATTCGAAGGTTCAGAGGTAATTTCTGTTTCTTTTATGTGCATTCTGCGTGTATTCCATGTTCATTTCATTAGTTTGTTTGATTTTTTATAATTTTTCTAGTCAATTTTGTTATACTGTCCCCTACCCGTCTACTTGATTCCAAATGAATTGTTTTTGTTGATTTTGTTTGTTTACAATGTGTGTAATCGACTCGATTAAGTTCGTCGATTAGTTATATTACGAATTTTCATTTCTGAAAATGCTGACTGAAACAGTCTGCTTCTATTGTTTTAGACTGATTATGGACAAATGTTGTAAATAGCCAACTGATTAATACTCGTCAATTAAATCATGTTTGTTTGTGAATCAGTGAATTCAAATGTATGCTGTATATGTTGTTTTCTGAACAGGGCATTGTCAGTATATTGACAATGCTCCTGTGTATGTTTGATCTTAGTTCAATTTGAAGATCAGTTTGAATTATTATGCTGAACTCAGTGTAATATTGTTGTAATGTCAAGTTTGAATTCAAGTTTACAAATGTTGATTGGATATAATTGTGTTAGGGGGTTACATTCTTAGTCAGGATTCAGTCCAAACTTTAGGATTGGTTTGTAGCTGTTGTAAATCAGATTAATAATCAGGCTTATACAGATTTTAAAATCTGTATTGTTAAGATGCTGAATTTAAGGCAGTAATACCAGTATAAAACAGTAGGTTAGGGACATTTCTGGGATAGAACAATGAGGATAATATGTTAATAGCAATGTGCTGAAAGTGGAAGTTAATGGTTATAATTTAAGATACTAATGGGGAAAAAGGGATAATGGGCTGCTGAAAAACAGGATAAAAAGCACTCAATAGGATTTAAAGTATTCAAAAGTAGTTTTAATGGAACTTTTCTGATTATTTAAAAAAAGAGAAAGGGTCCAGGCAGCATTTAAGAGAGCTGGACAGACCTGTATAAGATAGAGGGAATGGGGACTGATTGAGGAGGGTGATCAGTTAGACAGAGAAGAGAGTTTAGAGAGACTTCATAACAGATTTTGAAAGAGAATTTAAGAAAAATACACCTAGAGTGAGATAAAAGAGAAAAATCCAGCAGAAAAATCAGATTCTTCTTGGAATCTGAAGAGGAAGAGGAAAAAGAAAAACAGAAACAGATATAGAAACAGAAAAGAAAATCAGAAACATACTTTTCTTTGGATCTGTCCGGGTCTATTTGTTTGATATTACTTGGATTAAATCTGAAAGTTTTCCCAAAAATCCTGTTACTGTGCATCTGGGTTCCTCGGATCCTATTCTTGTTCAAACTTGCTGTGTTATCGGGACATTCTACTGATTTTGTTATTGCTGCTACTGCTGAAATTTACTCCTTCTACCTTCATTTTCAGGTACATGTGTTTTTAAATTTTATGTTGGAAAGAGATTCAACATGACTAATCAATGAAGTTCGAATTGTAATTCTGTTTTCCATTTGTCCACGTTCATCAGTTTAAATTTCATTTTTTGTTTCATGTTAGTTAATTAGTAGTGAATTCAATTTGATAGCTATGAGTTAATTGTCTTACTTTGAAATTCGTATAAAGCTTTGTAATAATGTTAGCCCTTCATCTCATTAGTTTAGTCATGTTTGAACTGTCAAGGTAGGAAACATGACATAAAGATTGGCCATTAACTAGGCCTTGTGACGTTGTTAGTTGAATAAAGAATAGCGTGAAAATGTCAAAACCATATAGCTAGTTTATTCTGATAATCTGATTTAGTTGTGGAAGGAATGATATAAGTTGTACGTTCTTATGTGGCGTTATAACAGGTATCTATAGAACCATTAGTGGATGGTAAGTGGAGTTGTTATGGCTCATTATGATGTTAAAGTGTTATGAATGTTTTAGACACATAAACTATGTCACATGTAAGGCAATATTATTAATCGATTTATAATTCCCTTTCTTATCAATTTGATGCCTATTTACCATCTTAAATAAGTAATTAGGCCTATTAGATTAAAAGCGAGTATATGAGAATGAAACGAGATGTACAAGCATAAATTGCCATGCTTTATATCAATGGTAATTAGAAATAGAATTCGCACTAAGTAAATAATGAAAATTCTTGGAAAATATTTCCTTCCTTTATGAATCATTCCTTTTCAGTTTCATATGCAATTTATTCTTTGGCATATATATATATGTCATATTTGTTAAAAAAAATATAGTATTAATCATATTTTTATTCTGTTCTTTGAATTTGAATAGTTGGAATGAATATAATTTATACTCGGAAATTATAATCGATGTGCAACCTTTAATAGATTGCGAATTCTTTTCAAAGAATTTATAGGCCTCTAAAATGGGAGTTTTTCATGATTTTCACATAAAAAATATATGAATATATTAAACAATTTGTGGAAAGTCCCTAATACCATTACAAATATTTTGTGCAATTAGGGATGCGTTCGCGTACCCTGATTATATTTTAAAAGCAAATTCGGATTATGCGTACGCGCAATTTCGAGCGAATATTTAAGAAAAGGATTTTTCTAAAGGCGTTAAATTAATTTCATAAAAACCCGAGATGTGCGGTTCATTATTTAAGAAAAACAAAAATTCTTGATTCGACACAATTTCGAAAAAATGATTGTTTAATAAATATATTATCAAAAGTTATTGTGTACACGTACGCGTGACACAATTTCGCATTTTTTTTAACACGAATATACGTACGCGTAATTCGATTCAAAGAAGGGTCCTTAATCACAATAAGTAAAAGCGGTAGAAAAATCACGTAACAAAAAAAAGTATTTAATAAAAGTCAAGATAATTAAGCCAATAATAAAAACAGTTAAGCGACCGTGCTAGAACCACGGAATTCGGAAATGCCTAACACCTTCTTCCGGATTAACAGAATTCCTTACTTAGGATTTCTGGTTCGCAGAATAATAAACAGAGTCATATTCTCCTCGATTCAGGGATTAAAATTGGTGACTTGGGACGCCTTAAAATTCTCAGGTGGCGACTCTGAAATAAATAAACAAATCTCGTTTCGACTGTCCTTCAATTGGAGAAAACTCCCCACGCGCCCCGCGGGAGCGGTAAAAAGGAGGTGCGACAGCTCTGGCGACTCTGCTGGGGACCAATAACCAGTGTTATTGTAACCCAGAACCATTGGTTCAGGGTTTAAAGAATTCGAGCTTAAAATATCTGTGTTAATTGGCTTTATGATTTTCAACTGTTTACATGCTAATATGCTAAATGTTTTTTTTACCGCTTTAATATTATTTGAATTGTGAATATATACAACTGCTACGAAACCCCCTTCTTTCTGAGTCTTCTGAATTTATGGTGTACACGTGCGCGTGACCCACATTTCTGCTAAAGTCATACCAAATAAGACGGAGTTGGGACAAGTAACTAGGCCGGGCAGACTTTCGTGCTCCCGGTACGTTGCCCCCGCTTCGGCTCAAACTGTCCGTTTGGGTAAGCCAGGTTTAGAACAATCAACCTAAGGTTTTACACTTAGAATAACTCAGCCATGTACCGGATCCCTAGTAGGAACGTCTATTTGCATCATACACATTTGGCCTTGGAGACTCAACACAGGGGTTGGGTCTGTCTAGGACAGGTGAACCCAAAATAAAAAGACCATCATGATGCATCCTACTTGTTACTTGTGCATTCATTTGCCTCGAACATGCTTGTTGACCAGCTTAAATAAAATCATGGTAAGAAGAAAGGAATAAAATGGGTTGTTTTAAAAATTTCGAAAAAAAAATAGTTTTAAATTTTGAAATAAAGGTATTTAATAAATAAATAAAAAATCGAAAATGATTTTTTTTTTTAGTATAAATTTTCAAAAATGAATTTTGACTTTATCAAAATTAAATTTCAGATACAAAATGAGCACCACACAAAGCCCCTCATCCACAAGTACGGAAGAATTTCTATGTCAGCTTCAAATGTGGTGGTATGATTTAGGCGAAGACGGTCAAAAATGGGTCGTCAAGCATTTGGGAAATCTCACGGACATTATGAAAGTTAAACCCCGTGATGATCTGATTGCGGCGTTAGTAACTTTTTGGGACCCTGCTCACAATGTTTTTCGTTTCTCTGACTTCGAGCTTACTCCTACATTAGAGGAGATAGCTGGATATGCTGGTTTTGACGGAAGTTTAAGAAATCAAAGCTTGATATTCACAAAGGCTCCTTCGGTACATCGATTCTTCGGTCTTCTGAACATCAGCAGTCAAATCAGGAAAAGCAATGTCATCAATGGATGTTGTTCCTTCAACTTTTTGTATTCAAGGTTCGGAAAGTCAGATGGGTTCGAAATTCATGAGAAAGGCCTTACTAATAAGCAAAACAAAGACACTTGGCAGATGCACCGTCGATTTGCTTTCATGGTGGCTTTTCTAGGAGTCATGGTCTTCCCAAATAAAGAGCGAACAATTGATATTCGCACCGCAAAAATTGTGCAAATCCTCACCACCAAAGAAAATCACACCTTTGTCCCCATCATTCTATCAGACATTTATCGGGCTTTGACTTTATGCAAATCAGGAGCAAAAGTCTTCGAAGGATGCAAAATTTTGTTGCAAATGTGGGTGATGGAGCATCTCCAACAACAGCCCAAGATCATACAGTATGGGTCAAACAATGATAATTGCATCGAAAGCTATGAGGAAAGAACAAAAAATTATCAGGTTCCAGAAGGGATAGAAGCATGGGTATCTCATCTAAAGGCTTTAACGGCAAATCAAATTGAATGGACTCTGGGATGGCTCCCGATGAGGGAAGTAATACACATGTCAGCCTCAAATAGTTATCTACTACTATTGGGATTGAGAAGCATTCAGCCGTATGCACCACTGAGAGTCCTAAGGCAATTAGGGAGATATCAAATAGTTCCTGATGATGAAGATTTGAGTGTGCAAGTAATCGAATTACACCCAGAAGCCACTATTCCCGAGGCTCTACTTCAGCAGATGTGGAATGGGTGCCGATACTTGAAAAGTGATACTCAAGTCCCAGACGCTACAAAGGGTGAGATAAATCCTGGATATGCAAGGTGGTTTGAAAAACGGTCTCGCGTAGATGATGTACCAGAGCCTGAACTAAGAAGGCCAACAAAAAGACCCCATGTTCAAAACTTCAATGATAAAATCCAAGAACGGTTGATCTGGGGAGAAAAGGAAAAAGGGTACAAAGCAACTATCCATGCCCTAAAAGAAAATCTGAGAAGCCTCAGTTTGGAAAAAGATTTACAAGCACAAGAAGCCGAAGGCGAGAAGAAGAGTCTAGCTTGTGAGAATGAAAATCTTCATGCTCGATTCCAAAAAATGAAAAGAGTTTCTGAAATGCCAAAGAGGAGCTGGAAGGATCAAAAAACCATCGCCAATCTCTTTGAAAGAATGCAAGATTATGATTCCATTCTTGCGGAAAACGAAAGGGAATTGAGCAAGGCAAAAGAAAGGATCCAACAATTAAACGAAGAAGCCAGATCTAACAAGGAACGCCAGGATAGGCAATCCGAAAAAGACAAGGCACAATTCAAGAAGGAAAAGGACTATTGGATGCAATCAGAAGACCAGCTTCGTGCACAACTAGAAGAGGCAAGAAGATGCAACAGAAAACACCAACAAGCAGACCTCGACAGGGAAAGAGCGCAAGCAAGATTAGAGCAGGCCAGACTCCGAGCTCTGTTAGAATCAGCTCTAGATCGTGAGAACCGTGTCAGAGATATAGCCACCACTCGTCAGCAGCAATTGCAAGACCAAGACCAACGTCTCCAAGGTTTCAGGGCACAAATCCACGACCTGGCAGTCTTCACATCTCAAAGTTATGTAAACTGCCAAGGAATGGATTATGAAAGGTTTACAGAGCATGTGCCCACTTTTGCTCGTCATCTAGCAATGGAGTTGGAAAGGATGTATCGAACGCTGGGAGGCCATCCGGGTCAAGCCCCACATTGAGCAGATAATCCAATATTTGACAACAAAAGTGGAAAGTGGGGCACGTTGTGAGATGTTAAGAATTGTATCTTTTATTTTGATTTAAGTGTGTGTGTTTTCAAGCCATTTTCTTAAAGTTTTCAAATGTAATTCCATCTTTGTGTAATGAATAAAAGTGATTGCCTTTGGTCCAAACTACGCATGGTCTGATTCATGTGGGGGCATGATACGTAGGCAATCTCTAAGATTCGACCACCACGATAAAAGATATATATAATAAATAAAAGTGAATAACAATAAAAATTTCAAGAAAGCTGGGACGACACAAGCAGCCGAGCAAATGCATAATAGAAAGGGATTATTTGTCTAGGAGCATTGCATCTCAACGTGTGATTATATATGTGTTAAACTCTCAAAGCTAACAAGATTGTTCATTTTCAGAATTCAAGCAGTTAGTTTCTCTAAAGAGTATACTGGCATATTATCACTATCACACAAGATCAAAAGGACCAATACCCGAAAGTATGTCTATCCCAGATGTTGACACAGGTATGGAGATAGAGGAGATGGATGTCGGGAAAATGAAAGAAGAGATGTTTAAGCTCAAGCAGCAAATGGCTGAGATGTACCAAGCCTGGTCTACAGGACAGTTACCCCCATCTTACCCAAATAACCCTGCTCCATCAATGACCCAAACTCAGGATAATATCACCACTGAATTGTCCCCAAACTTCCCCATTTACCAGCACTACCGAGGCACCACCTCTCAGACACCGCAGTCTCCACCTCCGAAACCCGTTCCATATTTTCCTCCACCTATGAATCCTGTTTTCGTAGCACCTCCCCTTGCTACATTCCACAAATCTCCTAGTGAGCCTACATTCCAGGCCCAAGACAACCAATATTACCCCCGGAGCCCACCCTCAAAGCCTCCGAAATTAATTCAACTGCTCCTCGTTTTGATCTCCCAACCGAAATTGACAAGCCAACTAAAAATGTTGAACAAGAAGAGATGTTCAGGAAGGTCAAGAGTCTAGAGCAATCGTTCAGAGACATGCGAGGATTAGGCGGGCAAGTCAGTGTAGCATACAAAGATTTATGCTTATTCCCCAATGTACAATTGCCAGTTGGCTTCAAGATGCCCAAATTTGACCTATACAGCGGGCACGGCGACCCAGTAGCTCACTTAAGGGGTTTCTGTAGCAAGATGCGAGGAGCTGGGGGAAAGGATGAATTATTGATGGCTTACTTCAGTCAAAGTCTAAGCGGATCAGCTTTGGAGTGGTATACACGCCAGGACCATGGAAGATGGTACACCTGGGATGACCTGGCACAGGCATTCGCATACCATTTCCAATACAATCTGGAAATCATCCCAGATCGATTATCTTTGACCAAATTTGAGAAGAAACACAATGAAAGTTTCAGAGAGTATGGTTTTCGGTGGAGAGAACAGGCAGCAAGAGTGGATCCTCCTATGAAGGAGAGCGAAATGGTAGACTACTTCCTCCAAGCCTTGGAACCGACTTACTATGCCCACTTGGTTTCAGCGGTTGGGAAATCATTCAACGAAGTAGTGAAGATGGGAGGTATGGTGGAAGAAGGCCTCAAGACAAATAAAATCATGAGCTATTCAGCAATTAAGGCAACTACTCAAGCTATTCAAGGCGGGGTAGGAGGAATTGGAAGAAAGAAGAGGGAGGAAGCAGCGGTAGTTGATTCAGGAATTTGGGCCGGGACCCAGAGGGTCACCGCTTTACTATAATCAACAACGACCTCGCCCATCAGCTTACCACCATGATTCATCCCAACACTACTATCACCCTTCAGAGCCTCATTTTTCCATTAACCATGCTCAAGCATACAATCAGCCACCTATTCACACCAATTGGCGTGCTCCCGTCACACCAAATACTTACCCACGAGCCTATCCCGGACCAAGTTTCAGGCCTAGGCCAGCATTCAGGGGAGAAAGGGAACAGAAAAAGAAAACTTACACTCCATTGGGAGAGTCTTACACTAGTCTGTTCCACAGGCTGAGACAGCTAGACATGCTGAGACCAATACAATCCAAGCTACCCAATCCTCCTCCAAAGAATCTGGATTACACCATTAGCTGTGAATATTGCTCCGGTGCACCAGGCCATGATACGGAGAAATGCTGGCATTTGAAAAATGCAATACAAGAGCTGATTGATACTAATAAAATCGAGGTTCAAACCCCCGAAGCCCCAAATATCAATAGAAATCCAATGCCAGCCCATCAAGAGGCTAATATGATAGAAATCATACAAGCTGATGGGAAGACAAAGAAGCCGTCACAAACTGTCATGATGATCAAGTCTCATGAAACCAAGCCAGATAAGCAGTTAATAGAGGAGAAGCCGGTGTCTAAGCAGAACAAAAATGTTGATGAACCATCTATGATAGTCGATGAGGGATCATCGAGCAAAGTTGCTGCAAAACAAGAAAGGCCGAAAGTGATAATACCAGGGGTTGCTAACAAACCCATTGTATTCGTGGAAGGAGCCCGTACAGATCGGGTTATTATTGCACCTGTAATCCAGCTACCGGTCATCAACAACAAAGCCATCCCATGGAGCTATGAACGGGTGACTGTAATGTATAAAGGCAAAGAAATCAAGGAAGAAGTGTGTGAGGTGCAAGGCTTGACTCGTTCGGGAAGATGTTTTACTCCCGAAGAGCTGAGAAAAACTAAAAACAATCCAATGCCAACAAAGAGAGCTGTGACGGAAGAAGAGGCGGAGGAGTTTTTAAGAAAAATGAAACTCCATGATTATTCTATTGTGGATCAATTAAAGAAGACCCCCGCTCAAATTTCACTGTTGTCATTACTGATCCATTCAGAGGAACACCGTTTGGCGTTGATGAAAATCCTGAATGAAGCTCATGTTCCTGAAAAGATCTCTGTAAATCATTTGGGAAAAATAGCCAACAGAATCTTTGAGACAAACAGAATTACATTTGCTGATGATGAATTACCTGTGGAAGGTACCGAGCACAACAGAGCTCTTTACCTCACCGTGAAATGTGAAAACTCCATAGTAACCCGGGTATTGGTTGACAATGGGTCAAGTGCAAACATATGCCCTCTCTCCACTTTAAACAAATTAAAAATTAAAGAGGAGAGGATCCAGAAGAATAGTATCTGCGTACGGGGGTTTGACGGTGGAAGCAGAGATTCATTTGGCGACATAGTGTTGGAACTAACAATAGGGCCAGTTGAATTCACAATGGAATTCCAAGTGTTGGACATAACTGTTTCTTACAACTTGTTGTTGGGTCGACCATGGATCCATGCTGCTAAAGCAGTCCCGTCAACACTACATCAGGCTGTCAAGTTTGAATGGGATCATCAAGAAGTAGTCGTGTATGGAGAAGAAAGTTTAAATGCTCACAGCAGTACCATTGTACCGGTCGAGGGAACAGAAAATGACCAGGGACCATGGGTATACCAAGTAACCAACACAGTGTCGATAGAGAAAATTCCAGAGGGGAAATATCTTCCAAATCCAAAGATATCCTCTGCATTAGTCATGGTAGCTTATGAAATGTTAAAGAATGGCTTTATACCCGGCAAAGGTCTGGGTTTATCTTTGCAAGGAATTATACAACCAGTATCTCTCCTCGAGAACTGGGGAACATTCGGTTTGGGGTTCATACCCACTACCAATGACGTGATAAGGGCTAGGAAGCTGAAACACCAAGCATGGGTTCTTCCAAAACCAGTCCCACATCTGTCAAAGTCTTTTGTCAAGACCGGCGCTAAAAATCGCCCGATAACAACAATTCCTAAATCCCGGGTCAATCCTGAGAAGGAATTAATTGAAAGGTTCGAGAAATTGTTTAGTGATGTGAATATGTTGGAAAGCGGAGAAGGGTGTAGCAACGCAGAAGTTCAATTCGTTGGACCGGAAACAAAGCTCAATAATTGGAAAGCCACTCCTCTCCCAATTCGAAAGGAGTCTTGGTAGTTTATTTTGATTTTCTTTCAGTTTGTTTGGGTTATTTCAAGGTTGTAATCCCAAAGTTTATCTTACAGTTGGTTTGAAGTGTGCAAAACCTTGTTATCTTTCATCATCCAATAAAAAGCAGTTTCCTTTTTATTATCATTCCTGATAGTTTTCTTTTCTTTTTCTTCTTTCCTATACAGTTCCTTTTACGCTGGCTCTAGTGATATGGCATGCATGAGGAATCATCAGCCCAGTCTTAAAAATCAATCTGGTTCCGAAGTAATATATTGTGATTATGAATCAGAATATGATGAAGATGAGGTTTTTGAAGAGATTAGTAAAGAGTTAATTCACTTTGAGGAAAAAATCAAACCTAACTTGAGTGATACCGAGGACGTCAATATAGGGGACACGAGTAATGTCCGGGAAACTAAAATAAGTGTCCATCTCGAACCAAAGATCCGAGAGGAGTTAATTAAAGCACTCATAGAATTCAAAGATGTTTTTGCATGGTCGTATGACGACATGCCGGGCTTGAGCACTGATTTAGTGGTCCACAAATTGCCCACCGATCCAACGGTGCCTCCTGTCAAGCAGAGGCTGAGAAAATTCAAGCCTGATATGAGTGTGAGAATTAAGGAAGAAATCACCAAACAATTGGAAGCAAAGGTCATTCGAGTCACTCGATATCCTGTTTGGTTAGCTAATGTCGTTCCTGTGCCAAAGAAAGACGGCAAAATTAGAGTATGCGTCGACTATCGCAATCTCAACAAAGCAAGTCCAAAGGATAATTTCCCATTACCCAATATCCATATTTTGATCGACAATTGTGCCAAGCATGATATAGGGTCTTTCGTGGATTGTTATGCCGGGTATCATCAAATTCTAATGGATGAAGAAGATGCAGAAAAGACGGCATTCATCACACCATGGGGAACTTATTGCTACCGGGTAATGCCATTCGGTTTAAAGAACGCCGGAGCAACCTATATGAGAGCAATGACCACAGTGTTTCATGATATGATACACAAGGAAATTGAGGTATACGTGGACGATGTGATCATAAAATCAAAGCATCAGGCCGACCACGTTGGGGATTTGAGGAAGTTCTTCTTAAGACTTCGCAGGTACAACCTCAAGCTTAACCCTGCCAAATGCGCATTTGGAGTTCCATCCGGAAAGTTGCTGGGATTCATAGTCAGTCGACGAGGCATCGAGCTAGACCCATCAAAAATTAAAGCCATCCAAGAATTGCCACCTCCCAGGAACAAAACTGAAGTAATGAGTTTGTTGGGAAGGTTAAATTACATCAGCAGGTTTATTGCTCAGCTCACAACAACCTGTGAGCCAATTTTCAAATTGTTAAAAAAGGATGCTGCGATCAAATGGACCGATGAGTGTCAAGAAGCGTTCGATAAAATAAAAGGGTACTTGTCGAACCCACCCGTGTTGGTCCCGCCAGAGCCAGGAAGACCTTTGATTCTTTACTTAACGGTTTTGGAAAATTCATTTGGTTGCGTATTGGGGCAACATGACCTCACTGGCAGAAAAGAACAGGCCATCTACTACCTTAGCAAGAAGTTCACAGCTTATGAGGTTAAGTATACTCATCTGGAAAAGACATGTTGCGCCCTAACATGGGTAGCTCAAAAATTGAAACACTATTTGTCATCCTACACTACTTACCTCATTTCTCGGTTGGATCCATTGAAATACATTTTTCAAAAGCCTATGCCAACGGGAAGACTTGCAAAGTGGCAGATATTGCTCACGGAATTCAACATCATCTATGTGACTCGAACTGCAATGAAGGCTCAAGCACTGGCCGATCATTTAGCCGAAAACCCGGTCGATGAGGAATATGAGCCGTTGAAGACTTATTTTCCTAATGAAGAAACAATGCATATCGACGAGGTGGAGCAAAGGAATAGGAGCTGTAATCATTTCTGAAACAGGGCATCACTATCCTGTTACGGCTCAATTGCGATTTTATTGCACCAATAATATGGCTGAATATGAAGCTTGCATTTTGGGGTTAAGGCTAGCTGCAGACATGGGTATCCGAGAAATCTTAGTCATGGGAGATTCGGATCTTTTGGTACATCAAATTCAAGGAGAATGGGAAACCCGAGACTTGAAGCTCATCCCATACCGACAATGTCTACATGATCTTTGTCAGCGGTTTCAATCAGTGGAATTCCAACATATTCCAAGAATCCATAATGAGGTTGCCGATGCATTGGCTACCCTAGCATCAATGTTGCACCATCCGGACAAAGCTTATGTAGATCCAATACATATTCAAGTCCACGATCAGCACGCTTATTGCAATATGGTTGAAGAAGAATTTGATGGTGAACCATGGTTCCACGATATCAAGGAGTATATCAGGATGGGGATATATCCCGCACAAGCCACAGGAGATCAAAAGAGGACCATTAGGCGATTGGCAAATGGATTCTTCTTAAGCGGAGGAGTTTTGTATAAAAGAACACCAGATCTTGGATTATTGAGATGCATAGATGCCAGACAAGCTGCAGCTGCCATGTCTGAAGTACATTCAGGAGTTTGCGGACCCCACATGAGTGGATATGTGTTGGCAAAGAAAATCCTCCGAGCCGGTTACTATTGGCTTACCATGGAGCGAGATTGTATCAGTTTTGTGCGCAAGTGTCATCTATGCCAAATACACGGAGATTTGATTCATTCTCCACCATCCGAGTTGCACACAATGTCGGCACCATGGCCCTTCGTTGCCTGGGGCATGGATGTGATTGGACCAATTGAGCCGGCAGCATCCAATGGGCACAGGTTCATTCTGGTAGCTATTGATTATTTTACCAAATGGGTTGAGGCCAAGACATTCAAATCAGTGACCAAGAAAGCTGTGGTCGATTTTGTCCACTCAAATATCATATGTCGATTCGGAATCCCGAAGGTGATCATCACAGATAACGGTGCTAATCTTAATAGCAACTTAATGAAGGAAGTATGTCAACAGTTTAAGATTACACATCGTAACTCTACCCCATATCGGCCCAAGGCGAATGGAGCAGTAGAAGCAGCCAATAAAAACATAAAGAAGATACTTCGGAAAATGATAGAAGGTTCAAAACAATGGCATGAAAAATTACCATTTGCATTATTAGGATACCGCACTACTGTTCGCACTTCAGTAGGAGCAACTCCTTATTTGTTGGTATATGGCACTGAAGCAGTAATTCCTGCAGAAGTTGAGATTCCTTCCCTTCGGATCATCGCCGAAGCAAAAATTGATGATGATGAATGGGTCAAAACCCATCTGGAACAGTTAAACTTGATTGATGAAAAATGATTGACCGCAGTATGCCATGGTCAATTATATCAAAGAAGAATAGAAAGAGCATACAACAAAAAGGTGCGTCCTCGGAAGTTTGAAGTAGGTCAGCATGTGCTGAAACGTATTCTTCCACATCAGGTTGAAGCAAAAGGCAAATTTGCCCCGAATTGGCAAGGACCATTCATTGTGACCAGAGTATTATCAAATGGTGCACTATGCTTAACAGACATTGAAGGCAAATGCATAGATATGGCGATCAATTCTGACGCGGTAAAGAGATATTATGCATAACTTTTTGAGTGTTTGTATTTAGCATTATTTCGAAGATTGGAATGACAAAGGCAATTTATTCTGCTATCCAAACACTATACCATTTGCTTCCCCTTTGAGCCATACTGGTTTCTTTCCTACCCTCTCTTGGAATCAATAAAAAATCAAGTATGAAATAAGTAATAAAAAAAATCACTATTATTTAGTGAACTACATTTGACCTGATTCCTCAAAGAAGGATACGTAGGCGCCTCACGGCTCGGTCATAGGGTGCACAATATATATGATGTGCACAAAAAGAAACATCAGGTGACCCCAATCAAGAAACTGGGGCAAGAATTGTATTAAAGAAAAAGATTCCAAGAGTTGTAATTCTAAACACATACCAAAACTATTTAGCTTTTAATACCTTTTCCATTTCTAACCCCATACCAGAAAGACCTTTCGACCAATCTTAGAAAAATGTTGAGTCAAGCAAATGAAGATGGTTCATAACACTCTGATACAAACAAGAAAAGAAAGTAAAAATGAGAGTCTTATAGGTGAAAACCCACACGGGCACCATAAGGCGACGGAAGTTGAGAGAAAAGTAAAATGAGAGAGTCTTATTGGTGAAAACCTTCATAGGCACCCTAAGGCGAAAAGGAAGTGAGAAATAAACAAATGAGGAAGGTTTATCGGTGAAAACTCTTTGAGATATTGCAAGTCCAACAGGTCTGTGAAATGAAAAATGAAGTTGGATTACGGAAATTTTGGGGAAAACCAAAATGAGACAATTGAAAGGATATTGATTAAAAGACTGGGTTGATTAATCCAAAATGCATACCCTAATCATTGGTGCCGGTAATTCCAATCAGATAAGTCCTTTATTCCTTTTCCAACAGTCATCCAAAACTTGGATTTTTATTTTCATTCTATAATTGTCGAAATCAGCGTATTTCGTCACTAATAATCTTACTTTTCTAAAAGCTTTGAGATAAGTTTATTTCCAAATAAATAAGAAGGAATGTCAAGGTATACTACCAAAATTCAAGGTTACAAAATACAACCACGAAAGGTGGGAGATAAAGGATATGGGTGTAAAAAAAAGGTGAAATCAAAAGTGGATCAGCAAAGTCAGAAGGAACATATGATTACAGTTAAAAGGGTTTGAAGGAAAATATACAGAGGGGAATCCTATAGTCAAGGATCAATTACAAGGACAAAACAGTCTTTTCAACCATTCCAAGGCAATAAAGAGAGACGAAGAGAAGCCTCACCATTGGCAAGAATACCCCAGTTAACCACCCTGCTCTAAACTAACGAAGTTTTCTTTGATTTAAAACAGGGGCAAATACAACATTTGTGTCAGGAAATACCTGGATAAGAAAAGAAGAAGTCAGGCGTCCACCTGGAGAATGAGGATAAGAATTGAAGAAATCAGGCGTCCACCTGGAGAATGAGGATGAAAATCGAAGAAATCAGGCGTCCACCTGGAGAATGAGGATGAGAATCAAAGAAGTCAGGCGTCCACCTGGAGAATGAGGATGAGAATTAAAGAAATCAGGCGTCCACCTGGAGAATGAGGATGAGAATTAAAGAAATCAGGCGTCCACCTGGAGAATGAGGATGAAAATCAAAGAAGTCAGGCGTCCACCTAGAGAATGAGGATAAGAAAAGAAGAAGTCAGGCGTCCACCTGGAGAATGAGGATGAGAATTGAAGAAGTCAGGCGTCCACCTGGAGAATGAGGATGAGAATTAAAGAAGTCAGGCGTCCACCTGGAGAATGAGGATGAGAATTGAAGAAATCAGGCGTCCACCTGGAGAATGAGGATGAAAATCGAAGAAGTCAGGCGTCCACCTAGAGAATGAGGATAAGAATTGAAGAAATCAGGCGTCCACCTGGAGAATGAGGATGAGAATTAAAGAAATCAGGCGTCCACCTGGAGAATGAGGATGAAAATCAAAGAAGTCAGGCGTCCACCTGGAGAATGAGGATAAGAAAAGAAGAAGTCAGGCGTCCACCTGGAGAATAAGGATAGAAATTGAAGAAGTCAGGCGTCCACCTGGAGAATGAGGATGAAAATCAAAGAAGTCAGGCGTCCACCTGGAGAATGAGGATGAAAATCAAAGAAGTCAGGCGTCCACCTGGAGAATGAGGATAAGAAAAGAAGAAGTCAGGCGTCCACCTGGAGAATGAGGATAAGAATTGAAGAAATCAGGCGTCCACCTGGAGAATGAGGATGAAAATCGAAGAAGTCAGGCGTCCACCTGGAGAATGAGGATGATAATTGAAGAAATCAGGCGTCCACCTGGAGAATGAGGATGAAAATCAAAGAAGTCAGGCGTCCACCTAGAGAATGAGGATAAGAAAAGAAGAAGTCAGGCGTCCACCTGGAGAATGAGGATGAGAATTGAAGAAGTCAGGCGTCCACCTGGAGAATGAGGATGAGAATTAAAGAAGTCAGGCGTCCACCTGGAGAATGAGGATGAGAATTGAAGAAATCAGGCGTCCACCTGGAGAATGAGGATGAAAATCGAAGAAGTCAGGCGTCCACCTAGAGAATGAGGATAAGAATTGAAGAAATCAGGCGTCCACCTGGAGAATGAGGATGAGAATTAAAGAAATCAGGCGTCCACCTGGAGAATGAGGATGAAAATCAAAGAAGTCAGGCGTCCACCTGGAGAATGAGGATAAGAAAAGAAGAAGTCAGGCGTCCACCTGGAGAATGAGGATAGAAATTGAAAAAGTCAGGCGTCCACCTGGAGAATGAGGATGAAAATCAAAGAAGTCAGGCGTCCACCTGGAGAATGAGGATGAAAATCAAAGAAGTCGGGCGTCCACCTGGAGAATGAGGATAAGAAAAGAAGAAGTCAGGCGTCCACCTGGAGAATGAGGATAAGAATTGAAGAAATCAGGCGTCTACCTGGAGAATGAGGATGAAAATTGAAGAAGTCAGGCGTCCACCTGGAGAATGAGGATGATAATTGAAGAAATCAGGCGTCCACCTGGAGAATGAGGATGAAAATCAAAGAAGTCAGGCGTCCACCTGGAGAATGAGGATGAAAATCAAAGAAGTCAGGCGTCCACCTGGAGAATGAGGATAAGAAAAGAAGAAGTCAGGCGTCCACCTGGAGAATGAGGATGAGAATTGAAGAAGTCAGGCGTCCACCTGGAGAATGAGGATGAGAATTAAAGAAGTCAGGCGTACACCTGGAGAATGAGGATGAAGAATTGAAGAAATCAGGCGTCCACCTGGAGAATGAGGATGAGAATTGAAGAAGTCAGGCGTCCACCTGGAGAATGAGGATGAGAATTAAAGAAGTCAGGCGTCCACCTGGAGAATGAGGATGAGAATTGAAGAAGTCAGGCGTCCACCTGGAGAATGAGGATGAGAATTAAAGAAGTCAGGCGTCCGCCTGGAGAATGAGGATAAGAAAAGAAGAAGTCAGGCGTCCACCTGGAGAATGAGGATGAGAATTGAAGAAGTCAGGCGTCCACCTGGAGAATGAGGATAAGAAAAGAAGAAGTCAGGCGTCCACCTGGAGAATGAGGATAGAAATTGAAGAAGTCAGGCGTCCACCTGGAGAATGGGGATGAAAATCAAAGAAGTCAGGCGTCCACCTGGAGAATGAGGATGAAAATCAAAGAAGTCAGGCGTCCACCTGGAGAATGAGGATAAGAAAAGAAGAAGTCAGGCGTCCACCTGGAGAATGAGGATAAGAATTGAAGAAATCAGGCGTCCACCTGGAGAATGAGGATGAAAATCGAAGAAGTCAGGCGTCCACCTGGAGAATGAAATGAGAATTGAAGAAATCAGGCGTCCACCTGGAGAATGAGGATGAAAATCGAAGAAGTCAGGCGTCCACCTGGAGAATGAGGATGAGAATTAAAGAAGTCAGGCGTCCACCTGGAGAATGAGGATGAAGAATTAAAAAAAAAATAGTCAGGCGTCCACCTGGAGAACGAGGATGAAGAAGTTAAAAAGAAGTCAGGCGTCCACCTGGAGAATGAGGATGAAGAAAGAAAAGAAGCAGCCAAGGCACCCACCTGGGGAACGAGGGAATACAATTGAAGTGTTGAAATCAAAAGCCCGCTCATATGATAAAGGAGCACACTTAGAATCAATAAAGCAGAGGAGTCCAACAAAATCCCCAGCAAGAAACAACAAGAGTTCCAAAAGGAATACGGAATAAGCCAAATGCCCAAGAGTCACCAAGATATCAAGACAACAAGAAACGCAAGGGCATGATCTAGATAAGATTTTTATAATTCATGTACCATAGTCTAGTTTAGCTTTTTGTATTTCCTTTAAAGTAAGGTGTAATAAGGAGGTCAGCAAGCAGTAAAAACAGCACGAAGCAGCAGTAACATCACAGTCCCACGGTAGTCCCAGCTACCCAAAATTCCCGAACTACATTGACCTGATTCCTTTATAGCCAAGGATATGTAGGAAACCTTTGAAGCAGAGGTTCGGTCAAATCTTTCTAAAAATGCTTCCCACGGAGTATTCGAACGGGCAAAAATCGCTCGTATCCGCTCACTTTATCTTTGCACGAAAACTCTTCGAGTTTCCGCACAAAGAGGGGCAGCTGTGAGCACGTGATTTTTGCCTTACGAAAAACTACTCCAAAATAAATCAAAAAATAAAATAAATTTCTTTTACTGTGTAATTTTTGAATTTGCGTGGTGTTAAATACTTGTGTTATGTCCGTAAGTGTTTACATTGTCATAATAAAATGAAAAAATAAAATAAAATACATATTGCATGCATATAGGATTTAATTATGCATTTAAAAGATAATTTAAATAAAATCACAAAAAAATATGCAATCGTTCTATTTTAAATATTCCACTGTGTGATTGATGTTTTGTCTATGTGTTAAATAATTGTTATAGAGTAATTAATATATTTTTGTGAAGTTAAAATTATTTTATAGTTAATATTAAAAATTTAAATTAGAAAAAAATGAAAATATATATATATATATATATATATATATATATATATATATATATATATATATATATATATATATATATATATATACAAAATCGGACCTGGATTAAAATCCAGGCCCAAAACATTTACCCCCCCACAGCCCAATCCAAACAACCCAGGCATCCGGTCCAAATCAAACGAGTCAAAACGACATCGTTTGATTGTGGTGTATCAGGGATCGTTGGATCAAAGCCAACCAACGGCTGAGATCCCACGAACTTTAACCCATGCCCATTACCCGACCCAGTGCCCCGATTCAGCCCGACCCCAGCAGGAAACCAAACGACACCGTTTGGTTAAGTGAATAAATCCTGACCACTCATCCTACTTGATCTAACGGATAGTATCAATCCACCCCACCCCTATATAAGTCCCAAGCCCCTACCCCGGCCCCTAACTGAACACCCCCCTCCTCTCACTGTTCATCATCTTCCTCAGACCCCCCCTAACCCTAGCCGCCCTAGGATCCCACCGCCTGAAACCCGGCGGCATCAACGCCGCCGGTCACCAAAATAACACCCTAGAATCCCCTGAACATCCTCTACACAAATCTAACATTGGTTTCCTTCGAATCAGGTCCCAACTCTTCGAATCTTAAATCGAAGGTTGGCCTGAAAACCTTACCTTCTCCGATGGCTTCCAAAATAACACCACAACTTCCCCTAGATACCCTCATCACGGATCTGTTAGTTGCATGGCTCGAATCCTACTGGAACTGCTCGAATCTTCATTTGAAGATTCGAGTAAAACCTGAACCTACCCCAACCTACCTCAAACTAACACCAAATGACCCCTAGGCCTCCCTCACCCTTGTGTCATCTTTGGTTCCCTTCGAATCTACCCAAAAGTGTTCGGATTTAAGATCCAGGAATTTGAAACCCTAAAAATTTTCCAATCTTGGAATTTTTCCGATTCGAGTGAAGGACTGAGGTCTAAGAGACTTTAATCGAGGTATTCTCAACTGAGAATACTTCGAGTAAAGTCTGTTCAGCCTAAAAAATGTCCGAATCCAAGTTGAGTTGAGTTCGGTTGAATTCGAAGATTCAGAGGTAATTTCTGTTTCTTTTATGTGCATTCTGCGTGTATTCCATGTTCATTTCATTAGTTTGTTTGATTTTTTATAATTTTTCTAGTCAATTTTGTTATAATGTCCCCTACCCGTCTACTTGATTCCAAATGAATTGTTTTTGTTGATTTTGTTTGTTTACAATGTGTGTAATCGACTCGATTAAGTTCGTCGATTAGTTATATTACGAATTTTCATTTCTGAAAATGCTGACTGAAACAGTCTGCTTCTATTGTTTTAGACTGATTATGGACAAATGTTGTAAATAGCCAACTGATTAATACTCGTCAATTAAATCATGTTTGTTTGTGAATCAGTGAATTCAAATGTATGCTGTATATGTTGTTTTCTGAACAGGGCATTGTCAGTATATTGACAATGCTCCTGTGTATGTTTGATCTTAGTTCAATTTGAAGATCAGTTTGAATTATTATGCTGAACTCAGTGTAATATTGTTGTAATGTCAAGTTTGAATTCAAGTTTACAAATGTTGATTGGATATAATTGTGTTAGGGGGTTACATTCTTAGTCAGGATTCAGTCCAAACTTTAGGATTGGTTTGTAGCTGTTGTAAATCAGATTAATAATCAGGCTTATACAGATTTTAAAATCTGTATTGTTAAGATGCTGAATTTAAGGCAGTAATACCAGTATAAAACAGTAGGTCAGGGACATTTCTGGGATAGAACAATGAGGATAATATGTTAATAGCAATGTGCTGAAAGTGGAAGTTAATGGTTATAATTTAAGATACTAATGGGGAACAAGGGATAATGGGCTGCTGAAAAACAGGATAAAAAGCACTCAATAGGATTTAAAGTATTCAAAAGTAGTTTTAATGGAACTTTTCTGATTATTTAAAAAAGAGAAAGGGTCCAGGCAGCATTTAAGAGAGCTGGACAGACCTGTATAAGATAGAGGGGAATGGGGACTGATTGAGGAGGGTGATCAGTTAGACAGAGAAGAGAGTTTAGAGAGACTTCATAACAGATTTTGAAAGAGAATTTAAGAAAAATACACCTAGAGTGAGATAAAAGAGAAAAATCCAGCAGAAAAATCAGATTCTTCTTGGAATCTGAAGAGGAAGAGGAAAAAGAAAAACAGAAACAGATATAGAAACAGAAAAGAAAATCAGAAACATACTTTTCTTTGGATCTGTCCGGGTCTATTTGTTTGATATTACTTGGATTAAATCTGAAAGTTTTCCCAAAAATCCTGTTACTGTGCATCTGGGTTCCTCGGATCCTATTCTTGTTCAAACTTGCTGTGTTATCGGTACATTCTACTGATTTTGTTATTGCTGCTACTGCTGAAATTTACTCCTTCTACCTTCATTTTCAGGTACATGTTTTTTTAAATTTTATGTTGGAAAGAGATTCAACATGACTAATCAATGAAGTTCGAATTGTAATTCTGTTTTCCATTTGTCCACGTTCATCAGTTTAAATTTCATTTTTTGTTTCATGTTAGTTAATTAGTAGTGAATTCAATTTGATAGCTATGAGTTAATTGTCTTACTTTGAAATTCGTATAAAGCTTTGTAATAATGTTAGCCCTTCATCTCATTAGTTTAGTCATGTTTGAACTGTCAAGGTAGGAAACATGACATAAAGATTGGCCATTAACTAGGCCTTGTGACGTTGTTAGTTGAATAAAGAATAGCGTGAAAATGTCAAAACCATATAGCTAGTTTATTCTGATAATCTGATTTAGTTGTGGAAGGAATGATATAAGTTGTACGTTCTTATGTGGCGTTATAACAGGTATCTATAGAACCATTAGTGGATGGTAAGTGGAGTTGTTATGGCTCATTATGATGTTAAAGTGTTATGAATGTTTTAGACACATAAACTATGTCACATGTAAGGCAATATTATTAATCGATTTATAATTCCCTTTCTTATCAATTTGATGCCTATTTACCATCTTAAATAAGTAATTAGGCCTATTAGATTAAAAGCGAGTATATGAGAATGAAACGAGATGTACAAGCATAAATTGCCATGCTTTATATCAATGGTAATTAGAAATAGAATTCGCACTAAGTAAATAATGAAAATTCTTGGAAAATATCTCCTTCCTTTATGAATCATTCTTTTTCAGTTTCATATGCAATTTATTCTTTGGCATATATATATATGTCATATTTGTTAAAAAAAATATAGTATTAATCATATTTTTATTCTATTCTTTGAATTTGAATAGTTGGAATGAATATAATTTATACTCGGAAATTATAATCGACGGGCAACCTTTAATAGATTGCGAATTCTTTTCAAAGAATTTATAGGCCTCTAAAATGGGAGTTTTTCATGATTTTCACATAAAAAATATATGAATATATTAAACAATTTGTGGAAAGTCCCTAATACCATTACAAATATTTTGTGCAATTAGGGATGCGTTCGCGTACCCTGATTATATTTTAAAAGCAAATTCGGATTATGCGTACGCGCAATTTCGAGCGAATATTTAAGAAAAGGATTTTTCTAAAGGCGTTAAATTAATTTCATAAAAACCCGAGATGTGCGGTTCATTATTTAAGAAAAACAAAAATTCTTGATTCGACACAATTTCGAAAAAATGATTGTTTAATAAATATATTATCAAAAGTTATTGTGTACACGTACGCGTGACACAATTTCGCATTTTTTTTAACACGAATATACGTACGCGTAATTCGATTCAAAGAAGGGTCCTTAATCACAATAAGTAAAAGCGGTAGAAAAATCACGTAACAAAAAAAAGTATTTAATAAAAGTCAAGATAATTAAGCCAATAATAAAAACAGTTAAGCGACCGTGCTAGAACCACGGAATTCGGAAATGCCTAACACCTTCTTCCGGATTAACAGAATTCCTTACTTAGGATTTCTGGTTCGCAGAATAATAAACAGAGTCATATTCTCCTCGATTCAGGGATTAAAATTGGTGACTTGGGACGCCTTAAAATTCTCAGGTGGCGACTCTGAAACAAATAAACAAATCTCGTTTCGACTGTCCTTCAATTGGAGAAAACTCCCCACGCGCCCCGCGGGAGCGGTAAAAAGGAGGTGCGACATGTGTAAGTGTAGTTTCAGAAGAAAACTAAGAGTGGGGGATTGATTCCTTGTGCTAATGAAAGAGTAGTGTATTTATAGTGTGAAAAATAGGCAGAAATAAGGTAAGAAAATAATTAAGAGACTGGGGTATCAATTAAAAATCAATCAATACAAGATTTTCCTTAATTAAGGAACTCAGATTCAAACGGGAAAACTATTTAAGGGAAGAAATCAAATAAACATCTTCAATTAGGGGTAAATACATAAGAAGTTACTTAAGGGAAGAATTTTGAAATACACGGTTACATAAATAAGGTAAGAAAAATCAATTAGTAGCCAGTAAATCAAGGATCAAAGGTTTTGTAATCACTGGTCCATGAATGAACCAAGTCAGAAAAGCTGAGAAAAGTTTTAACTTAAGTCGAGTCACAGGGAAATCAGCCAACAAGGAAAGAAATCAATCAAACCTATACAGGAAGAAGTCTGAACTAATCACAAATTTGAAAGCCATTTTAGAGGGAAGTTCAGCACATATAAAGAGAATACAAACATGCTAAGCTGAAAGAAAATGATGTGTCATTGCAAAATCAGTAGATAATAGACTATAGGAGCATGGTAGTCACATAGGTTAGCGATGTAGAAGAGAAGTAGCATCAAATAGCACCTTGGGACATACTTATATATGCATATTCATGCTATTTTGAAAGTATTTTGCATATTAAAAATATACAGGGAAAAATTGGATATCAACAGCTGCCTATCTTTACCCGGGAAGGATGAAAGAGTTGTCGAGTAAAGATATGATGGCCAATTTTGACCGAACGAAAGGGTTCGAGGAGACTTAGGCCGTACTCTGGTTTTTGAGCTACCTACATATCCCTAGTTTTACAGGAATCAGGCCATATGCAGTTTAGGATCCATCGGCAGAGTAGGCCTGATAGAGACTTTCAAGAACAGACGCAATATTCATGTTGGGGTGGATGGCTGAAATCTGATAGGGATGCGGGAATTGGAGCAGGATCGCTCCTGCTGATATGGTCGTTGCTCGCCGGTTTACCTAACAATACAAGCATATATTGTGCGTAAAATTAAACATGATGCAAATTCCCGTCGGACCATGAATGTTTGTCCTCGGACGGTTAGGATGACGTCCTTAGGCCATGGTGTCTTAGGCCATAAAGCGTATAATAAAGGATTTGCAGGCCATGAAATGATGCTCTCAGGCTATGAGAATTATACCTCCGAACCATGATGCCTTTGAATAATGATATGCAAGGGATTAAAAAGGAAAAGGAGGGGAGTCCTCAGGCCATGGCATGGTGTTCTCGGGCTATGAAAATGGTGCCTCCGAACAATGACGCCTTTGGACAATTTGGCGATCTTTCATCCCATGAAATGCAACAGGTAGCGATCTTTCAGCCCATGAGATGCAAATGTAGAGGTAGCGATCTTTCAGCCAATGCGAACGTAAATAAGGTGGCGATCTTTCAGCCAATGCGAACGTAAATAAAGTGGCGATATTTCAGCCAATGCAAATGTAAATAAGGTGGCGATCTTTCAGCCAATGCAAATGTAAATAAGGTGGCGATCTTTCAGCCAATGCAAACGTAAATAGGGTGGCGATCTTTCATCCATACAAATGTAAAGGTGGCAATCTTTCAGCCAATGCGAATGTAAATAAGGTGGCGATCTTTCAGCCAATGCAAATGTAAATAAGGTGGCGATCTTTCAGCCAATGCAAATGTAAATAAGGTGATGATCTTTCAGCCAATGCAAATGTAAATAAGTTGGCGATTTTTCAGCCAATGCAAATGTAAATAAGGTGGCGATCTTTCAGCCATGCAAATGTAAATAAGGTGGCGATCTTTCAGCCAATGCAAATGTAAATAAGGTGGCGACCTTTAAGCCATGCAAATGTGGAGGTGGCGATCTTTCAGTCATGTAGATGGAGGGGGAGCTTAACCTCGGAAGGCAGAATGGTAGCCTTATGCAATGTAGAAATGCAGATGGAGGTAGAGCTTAACCTCGGAAGGCAGAATAGTAGCCTTATGCAATACAGAAATGCAGATGGAGGTAGAGCTTATCCTCGGAAGGCAGAATGGTAACCTTATGCAATGCAAAAATGCAGATGGAGGTAGAGCTTAACCTCGAAAGGCAGAATGGTAGCCTTATGCAATGCAGAAATGCAGATGAAGGTAGAGCTTAACCTCGGAAGGCAGAATGGTAGCCTTATGCAATGCAGAAATATAGATGGAGGTAGAGCTTAACCTCGGAAGGCAGAATGGTAGCCTTATGCAATGCAGAATGCAGATAGAGACAGAGCTTAGTCTCGGAAGGTAGAATGGTAGCCTTATGCAATGCAGAAATGCAGATGGAGATAGAACTTAGTCTCGGAAGGCAGAATGGTAGCCTTATGCAATGCAGAAATGCAGATGGAGACAGAGCTTAGTCTCGGAAGGCAGAATGGTAGCCTTATGTAGGAAGTAAAGGCAAATAATAATAGAATTTTCTTAGCTGATAGCGGATCGCGATATTACGACTGTTGGGGATACTGTATCTGCCGGGGACACTACGTACGGATAGCAGCTGCAAGTAAGTGCAACGGTTTTGAGAGTCGTATTTCTGAGCAATGTGAGTCTCGTGAGTGTATAGTATATTTGATGATTTTGCAACTCAAGTGCCTGCATCCAAAGAAAAATCGTAAGTTTTGTAAGGGGGGAGTAGTTCGTATCCCCGTTGGCTCTACTTGACCTTCTTGGCTTGGATCTGGTGATACTGTACATATCATTGAAGTAGCGTTGCTAAACAAAGCGATTTCAGAAATAAACATGCATGATTTTGTAAAAAATATGACATATGTGTATAATCAAGAACAACTTTTAGATGAACCGGCGACTGTGATGTGGTCCAAGACATTGCAACCTTCCTTGTTACGAAATTTTAAGGGTCTTCCTCAAAATTCTACCCTAGTTTACTGGGTTGCTACTTCTGACTGCTGCTAGCGATGATTGGCTGAAATTAACTTCGGAATTTTAACGGTCCTCCTCAAAATTCTTCCCCAGTTTCCAATTACGGGGGGAAATGAAAGTTTTGTTGAATTGTGACCGAACCCATAGGGCTGCCTATGTATCCCTCTTAAACGGGAATCAGATCAGGCGTAGTTCAAATTACATCACAAAGGAAAGCATAATGATTACACATAGTAGCGCTTATTGATCGGCTTTAGCCAGACTTCTCCGTCCATTTCTGCAAGTATGAGGGCTCCTCCTGTTAGAACCTGGTGAACCATGTACGGACCCTGTCAGTTGGGAGAGAATTTCCCTTTGGCTTTATCTTGATGTGGAAAAATTTTCTTTAACACCAGCTGCCCCGGTGTGAACTGTTTTGGCTTGACTCTTTTGTTGAAGGCTCGGGACATTCTATTCTAATAAAGCTGACCGTGGCAAACGACATTCATTCTTTTCCTATCGATAAGAGCCAGTTGCTCATAACGACTCTTTACCTACTCTGCATCGTCGAGCTCTACTTCATGTATGATCCTTAGGGAGGGAATTTCTACCTCAGCGGGAATGACGACCTCTATACCGTAAACTAGCATATAGGGGGTTGCCCTGATTGATGTGCGGACTGTGGTGCAGTATCCCAATAAAGCAAATGATAGCTTCCCGTGCCACTGCTTGTGCTTCTCTATCATTTTCCTTAGTATCTTCTTGATATTCTTATTGGCGACTTCTACTGCTACGTTCATCTGAGGTCTGTAGGTTGTAGAATTCTTGTATTTGATCTTGAAGGTTTCACACATGGCTTTCATCGGGTCACTGTTGAGATTGGAACCATTATCAATGATGATTGATTCCAGAATCCCGAACCGACAAACGATACAGTCACGGACGAAGTCTGTCACGACTTTCATAGTCACTGCTTTGTAAGATGCTGCTTCGACCCATTTGGTGAAATAGTCGATTGCTACTAGGATAAACCTGTGTCCGTTAGAGGCGGCATGCTCGATTGGTCCAATAACATCCATTCCCCAAGCAGCGAACGGCCACAGTGAGCTTGTTGCAGTAAGCTCGCTTGGAGGTACCTTTATCATGTCTGTATGTATCTGATAGCGGTGGCATTTCCGGACATACTGGATGCAGCCTGTCTCCATAGTCATCCAAAAGTAACCAGTACGGAGTATCTTCTTTGCTAAGACAAAACCGTTCATGTGTGGGCCGCAGGTCCCAGCATGGATTTCTTCTAGTAGTTTAGATGCTTCCTTCACCTCGACACACCTTAGTAATCCCAAATTAGGAGTCCTCCTAAATAGGATTCCTCCGCTGTGAAAGAAATTGTTGGACAACCTTTGAAGTGTGCGCTTCTGAATAGTGTTCGCAAGTTTTGGGTATTCTCCTTTTGCCAAATATTCCTTGATATCATGAAACCAAGGCTTTCCATCTACTTTTTCTTCGAGATGAGCATAGTAAGCTGGCTGATCATAGATCTTTACCGGAATGGGATCAATGAAGTTCTTTTCTGGATGTTGTATCATGGATGATAGGGTGGCTAATGCATCATCGAACTCATTCTAGATTCTGGGAACATGTTGGAATTCCGTCTTTGTGAGCCTCTTTCTCAATTCTTGTACATGATGCAGATAAGGGAATATCTTGGAGTTCTTGGTCGCTCATTCTTCTCAGACCTGATGTATAAGCAAGTCTGAATCCCCCATTACTAGCAACTCTTGAATGTTCATGTCGATGTCCATTTTGAGACCTAAGATGCAGGCTTCATACTCAGCCATATTGTTGGTGCACGAGAATCTGAGTTTGGCGGACCGGATAATGCTGACCGATTTCCGATACGAGGACTGCTCCAATGCCAACTCCCTTGAAGTTTGCTGCTCCATAGAAAAACACTCTCCAACCGACATAGGGTTCTGCAATATTCCTATGAATAATACCTCTTTGTCAAGAAAATACGTTTTCAGGGGTTCGTATTCTCCATCCACGGGGTTTTAAACAAGGTGATTTGCTAGTTCCTGTCCCTTGATTGCCTTCTGAGTTACATAGACAATGTCAAATTCACTCAACAAGATTTTCCACTTGGCTAGCTTTCTAATGGGCATGGGCTTCTGGAAGATATACTTCAAAGGATCCATCCTTGATATGAGATATGTATTATATGCACAGAAGTAGTGCCTCAGCTTCTGAGCTACCCAAGTTAAAGCACAACAGGTGTGCTCTAACAAAGAGTACCGGGCCTCGTACGGGGTGAACTTCTTACTGAGGAAATAGATGGCCTGTTCCTTCCTCCCCATTTCATCATGTTGCCCCAGAACACAACCGAATGCTCCATCCAATACTGCGAGGTAGTGTAATAGAGGTCTACCTAGCTCGGGCAAGACCAAGATTGGTGGTGTTGACAGGTACTCCTTAATTCTGTCGAAGGCCTTTTGGCAGTTATCAGTCCATTTGGTGGCGGCCTCCTTCTTCAACATCTTAAAGATTGGCTCACAGATAACTGTAGATTGTGCTATGAACTGACTGATATAGTTAAGTCTCCCCAAGAAACTCATCACGTCCTTCTTGTTCTTTGGCAGTGGCAACTCTTGAATAGCTTTGACCTTTGATGGATCCAGTTCTATTCCTCAGCGACTTACGATGAACCCAAGTAGTTTTCCGGTAGGAACCCAAATGCATATTTTGCGGGATTCAATTTTAGGTTGTATCTTCTCAGTCTATTGAAGAACTTCCTTAAATCTTCCATGCGATCAGTGACTTTCTTGGACTTGATGATAACATCGTCTACATATACTTCGATCTCCTTGTGTATCATATCATGGAAAATGGTGGTCATGTCCCTCATGTAGGTGGCCCCAGCATTTTTTAATCCAAACGGCATCATATTATAACAGTACATCCCCCATAGCGTAATGAAAGCCATTTTCTCAGCATCTTCTTCATCCATCCAGATCTGATGATACCCCGCAAAACAATCTACAAATGACTGCAACTCATGCCTGACATAATTGTCGATCAGGATGTGTATGTTTGGCAAGGGGAAGTTGTCTTTTGGACTGGACCGGTTGAGATCCCGGTAGTCGACACAGACTCTGACCTTCCCGTCCTTATTGGTACCGGCACAATGTTAGCTAACCACGTCGGATATTCTACTACCCTGAGAATCTTGGCTTTGACCTGCTTAGTGACTTCTTCTTTGGTTTTCAAGCTCATATAAGGCTTGACTTTCTGAGTTTTTGCTTTACTGGTGGACATGTCGGATCAGTTGGTAATTTGTATGCCACAATAGATGTACTTAGACCAGTCATGTCATCATACGACCAAGCGAATATGTCTTCCTATTCCCTTAGAAATTCTGTGTATTTCTTCTTTTCTGATGGCAATAAGTGGACACTGATTCTCGTTTCTTTGACGTTCTCTGCATTTCCCAAGTTAACAATCTCGGTCTCGTCCAGGTTGGACTTAGGTCTATTCTCAAAATTCTCAACTTCCTTAACAATTTCTTCTGGTATTTCATATTCCTCTAAATTTGTGTCCGTTTGTTGCGTTGTCTCGTTGCATGTCACAGTCATTGGTTCATCAAGAAAAGTAATAGTAATGCTGTATAAGCAAAGTAATGAGAGAGAATAATAAGAGTAAGATTTATAGGGAAAATCAAAATGCTTTGAAAAATTCCATAACTGTTTTGAACATTGAAGATCTTATTGCGAAATTTAAAAAAACGAACGGAAAGTTAACTAGTAAAAATGAAAGATAGTGCATGATGCTTGTTGGGCCTTACTACCCCAAAGCTTTCTGGGCTCTGGTGGTTCTGATGGTCCAGTTATTGAGGCATGCTCCTCTACTCACTGCCTATACGGAAGGGCCTTCCTCCCCCTCCTCCCGAAAACAACACAACAATCCATATCATTGTCTTCCAGGAACAAATTCCTTACTGCTGCAAGTGCTTCCTCTTCTTCTGACCCATAGATAACATCGGTTGGCTGGAAAGTCTGCTTCAAATGTGGTATTGGATGCTCCAGTGTATAGTAAGGACGGCGCCATGGTGGCGACTAGTTGTTGAATTCCTCCCAAGTGTACTCATATCCCAGACCGAAGGTGGTGCCATGCTTCTTTAGTTTGATAGGCTTAGCGATTCCTTGGAGGTTCTTGCCAAGTCCCTTGCCAGGTTTGTATCCGCTCCAGTTCAATATGCTTTCAATTTTATTATCCCACCATTTGTCCTTGTCGACGGCGTTGACTCACTCGATGTTGTGATAGGTCTTCCCGCCTATCTTTCTTCTGCCTCCGATTGTTGGGATGGTCTGGCGACTATATATAGGATTGCTACCGTCGTTGTGAATGATCACCTTTTGGTGGTTCCACTCAAATTTCACCGCCTGATGTAGTGTTGACGCTACAACCCCAGCGGCATGAATCCACAGTCGTCCTAACAACAAATTGTAAGATGCCGGCACATCTATTACTTGAAAATCAACATTGAACCAAGTAGGCCCCATTTGCAAACACAGGCTGATTTTGCCAATGGTAGACCTTTGGGAGTCGTCGAAAGCTTTGACATTGATGGCCCCGTCCTTGATCTCATGCAACCCCTTTCCCAATGTCCTGAGAGTTACCAATGGACAAATGTTAAGGCTGAACCCTCCATCAATTAGGACTCTGGTGATAAAATAATCTTCGCATTACACGATGATGTGCAGCGCCTTGTTGTGACTCAACCCTTCTGGTGGCAGCTCATCTTCATGAAAAGTGATCTTGTGACTTTCCAATACATGCCCTACCATGTTTTCCATCTCTCCTCTGGTGATGTTGCTTGGTACATATGCCTCACTTAGTACCTTTAACAGAGCATTCTTGTGTGCCTCAGAATTTTGTAGCAAAGCAAGTATGGAGATCTGCGTCGGTGTTTTGTTCAGCTGGTCGATGACCGAGTATTCCTTGGCTTGTATCTTTCTCCAAAGATCGTCTGGACCCGTCTCAATGATGGGCGACCGATTGGAGGCTTGCTTGCTTGACTCAGCTAGGTGTTCTGGGGTATAGACCCTACCAGTTCTTGTCATACCCTGTGCGGCAACAGTTTCCTCGAACCTAACCTTGCCTTTCCTCCTTGCCTCAGCTGTATAGTCCCATGGTATAGCCTTTGTGTGGAATGGCGTCACGGATGACATTGCTACTGGGATTGGCATGGCTATCTTCACCCCGAACGGAGCATGTTCCTTGGGTGCTGAAACTGCAACTTCGAATGGTGTAGGTGCATTTGTTGGTGACATAAATTTGACCTCAATCGGTGTTGGCGTCTTTGTAGAGGGTGGTGCTTCAAACTCAAGTGGAATGGACATGTCACGCCCCAACTTCGGGAGGCGCGACCGGCGCTCAGTCGATGAACCCAACTGAGCAAGCCTTATCAACCGCTATCTACCCAACTCGATAGGAATAAGGAAGCCATGCTTACCTTTATTTAAACTAGGAAAGATAGTACATTCAACATCTTAGTTCATTTTATATCACAACATTTAAAACGTGGTTAAACTTCCAAGGTTCCATACAAGTTATAGTGTAGAAGAAAGCAAGAGTACAAGGTTACAACATGGTCCATTGACCTATCCAATACCCATACATAACCCACACAAACGTCTATGGAGCCTCTAAGAATACAAAAGACGTGATAATAATGCCGGCAACAAGGCCCCGGCTATACCTCAAAAGTGAAAGTCCAAAATAAGAAGATGTACAATATAACCCCTTGAACGAGAAAGGGGCTCACCAAGACTTTGAGAAGAAGGTACTCCGTTATGCGCGATCGGCACTATCCGCAATGGAGCCACCTAAATTCATAAAAAAAATGTAGCGCCCCCGGCAAAATAGACGTTAGTGCCATCGAATAGCACTAGTATGTATACCTAAACACCATTTAACTAGAAAGAACTATCAAGCAAGTACAAGTAAATCACATGAGTAAATCAAATATGCAATTCATTCAATCCTTAATATAATTTCCAAAACTTAGTTTGGGGAATTTCTTTCATATCTTCATCACTGTTCTCAATACCACCGCTAACTTGAGCGGAGTCCAATCATGACCCGACCGGCTAGGTTGCCTCATTGGAGGCATATATCTCAATCACTATTTCATTTCTCTTATCCGGAATTTAATATCAGCACATTACCACCATGTGTGTGGCATGATGTCCGATCACGACCTGATCGGCTAGGCCGCCTTATCTAGGCATTGTTCCTTTCTCATTAGTCATCACATCTGAATCTTTATTTCATATATATATCATATCAATTCCTTGGCACTCAAGACCACCATTATCACATCGTTTTCCATTTTCAGCATTCATCTTGCAGGTTGTGATCATAGGCATATACAAAAGTAATTCAAGTTGTAGTACAGGTAAGTGGGAACACAACTAGCATGAATAATTCTCAGTTTCTATCTTGGCTTATAGCCTAAGCATTTCAACACATAATTGTATTCTTCATACTTCTCTAACTATCAAGAATAGTACATTACTCACATTGAGGCACATCCTTCACGTATATGTGTAGTTAATTGCAAATCAATTAATGCGCAATAACAATCAATACATTAACCAATTCAAATCTTACCACACTTTCGTAAATGCCAACGGAGCTCAATTTCTAATAAAAGGGGGTTTTAGCCATACATACCTCAAAGAGCTTTTCCTTAAGTTATTACAATATTCCGGAAATTCTAGCAATGCCCATCTACTTCGAGACATAACAAAATTGAACACAAATTAGGAAGATATTCATAATTCTAGCTCATTTGAGCACTTTATCAAACACAATACGAGCGTTAAATATTTATGGTCCTTTTATAGAGGATTTCATCAACCTACAACCCATACTTTTCCATTTTTAGCTCAACCATGTTCCTACACCTTTTGACAACACATGCAAATAAGATAACAACTCCAATACCCACAAACTTTCTTGATAAATACCCGCCTTTAGCAAAAATTCGAAATTAAGGGTTAGGGTATAGAAGCTTACCTCAAGGATGAAGACCTAGTGTGGTTTTCCTTGTTAATCCTTCAAGATTTGAGCAAGAGTTATAGAAGAATTGATGAGGAACACTTTCCCACTCTAGGGCATTCTCTCTCTCTAAAAGTATTTGATTTTTTGCTCAAGAAATGGTCTCTTCCATCTATTTGACGAAATGAGGTTGTTTTATAACCAAAAAAACCCGATTTTGTATAGTTGCACCACGTGGACACCGCGTTGTGAAAAAAGTGCTGAGAAAATGTTTTTGGATGCTCTCTGTACCTCCCTACAGGCGCGTCGCATGGGGCGCCGCGGTAGTGAAAAGTTCTGCACTGCTTTTGGTAATTTGGTCATAACTTCTGGTATGAATGTCCGAATGACGAATGGTTTGAAGCGTTGGAAACTAGACTCAAAGACCTTTCATTTGATAGGTTGTGCATCGCACAAAACCTTATATAAATAGAGATATACTTGTCCAAAGTGAGGTCTTGTGCATACTCATTTACAACTTTAGTCTATTTGGTAATTTTCCAACTTGTCTTGGACTTAGGCTTCTCCTTAGACCCTAACTCAATTATAATAAGACTTATACACTTATTACCATATCCAAATGATATCCATAATATCATTAATCCTCATTTGCACGCAAGATAAAATAATTAGCCTACCTTGGCACCACGAAATCATAAATTACTAAGCAAAATTTTCTGGGGATTTACAGGACATATTTACCTCGGCACCCCCAGAAGGCTGAATCTGGACTACAATCGGATTAAGGTTGACTATTGGCTCCTTTGGATCATTGCCTTCTGTGATCAAACCGATCGATCCCTTCGGGTCCCAATCATCCTCTATTTCAATCATGTGAACGTTTCCACTCTTATGGTTTGGTAGAGGGTTATTGCGGAAATTTAGAGCAGGTTCTTTTGCCACAATAATTTTGTTGTCAATCAGAGCCTAGATCTTGTATTTCAGGGAGTGACATTCGTCGATGGTGTGTCTTTTCATGTCGGAATGATATGCATAGGATTTGTTTGGATTAACCCACTGAGAAGGGTTCTCAGGGGTTATAGCAGAGATAGGGGTGACATAACCAGCAGCTTTGAGCCTCCCGTACAACTAGTCAATGGATTTGGAAATGGTTGTATACTGTTTTGGAGGTCTGCGGTCAAAATTTGGTCGAGATCTAGGGATGTTTTGGCGTGTAGGAGGTGATTGATGGTGGGATGGTTTAGCATTGTAGGCTTGGTAAACATGTACGGGTTGGGAATATCTGGGTGAAGTAGGTGGATATGTGGGAGGTGGAGGCGATTGATAAGTGGGCGGTGGAGTTTGGTAAGAGGGTGAGGGTGCCTGGTAGTTCGGAGTAGGCTGATATGTAAGTGGAGGCATTAGATAGGTTTGGTATTTGATAGGGGATTTGGTTCTCTGTGCCACCATTACGGCGCCTACGTCCCTTTTCTTGGACGTACCACCAGACTGTAAAGCCTTATTGGTAGCTTTCAAGGCTTCAAAGTTTGTAACCATACCACTTTTGATGCCATCTTCGATCCTTTCTACCAGCTTGATAATGTCGGAAAATTTGTGGCTCTCAATCATCATCAGCCTTTCATAATACCGTGGGTCCTAAGCCCGGACAAAGAATTTGTTCATCTTTTCCTCTTCTAAAGCAGGTCTGACCTTAGTAGCTTCGGACCTCCAGCGAGTAGCATACTCGCGAAACGTTTCTGTAGGCTTCTTCTTTAGATTCTGAATGTAGAACACATCCAACGCATTCTCCATGTTGAACCTGAACTTGTCCATAAAGCCGGACGCCATGCTTACCTAGTTTGACCATTTCTTTGGATCTTGGCTGATGTACTAAGACAAAGCATCTCCTTTCAAGCTTCTCATGAAAAGCTTCATGCAGATTCTTTCGTCTTTCCCTACTCCAACCAGCTTGTCACACTACGTTCTCAGATAGACCCTTGGATCTTCTGTACCATCAAACATTTCGAACTTCAGAAGTTTGTACCCCTCGGGTAGTTCAACATCGGGCTGTATACAGAGATATTCATAGTTCAACCCTTCAATCCCCTTACTTCCTTCGACGCCCTGGATCCTGCTGGTCAATTTCTTAAGTTCTTCAGCCAGATTCTTGATGAGTGAGTCTTTATCATCAGACTCGAGTGTGCTTGAGATGGGTTGGGTGGAGTGTGGCACGGTCCCCACGTAGATGGGGTTGTTATAATGGGTGTGAAAGTGGTCATTTGTGGAGTTCAAAGGTTCTGGGATGAACAGTGGAGTATTGTTGGAGGTGTGACAAGTGTTGCAGTGGTTCTTTGATGGAACAGTGTGATGGTGAAGAATGGGATGATTCTGTTTCTTTGGGATATTTTGAGGAGGTGTAGGGTTTTGAGTGTGGGGAAAGTTGATATCTGGAGTGGTGAGGGAAAATGACAAATTCGCCAGATTCCGAACTTGATCAAGTTCCTTCTGGAACTTCAACAGTTTCTGCTCGAGTTGGGACGCGCTTCTTTGGAAACCGGAGTACCATAAGTGACCTCTACCCGTTCAGTTGAGTTTTCCTTTCTGGTGTTGTTCGAATCTTCCATTTTCCCTTTGTTCTCATTTCTGATAGGATTAAGAGGAGGAGTGGGTGGAGGGCCCCTGGATCTCGTGGAATAGGATGATGATCCCAGAGTGTACGAACTAACCTTTGGGGAGGGGAATAAAATAGAAATAAAAACAAAAAGGTAACAAGCTAGTGAGGATTATAAGAAAAATGTTGCGATATTTAAACACATAGTGCAAGAATGTAAATCGTATCCTAACTTGGGGAACCTCTTTGTGCCCGAGGTTGGCCTAGCGACAAATTGATTTGGAGAACTTAGAGTGTTAAATGCCTCATTTTGTTGATAAAAAGTAGACGAATCCCAAAACGACACTAAATAACCGGAAATAAAATGTCACTAATGGCCATTGGCCTTATTACATTTATAAAGTGAAAAAGATGAACTCCTATCTACTTGGTCCCAGAAGGACCTTCCTCAGGTTAAATGCTCTCGTTGATCAGATCCTCCAATTCGCGTAGGTTCACCAGTAAACATGTCTTTGTCAGGTGTTCTCCTTCGTTTTCCTCAACGTTCTGGCAGTTGGTGACTCTTTTCCTCGCTTTTCCTTCCAATTCCAGCAGACTGTATTCTAGATATTCCAACTTTTCGCTAGCTTTGGTGGCCCTCTCTTTCCACTCATTGATTTGGTCATTTGATGGAAGACTCCTCCACCAGTCTAGCAAAAGTGAGGGTATGCTAACCATACCAAAGTTGGGGACCTCGTTCTTCATTTTCTGCAAAACAAAAGGGTTAAGACCCTACCCCCATCAGACTCGACTATTTAACATCAACAATTAGCATGAAGCATTTAGTTCTCCAAATAAATGCACAGAACGTGGGGATGTCCGTTTGGGTTTAGGGAAGCCTAGTGGACTTTGGACAAGGCTATCTTAAAGAGTCATTATGCGGACAACATAACTGACTCGGCTAGGTGTGACCATGATGCATGCACAGTTTAAACAGAGTGAGGTTTCTATGGGATTTTAGACTGGTACCCTTGAGCGGATAACTCAAAAGGGAAAGGCGCGGAACCGTCGACTATACTGTTGATCGACTGGTTTTACCGCAAATATGCCTTTGCCGGATTTAGGGGGTGATAATACCGGAAGAGCGCAACCACTCATTATAAGCGTTGCTATGATATTTTGTTTGGCACGAGTGGAATATGATGTTGAAAACATGTTTATGCAATAACTAAAGCATGTTGTCACGTATTTGCATGTTGAGAAAGCAGTAAATACAACAGTTCTTCATAATTTAAAGTAGTAATAAAGGAAAGCAGTAAAGGAAAGCAATAAAAGAAATAAAGGAAAGAAACAAAAGACAAGTTAGTTTTGTAGTTGAAAAGGGGAATTGAATGTTTAAAGGTATTAAACAAATAAAGGCATATAAAGAAAATGTCAAGCCACAATAACAGTCTGAAATGGTAAAAGCCTAAAAGATCCCCAGCAGAATCGCCACGCTATCGCGCCCCATTTTTTCACGAAATCGGGTTTATACATTTG
Source organism: Nicotiana sylvestris (assembly GCF_000393655.2). Classification (NCBI taxonomy): domain Eukaryota; kingdom Viridiplantae; phylum Streptophyta; class Magnoliopsida; order Solanales; family Solanaceae; genus Nicotiana; species Nicotiana sylvestris. Next base: position 149,213,099 of record NC_091059.1, on the reverse strand, counting down.
GGAGGACAACTCATTCCCTTTTGGGAATTTGGATTTGCATTTGAAAAGTCGTCACCTAATGATTAAGGTGCATTAGGACACCAAGAAGGTTTGATTTGAGTAACCAGAGATTGGGTAAGGGCTTGAAATTATTCCAAGGGGAAGGTGTTAGGCACCCCTCAGAATCCACTAGTGTGGTTCCCGGCCAAACTATTGTTGTGAATTTAGGTGCAAATAACATGTAGGCAAATAAAACTTCAAATAAGAGGGGATTTTCACATAATGGTTACAAATAAAATTGGAAAGAATTAAAAGGAAGCTGATTTTCTTAAAAGAAATAGTTTGAAATCTTTAGAAGAAACAAAGAAACAAAAGGGAAAAGGGGGGTCCTAGGTTTATTAATAATATGGATCACCCCACACAACATCCGGTAATCACTCCTCAGTGAGGGGATACACGAGACATTATCGCATGGTGATCATATTCATATCTACCCTTTCCCACCTCGTTGAGGTATTAAAGCGCAAAATGGTCTTGATTACTTATTGCATGCTAATACCTGTCCCAATCCTATCAATCCGGAGGCATTTAGGACTACTAATCCTAAGAGGGAGGGATATTAGGCTTATTTGTAGTTTCAAAGGCAAAATTCTAAGGCGACATACAAAAACATGTATTGCAAGTTGGGGAAAGCGCATAACAAGTAAAAGGCTCAGATATACCCCATTGAACAAAGAAAGCACATAATTAGCATGACTTTCACATACTGTTTATGGTCTGAGAACTTAAAGGTTGAGGCAGACTGATTTATTACATAACTCAGATAAGAAACCCGAATCAGGTCTATCTGCTGGTTGTAGTTAATAACACAGATTCAGTTTATAACTTTTATCCTAAGGCTTGCCTAAGTGTTGGACAAGGATCCTATAGGCATGGTATCTATTGAATTCAGGAAAGCCATGAAATAATAAGGCCTAAAAAATAAACTGAGTATATGCTGGTAAGAAGGAGAAGTCGGATTATGAAAAGAAAGCGCACTTTAACGAAAGTTATAGGCTCTAAAACTGATGATACTCATTATTACTGATTTTATATCTGACATTAAGTGAGGTGAATCAGATTCAATTAGAAACTCCTATAGGCATGCTTTCTAGGCATTGCTGATTTAAAACCTTGAAGACGTAGTATAAAAATGCAGAAGACTCGTTTTAAAACTATGAACATGATATCTAGATGTTGAATTATGTGTAAGACATGATGCCCAAGTGCAATTGAATGTTTAAGTCCTATGAGCATGGTATCTAGGTGTAGGAATTTGTTTAAGACCTATGAACATGATTTCTATGTGAGAAAATGGATATACAGGATTCAGAAAGACCTATAGGCATATTTTCTATATGCATATGCAGAATTCAGATTGACTTATATGCATGATTTATAGATGAGAGTAGCAGACCTATGATCATGATTTCTATATGAAAAATGGACATTCAGAATTCCCTATAGACATGCTTTCTATATGCATTTAAATGTGCAGAATTCGAAAACCTATAGACGTGGTATCTATGCAGAATTCAGAATTCCTATAGACGTGGTATCTATGTGAGAATATAGAATTCATAAATACCTATAGGCATGGCATCTATGTGAGAGTGCAGAATTCAGAAATACCTATAGGCATAACATCTACCCTTTGCATCCATAGTTACCGCCCTTTCACTAACCAGCCCTAAATTTTTATTACAAAATTATTATAGCCCAGAATAAAGTAAAATACATTAGAAAAAAATAAAAGTACAACCAAAGGAGAGCCTGATTCAAACTTCATGTCTGAAATATGAGGTAAACCAACTCCATAAGATCGAGATCCAAAGCCTTTCTCCCATTCGAGTGTGTCAAAGTTCCCTAAGAGCCTCAAAAGAACTCCGGGCAATGCTCACACCCAAATGTATTATCAGATTAGGACAAGTGCAGTGTGGAAAGGTCAGCCCTCAAATGTCCAAGTTCAGAGGGAACTAAATGTCCCAAGGCAAGGCTCATAAGAGAGGGGTGTTGATACCCAATTTTTTCTTGTATATTTTATATATGCAAAATACTTTCAAAATATCATATGTATGCATATATAAGTATATCCAAATGTTTTAGTATTTTTCCTAATTTTAAAAGATTTTTAAATCAATTTATTACCCTATTTTAGCAATACAAAAACTAGTAATTATACCCAAAATTATCATTTTGGTGAATAACTTATTTTATTCTAACATTTATAACAAAATATAGCTAAGGTAATATTTTGCACATTTTTGTAAATTTATTTAGTATTTTAAAAGTTAAATTGCATTTAATTGCAATTTTAGCCTATTTTAAGATTTAATTATGCGTATAATTATAAAATTGGTTCCGGCATTTTTAATATAATATCTATATATTATTAATTAATTTAGTACCTTTAATTTATTTTCATAAATCATGTTACTATTTTTTATAAAATAAAAAGTGCAAAACTGGCTATTTAAAATATAGCCCCAATTTGTTTCAATTATAGCCCAAATTGATCCCCCAAATTACCCAGCCCAATTTCAATTTAACCCAACCCCTGACCCGCTTATCCGATCTGCCTGTCCTTCTCTTTAATCCAGGGCATTGATCATTTTGATCAACGGCCACGATCATTCCTTACCTTTTTAATTCCCCAATGACTACCCTAATCCCCTCATTCTCCTCTATCAGCCGCCTCTAAAATCCCTCTCCTCTCAAACTCTCTCAAAACCCTAGCCTCTCTCACTGTCTTCTACCTCAAGCTCACCGAAATCCATAGCCTCTCAAGCCATGGATGGCCTAAACTCATCTCCCTCTGCTCTCAAACACTTGGTATTCGAAGGTCCCAGGTCTGACCTCGAAGGTGTCCGTTCAGATCTCTACAGATCCAAGGTTCTATGGCCCTTGCCGGTTTTGCTCTGGCGTACAATGATGTTTTGAGCATGGTTCTAACCTCTTTGACTCAGATCGAACCTTTTCAAAGCCTTTCTCATTTTAGTGTTCCTCTAAAACCCTAAGCTATTCGAGGTTTTCTCTGATTTTTTCTTAGATCTGTTCTATATATGTGCTCTACTTGAGTTTTTAAACGTTTTCCCCAATTTTTCTTTCAAAAAATTACTTCTTTCCGAATTGACTTATAGGCATGATTTCTAGACGAGAGTAGCAGACCTATGATCATGATTTCTATATTAAAAATGGACATTCAGAATTCCCTATAGACATGCTTTCTGTATGCATTTGAATGTGCAGAATTCGAAAACCTATAGACGTGGTATCTATGCAGAATTCAGAATTCCTATAGACGTGGTATCTATGTGAGAATACAGAATTCAGAAATACTTATAGGCATGACATCTATGAGAGAGTGCAGAATTCAGAAATACCTATAGGCATGGCATCTACCCTTTGCATACATAGTTACCCGCTCTTTCACTAACCAGCCCCAAATATTTATTATAAAATTATTACAGCCCAGAATAAAGTAAAATACATCAGAAAAAAATAAAAGTACAACCAAAAGAGAGTCTGATTCAGACTTCATGTCTGAAATATGAGGTAAACCAACTCCATAAGATCGAGATCCAAAGCCTTTCTCCCATTCGAGTGTGTCAAAGTTCCCTAAGAGCCTCAAAAGGACTCCGGGCAACGCTCACACCCAAATGTATTATCATATTAGGACAAGTGCAGTATGGAAGGGCCAGCCCTTAAGTGTCCAAGTTCAGAGGGAACTCAAGGTCCCAAGGCAAGGCTCACAAGAGAGGGGCAGAACTTAAAGACTAAGAGGGAGTGCAAGTGCAGAAAAGAATTCTGAGAGAGGGAAAGAGGAAGGGAAGCAGCTACAAATAAGTACACATATGGGTACATGGGAACGGGGAGGTTTTAAAGAGCCAAGGGCAGGCTGTGGGCATACCCAACAATGGTGAATGCTAGCACACCCATAAGCCTGTTAGAACACACTATTAGAGGCTAGGATCCCAAGGGATCAAGCTTAATTCATGGATAATAATTTGCCTATTGCCATGCCTTAAGCCATAGCTCAAACACATAGGGGGAGGTGTTTGGGATTCTTAATAGAAACAGGCAGAAAGAAATCAGCATGCGAATTTAAGTATTGAACTGTACAGAAACAGTAAGTAGGCATGGATACAAAAGTAGTAAATAAACACATTGTCGTGGTGCTAAAGCTTAAATCAGAACATACCAGTTTCAAAGAAATAAAAAGAGAAAAAGCAGTAGGTCTTGTAAACAGGCCACGATGCAAGCAAATAAGAGAGAATACTATTGTGTGTAAGTGTAGTTTCAGAAAAAAAAAACTATGAGTGAGGGATTGATTCCTTGTGCTAGTGAAAGAGTAGTGTACTTATAGTGTGAAAAATAGGCAGAAATAAGGTAAGAAAACAATTAAGGGACTGGGGTATCAATTAAAAATCAATCAATACAAGATTTTCCTTAATTAAGGAACTCAGATTCAAACGGGAAAACTATTTAAGGGAAGAAATCAAATAAACATCTTGTGCAAAGCATGCAATTAGGGGTAAATACATAAGAAGTTACTTAAGGGCAGAATTTTGAAATACACGGTGACATAAATAAGGTAAGAAAAATCAATTAGTAGCCAGTAAATCAAGGATCAGAGGTTTTGTAATCACTAGTCCATGAATGAACCAAGTCAGAAAAGTTGAGAAATGTTTTAACTTAAGTCGAGTCACAAGGAAATAAGCCAACAGGGAAAGAAATCAATCAAACCTATATAGGAGGAAGTCTGAACTAATCACAAATTTGAAATCCATTTTAAAGGAAAGTTCAGCACATATAAAGAGCATACAAACATGCTAAGCTGAAAGAAAATGACGTGTCATTACAAAATTAGTAGATAATAGACTACAAGAGCATGATAGTCACATAGGTTAGCAATGTATAAGAGAAGTAGCATCAAATAGCATACAAAAGGTTCAATGTAAAAGACCTTACAAGAGTTTAGTGGAAAATCAGAATTGCTTAAAGAGACAGAGGTTGAAAGATTTCGAGACTCAGTTGAGAAACAAATTCATAAACTCGAAATAGTTAGGGTTTCTGAAATCGAACGGTTTTAAAGATGAAGAACAAACGTATTACATATCCAATGTTCTCAAACTCGGATGAACCCCAAATTCTAAGGTTTTACCATCAATCGAGTGCCGAGATGAGAGGACAAGTAAGAAGAAGATACTAATCGAAAACAAGTTCAAAGATCTCAAAAGGGAACTGGGGCCTTCGACATGCTTTTCAGTAACGGAAACTCATTAGAAACATAGTAAAAGAGTGACATGCGAATTACAGTAGAAGAACTCATAGAAACATAGTAGAAGAAGACTAATCAGAATAAAGTAGGAGAAACATATAAAGAAACATGGTAGAAGAAACTAATTAAGAACACAGTGGAAGAAACTTAATAAGAAACTCACAGAGAACACAGTAGAAGAAACGTAGTAAAAAAACATACAAAAGAAAAAGAAAATCAGAGAATCCTCTAAATAACTCAGAAACCCTAGGTCAGGAAAAAAAATAAAGGGTTTTGAAAACATAGCTTTGAAAGAAATATCAAGAAATCGTTTAAAAACTTAGGAAAAACACGGATATGGAACAGATCTAAAGAGATCAGAAAAACCTCAAAAGCTAGAGTTTCAGAGGAACCCAAACGGTGAGAAAGGCCTGGATCAAAGAAGGAGGAATCGAAGCCAGGCTCGAAACAGACATATCTTGCCGGAGCAAGGCCGGAGATGGCCATAAAACTTGAATCAACGAGGACTGGACGAAGCTTCTTCATGGCCAGGCCATGAAAACTCAGCAAACGAGCGTGTATGCACCATGTAAGGTTGGTAGGTGGTGAGACCACCATAGATTCAGGCCAGGAGATGGCCGGAGAAGGTGGATGAGACTCATCGGAGAAGAGGGGGAAGGGAAGGTTCTAGAGAGAACCAGAGATAGAGAGATAGAGAGAGAGTCGGTTGAGTGAGGGAAATGAGCGGGGTTTGGGGGGTCGTGTAGTTTAATTTAGGAAGGGTGAATGGTGGTCATTGATCATTTTGATCAACGACCTGGATTAAATGGGGATCCGAGCGGGTTATTCAAACGGGTTATGGGTTGGGTAGATTTAGGATTTGGGCTGGGTATTGGGTTTGAGATTGGGGGTTCAAATCTGGCCAAAATTGAAATACAAATGGGCTATCATTTAAATAACTATTTTTCCATTATTTATTTTATAACAAATAGTAAAATGATTTCCAAAAATAAATTAAAAGCAATAAAATGATTAATAATACATAATTATCCAATTAAAAATACTGAAGTTATTTTTATAAATATAAACGCCATTAAATCTTAAACAAGGCTAATATCGCAATTACGTGCAATTTAGCTTTAAAAATACTAAATAAATTTATAAAAAATATGCAAAAATTATGTTTGCTATATTTAATGCAAATATGAGAATCCAATAGATGAATCACCAAACTGATAATTTTGGGAACAATTATTGGGTTTTTCTTGCAAAAATAAGGCAATAAATTGATTTAAAAATTCTTAAAATTAAGAGAAAAAATATTAAAACCTTGGGACATACTTATATATGCATATTTATGCTATTTTGAAAGTATTTTGTATATTAAAAATATACAGGGAAAAATTGGATATCAACAGTAATCATACTAGTGCTCCTAATTATAATGGTTTATAGGTTTATTTATTTATCTAGCTTACAGTGTGGGCACATCTTGAACTCGCATAGGAAAAGGCAGAAATCAATTTCTTAGCATAATCTTTTTCAAACATTGAATTGAAATCTATATTATTAATGTATATAAAAAGAATGTAACGTCCCAAACACATGTCCGTTTTGTGCCTTCCATCAGCTGGCAAAAAAGTAACATTTATGACAAAAGTTTTATTTTTATATTCTACACAAGTATGTATAAAATATTAATATCTAAATAGCATAAAAGCCAAAAAAATAAATAAAATGATGAATGATTCCCTTTGAAGAAATTAAAAGTCATCTTAAAAGCTACTTCCCGTTGTGTTTCCGTGTCAGTTGGGTTTGTCAATTTCGGTGACTAGCCACTAGAATTAGTTTTAAACTATAAAATATAATATATTGTAATTTGTTGCTAGCGGCCGATATAAGTTTCCAACGGATGACTAGTAATAGTTTTCTCCGAGCTATGACCAAAAAAGAAAATCGTTGACCTAAAGAGCAGAAAATATGTCAAAAAAAGAAAAACGGTGACCAGGTAATCTTCGACATGGGAACAATTTACTAGGATGACCAAATTAATTTACTACAGTTATGATATATTAAGGTAAAGATATACTCCATTTTTTATGAACTATAATTAAGTAATGAACTCTATGCAAAAGATGTGTCATGCACATATCCTTTTGGTGCACATACTTTTTTGGTTTAAAAGACTACTTCTATTAATTAAGATGCATTACAGGGGGCTGCATGGATGCTGCAGAATTACAAACATACGGATAATTACTACTATCAGTACTATCTATCCTGAGGTACTACTATCTATTCTTAGAAAATTACTATTACAGTTAGTCCAACTAGACAAAGCTTCATCGGATGTTTGACAAAAAGATTTAGCATAAGATTGTAATTGAAAAGTATTACTAATATAGCGTCTTCGTTGAAGCCCCAACTTATCAGCTTCGTGTAAAGGTTAGCAGTATTCCTTCTGTTTACTTTTACTTGTGCACTATACTAAAATACATTTTCATTTTTACTTGTCCAATTTACTAAGTCAAGAGAAATATATCTTTTTCTTCTTATTTTACCCTTATCATTAACTACTAATTCTATTCATCATTTTTGAAGACCTTTTGAAATGCTATTATTATTTTGGGTATTATTATTATAAAATATGTACTCTATTTATTATTTCTTAAAGGATGTGCAAATCCATTATAAATAAGTAAAAGTGAACAGAGGGAATATGTATTTTGCCTTCAAAAATTATGCATGTTTGCGAAGGAAACAAATGGAAAGTTATATATTTATTCGCTCGTCAAAAATATGATTCGCTAACCAATATACATAAATTGGCTTTTTGAGTGGGCGACTATATATAATAAAAGGAATTGTTTTTATATAGACTATAATATAAATTATTTTACTTAATTTAACTGTATTTTGCTAGTTAAGTTAAAATAACTCGGGGAAGTGCACAGTTAGCCATTAATAAGATATGTATTTACCTTTAAGTCACTATTTAAAATGTCTTTAATCTTTAACCACTACTTTAATAAATTTTACCCGTCCGGATGAAAATACCCTTCTGCTCATAAAGTTCAGGACCAAGTGTCCTTAACTTATGAGCTTGTAACTGTAAGTTAAGGACTAGTTGTCCTTAATTTATGAGCTTGTAAGTCTAAGTTTAGGACTACTTGTCCTTAACTTTTGAACTTGTAACTCGAAGTTCAGGACTACCTGTCCTTAATTTCTGTGCTTGGAACTCTAAGTTCAGGATTACCTGTCCTTAATTTCTGTGCTTGTAACTCTAAGTTAAGGACCAAATGTCCTTAATTTTTGAACTTCCAACTCTAAGTTCAGGACTAAGTGTCCTTAATTGAGCTTGTTACTGTAAGTTCAGGACTAGCTGTCCTTAATTTATGAGCTTGTAAGTCTAAGTTAAGGACTACATGTCCTTAATTTTTGAGCTTGTAACTCTAAGTTTAGAACTATATGTCCTTAACTTTTGAACTTGTAACTCTAAGTTCAGGACTACATGTCCTTAACTTTTGAACTTGTAACTCTAAGTTCAGGTTTACATATCCTTATTTTTTGAATGAGGCATAAGTTTTGAACTTTTGATAAAGGGTCAATTTTTACCCAAAAAAAAAACTTAGAATTGTAATGCATATTATTAATCTTGTTACATTCCAAATATTACGGGACTTGATCTTGAACATGTGTGTTCCAGAAAATATAAATAGAATTATTGCAGAGATTGGTGTCGCTATCCGATAGCTACAACTCCAATTCACCTTGTACTAAAGTTCTGGAGAGACAAGTAAGAGTTCTGAACTTTTGATAAAGGCTTTTGATAAACCGAGAGAGAAGTGAGGGTTTGGGAAGAAAAAAAATGAAAGAAAGAGTAAAAATATCTTTTCATATTAATTTTAATAGAGTAGTGACTATTTTTGCTCAACATTAAAATTGTTGGATAAAAATAAATACCACCTTAAATAGTGGTTACCACACGCCATTTCTACAAATATCTCTAGGGAGAAATTCAAAAATAGTCAGATTTACAACTGGTCGTTCAAAAATAGCCTAGTTTCAAAAGTAATCGAAATTTAGCCACTTTTCATGTAAAGATAAATCTGAGCGAAAACACTGTTCAAACCTTGAAAAATACGCCAGTACATGACACTGGAGTTCCAGCATAAGTATGCTTGAACTCCAGCATATTATAATGGAGTTCCAGGATAAGTATGCTGGAACTCCAACATAATATGATGGAGTTCCAGCATAAGTACACTAGAACTCCAACATAATATACTGGAGTTCCAGCAAGTATAATTGTCCAGTATAATATACTGGACTTTGGAGCACCGGTGCTCCAATCTCCAGTATATTATACTAGAGTCAGCAAAGTATACCGGTCCAGCATAATATGCTGGAGTTCATACACAGGTGCACCGAACTCCAGTATATTATGCTGGACCGGTCTCTGTTGCAGCAAAATAGTAGCTATTTTTCATTGACTTCGTAAACGCTGGCTATTTTTGAATGACTAGTCCGAAAACTGGCTATACCGTGCTATGTTTACACATCTCTAGTGGTAGTAAAGTAGGTTTATAATATAGTTTGACTAGGTAAAAGTCTCTTATAAAAAGTCCAATTTTATTTTCTTTTTCAGCCAAGGCCGTGAAACCCAAATGCATTGATTTGGGCCATAGCCCAAACGGTAAGTTAGGCTTGTGACTTCGAAGTTCGAACTAAACATCGCCCCCGCTGACATATAAATTGCTGGGAAAGGTTATTTACGTAAATTAAGCTCGTTTCCGTTATCTTGGCGGTTCGGACAGTTTTTTTTTATTGGGCAAACCCAAAAGGCTTTACCCCATCGAAACGCCATTGTATTTCTGTGAATCAAATTGAGAAACCTCTGACGTTAAGATGAGGCGTGGTTCATCGGAGACGAAGTTGTTGCAAGAATTGCTTCTGTACGCGGCGAGCGCTGCTCTGAGCAGCCTTGTTTTGTTTGTGGGCCTCCGACAACTTGACCCGAACAGACATGCCTCCAAGAAGGCTCTTGAGCACAAGAAGGAAATTGCTAAGCGCCTTGGTCGACCTCTTGTTCAAACCAATTCCTATGAGGTTGCTCTCCAGTCTCGTTTGTGCTTTCTCACTCTTTCCCCCTTTTTGAATTTTTTTAACATAAAACTAAAGTCGCTTCCTTTTGTTATTTATACTTATAATTTTTGGTTTTATTTTGTTTGCTTTACATTTTCCTGTTCATTATGGTATATTATGTGGTATTGTTTAGAATGAATATTATGGTATAGTAGCGGAGCCAGTATTTTAACTTTACTTGAGTCTGGATTTTAGAACGCTGACTCAAGTGTTAACTGGGTTCAATCATGATAAATGTTAGAAAAAATTGAGTCTCAACGGTACATATGCTACTTATTAATTAGTATTATTTTGTGTAGACCATCCTTTATTCAGTGGACAGTCTGTTGGTAAATAATCACGTCATTGTGCTTGTCAAACAGATAGGTTGTGTTTGGTGTGGAGGAATATTGTACTTAAGGGTGGCAAATGGGCGGGATGAGTCGGATATGGGGGGGGGGGGTTTCGAAATGGGTAATGCATAACGGATAAATCATCCGACCCAACACATATTTAATACTGATAAAAAACGGGTTAAATGGCGAATAATATGGATATCCATATTATCCATGACTTTTTGAATATGATCACTTTAAGGAGAATTCCTTCCCAAACTTGAGGAACTTCCAGAGGCTTCACAAATGTAAAAGTTAAAGCCATTAGTTAGCCATTGCCTATCCATTGGGCATCCATTTTCTAAGTGAATAATATGGTTCTTATCCATATTTGACATGTTTTTTAAAAAGTTCATTATCCAACCCATTTTTTAATAGACAATATGGGTAAATAATTGTTTTCTTCTAATCATTTTGCCACTACTAGTTGTACTCAATCATTTTCCAGTATATGCATTACTTGAATTCAAAGAAAAAACAACTTTCTCTGAAGAAAATGTTTTTGATCAAAATGGAAAAATGGATCCCAACTCTTACTCTTTATCACTTGTTTTAACCGACAATTATATTGTCTGTTTTCAGATTCTACTGAAACACTCCTCCAGTCGTAAATCTTGTATGATTAGCATATCATTATACTCAACCAAACATGAGAAAACGATTTAGAATAGTAGCCCGAGGCAAAAGATTCCATGCGAGAACATTTTACTACATGCCAACTGCACCTGCATCCAATGTTTTTGGAACTTTGTACCCTTTACTTCACCCTCTGAAATCATTGTGTAGCTCAGTTTGGTTAAAAATGATGGAAGTCATTTTAATTTGATATTCCTTAGTGTGTAGGGTTCAAATGCTTGTCTATTATGATCACTTCCCTACTGTTTTAGAGTTTTTTTACCCTTCCAATACTTTGTTTCCCAAGGCTATATTAGAAATCGATTATAACCTACATACTTTTTTCATTTAGCATGCTATAATTCCTTGATGGTGCGAATAATTTAAACATGATTGGAACTTGCAGTAAAAAACAATCATTTTCATATTGAGTTATTTGAACTCCTTTGTGCTTTGCTTCAACAGGATATAATAGCCTGTGATGTGATTAACCCTGATCATATAGATGTGAAATTTGATTCAATTGGTGGATTGGAATCTATTAAGCAAGCTCTGTATGAATTGGTAATACTTCCCTTGAGGAGGCCTGAACTCTTTTCTGGGAAACTTCTGGGTCCTCAAAAAGGAGTGTTGCTCTATGGACCGCCTGGCACTGGAAAGACCATGCTTGCCAAAGCAATTGCTAAAGAGTCAGGTGCTGTTTTTATTAATGTGAAAATATCGAATCTGATGAGCAAATGGTTTGGTGATGCCCAAAAGCTGGGTGAGTTAGATCTTTTCTTTACTCTTTCAAGATTCTTTTTCAGCATTATGTTTTCTTTGATATGTTGTTTGATTATTCACCTTTGCTCAGCCCTTCTTGTACTCTCAGTTGTTATTCAGATTAACAAGCATTATTTGACCGTGAGTAAGATATCAAGATAACCTAGTGTTTTTTTGCAACTTAATTATTATGGAGTACTCTTTTTTGGGGGTGAGGGGTGGGGTTAAAATTGATCATGGGAAGAGTTGTTTAGTTCTGTCCAGTCCTCTGAAGATCGTGTTAGTGATTTTTCTGTTTGGTATTATCTTGTTCAAATGAAGTTGTCCAGGTGATAAAAATCATGATTTCAAGTTTCTGTGGCTAAGCTTAGATTGCATTTATTATGTGCATGTAAAGTTTACAAGTTATGATCTCCATTTTTAGAGATATCTCTCTTTCAGTTGAATTTGTTTTGGGCCATAATATGGTGCTTTTGCTCATTTTGTTTTGTTCTTGTTGAGTAGGGTAAAGAGTAGGGTGTGCACAGTTTTTTTCTGGGTGATCGTATTTAGAAGTACACTGAACATCAATCCAATCTCGATTTAGAAAAGAAATTTACAAGCAACTATATCCTTAACGGCCACTATTCCTGATGTGAATGGGCACTCTTTGCCTAAAATCTTAAACCGAACTGTCATTGGTGGTTCTTGAAATCAAGAATTCAAATTGAACATACTCTACTAGTTTTGGCTAACTTCAGTTGGGCAGTTACAATTTGGTTCAAGGTGGTTTGGCAGTTTCAAAGTTCTTTCTTTCTAATGTTATGTTGAACTGGGATTCACAGAAAAATGTCCAGTTGCTTGCAAATTTCAAACAAGTTTCTTGCCGCAAAATTCAGGAATCAGCATCTAAAATCCATGCTTGTGCAGCACAAGGATCTGAAATTCGTTAAAGTACAATGATTGTAGTGATAGAAAAACTTTAAGTGGATGCTCACTTCTGAATTTTAGGAATAGGAATGAGAATTATAGATTATTCAAACCAGAAGCAAATTTAGTGAAGTTGAAGAGGTTGCCTTTATCAGATTTCCTGTCCTACGCTTCTTATAGGACAATATAGAAGACACCATATGGTATTCTCCCGTTCATCTTTCGGTTGGAAGAGTTCTAGCACAATGGTTTAATAAATCCTTTTGTCGTATTTTAGGTTTCCAATGTTTTGGGACTCTTCTCATTTGCTTTTCAAATGAAGCATTTTGTTTTCCTAGTTTGAAATGGCGAACCAGCTCAAGTGTGTAAATTTTTTATTTTGAAGGTCAATTCAACTTCTCTGTATGATCATAAGAATCACAAGCTTTTTTTTTCTGTATCAGACAATTTTTCCAAATTATGAGAATTCTTTTGTTAGACTACAACAACAACAACAACAATTCTTTTGCTCCTGCATATAGGACATGACCTTTGATAAGAAGGTGTGGAGGTTGAGAATTAAGGTAGAAGTTTAGCTAGCCGAGCGTTTTCCTTGTTCATACCAGTACTATTAGTGTACTACTTAGTGTTAGTCTTGTACTTTCTTATTCTTAGATGTCTATTATTACTTGTTGTTTTTTTGCTTTGGTTCTGTGATTGGTTTTGCTGCTGCGTGTTACTCCTCCTTTTTTCTCTTTCCTGAGTCGAGGGTCTACCAGAAACAGCCTCTACCTTCTCAAGGTAGGGGTAAGGTCTGCTTATACACTAACCTCCTAGTACCCCACTTGTGGGATTACACTGGGTTTGTTGTTGTTAGACTAAAAGAATAAAACTAAGAGTTCCAGTAAAATAGATTCAAGTATATGTGACATTTGGCTACATATGTTTTCTTGTTGCAAGTAATTGTTCAACAAATTATGTGTGCTTCTTCATTAAGTCTCAGATGTGCGAACATGATCTCATGATAATTCATTTGAAAATCCTCAAAATTTGCTCCCTGTTATGTCATTTCATGGAAATAGTTGAACTTCCACACCATAGGCACCCCTGTTGCACTGAAGCCAAGGAGCAAAAGTACAGGGAGTTTTTGGCCTGACATGAGGCTCGATTCTGGGTTTCCAGGGAGATTCTTTGGTTTTAGTTACGTTATAAAACTGGATGCATAAAAACTTCACCTAGAAATTCTTAAGAATAAACACTCCCCCCCCCCCCCCCCGGGGGGTGAGGTATTATAAACCCTTAAAGTGTAACTAGTATTGGATGATCTTGCTTTGATTTTTTTTTATTTTTTTTGGGTGATTGCTCGTGTTACTGATTTGGTTTAAGTGACTTAAAGTTGGTTTAGTATAGACTTAATATTCCACTTGATGTTAGACTTCTTCATTGATATATGCTTCTGAAATCTTTACAGTTTCCGCTTTGTTTAGTTTGGCGTATAAGCTGCAGCCAGCAATCATATTCATTGACGAAGTGGATAGCTTTTTGGGTCAGCGCAAGGCTACTGACAATGAGGCATTAACAAACATGAAAACTGAATTCATGGCTTTATGGGATGGTTTTACCACAGATCGTAGGTTCACTCCTTAATGAGATGATTTCCTTATTAGTAGCTTTCATTCACCAATCACCACTCATTTGCTGCAAAATTTTCTCAGCAAGTTATGCAATTTGAGATGGTCATGTCTCTTAGCTAGTTAATGTGGTCTAGCGAGAAAGTTTTGTGACTTTATTTACTGAGATAATGCTTATGTAGATAATGCCCGGGTTATGGTACTTGCTGCTACTAATCGGCCATCTGAGCTTGATGAAGCAATTCTTCGACGCCTTCCTCAGGCCTTTGAGATCGGTATGCCTGACTGCAAAGAGAGAGCTGAGATTTTGAAGGTTATCCTGAGGGGCGAGAAGGTACAAGATAACATTGACTATGAACGCATTGCTGGATTGTGTGATGGATACACTGGTTCAGATCTTCTTGAGCTCTGTAAAAAAGCTGCCTACTTCCCCATCCGGGACCTGCTTGATGATGAGAAGAGTGGAAAGCAATCTGCGGTTAGTATTATATTCTATTCTCAAAATTCTAACTTATAGTTGTTAATTGATAGTTAACTGACATAAATGCAGTTTTAAGGACTATGACTCTGATGAATGGGTTGGGTTTAACCCACTGAAAGAAAAAGGATAAAAAGGGTAAAATAAGAGAAAAATGTGTCAGAAGAACTAGAACTTTTTGTGCTACAAGAAACAGCTGGTGTAATGGAACTGCTTCTCCCTCCTCCAAATCTTTAATACAGTGCAGAGACAGAGTTAGGCCTTTTTTCTACAGAGAGAACCTTTTCACAAGTACTGCTAAAGTAAACTATTAGAATTTTCTTTGTACATGCTATCCTTTTGATTTTTCTGGATATACAATAGACTTAGGAGCCTGATTCAACTTTGTTATCGGTCGTCGAAGGAAAAATTAAAATAAAAACAGAAGGACCAGTCTAGAATCTTTTGTTTTCTTTAAGAAAAAAAAACATCTGCAATATAGCTAAGCTTGTTAAGCTGGACAAATTAGAGTAACAAGGTTGCTTAAAGAGAGATAGACATTTGCAATCTATCTAGGTCGGTAGGGGGTGTAAGTATCCTTGTTTTTCCTTGAGCAGGAGCCAAGGCCGCTGTCAGAACCGGATTTGGAGAGGGTTTTAGCAACATCGAAAAAGACAACTGTTGCTGCAAGTGAATACAGCAGATTAAGTTCACTGTCAGCAAGATGGTCAGGGCATGCAGATTCAGATGATTACCCTGTCCAAGAAGCAATTAACGAGCTTTCGAAGCTTGTGATTACCCAAATTTTGAATCTCCGGTCAGATAACCGGGATTCTTAATTGGCCACAGGAACTCCTATAAAGTATCAGCCTGTAAATTGCAGCTTCGACAGGAAAACTATTTACTCGCAGCAGGATGGTCAAGGCATGTGGATTCAGATGATTACCCTGTCCGAGCTGCAATTGACGAGCTATCTAAGGTAGTCGTTTCCCAGATTTTGATTCTTCAGTTAGATAACTAGTATTCTTAATTGGCTATAGTGATTCCTATAAAGTATCAGTCTGTAAAATTTGATTCTTTCTCGGCGGAAGTAGATGCCACACAATTCTTTTTGACAACTGTAGTTTTGCTGTCAGCTTATAAAAGTATCGCATATTCTGGAGTAGCATTGCCTGATTTTAACAGCGTAGGGGTGAATCATTGGTGTGCTCGTTCAATATCAAGAGGTTTTAGCATCCGGGTTGTTTTCACGTATTACATTTTCTTTAACTGGCTAGGTGTTTAGTACTTGCATGCATATATGGGAAATTGAAATTTGTGCCTTTTATGAAAAGGGGAAGAGTATATCTTATCTCCACGGGAACAAAAAAATTCCAGTAATTTCAAAGTTTCTTGACTTCAATCGGAACATTTGCGCGGTTAATTGACAGCTTTTGATAGTGACCACTTATCCTTTGCCATAAATGCTTATTGCCTGGTGTATCCTAATTTAATCAAATGGCAGCGATTTATCTTAGGGTATTTGTGGATGGTAGAGACAATCACTGCTGAATTTTATGGGGTGATGGGCAGTGACCTCTTTAACATTTTAGCAGGCTATATGTCATCTTTTCCTAGGGTGTTATTTGGACCAATTTGTGTCCATATGAAATTTTAGGAAAAAACATAAGTATCCCTGAACTAAGGTCGAAGTTTCAACTTCACGCCTTATCTTTGTTGAGGTGACATAGAGAGTGTGTTTGAACAATTAAAAAAATCACTCTCTTTTTCCAGCGAAGACCATAAATGCCGATGACCTTTTCCGATGAACTATTTTTCCTTTCATTTTTCCTCTAATCTTCTTCCTCTCGCTCTCACAAGCTCCTCGACACCGTTACCACCGCCTTCAACTTCACTTTCACTAGAATTTTAGTGGAATTACTAAGAGCCATCCACTAAATTGCTTAAATTAAAAATAACTAGATATATAATATATCTATAATTTGTGTATAATATATGTATAATCGTGTATAATCACGTAAATCCAGCTAGCTATTTCAGCGGATACTTTCTACTTTATATCGGTTAACAAAATTTAAGCTAATGAAAAAAAAATCATTCAACTTGTTTGTCTTTACTCTTTACGGCTTGTTTGGATGGTTGTTACCTATTGTATCGTATCGTTACTTTAAATCCAATGTTCGTTTTGATTGTTACTTAAATTTTATCGTATCATATCGTTAAATCCGTAGTTACATAACGACGAAAAGTGCCACTTTATGTAACGATCGATTTGGTGTGGTCGCGTCGTTACCTTATTTTTTCTTCTCATCTCGCCCTTCATTATTAATAAATAATCTTATTTTATCCTTTTCCCTATCTTCTTATATAATAATTCTACCTCGTATCATAATTTTTTTTAATAATATTGCAAGTTTATTATTCATATTGTTGATGCGTGATATCATGAAACGATGACAAACGATACAGTCTATCCAAAAATTGTATTCATCAAACGATACAATATAATACGATACATTATGAAACGACTAGTAACAACCATCCAAACAAGCTGTTAGTGAACTTTGAATTGAATCGTTCATGATTTTTATTCATTTTATTGAGCATGGAGTCATACCCTCCAACGAGTCTACCCATTTTTTCTTTTAATTCATCTTGGATTAAAATTCGGCAACTTCCTATGACTATAGATGTGCGTAAAGGATTCGAGGATGGGAAGTTTAAACTAATTAATGAGCAAAATACGGCTTAGGATATTTCATTTAGACCGTAGGGACCAGCTCCTCTAGAATAAGTCTTGTTTTTGTAGTGGCAGTTAATGTTGATTGAAAACGTCAAAGAAGTGTCGGGATTGGAAAATATCCCTGTTTTTCCCGTTCTGCCTTGTGATGTCCTTTTGCCTCAAAGTTTGGAAAAGGAAGTGAATCGGGGTCTAGGCTTGTGAGGATCTAGGGGAACTTCGCTACTTGTGGAACCCAAAGACAGAGTCATCAGTGTTCATGTACAAATGCAAATGATTATAATTGCAAGCTTCTACCCTATCAATAATTGGTCTGAGCAGAAACTTTAATATCGCACCAAACCAACTGATCTTAAATCGTGCAGAACCAAAATATTCATTCTTATTTAGGTAACTTTTGGACATAAATTTAATTGAATTTTTTTAAAAAAAAAATTGTATTGAAAAATAATTTTTTGAAGTTAAAGTTGTGTTTGGACATGCATTTTATTTGAAAACAAAATTGAAATTTTGTGAGCAAATTTTTTTTCTCTAAAAAACTGATTATGTTCTATGAACAAATAATATTTTCATTTTTTTTTGAAAAATATAACCAAAATCCATGGCCAAATGGGAGCTTAGTACTTGCGAATCTGCAAGAGCGTAGTATTTCCTAGTGGAAATGACACCAGATAACCACTTTTAACATGTTGTATAAAATATATCTACAATTTACAATATGTTTAAAAATTAGCCAATTTCACTCAAACTTTAGGACACAACGTCCTAAAGATTAAACCTCAAAATTCAAACTTCAGGACATTGTGTCCTAAAGTTTGAACAATGTGTCTTAAAGTTCGAATCTTATGTCCTGAATTTTAAATTAGTAGTTCAAAAATTCAGGATACTTAATCTTGAATTTCAAATTAGCAGCTCAAAAATTCAGGGAAGTAAATTATGAATTTCCAAATTCAGAATACTTAATCCTGAAGTTTGGATAAATTAGCTAATCTTAAAATACAGTATAAATTATGAATATATTTTAAATAACAGGGTTAAAAGTAGCTATTGATATACTTCGCCCTGCATCCTAATGGTAGGCAAACCCGCAAGAGCGTAAAAAAGATGACAGGTGTATGGATTATACAAGTTTTAGTTCCCGGGATTCGTTAAAACTCCAATAATGCCACAATAGACGACTGAAAGGGAACTAGAAATATCACGTGTCATACAACGAGTGTAACTAACCTTAGATATTATCGAAAAAACCCGACCTAACCTTTCACAGTCTCGCAGTAATCTTCATGTCCTTGTTTTATACTATAGGAAAATACTTGATGATAAAAGGATGAAAATCAATTCAAATCTTATAACTTTGAGTATGGTAGGATAGTTGGGATCGATTCATTTTTAACACAAGGATCTTGGTTAGAGCTCTATAATGACAACTTTAAAGAGTGTTACTCTATCAACACTAACCTGAATCAGTCAAACCAGTAATTTTAAATACCAAATAATTAAATAAATAAGTAAATAAAATTCAAAGTCTTGACATCTAAAGAACCGGGATGACTTGGCCCCCACCCCTGTTTTCATTTTTCCTCGTATTGAGATTTGAGAATTTGAGATTAACAGCTCACATAACGTAGAGACCCTATATTTTGGAAACGGATTTTCAAGTAGACTAATCTTTGTGGAATATAGATGCACTGGACCTAATTTCAAACAATTGTACCCATAGGCGGTAGGATAATGTACGTGCCGTTGAAATATATCATGGTTGAAATATCTAGACGGTCCATATGATATTTTAGTATCACTTGATAATTCTTAAAATTCTTTGGTTTCGAACGTCTTTATATTAATACTACCGCCCCCCTTCTTAGAAAATACTTGTTCACATCAATGTTCATACAAAATCAACAGTTATATACCTTATGTATTTTATATACATTTTTTCTTCAATTTACTTTTAACCATGAATTAAATGTAACATGGTTTAAACACTTAGTGTGGATACATATTTTGTCTCATCCCTTCCATAGAAATAAGAGAAAGCATCTGCAAAATAAACCCTTTTTTTATTCTGGAAAAGTATAAAAAAGGGATGTTAGAAAAAGACAGAAATAGACGCAACAACTTTTAAGGATATAATAAAGCACATAAGCAATTTGAATATTGAACGTGACTTTAAATTGCTGCTGAAATTGAAAAACGCTACTTCAGTTGGTCAAAATCAAATATGACCAACGCGAATTTTTAACTATAACATCACATATGGGAATAATTGATATAGGAAAATGTACTCGTTTTAATAAGAAAACCACAAGAAAAAAAATCTTTAGTCTTACTAATAAACACATTATGTCGGACTAGTATTCATATGAATACAATTCGTATATAAAATTACGTATTTAGTCTAACAAAAACAAATGTTTAGTCAGATAAACACAACGAAGAAACAACGAGGAGCATCATAAAAATGATAGACAAAACCCCATTATTTCTCATTTGACCAATTAAACCTAACAAATGCCGTCCCCCGTCTGTAGCCGTCTCCTAATTTCAAACACATCAAATTCATTTATAAAGACTTATTCATTGTTCCAACCTGCCAATCGCCCATCCTCTTAATTTATACACTTTATTGCTACTACTTTCTTTATGCTTTTCTCAGCACTTTATATTCTTTCTTTACTACAACCTTCATGATTTCTTCCACCTTGTTATTATCATCATTTTAGTTCATTTCCCTGTTTGATTTCATTTCATACCCCACCCCTTTTTTTAATCATGTTTCTGTATGTGATTGCAATTATTGCTTCATGTTTTCTTCTGAAGTTTGTATTGAAAACTTCGTTAGTGCAAATTCTGAAGAAATGGTGGCGACTGTTCGAGGACGGTTGTTATGTGTACCAGTTCTACAGAGTCCCGCAATTCAACCACAACATGCAGGAAAATCAATTGTATAGAAAAGTTTGCACTTATCTGAATTCTCTGCCGTGTGTTGAAGATTCTGATTTCACCAACCTTTTCTCCGGCGACAAGTCCAATGAAATCAACCTCGTTTTGGATTCAAACCAAATCGTCGTTGACAATTTCCTCTGCGCCAGAGTTTGTTGGATCAATGAACAGGACGAAAACACAGGCCTGAAATCGCTTGTTATGAAAATCAGGAAAAACGACAAGCGTCGAATTTTACAACCCTACCTTCAACATATACACTCTGTGTTCGATGAAATTGAGCAGAGAAAAAAGGAGGTGAGATTATTCGTGAACGTAGATAACGAACCTCTGAGAAATGGACGGTGGAGATCAGTGCCGTTTACACATCCAGCAACTTTTGACACTATCGTGATGGACGCGGATCTCAAAAACAAAGTCAAATCTGATTTAGAAAATTTCCAAAAGTCAAAACAGTACTATCATCGTCTCGGCAAAGTTTGGAAACGGAGTTATCTCCTCTACGGACCTTCCGGCACCGGAAAATCAACATTCATCGCCGGAGCAGCGAATATGCTTAAATACGACGTGTACGACGTTGATTTATCTAAAGTAGCAGACGATTCGGATCTGAAGCTGCTTCTGTTACAGACTACGAACAAGTCGCTGATTGTTATCGAAGATCTCGATAGTTATTTAGGGAACAAATCAACGGCTGTGAGCTTATCTGGGATTCTTAATTTTATGGATGGAATATTCTCGTGTTGTGGGGAAGAGCGAATTATGATCTTTACCGTGAATAATAAAGATCAAATTGATCCAACGGTTCTAAGGCCAGGAAGAATTGATGTTCACATACACTTCCCTTTATGTGATTTTAATGCGTTCAAAAGCCTAGCGAATAGTCATTTGGGTTTAAAAGATCACAAGCTGTTCCCACAAGTAGAGGAGATTTTTCAAACCGGGGCGGTTTTGAGCCCGGCTGAGATCAGCGAGATTATGATTTCGAACCGGAGTTCCCCGACCCGGGCATTGAAATCTGTCATTTCTGCTTTGCATATCAACACCGAGTCAAGGGCGGCGACTCGGCATGCACGGCGGTTGAGTGAGAGCGGGTCGGTTCGAACCGTGGAAGAAACGGGTGACTCGGGAATCTTTTGCAAGGATAGTGTGAGAGAGTTCAAGAAGCTTTATGGACTTTTGCGGATAAGGAGCAGTAGAAAAGATTCATCCTTTGAGTTTGATACATCGGACAAGGATAATTCACGTCATGACAATTAACATATGTTGGTTTGGGGCTTTAATAATGGACCCTTACTAAGCATAATCATTTATTTATTTATCTTTCAGAGTGATGTAAGTTGTTATTTCTAGTGAGTGATTTTTAGTTGACTTAACATAAAGATTATAGTTAGAATTCATTATCTCATATTGATTATACTTTGATCAAAGTTATCGCTCTGTTTTTGTTAGTTATACATGATGAATCTCTACTAGTATTAGTTATTGGTAGCTGTATATGTAGATTAGGAAAAATGTTGATTAGATTAAGATTAGGGGTGGCAATTTGAGCTCAAATCCATCCAACCTGCCCAACCCATTCAGGGATTAATGGGTTGGGCTACAAATATTTAGTTTATGGGTCAATTTGGGTTCTGTTATACCCAAGCTCAAAGGTAAGTTCTATAGAGTGGTGGTTAGACCGGCCATGTTGTATGGAGCTGAGTGTTGACCAGTCAAGAATTCACATATCCAGAAGATAAAAGTAGCAGAAATGAGGATGTTGAGATGGATGTGTGGGCACACTAGGCTGGATAAGTTTCGGAATGAAGATATTCGGGAGAGGGTGGACATGGCTCCCGTGGACGACAACATGCGGGAAGGGCGGCTTAGATGGTTCAAACACGTGCGGAGGAGAAACTTAGATGCACCGGTTAGGAGGTGTGAGCGGTTGACTTTGGCAGATACGAGAAGAGGCAGAGGGCGACTTAAGAAGTATTGGGGCGATGTGATCAGGAAGGACATGGTGCAGCTTCAGATTTCCGAAGACATGGCTCTTGATAGGAACATGTGGATGTCGAGCATTAGGGTGGTAGGCTAGGGGGTAGTCGAGACTTCCTCCCTCTTTCTACCGGGTAGTTTGATAGAGTTTTGTTTAGGTTTGTTAGCGATCTATGTTGTGTTCACATTGTTGTTTTGCATAGTTTTGTGTTATTATCCTTTCACTTATTCGTTGTTGTTATTTTTCTTTCTGGCATCTTTTGTTGTTATGCCTTTTCTCTTGTTTCTTTTCTGATATTATTGTCTCTCCTATTGAGCCGGGAGTCTCCCAGAAACAGCCTCTCTACCCTTTTTCGGGGTAGGGGTAAGGTCTGCGTACACTCCACTCTCCCCATACCCCACTAGATGGATTTTACTGGGTATGTTGTTGTTGTAATTATGATCCATTAAGTAGCCCAAATACAACCCATGAAACTCACCCAAAACAAAAGGATCTCAACACAACTTATTTAGAAATTTACTTAATTGCCCCAATTTTACTTTTTTTAAAATTTTCAATTTTCTGTTCTTTTGTTTTTCTGCACCACCCCCCCCCCCCACGCAAACCCCCTCAAAAAAAAATTTCCTTTTTTTTTTTGTATTTTCAATTTTCTGCACCACCCACTCCCGCACCCCCTCCCCCCCAAAACCCGCTCAAAGAAAATTTTTTGCTTTTTTTTTGGTATTTGTTTCTGTTTTCTGTTTTTTCGTTTTTTTGCACCACCCACCCCTACCCGTAAAATATTTTTCAACTTAACATTTTAAGGTAAAAAGTTTTTTTATGCAAGATGAGCATGGTTCTAAAACATGGGTCAAGTTGGGCGGATTGGGTTATGACCCATTCTTTAGCCCATCTTGACCCATCCCATCTTAGCCCAAGTACACTATAGGCTAGGTTGGGCAATGACCCATTTATTGACCTAACCTATCTTGACCCGCCCAAATTCAGCCCAACCCGCCCATTTGCCACCCCTAATTAAGATATGAAATATTCTCCAGACAAATAAGTTTCATCTAGAGTTGTTTTTACCCATTGGTAATTTGACTATTAAATCATAAAATTACAACCCAAAGCACTACGCTCGTGCTATGCGCGGGTCCGGGGAAGGGCCGGACCACAAGTGTCTATTTTACGCAACTTTACCCTACATTTTTGTAAGATACTGTTGTTCACAGCTCGAACTCTTGATCTTCTGGTCACATAGCATTAAGTTTACCAGTTATGCCCCTTCACGTAAAACTTCAATAAAATTAGACTAAGTAATGGAGTAGTGCTTCATACTATTATAATTTTTCTCTGTATACAACGTGACCACAGCAATCACCATGACCAATTCCAAGTTCAACAGCAATAGTCTTTCTTGATTTTTGTTATTTTATGTTAAATATTGTGAAACCAAAAAGGTGAAATATGCGATATGTTCGTAATAGCTAGTATTGACAATTGGCGAATAATAAGTCAAATAATCACCAATGTATTTATCATAAAATGTATATTTTAATCAACATTCCATATGCTAGTCAATTTTGTTACCTCTTCAAAATGCCCCTTTTGAAGTTTGAGGAAATAGTGCCCATCACTTAGGAAATTCAAGAAAATAAAAACGACACTCTAGAGCGTCTAAAAAGGGAGGGTTCCGACTATTCACTACAGGTACAGGATAAGCAGTAGCTGAAGATAGCAAACTTTATTGATTGCCCAAAGAGATATGGTAAGGTAGAAAAGAATCAATCCCCATTGCCCATTGACTTTGCTGTTTGATTGCAAGAACTTTGTCTATTCTCTGACTTTGCCAATTGGACAATGAACCACATTCTGTAATAAGAATTTATATCTTTGCTCCTCTTTTGACTTGTGGCACCTTTTAATATGCAATGAGTTATCGACTTCATATCGTAAATTCTAGATAGTAGCAATTATGGCATTTGCCCTACTTCCTTTATGTTATATAATACTAATCTTTCAAGACCATAAAAAAAAAGTATTATAAGCAACTACTATGTTATTGTATGAATAAATTTATGAGTTAATTATTTATATGATCACTAAACTATGGAAAATAATGTAATAAAGTTATTTTTTTAATTATATAATAAAAAAATCACTTAACTATTAAAAATAATGTAACAAAGTCACCGCTCTTTATTTTGTATCAAAAAAATCACTTTACTATTGCATCACACCAAATATATATCTTAGCCGGAAACTGTATTTCCTATAACAATTTAATAACATACCATACTATGTTTGAAGCTAAAAAAAAATCATAAAACTTGACCATTTTAACCAATATAGCACCTCGGTTGATTACTTAAAAAGAAGTAATGTTGTTTTCTTTCTCTTTTAACAGATGAATGTGGAAGAATCGACACATATCTATTACAGGGTAGGCATGGTACTTATTTTCCTTTAAATGTTAATAGATCAATGGAATATTGTGAAAAGCAAGGTGTAAGGGTCGTGATGGCGTCGGATACCGCTGTCAGGCAAGCCAATCAAAATACTTAATTAAATTCTCGTTTTAATAATTTTGAAAACTATGATTTTCCTTCAATTTTACCTGTAAAAGATAATCGTTTCAAATCAAATATGAATGTTAAGAAGTTAATACAAGATACCCCATAATCATCCCAGAACCCGGTGTCATAAGTTCATGAGCATTTACTAGAGAATGGAATAAAATACAGTAACTGTCCGGAATACAAAGTGGACAGAAATGAAAAACACAGTAAAATACTCTGAAGGTGAGTCTGCTGGCTGCGGGTCGTCTCGATAAATGCAGCTCACCTAAGTCTCTGTATCAACGATGCTGCTATGCCACTAAGCCACTAGCCACATATGAACCTGTGCAACAAAAATGCACAACAAGTGTAGTATGAGTACGAAAACAACGTGTACCCAATGATTATCCAGTCTAATCTCGAAGAAGCAGAGACGAGAGGTCGACTTCCACACTTACTAATGGTCCAATAATAATATAGTAAAAGTATGAGGAACTCATGGATTTCATAAAGCAAAACTTAACTCATAAAACCGGAAAGCAGGTAAACAACTTCTCAAATAATAAAGGATTTCCAAGGATTTACTTTTCATTATCTTTATCAATTTATCTCTGGCCAGGAAGGGCAATTATCAATATTTAAAACTCTCAGGCAAGCAATACAAGCATGCGCATATCATGCCGAGGTCGTACGGCCCGATCCAACATAAATGAAAAATGTGCACTGCCGAGGGTCGAATAGCGCGAACCATAGATGCATCTATTACCCCGCTCGTGAATCATACATGTGACGCAGTCAAATTTAAATAAACAATCACCCTGCTCGCGAATCATACATGCGACGCAGGTACACATAGAAATACATGCTCAAACAGCCAATTAAGAATTTATCGGGGAATGTTTATCCAAATAAAAGCCAATTCTCTTTTAGCGATTTAAGAAAATGAAGTTTAATCCTTTTTGAAGTTTATTTACCGATTCTATAGGATTTAAGCAATTCAACTGCCAACAAGATTACAGATATTCCAAGTATAGCATGCTTTTGGGTCCTAGACTACCCGGACTTACATATAATAGTAGTTACGCACGGACTCTCGTCACCTCGTCCGTACGTAGCCCCCACAAATAGAAGCACATAACCAATTATTTCACCTACAGGAACAATTCCTCTTATAAGGTTAGAAAGGAGACTCACCTCGCTCCGAGGTTCCATAACCGGCTTTCAAGCCCTTCCGACGACTCAAATCAATGCGCAACACTCCAAAACTAGCCAAGATAATGAGAAAATCCATAAATATAGGCTCTAATACTCACAGCAATTCAATTTAGATAAATTCCTAACTCCGCTAGAAGAGTTGACAAAATTGCCCTCGGGCCCACATGTCCGGATTCCAAAAAACTCATAAAATTCGAAAACCCATTTCGATATGAGTTCAACTATACCAATTTTATCAAATTCCGATAACGAATCGACCTCCAAATCCAGAATCTTCATTTTTGAAAAGATCGCAAATTTTCTCCAATTTCTTCCATTTGATTCACTAATACTTGATGAAAATAACCATGGAATCATTAAATATAATCACTTTTGGATATATAACACTTACCCCAATCCATATGGTGAAAATAGCCTCAAAAATTGCTTTAATCCGAGCTCCATAGCTCCAAAAATGAGTAAAAATTTCGGACTGCTCGATTTATACGCTGTCCAGCATTTTCACACCTACGGTTACTGTTCATGCAGGTGCGGTACTGTTCACGAACCTGCGGTTACTGTTCACGCACCTGCGAAAAACACAGCAGCTGCCCAGAAATTTCAGCTGCTTTTAATTTCACTAAAAATGCTATAACTTCATCATACCAACTCGGAATTCGACGATTCTTGTTCCTATGAGTCCCAAATAATAATACGAACCTATTCCTTCAATAGAAACTCAGTTCGGAGCTTATTTACTCAATGCGATACCAATTTCGCTCATTAAAAAATTAACTTATGTTTTGCGCTAAAAACTCAATCGCGACTTGATGAAATTAGACCAAACTTTCTAGATCACTCCTATAATTCATTATCAAAATCCCGGAAGTCTCGAAATCTAGTTTCGATCTCTAAAACTAAAAATGGACCTTTGGATCATTACATGCTTATGCTCAAAACGTCAAACTCTTCCAAAAACTCCTCCAAAACTCATCCGAGTCCCATGAGATCCCAACCAAGTATACTAAAAAGTCCCATAACATGATACGAACTTAGTCGATGCCTCAAATTACATTGAACAACACTAAAACATGAATCGCACTCCAATTCAAGCTTAATGAACTTTAGAATTTCAAACTTCTACATTTGATGTTGAAACCTATTAGATCACGTCCGATTGACCTCAAATTTTGCATACAAGTCGCATTCAACGTTACGAAACTACTCCAACTTTCGGAATTGGATTCTGACCACGATATCAAAAAGTCCACTTCTGGTCAAACTCCTTAAAAACCTTCAAATTTCTATCTTTAGTCAAATGATTCCAAAATGACCCTCAGACCTCCGAATTCACTTCCGATCGTTCTCCCAACACCAGAATCACCATACGGAGCTATTCCCAGACTCGGAATCCCAAGCAAACATCGATAACACTAAAATGCACTTCAACCCAAACTTATGAGATTTTTCCAAAATGCTAACTTCCACAATAGTCGCCGAAACGTTCCCGGGTCTTCCAAAACCCAGTCCGGACATACGTCCAAGTCCGAAATCATTATAAGAACTTGCTGGAACCTTCGAATCCCGATTCCGATGTCGTTTACTCAAAAATTCAACCTTAGTCAATTCTTTCAACTTAAAGCTTCCCAAATGAGAATTCTCTTTCCAAGTCAACTCCGAACTTCCCAGAATTCAATTTCGACCGTCCGCACAAGTCATAATACCTGAAGTGCCAGCTCATGGACTCAAACTGTTGAACGACATGCTAGAGCTCAAAACGACCGGTCGGGTTCTTACATTCTTTCCCACTTAAACATACATTCGTCCTTGAACATGCTACGAACTGCGCTGGAGTTGCCCGAAACCATTGTTTAACACCTCAAGCACCTACCCGTGCTACCACAACTCAGCTGGGCACCCTAGCTCGATCAATCTGAAGATATCCTTTTTCACTTAAGCAAATAAGTCTTAGATCCCAATTCCAACATTCGGAATTCTCTGCCAGGCCTGTTCCAGCATATGCCCACTGTATCAACAATTACACGCAGCACCAAAACATGACTGCATACCTTAGTTGAATTCACACCTTGCACCATTTTACTCACAGGACCACAATAACATTCTCTGATCAAATTATTCGAAATTCCACGAATCTGATGCTCCCATTGCACCTCATGACATACATAGATCTTTCTCTAACTCTTACAATACCGCCACGACGAAAGAGATGTGTAGAAATTTATAACCAACTGCTGAATCAACACATCATTGGGTCTATACTCCTAACAAGAACCATCACCTCATTCTAAACCAAATAATGGTCTTAGCTCCTTAATATACTTCATATAATTAGATTGCACTGATCCTAAATCCAATGATCTCATCTCACCCGGTACGAACTGCTCAGGCAATAAGCCACCCAGCATGACCAGAAGTCTTATATGATGCCACAATGTGCCAATGGGCTACCAACTCAAACGCGATACAAAAGAAAACGAACTCTGAAAAGGAAATCCAATTACCCTACTTGCGAATCATACATACGACGTGGTCAACATAATTAAACAAACACGCTGCTCGCGAATCATACATGCGACGCGGGCATACAACTAATATGAGTTTTCCTCAGAAAGATAGGAAACAAAACACATAAAAATAGATATAGGAATCTGTACTCAACATCACACTATTGCGGCGCGCAACCCGATCCAAACAACATACCCATGGCGGCGTGCCACCCGATCCACCCATAAAATTCACATAAGGAGATACACACCGAGCCAGATTGCTCATTACAACAAAATACCGAATGTCGGTCACAAGCACGCTAAGTGCATAATACCATCCCTAGGGAGACATATAGCGCTATAAGCTACAAACTCAAGCACAACTGAGGTGCGATGTACGATCTGAATCTCAAGAGCCATTTTGCTCATATAACATCATCTCTAGGCGGAACCTCAACACATAAGAAATTCACCAAGTCGTCTCATAACTCACATGGCGTAATATATTATTACATGAAATAGTTAACGACGAAATAACACCCCGACTACTCTTCCATAAGGAGTGAATTGCTGAAATGAACACATCTGGCCTGATATAGAGCCCATATTCACACTTAAATCCATCCAGAGACCTCAAGTTGATTCTGATCGCACTGAACTAAGCTAATAACCTTTCAAAGGTCCATAATAACTCCCATTTTCTCATAACACACAAGAACAACCATCATAACCGGAGTAATCCTCCACAGTCCATAACCCAATAAACCGAGTGCCCTCTAGGCATCAATTCTCAATTTAACGACATCACCACAATCTTCATACTTGGTTTAACTCTTCAATCAATCAAGTAACTACATGCCACACTTATACAACCTCCCCGTGGGGCACGCTCCCACAACCTTCCGTAATAGATAACAAGTCTGCTTATCCATACCACCGGTCGCACTAACATTGAAAAGCAATCAAGACTCCATAACCAGGATGCAAAGCCTCTTTCACAAATCACCGATCTCAGGCGACGCTGTAGACAATACCAACTTACTCCAAATATCCAAATCCCCTTCCTGCTCATCCGAGCTCATGACATCCTCATCAAACACCGAACTGCAACTTTGATCCTCACCTTCAAATTTCATACCATTCACTACACCTAACAAGCCATGTGATAGAACACAATTTTTTTTCCATTACTCCGGAACCATTAATAGACTAATACTTCATCAAATAGAAACTTTTCACTTAACTCATTTCAGGAGAACCATAGCAACACACAAGTGAATTTTCATAATCGTAGAACATCCAAATCCTCAAGTAGTGTCCTAAACCACCACACCCTTCCGGGACCCGCTGATACATAACAGGCCATAATACTTGAATACGTCCAAACATTATCAATTACGGCGGCCGTCGAGCCTCGCACGCATCGCCATCACTATGTCAATTCAACCATGGCTAACCAATCTATCTTCTTCTAATTCATCCTTAACTTGCCTTAGAGATAATAATAGCTCCATTCCTTACATCACCAACCTGAATCTGCACTCACCTTGAGTGACCCCATCCCACGAGACCACCCTATCTCCAAACCTATGAATCGTTTCATACACTCCTTGCATGCACCTTCACATCTTCAACTTATATACCCGTTCTGATAATTCCTTTACAATCCAAAGTAAACATTCTGAGACTCTTATCATAAGCTACTACAAAAGCTTGATTCTTAACCATACTGCGGGCTTGAACCCTTAGGCACCGCATTTTTGACATTTGAATTCTCTAGGACCTTTGTTGAGAGTCACCCACTCTGACATGGTCCCGAATATAATCAACTGCAAGGCTCCGCTAGCACATGACCGCCCTCTCAAAGAAGCACCTGGCTGAATCACCTTCCTTGCAACTCACTTCTATGCGAAGCATAATTCCTGTGTCTTCCTAATGCCCGAACATGAATCGATGATGCCAATTATAGAACTCATTCTTCAATTAATTTGCTCAAATTACTACTGATGTTCTCTTTCCTTTAACCCATCAATATGCCGATATCTAGAATTCTCACAACTAGGCGACCAAACAATCCAACCGTAGGTGGTGGGACTCTCCCACTTAGCTTGAAGCCACTATTACACAACTTCTGAACCCACCAAGGTTCTTTATCTCTTATTGACATGACCTTGCGCAATTAAACTGCCAGATTCCTCGAAATCCTTCCTTTAGCATTTCATGAACACTCTGAATCTCTAGCAACATTCATATATTAGACCTCTTACCGGATAGCTAA
Organism: Nicotiana sylvestris; assembly: GCF_000393655.2. Classification (NCBI taxonomy): domain Eukaryota; kingdom Viridiplantae; phylum Streptophyta; class Magnoliopsida; order Solanales; family Solanaceae; genus Nicotiana; species Nicotiana sylvestris. The sequence goes on along the minus strand of NC_091059.1, from coordinate 149,181,766 downwards.
TAGAATCCTTCGCCGAAGCTTTGCCAACCACGCGATCGCTGATATGCTCATAGGAGACATCCCCCAAATTTGGAGACTACGCGCCTGCATCTTCCAGCGTCGCAGCACGGGGTACAATTACTACGACATCACTAATCCATCCTGAGCCCGTGCTCATCCACCAGCTGCACAAGTCCATTCACTCCTCGTGGATTTTAACTAAATGTGCGACAATATCTTCCAATTCAAAATTATGTTATATCCTTCTTCATATCAAGCAGCTCCTTTCCGTCATATCGAATCTCCCGCTGTTATGCTAGCCAATATTTCAAATTAAGCTCGTAGACCCAATCGCCGTCCACTAAAAATCCCCAAATCACTCCAATTTTCCTCAAGGGTGTAGTTATCCTGCCACTGAATCCACGTGTTGCTCTGCCACTCTCCCACTTTGGCCAGACCCTCTTCTTTAAGCAACTATTCGACTTCCTCTTCTTACACTTGGCCTTCTAGAAATTTAACCACCGCCTGACACTTCCCACATGTCCTTCCTCATCCTTTGCTGCTCAACTGATGCCTTAGATCAAAGTCTAATTCGGTAGCACTTGAACCAATAGACCGCTATTAACTTTAAACATTTCTGAAGATCATTTTTCTCGAGCCGTCAACATTAGAAACACCGATTCATTCTTGAACCACCGCACCCCGCGATATATAACAATCGTTTCTCCAATATTATTTCACAATATCTTACCCCAAAGGCGAATTGCAGAAGACCATAAAGCCAGCAAACTTAACACATACAATCGAGGACGACGACATTACATTGCAGATGAAAATTCCACCATGCTCGCAAATACCAAGCCTCGTTACTCCATCAACCCAAATCTGAACATCCTTAGCCTGATTGCCTTTGCCCCACGGGGAATAAAATATCGAATCTCTAAATCATGCACCGAGTAAACCTCCCTTCAAGTTGTTCATTGACCTGACACGGAGGCAAGCATCCTACCATCACATCAATACTGCGCGACAATCGTTCATAAGAATCATGGCAACTTTTGCCTAGCCTCAGAGCTCTCAGAAGAACAGCTACTGAGTTGAAACGACAGAATATCCTTCCACAAGGCGACGACAATAGTCAAATCAACTACGCCGGGAGAAGCATCCCGTACCACCTCTGTAGTACCTTTAAAATTTCTCAATTCCTAATTTATAATAAGCGCTTCACGTCGCATAAGATTGCATAGGAAGTAAATAAAGGCATAATCCTCAAAGGAATCAAACCGCACGAAGAGGAATCAAGAAGGGAAATGCTCCTAACAGCCCTGTAGCCTCTCGAAGATAAGTACAGATGTCTCTGTACCGATCCACAAGACTCTACTAGACTCGCTCATAACTCGTGAGACATAGGTGAACCTAGTGCTCTGATACCATTTAGTCACGACCCAAATTCCACTAAGGGTTGTGATGGCGCTTGACACCGCTATCAGAAAAGCCAACCAAAACACTTAATTAAATTCTTGGTTTAATAATTTTGAAAACTATGATTTTCCTTCAATTTTACCAGTAAAAGATAATCGTTTCAAATCAAATATGAATGTTAAGAAGTTAATAAAAGATACTCCATAATCATCCCAGAACCCGGTGTCACAATTGCATGAGCATTTACTAGGGAATGGAATAAAATACAGTAACTGTTTGGAATACAAAGTGGACAAAAATGAAAAACACAGTAAAATACTCTGAAGGGGACTCTGCTGGCTGCGAGTCATCTCGATAAATGCAGCTCACCTAAGTCTCTGTATCAACCATGCCGTTATGCCACTAAGCCACTAGCCACATATGAACCTGTGCAACAAGAATGCACAACAAGTGTAGTATGAGTACGAAAATAACATGTACCCAATGATTATCCAGTCTAATCTCAAAGAAGTAGAGATGAGAGGTCGATTTCGACACTTACTAATGGTACAATGATAATATAGTAAAAGTGTAAGGAACTCATGGATTTCATAAAGCAAAATTTAATTCATAAAACCGGAAAGCAGGTAAACAACTTCTCAAATAGTAAAGGATTTCCAAGGATTTAATTTTCATTATCTTTATCAATTTATCTGTGGCTAGGAAGGGCAATTATCAACATTTAAAACTCTCAGGCAAGCAATATAAGCATGTGCATATCATGCCGAGGTCGTACGACCGATCCAACATAAATGAAAAATGTGCACTGCCGAGGGTCGAACGACGCGAACCATAGATGCATCTATTACCCCGCTCGTGAATCATACATGCGACGTGGTCAAATTTAAATAAACATCACCATGCTCGCGAATCATACATGCGACGCAGGTACACATAGAAATACATGCTCAAACAGACAATTAAAAATTTATCGGGGAACGTTTATCCAAATAATAGCCAATTCTCTTTTAGCGATTTAAGAAAATGAAGTTTAATCCTTTTTGAAATTTATTTACCGATTCGATAGGATTTAAGCAATTCAACTCCCAACAAGATTACAGATATTCCAAGTATAGCATGCTTTTGTGTCCTAGACTACCCGGACTTACATATAATAGTAGCTACGCACGGAATCTCGTCACCTCGTGTGTACGTAGCCCCCACAATAGAAGCACATAACCAATTATTTCACCTATAGGGACAATTCCCTCTTACAAGGTTAGAAAGGAGACTCACCTTGCTCTAAGGTTCCATAACCGGCTTTCAAGCCCTTCCGACGATTCGAATCAATGCGCAACGCTCCAAAACTAGCCAAGAAATGATAAAATCCATAAATATTGGCTCTAATACTCACAACAATTCAATTTAGATAAATTCCTAACTCCGCTCGAAGAGTTGACAAAATTGCTCTCAGGCCCACATGCCCGGATTCCAAAAAAATTCAAAAAATCCAAAAATCCATTTCGATACGAGTTCAACCATACCAATTTTATCAAATTCCGATAACGAATCGATCTCCAAATCTAGAATTTTCGTTTTTAAAAAGGTTGCAAATTTTCTCCAATTTCTTCCATTTGATTCACTAATACTTGATGAAAATAACCATGGAATCATTAAATATAATTATTTTTGGATATAGAACACTTACCCCAATCCATATGATGAAAATCGCCTCAAAAATCGCTTTAATCCGAGCTCCATAGCTCCAAAAATGATTAAAAATCTCAGACTGCTTGATTTATACGCTGTCCAACATTTTGCACATGCGGTTACTGTTCACGCAGGTGCAGTACTATTCACGCACCTGCGAAAAACACAGCAGCTGCCCAGAAATTTTAGCTGCTTTTAATTTCACTAAAAATTATCTAACTTCATTATACGAACTCGGAATTCGACGATTCTTGTTCCTATGAGTTCCAAATAATAATACAAACCTATTCCTTCAATTGAAACTCTATTCAGAGCTCATTTACTCAATGCGATACCAATTTCGCTCTTTAAACAATTAACTCATGTTTTGCGCTAAAAACTCAATCGCGACTTGATGAAATTAGACCAAACTTTTCAGATCAGTCATATAATTCATTATCAAAATCCGGAAGTCTCGAAATCGAGTTTCAATCTCTAGAACTAAAAATTGACCTTTGGATCATTACATGCTTATGCTCAAAATGCCAAACTCTTCCAAAAACTCCTCGAAAACTCATCTGAGCCCCATGGGATCCCAACCAAGTATACTAACAAGTCCCATGACATGACACGAACTTAGTCGATGCCTGAAATTACATTGAACAATACTAAAACATGAATCGCACTCCAATTCAAGCTTAATGAACTTTAGAATTTCAAACTTCTACATTCGATATCGAAACCTATTAGATCACGTCCGATTGACCTCAAATTTTGCATACAAGTCGCATTCAACGTTACGGACCTACTCCAACTTTCGGAATTGGATTCTGACCCCGATATCAAAAAGTCCACTTCCGATCATACTCCTTAAAAACCTTCAAATTTCTTTCTTTAGTAAAATGACTCCAAAATGACCCTCAGACCTCCGAATTCACTTGAGATCGTGCTCCCAACACCAGAATCACTATACGGAGCTATTCCCAGACTCGAAATCCCAAGCACACATCGATAACACTTAAATGCACTTCAACCCAAACTTATGAGATTCTTCCAAAATGCTAACTTCCACAATAGACGCTGAAACGTTCTCGGGTCTTCCAAAACCCAGTCCGGACATACGCCCAAGTTCAAAATCATCATACGAACCTGCTGGAACCTTCGAATCCCGATTTCGAGGTTGTTTACTCAAAAATCCAACCTTAGTCAATTTTTTCAACTTAAAGCTTCCGAAATGAGAATTCTCTTTCCAAATCAACTCCGAACTTCCCGGAATTCAATTTCGACCGTGCGCACAAGTCATTATACCTGAAGTGAGGCTTCTCATGGCCTCAAACTGCTGAACGACATGCTAAAGCTCAAAACGAACGGTCGGGTCGTTACATAAGGAAGATTAAGGGCTATCTTATGTTCCTACCATCTTCAATGGACATGATGTCTATAAGAGACTTGATTGAAGTACTGATCACATTCAAGGATAAGAAAATGACTGTTTAGATTTGGGGATTGTGAGTTGACATCACTTTAGCTGAAATTGGGGGATTTACTGGAATATCATAAGCATGTGCCAATCATTATGGGAAAAATTAAAGGAAAGTGTTTTTTGTAAATACTCGATTTAAAGGAGAACTAGTATTAGTACCCGCGCGAATACTAATCATGTCAAATATTTAAGTTATTTGAATTGTATGTAAATAATCTTAAAATTTACACTTTCTCAGTAAATATAGATAATCATTGGATATTAACTACATGAAAAAAATTAACCATTTCTTCTATTTTTCTTTTTTGATATCATTCTTGCCGGTGTCATTGGATCCTAAAAATAGTCAGGAAGCAAAATAATAACTCAGATTTATGGCAAAACAATAAAATGTTGAGACAATAAATGACTCTTTGGATAAGACTTAACTCTTTTACTACTACTAAAACTCTTATTGATGTATTGTTATCTCTTAAAAAATATTTCTTTCTTAAAATTTCAGTGTCTAAAATATTATTTTTCAATAATAATTATTTTTATAATAATGTAATTGAAAATATTATTCTTAATTCAAAACTCATTTTAGTTGGCTATTTAAAAATATAAAAAATTCTTTAGCTAGTGAATTTTTTTACTCCATTTTGATATTTGACATTAACCATGTTAAATATCTGAGTTATTTGAATTATATGTAAATAGCCTTAACATTTAAACCTTCTAAATAATTATAGATAATCATCACATATTAATTAAGAAACACTACATGAAAAAAAACTAACATTTTCTCAATTCTCGTTGTGATAATTTTATTTTTGCACTATTCTCATAGGTATCATTGGAACTAAAAATAGCCAAAAAGTGAAATAATAACTCATATTTATGGCAAAGCACTAAGGTTGACATGATATAAACGATTCTTTGATTACGACGTGACTCTTATACTACGATTTGAACACTTATTTGGTATGATTTTATCTTTCAAAAAATATTTCTATTTTGAAATTTTAATTTCTAAAACTTTATATATATATTACAATAATGATTATCTTTGTAATGATGCAAGTGAAGATATTATCGTTAATTTAAAATTCACTTTAATCGGCTATCTAAAAATTTAAATAATTCTTTGGCCGGATTTATTTTAGTATGACTCCACTTTAAGTTTATCGATATCTCTAACCTCAGAATTTGAATTTTTAATACCCAATATATACAAAAATTTTGTTCTTTGAATCATTAAATGTTAAATTAGTTGATTATTATTATAAATATTACATATATTGTCTTAAAATTGTCAAGTAGCTTATTTTTCGATACCATACTTGACTTAACCTCAATGCAAACAACTCAAATTGCATTCCAATTCAAATTTGAATATCATATCAGTTTGTTAGTAATAGTGATTTTTTAAAAACGACATATAATGTAAATTTAAAAAAATTCTAAGATATCCTTATCTTATAATCTATGTATTTGAGTTGAAAAAAAATATTTGAAATCGATGAAATTAACTTTCAAATTTTTTATACTCAACAAAAATGAAACATAAGAAGAAATTTGTTGTCACCTTTTATTTCTCGTTTTTAGATTTTTCTAACATTTTTTCAATATTTATTTTCTTTTATCTTATTTTTTATGTCATTATTTCTTTTGTTACAGGAAATTAATTTATTTCACTTTAAAAGGATGAGTTTTAATAAAAATTGTCTACATATGAACTTTAATTATATTTTTAGTCTTTTGATTGAAATTATTTCATATTTTTCCTTTGACTTTATCTAATCAGCCTAAATAGGTGCTCGCTGGACCATTTAAATTAAAATATTGAATAATGTGTAATTTATATATAATCCATATATAATATGTGTATAATCGTGTGTTATCGATATATCATCTATTTATATTAGCTATAAAAAGTAAATAATAAATATGGCCGGCCATAATTAAATATTCCATAAGATTTTTGGTTTTTTGAGTTTATCCATGATATAACTTCTATTATAATAATTTTAAAACTCTCTACTAATGTTCAAAAATATCTTATCTTTTTATTATCTTTGAATTAAAAAAATTAAAGAGTTTTTTCGAAATAAATTTACATTTTAAAAAAAATATTTCAAGTCATACCATTTTTTTCTTTATATATACTCTTTGTTACACTTAAAAGTCGCTATAGAAACTACCAATTAGAAAACAATTTCTCTTTTGTTTAGTTTCAAAAATACTTTTACATAATCTAATGATTCAAAACTAATATTCTTCAACGAAAAAAATATCATACCCTTGCAATATTGGCCTGACTACAGCTAAATGAAGGGATTTCAACTTATACCCTTCAATTCCTTGAATGTGCTAAATTGAAATTAATAATATCAATTGTATAACCAAAGTTTTGTTATTTGTTTGATGTCCATTTATGAAAATTGACTCTTCAAACAAATATTCTTCAAGAAGAAAAAAGAAACAACTTTTTTTTTTAATATCGACTGATTTTGTCATGTTTCTTTCTCCAGCATGTATGTTTACTTTATTATATATGAAAGTAAACTTTTATTTGATTTTGTAAACTCTTTTTTGTTATTTAGATAAACATAGTACCCTATATATTACATTTATTTTAAAAGAATTTTGTTTTATTCAAATCTAGCTACAGTGTTTCAAAGAACTATACTTATAGGATTTTAAATGTGAAAGAGTTTTATAGTTATATGGAGTAGGTTTTTTTTGTTGCTAGAGGCGAAATAGTATTTAAATAATTAGAAAAAATAACAAAAGTTCCTAACATGATTGCATATGATAATATGATAAAAAAAGATAAATTTTATTTTTAATTTAAATTTGAATTTTAGAACTTTATATATATATATATATATATATACGTATTATATTATATTTGTATTTAACTAAAATAGTGTCACGACCTCAAATACCCGGTCGTGATGACGCCTATCACATTACTAGGCAAGCCAACTCAAACCATTAACTATAACAAATTCCTTTTATAAAACCATTTTCTAACACATGTTTAAATACCAAATTTTCATAATAAGCGTTTAAAACACAATTACATATGCGGAAGTCAAATAAACATGAAAACTACACAGCTCCAAATATCTGGTGTCACGAGTCTAGAGCTTCTACTACATAACTGACTGTCTGTTAAAACAAAAGTCTAGAAAAATGCGGAAAAGAACAAGATAAGAAGGAGAAAACAGCGCTGCGGATGCCATGCAACTACCTTGAAATCTCCGGCAACCTCTGGATCAGCTGAGGACCCTCACTCTGCCACTTGGGCACCTGGATCTGCACATAAGGTGTAGGAAGTAACGTGAGTACGCCAACTCAGTAAGTAACTAGAGTAAATAAGGTCTGAAAGCAGTGACGAGCAGTTAAAAATCATATAACTGAATAAACAACAGGATAACAAATCCATTTCACAGTTTAAAACCAGTTTCATCGTAAAATTATCAACTTCAATTTAAACACTTGAAATCATATACTTAGCAATTTTTCCAACAGAAGCTTGTTTTAAAAAAAAGAGTGAAATAAGTGAAAATATCATAACTGGGCCCCTCAGGCAAGGTATCACTCAGAATGTGGCCTCTCGACAGCCTTTCGGTCACTTGTGACTCACACTCGTCACTCAGTACTCACTCTCAGCACTCAGGCTCATTAATATCTCATAATAACAGAAATCATAATAATCGCTGCAGCGTGAAGCCCGATCCGTAATTTATAGTCGACTACGCTCACTGGGGGTGTACAGACTCCGAAGGGGCTCCTACAGCCCAAGCGTCATATCGCTGCGGCGCGCAGCCCGATCCAATACATATATCGCTGCGGCGTGCATCCCGATCCAATATATATATCGCTGCAGCGTGCAACCCAATCCATATAAGTATCGCTGCGGCGTGCAGCCCGATCCATAGCTCACACATATATAAATATCCTTACCATTAGGTTCTCAACCTCTTTCAGTCATTAACCTCACATCCTCTCGGCCACAACAGTAGAAATTAGGGAACTCAGTCCGAACAGTCCTCACATTTAGAAGTGGAGTGATAAAACCAGTTTTAAACATTTAAATAGGTAAAACATGACTGAGGATATGCTTTCAATAAGAAAAGTGAGGAAAAACAGTAAAATGCCCCTAAGTGTCTCAACAGGTCGGCACAAGGCCCCAAACATGACATACAACCCATAATACAGTATAAATGACTAAAGTACGAAAAAATATAAGATTCCAAATCAAATATGTGGTTTAGTAGTCGCTACGGGACAGACCAAGTGCGTCACCTCATTTATCAAAACAAGTCAAATACCGGGGTTTGTACCCTCAGTTCCAGATTTTCTATGGTTACTTACCTCAAACCGGTGAAAATACTACTTTGTGACACCTTTGACCCTCGAATCGGCCTCAACTCGCGTCGAATCTATCCAAAATCAGAATCACGACGTCAAAATATGCTAAGGGAACGAAGCCCAAACGAAAATAATCAAATTATACCAAAAATCCCGAAATTGGCCAAACCCGATCCCCGAGCCCACATCTTGGAATTCAATAATTTTTACATTAATAGATTCCTTATCTTCCTACGAGTTCATACATATCAAAAGTACCAAAATCCGACCACAATAGGTCCTTCAAATCCTCAAGCAAAGGTCTAAGTTTCCAAGACCTAGTTTCCCCAATTTTAACTTTAAATTCCATTAATTATAGCTCTAATCCGTAAAATAATAGCATAGAAATGAGTTTTTGGTCCAAATTCCTTACCTCAATGAAGTTCCCTTGAAATCCCTTTTCAAAATCATCCAAAAAGCTCCCAAGCCGAATTAGAAATAGTGAAAATAGCTAAAAATTGCGAAGGACACCATTTATACCTTCTGTCCAGGCATTTTCGCATCTGCGGCCCTATTTACCGCTACTGCGGTACCACATTTGTGGTTCTTCATCCGCTTCTGCGGAAATCACTTAACTCCCCATTGTCCGCATCTGCGGTCCTCCTAACTGTTTTTGCGGTCCCTGCTCTTCAAGCCCCTTTTCACTTCTGTGACCTTTTTCCCGCAGGTGCGGAAATACCAGAAGCAACAAAACCAATTTGCAGCTGCAACAATTCCTCAAACTCCCTGTCAACCATCCGAAATCACCCGAGGTCCACGGGACCTCAACCAAAAGCACCAACATATTCTAAAACCTTATTCAAACTTGTACCAATCTTCAAAACACCTCAAACAACATCAAATCAACCAAAACACACCAGATTCAAGCCTAAGTTTCCAAAAACTTCTAAATTTCGCTTTTGATCAAAACCCCACTAAACCACGTTCGAATGACCTGAAATTTTGCACACACGTCCCAAATGACACTACGGAACTACTGAAACTCTCAGAATTCCATTCCGACCCATACATCAAAATCTCACCTATCTACCAAAAATCGCCAAAAATTCGATTTCGCCAATTCAAGCCTAAATCTACTCTGAACCTCCAAAACTCATTCTGATCACATTCCTGTAGACATGTGTTTTTTGACCCTCCCTATGATTTTTCATATTTTAGCACCTAAATATTTAATTTAGGCCTAATATAGCTATTTCAACTAGTTTTAACTCTTTTACTTTATTTTATTGCAAGAAAAATGAAAATTACAAAAAAAATTGTATCATTAATGTTTTGTAGTCATTTTTAATCTTAAAAAAAATACCAAAAAATAATTTTATTTCAACAGTCAGTCTTATTTTAATAGTTATTTTATTTAAGTAGGACTAATTAATAAATGGGGTCGTATTTTAATCTCGTTTGCAGGGAAAGGATAAAACTTGGGCTCGAGCAACCCATTTTTAGGTCTAATTTTGGACCTAACCCATAATTCCCAAGCGCATTAAGTCCAATACCCATTAATCTAACCCTAGGGACCCTTCTAGACTCTTCTTTGGAGCAAAAAATAAATAAAAAGACCCTAAGGACCTAAGAGCAATTAGCACAAAAATACACATTTAGATCTAAACCTATATAATAGGGGTAACGCCTAATCAGCAAATGGGGGCGAACACAAAAAAAAGGGTCTTGATCTTATGAACAAAAAGAAGAAACGGGCAGAGTTAGGAGGAGGCGAGCAAGAAAATTGGGGATCTAAGAAAAAGAGGAAAATCCCAACAATTCTTTCCTCTTCACTACAACATCAGCACGTTCCCCTCCCAAATCCTCTTCTCCCACCTTAAACCCACTTGAAAATCAACAAAACCAGACCATCGGCTATACAAACCAGCATTTACGGTTCCGAGATCCACTGTTCATCCTCCCTAAAACCAGCACTCGCATCGAAATGCAAGGTGATTCAAATCCCAGCTAGTTTCGGTCTTAGTTGTTTGAAAAAGAGGGGTTTGAGTTGAGGATGACGATGGTGTAGTTGAGTTCCGACGAGATTTTGAGGTTTCATGGAAGTTCTCAGTTGGTCGCGACTAAGGAAAGTGTAAACCCAAGTTCATTTTTGAAAAGGCTTCTAAAGGTTCGTTAATTACCTATTACTTTTTTGCACTCATCTTTCAAATATAGAAGTTTTTGTTAGCAATGTTGTTTGAATCTTCCCGTCATCTGTTGAGCTCTTATGAGCTTTGTCATGTTTCAGTTATTTATTTATTGAGATTAATTATTTATTAGCATTAAGCTTGTCTAGTTTCATTGGTAGAGTGAAATATGATATTTTTGTTTGTTTAAGCTGAATAGTGAAAAGAGATTTGGGTCTACTGCTAGTGGGTTATGGGATCTGATTTGGTCGATTTTTGTGTGGGTATATGCTACAAGAGAATTGGGTCTATTACCTAGATTTTGCTTATTTGGCCTTTTCTAAAATGGCAAATTTGTTTGAAACTCAATAATTTCCAACATAATACTTCAAGAGCCATGGTTTCTGATTTAACTCGGCCTTAATTTATATTTGATCAGTACATGTTTATACCTTACTTTTTTGGATCAATAAAGCTACTGTATGGCATGGATATAAAAGGACGTGATAGGAGTATGAATGGCTATTTGATAAATATATATATGTAAAAGTAAAGTAACTTGGTTGGAGGTTTATTCTTTCCATTTTTGTTTGATTTACTGCCATGCTGGACACAGGCTTTTCTATTGTGAAATTCATGAAGTTTGTCTCTGTGCTATTTGTTTGGATATAGCCATTGAGTTAGTTTTCTGGGATAATTGGTAATTGGAGTACTCGAGTGCTTAAACCATTTTATAATGTTTAAGAAAGGTTTGTTAAATTGGACAACTTGTTGTTTGGTTTAATTGGCGTAGAAACAAGTTTAGTAGGCAGTGAACTTTCGATAGTTAATTTGAATTAATAATATCGATAACCCATGGCCCTCAGATAATTAATGATAACTCTTTAGAAATCGAGGTTTATCATTAATTGAATTTTCCATGGCCCTCGCAAACTTGAAAGTGCGTTGTTGCTTTAGGCGCGCTATTTAAAATTAATTTCTTAAACTCGGGGGTGCATTTCATATGACCCGGTCTTAATTTCCAACAAGGTTAAATAGAATGTGTCGGGAACTACGGGTGCATTTCATGTAGCGTGGCTTGCGATGTGTTTTAAATAACCTTGAATCAATTCTTTAAATAAATAAAAGCAGTTTTAAAGTTAAAAATGCACATAGGTTTAAAAGTGTTTTAAAATCATATAATAGGCCAATAATAACATTTGAGCGACCGTGCTAAAACCACATAACCCGGGAATGCCTAACACCTTCTCCCGGGTTAACAAAATTCCTTACCCGGATTTCTGTGTTCGCGGACCATAATTAGAGTCAATCTTTCCTCGATTCGGGATTTTAAACCGGTGACTTGGGACACCATAAATCATCCCAAGTGGCGACTCTGAATTTTAAATAAATAATCCTATTTCGATTGTCACTTAAATTGGAAAAACTCCCTTATACCCTCTCTGGTATAGGAAAAAGGAGGTGTGACAGCTTTGGCGACTCTGCTGGGGACAAGAACCCAGAACCTCTGGTTTAGAGTTCAAAATTCGAGCTTAGATTAATTTTTATAGTTGGCTTTATTTATTATCTGGTTTTATTTACATGCTTGAGCCTAATGTGCTAAATGTTACTTTTTACCGCTTTGATATTGTTGAACTATATATAAATTGTTACGAAACCCTCTTCTATCTGAGTCTTCTAAATCATCTGGGAAGTGTACACTTCGTGTGACTTCTCTTCTGTTAGAGTCATTTCAATTTTAGAATGAGGTTCGGACAAGTTGCAAAGCCGGTGAAGCTTCTGTATTCCTGGTAGGCTGCCCCCCTCGGCTCGAGCTGTCCGCTCGGGTAAGCCAGGTCTAGAACAAATAAACCCAGGTTTTTAAACCTAGAATAACACAGCCTCATACCAAATCCCTAGTAGGAACGCTTGTTTGCATCACGTGCATCTGACTTTGGGGACTCAACACAGGGGTTGGGTTTGTCTAGGACAAGTGTACCCAAAAAATAAAAGGCTACCCTGTTGCATCTTATGTGCTACATGTTGCAAATTTTCAAGGGTAAAAGGGCTCATTTGGCGGACCAATGAGGTTTGAGGGCAAATGAGAAAGAAAAGAGGGTGAAGTATGAAACTAAAGCAAGTAGGGCCCTGTTATATTTTCTGTCACATTTTTGTTAAGAAAAAGACCCAAAAAAAATTCAAAAAAAAAAAAGATTTTGCACTTTTTATCATTTTCCGAAAACCAAAAAAAAAGAGGAAAATGAAAATACAAAAAGATTTTACATGTTTCATCATTTTTCAAAATAAAAGACAAAAAAATATGTTTTCTCTAAATTAGTTTTTTTTAATATAATTCTTGCCCGTATCCAATCTGCCCGAACTACACATACCTGATTCTCGTCTTTCGGGGCATGATACGTAGGCAACTCACATAGGGTCCGGTCTTCCTAGTAAATCTTAGGTTCTTGGCTTTGCAGGGTCTTAGCCAAATTTTGCATTTCTAGCCATCTTTTGTCACATAAGCCATTTTGCAAAAATAGCCTCAATCATGTCTTGCATGCTTCCAATAAGGAGTGTTATTGTCTCACCTAGTGTTGGTTTGAGTTTTTTTTTCATACAGGTGTGGATCTACTTACTGGAGTTTGAGCATGACAGACACCCCGTGACCATCCAGTCAGAATCGCTCATTCAAGAGTTGATTAAGGAGATTTGCTTTATTTTTTATGTTTTGAGTCTGTTCTTCATTTTATGTCGTCTTTTATTTTCTAGTTTTGTACAGTAATGTCGAGTCTTTTGTTATTGTAGTTTCTACTTTATATTTAAAAAAGTGTGCTGTAACTCAAAAATCCAAAAAAAGGAGGTTTCGCGTTTTACATTTCTGTTAGAAGTTTTCTTTAGAATACTAATTCTTTTAAGGTGGTTTTCCTTTAGGAAATTAATATCTAGAACACAAAATAAAAATTGTTGTTATATTTCCTTTTAGTACATTAAGACTAAAAATTTTAAAAAAGAGAATTTTCTTTTAGTACCTCTTTAAAAGTTTTCTTTAAGATTTTAGTTCCAAAAATCGAAAAAGATTTTCTCTTGAGGTGCTTCTTTGGGAAATTAATGAGAAATGAAAAAAATTCTTTTTATTTTCATTGGAACTTTAGGATATTGTACATAGAAGAAAAAAACATACTTTATCTTTTGTTTATCTTTAAAGTTTCTTTCTTAGGTAATCAAAAACTGAAATCCAAAAATATTTTTTATCTTGTTTATTTCTCGTTTCAAAATCTTTCTTCAGAGATATCAAATGAAAATTCAAAATATTTTTCTTTGGTTTATTCTTTAGATTTCCTTCTAAAAGAAAAGAATCAAAAAAAAAAAATATTTTTCTCTTGTATGTTTTTTTTCCTTAATAATTTTCCATAGAGTATTTGATTCAAAAGAAATAAAACATGCATGTTAAGCTTGAGTTTAGAATAAGTTATAGAACATTAAGTCTAGAAATTCAAAAAAGAGATTTGTTTCTTTTATTTCTCTTTTCTCATCAGAATAGTCATTAAGGAAAAAAAAGAAGAAAAAAGAGAAAAAGAAAAAGAGAACGTTGGTTTGTTTTCTTTATTCCCGATCTTTCCGAACTACGCAAAGATCTGATTCATGCGGCGTCATGGTACGTAGACAACCTACGTAGGGTTCGATCGAATCATTTTTTATTATTATTAAATAAAAAAATAAAAAAAAACAAACAAAAAGAAAAGAAAAAAAAGAGATGAAATCATGGGATGTCAGAAATGAGAGGGAAGAAAATAGAGATAATCAGAAAGAAAAAAAAGGAAGGAAAATGAGCGAGCTAAGAAGTGCGAGAAAAGAAAAGAAAAGAAAAGAAAATAGAAGATTCAAATGGACAAATTGGGATGATTCCAAGTGACCTTGTGACCCTCGAAGTCATTCTTGAACCGTTAATTGTGGCTAGGTGCATTGCACGAAATGTGATATTTTTAGCTGTTAAATGCCCTAACGCTAACATGATGACTTCATTTTGTTCCTCTTTGTTCTCCTCATTATAGCAGAAAGGTGGTTGATTTGTGGTTCTTAAGGTAACTCGTCTATACAAAACAAGGTCAGAGGGCATGTTAGTCATGGCTAGCAAAAACTTGGGCACAAGAGTTGTTGACCCGTCAAGGGATTTTGTGGAGTCGGAGTCTGAATTGAAAGAGGAGATCAAAAGGGTGAAGCAATAAATGGCAGAAATGTATCAGTCTTGGATCAGGGGGTATCCTCCACCTTCATTCCCCACTAACTACACTAAAAACCCTGCAAATCCAGATTCCCACCGCTGCCGATATCTCCCCACGACCTTTTCACACTCTACCCGCTAAAATCACCTTATATCCCGCTCCTTTGGCCACTCATGCTCTTGCAGCTCCTCCACCAGCTATTTTCCTTGATCCTCTAACGAGACTGTGTTCAAAGTACCCGATGCCCAACACTGTGCTCCAGAACCAACTTTCAAAGTCTCGGATCCATATTCTCACATTCCTCATTTTGAGCCTCCCGGTGAAACTGAAAAGGCTGCTAAGATAGTGGAGCAAGATGAGATATCCAGGAAGGTGAAAATCTTAAAGCAGTCTTTAAGAAACATGCAAGGGATAGGGAGCCAGATGTGCGTGGCTTACAAAGACTTATGCTTGCTTCCTGACGTCCAACTGCCTGTTGGGTTTAAGATGCCAAAGTTTGATTTGTATGACAGACACGGAGATCCCGCGTCCCATTTGAGAGGTTATTGCAGTAAGATGAGAGGCACCGGTGGGAAAGACAAATTATTGATGGCGTATTTCAGTCAGAGTCTGAGTGGGGCAGCTCTGGAGTGGTACACCCGCCAAGATGCTAACAGGTGGTACACGAGGGACGATATGGTTCAGGCCTTTGCAAGGCACTTTCAGTATAATATAGAAATTATCCCGGATCGTATGTCCCTCGCCAAGATGGAAAATAAGCCTAATGAAAGCTTTCGGGAATACGGGCTCAGATGGAGAGAGCAAGCTACCAGAGTCAATCCTCCGATGTAAGAAAAAGAGATGGTCGAGTACTTTCTTCAAGCTCAAGAACCAACTTACTTTGGGTATTTGATCAGGGCTATGGGTAGACCTTTTAATGATGTGGTAAAAATGGGAGAAAAGGTAGAAAATGGGCTGAAGTCTAGCAAGATCATGAGTTATTCTGCTTTAAAAGCCACAACACAAGCAATTCAGAACGACACAGGAAGCTTGCTGGGTCAGAAGGAACACGATGATGTTGCCATGGTTGTTTCAGAGTCATGACATGGACCAAAGGGTCCGCCTCACCAATATACCCAGCCTCAACTCCAACCCCAAACCTATCCCCAAGCTCCACATAATCCACCTCAGTATTATCCTCCGAATAATGTCCGGTCATCTGTCCAACCACCAAGTCACTCCCTATGGAGAGTGCCAGCACCACATAATACATTCTTGCCTTCACAACATTTTCGAGCACCCAACAACCCAAGAAAACAGGGGCAGGGAGGGAAACAAAGGCAAAGAAATAGTTTCACGCCAATTGGGGAGTCCTACACAAGCTTGTTTAAAAAGTTAAAGCATTCTGGCCTGATTGAGCCACTCCTCGGCTATACTCCAGACCCATATGCAAAAGGCTTTGATCCTACTGTACGATGCATGTACCACTCTAATGTCCAAGGGCATAGCATTGAAGATTATCGTTCTTTAAAAAGGGAAGTAGAAAGAATGATTCAAGAAGGGGTAATTGTGATCAATGACAGTGACAGGGAGCATGTGAATCCTCTTGGGAACTTGTTGACTGAAGTTGATGATATTGAAGTTGGTAATGGTCTTGGTAATATTGATGCGGAACTCAGTGGCTAAGATGACGTGCTTGGTAATTGAAAAGACGCTCCATTTCTTGGTTAGCCGGAGAGGAGTTTTGGTGGTTTATTTTGTTGTCTTTTCTGTTGTCCGGGTTATTTTCAGGGTTGTAATTTAGATATTGTTTTGTGATTCAAACCCTTCTATCCTTTTATTTTGCCTAGTTTGTTTAGTTGTAGTAGCTCGTTTAGTGTTGTCTAGGTTTGTTCCAGGGTTGTAACCCCAGTTTAGTTTGCTTGTTTTGTTGTTCAAACCCTTTCACCATCTGTCTAATGCAATTTTCTGTTTTCTGTTATTTCTAGTCATTTTTGTTTAGTTCTTTTTTCCTTTTATAGTTCTTTCCCTATTGACTCTAGTGACATGATATGCACGCGTAATTCTCAGCCTGGTCTTAAAATGTTAGTTTAGTCATGAAGCAATGAAACAATTTTGAAGATGATATGAACATTTGAGGGAAATAAGTAAAGGCATTTTGAGATCACTTCAAGCCTGAATTGTGTGAAACTAGGGCAGATAGAACATAAAGAAACACTATTGAAACGCATCCTGCCGTATTAAGTTGAAGCTAAAGGCAAGTTTGCCCCAAATTGGCAGGGGCCGTTCGTGGTAACGAGAGTGTTGTCCAATAGTGCTTTGTATTTAACAGATGTAGAAGGCAAATATGTGGATATGGTTATCAATTCTGATGCAGTTAAAAGATATTATGTATGATTTCTTTGGTTTGTTTAATAGTGTTGTTTGTGTTTGGCATGCTTTGAATATTGGAATGACGAAGGCATTTTATTCTGCTATCTAAACACTTTATCCTTTGTTACCCCTTTTAGCCTTATTTATTTTCTTTCATATCCCTCTTTTGGAATCAGAAGCAGAGTTTAGAAATATAGATACAGAATTAAAAAAAGAGAAAGAAAAATGGGAAAAGAGTAAAAAAAAGAAAAGAAAAGAAAAAAAAGAAAAAAGAAGGAGAAAAGTACCAAAAAAAACAAAACAATTCCTATGTCATGAACTACGTTCGACCTGATTCATTTTAAGGATACGTAGGCAGCCTCACGGTTCGGTCCCATCAAAATAAAATTCAAAAGTCCCCAAGCAATAAAATTGGGCAGAAGTTGTGGTTGTTGTAAGAGATCTGATTCCAAAAGTTGTAATTTTGAGCCCTTTTAAGCTGTTTTTGAGCTTTTGATACCCTTTGTTTCTAATCCTATCCAAAAGCCTGCATTACGGTCCAAAGAAAGACCTTCCGATCAATCTTTGAGTAGTACCAAGTCAAGCGAGTTAGAAGTATGATTCTCATCAGGGGCAACACTCCGTTCTACACAAGGAAAATAAAAATAAGAGAGTCTTATCGGTGAAAACTTTTACAGGCACCATAAGGTGATGGTAAGTTGAGAGAAAGAACAAAATGAGAGAGGCTTGATGGTGAAGACCCTTCGAGCACCACAAGTCGAATAAGGATCGTGAATCAGATTGGATGATCAGAGCATTGAAGCTCAGTTTCACGGTTAAGGGGTATAACAAGATTTGAAGATTAGACTTGCTTGACAGATTAGGCCACTTAATCCAAAGGTGCATGTCATGGTCATTAGAGTTGTTGTCCACATCTGATAGGGTTCTACTTTGTAAGTTTTTTGTTAGGTATCATCTCTTTCCATTGTCCCTTACTCAGTTCCTTTTGTCTTGTTTAATTCCTCTTCTTAAGTCTGTTTGGTCAAAACAAGTAAGAAATGACTTCAAAATTTGCCATCAGCTTTCCAATTGCACAAAGCGGAGTCTGGCTAGCACATCAAAGCAACATAAGTCAGGAAAGAACAGTATGCACACTGAGTTAGTAACAATCAACGTGCTTTGGGATTAATGTGAAATGCAAAGGATCGGTATATGTCAATTCATGAACAATGCAACATATAGAAGGTGTGGGGTTTGAACGGATCAAAGGTATTTTTTGTGATAAGGTTGATAGAGAAAGTGGTTAACCAATAACAAACAAGGTCTTTCAAGTGGAAATCAAAGTTATCATGGCAAATTAAGGAGCAATAGACCTCAAGGCCAAGGCCGGTGGCCTACATCAGGAAAGAACAACAAGCGCACTGAGTGGGTAACAATCAACGTGCTCTGGGATTCATATGAAATGCAAAGGTTTGGTAAATGTCAGTTCATGAGTAATGCAATAGATGTGAGCACGTGATTTTTGCCCTATATGAATTACTCCCACAAATTCAAAATAAAATAATTTCTTTCATTATTTGCAAATTTCGAAGCATTTTTTGTTATTGTTTGCATTTGTCTGCGCATGTTTAATTTTGTTAAATTATGAAAAATGCAAAAATATGTTGCATTTGCATTTAGGAGTTAATTTTGCATTTTAAAATCAAGTAGTAATTTATTTGCCTTACAAAACTGAAAAATCATAAAAAAAATTGGTTTATTTTGCATTGTTCAATTTTTAGATTTGAATTTCGTTGGTTTTCCTTTAATTTGGTATTTAATTAGTTGTAATAATTATTAGGGTTAATTAATTTAATTTTCTAGGATAATTTGATTTAGGAATTAAGTTGGGTTTTGTTTCATTTTCATTTTTTGAAAAGAAAAGAATTTTTGAAAATAAGAATTGTAAAGGAAAAGAAGGATGAAAGTCAAGAATTCAGTTTTTGGGCCAATTTCACCCAAATTCGTTTAGGCCCAAGTTATTTTTCCCCTAGATCCGACCAATTCGAGTCCAAAACCGCCAACCCAGGCCCAGACCCGCTCCAAAAAAACCGGTCCCCCACCAAACGGTCCAAACGACCCCGTTTCATTGGTTTAATCATAGTCGTTGGATTCCAATCATCCAATGGCTCAGAACTGGTTGTTTACTTACTATATAACTGTCCTTAGTGAGCCTACCCCCCAAATCGACCCCCGCCCTTCATCGTCTCCACGTTCAGAGACCAAGAACCCTAGAGCGCCGCCCTAATATTCCAGCCGCCTCCGCCGGCGCCAACTATTCCAATCACCTCCATTTCCACTCCCCAGGACCCTTTCACCTTCCTCTTTCCAAATCTCTGATCAGCTACCCTTGAATACCTCTAGCTTGGTTCGAATGTTAGATCGAAAAATCAGAGCGAAAGCCTAACTTCCCCAAATCACTCAAAAATCAAATTCCGTCGTCTTTGACCCTCCTTCATCGTGATTTCATGGTAGATTTCCCAAAATCCATTGCCATCGACCCCAAGTCGTGAATCTGCAATAAGTCAGAAGTCTTCGAATGGTGTTCAAGCTTCGGACTAGCCGGAAATACAGGCTGATTAGTTGTTCTTGGCAAGAACAAATAATTAGTCTCAATTTCCGGTCATTTCGAGACAGTTCCGGCCCATGGTTTCAATTCAATGGGATTTGACCCCCCTTAATTTTGTTCTCAGGTACAACTTTGTTCCCTTATGGTTCTGAGAATTGCATTCTTCTTCTCTTTCTTTAGGTTTCCCTTCCATGTTTAAGTTTACCTTTGTTCTGCCGAAGCTGGCTTGGTGTAGTTGAGTTCATGTTTGTTCTTCTCTTCTTTCGTTTGTGTCTTTAGGTTTCAGTATTATTAACCACTGGATTTGTTGAGTTGTCAGGCATTTGTCTCAGTTAAATTAGGTGCTTAAAGTTGTTGAAATCATGATAGTCTAATTGAAATTGGTTTTGCAGATGTTTCTTCTATTAATATATTTGGGCATGTCCTATTTAGCTTAAATGGTTCTGTGAAGTTCATGTTTGCTTGGGTTCATTATATAGTTGGTTCATTTAAGTTTGTTTTCGAACTTTAAAGTTGTACAAAGTTTCTGGGATTGTGAATTTGTCATGATCTGATTAGGTGTCATTTGTTTTGATTAGTCTTGTTTGTCAATCTTTAGGGATTTATAGGGGGTTAGTTGTAAGTATAGAAACTTAAAGGGGTTATAAAGGTTGGGTAGGGGGCTATAATAATTAGGCTGCCTAGGGTCAAATTAGGAAATCTAGGTGAGGGAATCTGTTGTAACTGAATAGGAAGCTTCCAAGAAAGGGGGTCTGGGACTATTTTGAAATTCTAAATATTACATTAGGGGTATATAAGCAAAAAACAAAATATGAAAAGGGTAGAAGTGCAAAACTTAGTTCATTTTAAGCTTCCCTAGTGCCTTTCCTATAAAGGCACCATTCCCTTGCCATTCAAGGCATACCTTAGAAGATAAAAATGGATAAAAACTAAAATGGCTGAGTATTTGGATTGAATTCGAAAATAACACTAAAAATGTTGGATTCTCTTTGTTAAAATTGCTCAAACCTCACTTGGTTTCAGCTCCCCGATCTTCTGTGTTAGTTCAAAATTTCTGAAAAAAGTTTTCAAGTCTTTACAGCTGATTATAAATGCCTTGAATTTGGGGTTTCAAGATGTGGTTTTAAGCTTGCTGTTGGGGTTAGTGTTGCACTGCTTGGGTCTGAATTGACTTCAGCCACTGCTGGTCACTGATTCTTCACTTCCTTTGTTTCTCTTTTATTCCCAAATATGCACTGACTCTTGAATGTGACATATGAGGTGCAAATGTGAAAGCCATGTAATCAAATTGAAGAGAAATAACAAACGCTAGCTTTTTGTTGTCAAATAACTGCTGAGTTCATTATATTTTGTCCATGTGTCCTCCAATTTAGTTTCACTATGTATATTTCATTCATGTTGTTAGTGTTATATTTCGTTTTGAGCTTTGCATTTGGGGTTTGTTTGAATGCTGTTCAGGTTTGAGAATGTCTTTAGACTTAAGATGATATGTATAAGTTGAAAATTATGATTCCTTTAGTCTGATTTGGTTAAGTCTTGTTGAACTTTTGAGATATTCTTTTATATTCATATTTAAGTATCCATCATATTGGTTCTTTCATGTATTTCTCCTTAGCAAATCTGATATGCTCTGTTTTTCCCATCCACTAGCTTCTTGTATGCTAGATTGTTTTCCATGGTCTGCAGAATAGCTTAGCCACTTCAGTTCTGGTATCCTGCCTTGCACTACCCATGTGTGAATGACTTGAAATTTATAAAGGCTGTCAAAGGAATGTTGGGTTTAATCTCAAACTTGAGAGTTCTCAGATTAGCTTCATTCTTTACAACGTGTCGTTTTCTTTTCGAGGAAATAATTAAAAGCATATGATTCCATTAAAATGTGTTATCCTGAATGGAATTCAGATTTGCTTATTTAACAATCTCATGAGGTATTGTCGGTTATTGAATGCATTGGAATGAGGTTTAACCAAGTGTAGAATCTTGCACAATTACTGTTGTTGAATAAGTCATAGGATTACTTCGAATAGGATAGCTCGACGCTCAGGTTTCCCTTCTGTGAGCTGCAGGGATTCGATTAGACGGGCTTGTATTCGCAGCCTGTTTGGGCCTGTGATTCGAGCCCGCTCTCACTTGAAATAGGCGTTCCGCTCAAGTAATTGGGTTTGTCTTAGTTCAGACTCCCTCCTTAATTGAATCATGATTTATTTTAATGTCAGCTTTCCTAGTTAAACGAGTTTGGATGGAGTCACTCGCCTGAAGTAAGAATTCAAATTCCCATGGTGTTTAACTAATTGGATTTCACTAAATAGATTGGAGGTGTGCTATATTAGGTAACACAAAACATTTATGGCCCTCCTAAATCTAGTTTGAATACCCTTTAAAATTAGAATTGAGGTGCACCATGCCAAACAAAATGACAATTGTGTGGCCCTCGCTTAATTATTTCTTTTAATATTCTTGGAAATCGAGGCGCTCTATTTAGCGAATTTTTCATGGCCCTCGCAAAGTTAAAAATGCGAAGTTGTTTTAGGCGTGTTATTTTAATAATTTGTGTTTCTAAACTCGGGTGCGCATTTATGTGACCCAAATCCAAATCTCAACAATGTTAGATAAAATATGTCAAGGACCGCGGGTGCATTTATGTGATGTGGTTCGAGATGTATTTTAAATGACGTTGCAATCTTCCTTTAAAAATAAATAAAAACGGTTATAGAGTTAAAACTGAACCATAAGATAAAACATGTATTAAAATCAGATAATTGAGCCAATTATAATAGTTGAGCGACCGTGCTAGAACCACGGAACTCGGGAATGCCTAACACCTTCTCCCGGGTTAACAGAATTCCTTACTCGGATTTCTGTGTTCACAGACTGTAATATAGAGTCAATATTTTCCTCGATTCGAGATTTGAACCGGTGACTTGGGACACCATAAAATTATCCCAAGTGGCGACTCTGAATTTTTAATAGAATGATCCCGCTTCGATTGTCACTTTAAGTTGGAAAAAACTCCCTTATATACTCCCTTCCGGAGGTGTAGGTAAAAAGGAGGTGTGACAGCTCTGGCGACTTAGCTGGAGATCGAACCCAGAATCTCTGGTTCAGGGTTCAAGAATTCGAGTTTAGAATAATTGTTATATTTGGCTTTATTTACTGTTTGATTTTATGTTTAGGCCTAATGTGCTAAATGTTGCTTTTTACCGCTTTGATATTATCTGAACTATATATATAAACTGCTACGAAACCCCTCTTCTCTCTCCCCCGAGGAGTGCACGCTGGTCGTGACTTCTTTCTGTTAGTGTCATGTCCCAAATAGAACGAGGTTCGGACAAGTTGCAAAGCCGGTGATCTTTTGGTTACCGGTACGCAGCCCCCCCTCGGCTCGAGTTGTCCGCTCGGGTAAGCCAGGTCTAGAACAATACACCCAGGTTTTAAACCTAGAATAACTCACCCTCATGCTGGATCCCTAGTAGGAACGCTTATCTGCATCATGTGCATTTGACTTTGGAGACTCAACACAGGGATTGGGTCCGTCTAGGACAAATGTACCCGAAATAAAAAGACCATCCTGATGCATCCTACTTGCTACTTGTGCATTTATTTGCTTCGTATTTGCATGCTGACCGACTTTTGAATAATAGGAGAAAGTTTAAAAAAGAAAATAACAGTGTGAGGGCTAAGTTAGACAATCACCTGTTTTGAAAAACCAATGTCTAAATAGTACTGAAACTCTGCCGAAATTCTGAAGAAAAAAAAGAGAAAAATTTTGTTTTGAAGAAAAAAGAGAAAAGAAAAAAAAGAAAAGTTGGTTTTTGTTTTAAATTGCCGAACTACACCAGTTTGATTCTCACCGGATGTGGGATACGTAGGCAACCCCCATCGGGTCCAACTTCCTTTTTTACAAAAATAGCCCAAAAGGCATCAAATTTTTTTTACTTTGTTGGAAATAAGTAAGGTGAAGCCATTCTTGTCGAAAATAGCCAAATGTCCCCAAAAGGACGCCGGAAGGCTGTTTTTTGCAAGAACAACCACATTTGTCCTTTTTTTGACATTTTGGCCGGTTAGAAAGCACAGCCTTAAAATTTTCCCCCGGAAGTGCTAAAAGGCCATATTTGCAAAACCGGGTTTTATTTTTGAAATGAAAATTTGAAAAGAAAAGAGAGAAAAACAGTGTTAACTTTGTTTTTGAGTCAAATGAGTCTTGATTTTGCTCAATCACCCTAATAAATATGCAGAATGAGCACAAGTCAAAGTTTGCCAATAACAATCATAAACAAGATCCCTTTGGAGTTGCATATGTGGTGGGAGGATCTGGGCAAATCAGAGCAAGATAAGGTCAATCTACATCTGGGAGGCCTTACCGAGTTGTTGAAGATAAGGCCTAAAGGAGACATCATAAAGGCGTTGGTTACGTTTTGGGACCCAGCTCACAGCGTCTTGCATTTCTCGGATTTTGAACTCACACCCACCTTGGAAGAGGTAGCATGTTATATGGGAAGTACTGAAGGTCTGAGGCATAAGTATCTGATCGTTCCAAGAGCCGTTAACTCTCACAAATTCATGGATTTGCTAAAAATAAGCAAGGGAGTCCCGTACTCCGAGTTGGAGGATGGTTTTTCCACTCTACATTTTATATACTAGAGGTACGGGCATGTAGGAGGATTCAACAACCCGGAAAGTGGGGTTTGTAGCAAAGGGAACCGAGCAAAATGGGATGAGCATAGGCGTTTCGCTTTCATGGTAGCTTTCTTAGGCCTCGTGGTGTTTCCCCGGAAAGATGGGAATATCGATCTGCGGGTGGCTGGAGTCATCAAAGTCTTGATTACCAATGCCAAGAGCACCCTTACCCCTATGATAGTATCTGAGATATACCGAGCTCTCATAGCTTGTAAAGTTGGGGCAGATTTCTTCGAGGGATGCAGTCTGCTACTACAAATGTGGATGATCGAACACTTGTGTCACCGCCCTCAATATTTGAGTTGTGGGACCGCAGAGAAAAGTTGCGTTGAAGAGTTCGACACAAGGATTTCAGGGTTAAAGTTCCTAGAGGGGTTTGGATATTGGGTATTCCGCCTTCGCTCCGTCACTGCGAGGCAAATAGAATGGAAACTGGGTTGGCTTTTTGTTGAAGAAATTGTGTATATGCCCGCCACTGGTCCTTACTTCCTCCTAATAGGTCTTCGAGGCATTCAGCCTTACGGTCCATACCGGGTGATGAGACAGTTGGGAAGGTGTCAGGTGATGTACCCAAATGAAGATCTTAGTGTTTATGCAGTCGAGATTAGCTCCGACGGCCAATTTCATGAAGAAACAGTTCGTTCTATTTGGAATGAGTGCCAGTATTTGACAGCGAACACTCAAGTGCGTGACCTATCTAGAGGCGAGGTCTCACCTGCCTATCTTGCCTGGTATAGAAAGAATAATGCCACAAGGGCTGAACCTGAAAGACCAGCCAAAAAGCCTCACATTCAGGAATTCGTTGAGGCGTCGCAAGAACAGTGGGCTTGGTTGGACAAGGAGAATGAGTACAGGGCCACAATAGGAAAACTGGAAAAGCAAGTCAGGGATCTCTAATTCGCGAATGGTTTGCAAACCGCGGCGGATGAAGCTGAAAAGAAAAAGCTAGCCAAAGAAAATAAGGCCCTTCGAGCCCAGATTCGAGAAATGAAAACAGCAGCTGAAAATCCCGTCAAAAGTGCAAAGGATGAAAAGCTTATAAAGAACCTTAGGCAGAAAGTGGATGAGTATGGTTTTGATTTGAACAAAGCAGAGGGTGAACTAGCCAGGGCTCGAACAAAATTGGCTAAGAATGTGGAAGAACGAGCGCGCTTGGTTAAACAGTTAAAAGAGAAATATGACAGTGAAATTCTGGGGTTGAAGAAAAGGGTTACCATCTTTGAGAACAAAATGATCAAACAGGCAAAAGACTTTAAGGCAGAAAGGGAACACTGTTACGCAGTGATGGCACAATTAGAAGGAGATTTGCAATAACTTCAAGAACAGAATCATGTAGCCAAACAAACTTTGGAAGCCAGGGCCCAGCAAATTGGGCGTTTGTTGTAAGAAAAGGGTGTCATAAGAGAGAGAGAGAGAGTGTCAGAAGGATCGCCGACTACATCGCAATGAAATGTAGTAGTTGTGAGGATATGACTAGATCCATGTTCTTTGCCACCGCGATGACCTTTGTTCGCCAGGTAATGGAAGATCTCTACCACTTCCAAGGGGATTTAGCGCGTAAGCCCGTGGCGAGACCGAATGATGTCCCACGGGCCCCAGGGGTATTTGAGGCATTAATGTATTCATGATTTTCATTAGAGTCTGTTAGTCTATTTGCGAGTCTGTATTTTCTTTTCTTGGAGTCTGTTAGTTGGTTTTCGAGTTTGTTGTTTTCACCTTTCTATCAGAGTCTGTTGGTCTTGTTTTGAATCAGAGTCTGTTAATTTCCCTTTTTGAGTCTGTTAATTTTATTATTTGGTAGAATGAGTGGTTGTAATCAAAACTGTTTTATTTTATGAAATATTTTTTTAAAAATCCCAAAATATTTTGTTATTTATTTTATGCACTTATCCCAAGAACTACGCTTGGTCTGATTCATACAGGGTCATGATACGTAGGCAATCTCCATAGGATTCGACCATAACTAAAAGAAAGAAAAAAGATTGATAAAAAAAGATGAGGAAAAGAAAAAGAGAGGAAAAATAAGAGCGAAAAGAAAAGGAAGAGAGAAAATAAGAAACTGTGAGAAGGAAACAATGACAAAACAAGAGAGGGAAATGAGAGAATAAAACAAAGGGAAATCAAGCAAAGGAAGTCAAGAATGAAAAAGAAAAAGAAAAAAAAGAAAAAAAAGAGAGAGAAAAGAGAAGTTGCAAATGGAAATAAGGAAAAGTCGGGATGATGCAAGCAACTGATTAAATGCATAATAGAAACGTTTAACTGCATAGGTGCATTCATTCCTCAAATGTGCGGTTGTCTATCTGTTAAAGCCCTAATCGCTAACAAGTTTGTTATTGATGAAACCCCGTTCAGGCAGGTGGTTAGTTTGATTGGCATTCTGGCAACTCACTCCTACAACACCCGGTCTAAAAACAAGCTGAACATGGTCAATCAGGAACTTGAGGCAAGTATTGTCGATCCATCAAAATAGGTGGAAGAATCAGAGGTTAATCTGAAAGATGAGTTGTATAAACTGAAGCAGCAGATGGCTGAAATGTACCAAGCATGGGCAAAAGGGCACCCACCGCCAGTTTACCCCACCAACCCTGCTTTATCCCGCCATTGGCTCAGACCCAGGAACTTCCCACTGTGAACTCATCTCCGGCCTTTCCCTTATACCAACAATGCTATGGCACCACTTCCCATATATCACAAGCTCCACCACCCAAACAAGTCCCGTACTCTCCTCCACTAGTCACTCCTATTTTTGTGGCACCCTCACCTGCTGCATTACACCGATCCTCCAGTGATCCTCTGTTCCAGACTCACGACAACCAGTATTACCCCTCGGAGCTCACTTTCAAGCTTCCCTAACCCTATTCCTACACTCCTCATTTTGACCTCCCTGCGGAAACCAAAAAACCATCTAAAAATCCCGAACAGGAGGAGATGTTCAGGAAATTTAAAAGCCTGGAACAGTCATTCAGAGACATACGAGGGTTGGGAGGTCAAGTAAGTGCGGCTTACAAAGATCTATGTCTATTTCTAGATGTGCAATTGCCGGCGGGGTTTAAGATGTCCAAGTTTGATTTGTATGATGGGCACGGTGATCTAGTGGCGCATTTGAGAGGTTTCTGTAGCAAAATGAGGGGATCTGGCGGGAAAGATGAGTTGCTAATGGCATATTTCAGTCAAAGTCTGAGTGGTTCGGCGCTGGAGTGGTACACTCGGCAGGATCACGGAAGATAGTACACATGGGATGATATAGCCCACGCATTTGCTTGCCACTTCCAGTACAACCTCGAGATTATTCTGGATCGGCTGTCTTTGATGAAACTTGAGAAAAATCACAATGAGAGTTTCAGGGAGTATGGTTTTAGGTGGAGAGAGCATGCAACAAGGGTTGACCCTCCAATGAAAGAAAGTGAAATGGTGGATTATTTTCTGCAGGCTTTAGAACCTACGTATTACGGTCATCTGGTATCAGCTATAGGCAAGTCCTTCAATGAAGTGGTAAAGATGGGTGGTATGGTAGAAGAAGAGCTCAAGACAAACAAAATCATGAACTATTCGGCGATCAAGACAACCACTCAGACCATTCAAAGTGGAACTGGGGGAGCAATTGGAAAAAAGAAGAAAGATGATGTCTTAAAGATCGAGTCAGGAGCTTGGTTCGGACCTAGGGGCCCATCACATTACTATAACTAGCCTCGACCCCACCACCAAACCTACCCTCATACCCGATATAGCCCACCACAACACTACTACCCACCACCAAACCCCCATTTTTCTATCCACCACGCCCAAACATATAACCAACCTCCGGCCCACGCACAATGGAGTGTGCCAATCCTACAAAATACATATCCAGCTCCACAAAATGCCTATCCACCCCTAAGAGCCTAACGGAACCCTCTTGGATCAAGTTTCTGGCCCAACCAAGCATTTAAGAACAAGAGGTTGCAAAAGAAGAAAACCTTCACTCCATTGGGAGAATCCTATACCAGTTTGTTCCACAGGTTGAGACTATTGGGTATGCAGAGTCCGATCGAGCCAAAACTGCCAAACCCTCCCCCGAGGAATCTTGATCACTCTGTGAGTTGCGAATATTGTTCTGGTGCTCCGGAGCACGACATAGAGAAGTGCTGGCAATTGAAAATAGCTATTCAAGAGCTCATTGATACTAATCAGATTGAGGTCCAAGCTCTGGAGGCGCCCAATATCAACCAGAACCCGTTGCCGGCCCATCTCGAGACAAATATGATCGAGATAGTGCATAGGGGAGGGGATCCCAAGAAACCTGCACAGACCGTCATAATGATTCGGTCCAGTGAAGTCAGGCCTGTTAAAAAGCCAACAAGTGAGAAATTAGTGATCCGGTTGAGTGGGGCAAACAGTGAACCATCTGTAGTAGTCAAGAAGGGGACCCCAAGTGATATGGCAGTAAAACAAGAAAGAGCAAAAGTGGTTGTGCCAAGAGTGGAGAGCAAGCCTGTTGTAATCGTGGAGGGTGCCCGCACAGATCCTATCATTATCAAGCCGGTAAATCAATTACCGATAGTCAACAGCAAGGCGGTCCCGTGGAACTATGAACGAGTGACAGTGACTTACAAGGGGAAAGAGGTTAAAGAAGAAGTTTGTGAGACCCATAGTTTGACTCGATCGGGGAGATACTTTGCTCCCGAATAGTTGAGAAAAGCTAAGATCTCCAAAGACAACCCGGTGCTAGTGAAGAAAGCTGTGACTGAGGAAGAAGTAGAGGAATTCTTGAGAAAGATGAAAGTGAAGGACTATTACATTGTGGAGCAGTTGAGGAAGACACCGGCTCAGGTTTCACTATTGTCATTATTGATCCATTTAGACGAGCACCGTCGGGCTTTGATGAAGATCTTGAAGGAGGCCCATGTTCCTGACAAAATCTCAGTAAACCACTTAGAAAAGATAGATAACAAGATATTTGAGGTAAACAGAGTCACTTTTTCTGATGATGAATTGCCCGTGGAGGGTAGTGAGCACAATAGATCCCTATATCTTACGGTGAAATGCGAAGATTCCGTGGTTACTCGGGTACTGGTTGACAATGGTTCTAGTGCGAACATTTGCCCTCTCTCCACTTTGAACAAATTGAAGGTGGATGATGAAAGAATTCACAAGAACAGTATCTGCGTTCGGGGATTCGACGGTGGAGGGAAAGATTCAGTCGGGGATATAGTGCTTGAGCTTACAATAGGGCCAGTTGAATTTACCATGAAGTTCAAGGTGCTCGATGTGGCTGTTTCTTACAATCTGCTATTAGGTCGACCTTGGATTCATGCTGCAAAAGCGGTCCCGTCTACTCTGCATCAAATGGTCAAGTTTGAATGGGATAGACAGGAAATTGTTGTGCACGACAAAGACAATTTGTGTGTTCTTATTGATGTCATTATTCCGTTCATAGAGTTTGAAGACGACAAGGGGCTATGGGTTTATCAGGTTTTTAATACGGTATCGGTAGAAAATATTCCAAAAGGGAAGTGCGTTCCAACTCCGAGGGTAGCTGCTGCATCAGTCATGGTAGCCGTTGAAATGTTGAAAAATGATTTTGTACCGGGCAAAGGTTTGGGTGCATCTCTGCAAGCTATCGTACAACACGTGTCTCTCCCCCAAAACTTGGATACATTTGATTTGGGGTTCAAGCCCACAGTTGCGGACATAAAAAAAGCCAAAAAGTTGAAACAGAGGGCATGGGTCCTCCCAAAGCCCATCCCACGTGTCTCTAGATCATTTGTCAGGCCCGGTACCAAGAAACGCCCAGCAACAACAATTCCCAGTTCTGCGGTTGGTCCTGATAAGGAGTTGCTTGAAAGGTTTGAGAAATTATTCGATGAGGTGAGCATGGTGGAAGCTGGAGAGGGTTCTAGCAAGGCAGATGTGCAATTTGTTTGGCCCAGTGCAAAGATTAACAATTGGGAAGCTACTCCTCTCCCCACCAGGAAGGAGTTTTGGTAGTTTGCTTTGATTTTCTTTCAGTTTATCTGGATTATTTCAGGGTTGTAATTCAGATTCTATGTTCCGTCCGTTTGGATGTATAAACCTTGTTATCTTTAATTTCAATGAAATGCAATTTCCCTTTTTCCTCGTTCCTGATAGTTTTATTTTTTTGTTTTCTTTTATTCCTTGTACAATTCTTTTTATGTTGGTTTCAATAACATGACATGCACGAGGAATCTTCGGCCTATTCTTAAAAGCCAATCTAATTCTGAAATAGTAATTCAAGAAATAGAGTGTGATGATGAATCGGAATATGATGAGGATAAGGCCTTTGAAGAGATTAGTAAAGAATTAAGTCATTTTGAAGAAAAAACCAAGCCTAACCTAGGTGATACAGAAGCAATTAATTTAGGGGACCCAGATAATATCAGAGAAACTAAGATAAGTGTTCATCTTTAACCTTAACTCAGGGATGAGATAATTAAAGCATTACTTGAGTACAAAGACGTCTTTGCATGGTCATATGACGACATGTCGGGTTTAAGCACTGACTTGGTGGTTCACAAATTGCCCACTGACCCGGCATTCCCTCCTGTCAAGCAGAAGCTGAGGAAATTTAAGACTGACGTGAGTGTGAAGATCAAAGAAGAGGTCACCAAGCAGTTCGATGCAAAAGTCATTCGGGTCACTCGGTATCCCACTTGGTTAGCCAATATAGTACATGTGTCATAGAAGGATGGCAAGACCAGGGTGTGTGTTGATTACCGTGATCTCAACAAGGCGATCCCCAAGGACAACTTTCCACTACTAAATATCCACATTCTGGTTGACAATTATGCCAAACATGAGATTTGGTCCTTTGTGGATTGTTATGCGGGCTATAATCAGATCCTAATGGATGAGGAAGATGCAGAGAAGACAACATTCATCACGCCATGGGGAACATACTACTACAGGGTCATGCCTTTCGGTTTGAAAAATGTTGGGGAAACTTACATGAGGGCAGTGACAACTATATTCCACGACATGATACACAAGGAGATCGAGGTTTATGTCGATGATGTGATCGTAAAGTCCAAAAAGCAGTCTGACCATGTCAGAGATCTGAGGAAGTTCTTCCAAAGGCTTCGCAGGTACAATCTTAAGCTCAATCCTGCAAAATGCGCATTTGGTGTGCCATCTGGAAAATTGTTGGGATTCATAGTTAGCCGTCGAGGTATTGAACTGGACCCGTCAAAGATCAAAGCTATCCAAGAATTGTCATCCCCACGGAACAAAACTGAGGTGATGAGTTTATTGGGGAGGTTGAATTACATCAGCAGATTTATTGCTCAGCTTATAACAACTTGTGAGCCTATCTTCAAACTGTTGAAGAAAGATGTTGCGGTCAAGTGGACAGATGAGCGTCAAGAAGCATTTGATAAGATAAAGGGGTATTTGTCAAACCCACCTGTATTGGTGCCACCAGAACCGGGGAGACCTTTGATTCTATATTTGACGATTTTGGATAAGTCGTTTGGTTGCATGTTGGGTCAGTATGATATCACCAGAAGGAAAGAGCAGGCCATTTATTATCTCAGCAAGAAGTTCACATCTTACGAGGTTAAGTACACTCACCTGGAACGGACATGTTGCGCCCTAACTTGGGTGGCACAGAAGCTGAAGCATTATTTGTCATCTTACACTACTTACCTCATCTCTCGTTTGGATCCATTAAAGTATATCATTCAAAAGCCTATGCCCACAGGGAGGCTCGCAAAGTGGCAGATTTTGCTCACAAAATTTGACATCGTCTATGTGACCCGGACTGTGATGAAAGCCCAGGCATCGGCCGACCATTTGGCTGAGAACCCAGTGGATGAAGAATATGAGCCCTTGAAGACTTATTTCCCTGATGAAGAGGTAATACACATTGATGAGTTGGAACAAGTTGGAGAGCCAGGTTGGAAACTTTTCTTTGATGGAGCTGCTAACATGAAAGGCGTTGGGATAAGAGCTGTATTGATTTCTGAAACAGGACATCACTACCCTGTTACGGCTCAGCTTTATTTCTACTGTACTAACAACATGGCTGAATACGAGGCATGCATTTTGGGCTTGAGGTTAGCTGCAGACATGGGTGTCCAAGAAGTTTTGGTCTTGGGGGACTCGGACCTTCTGGTGCACCAGATTCAAGGGGAATGGGAAACACGAGATTTGAAATTCATACTGTACCGGCAATGTTTGCATAATCTTTGTCAATGGTTTCGATCAGTAGAGTTCAGGCATATTCCAAGGACCATAACGAAGTTGCTGATGCTTTGGCTACCTTGGCGTCAATGTTACATCATCTGGATAAGGCTTATGTTGACCTGTTGCATATTCAGGTCCATGATCAACATGCTTACTGTAATGTGGTGGAAGAAGAACTTGATGGTGAGCCTTGGTTTCATGATATCAAGGAATATATCAGGATGGGGGTGTATCCGGTACAAGCCACAGGTGATCAAAAGAGAACAATTCGGCGGTTGGCGAGCGGATTTTTCTTCAGCGGAGGGGTTTTGTACAAAAGGACTCCAAACTTCGATTGTTGAGATGCATAGATGCTAGACAGGCCACAACTATCATGACCAAAGTACATTCTAGAGTCTGTGGACCACACATGAGTGGGTACGTGCTGGTAAAGAATATTCTCCAAGCAGGTTATTATTGGCTCACTATAGAGCGAGATTGTATCAGTTTCGTGCGCAAATATCATCAGTACCAAGTGCATGGAGATTTGATTCATTCTCCACCATATGAATTGCACACAATGTCTGCACCATGGCCTTTTGTTGTGTGGGGCATGGATGTCAGTGGACCAATCGATCCAGCAGCGTCCAATGGGTACAGGTTTATTCTAGTGGCCATTGATTATTTCATCAAGTGGGTTGAAGCTAAAACTTTCAAGTTCGTGACCAAGAAAGCAGTGGTCAATTTTGTGCACTCAAATATCATTTGCCGGTTCGGGATCCCGAAGGTAATCATCACAGATAATGGTGCTAATCTCAACAGTCATTTGATGAAAGAGGTATGTCAACAGTTTAAGATCACGTATCGCAATTCCACCCCATATCACCCCAAGGTGAATGGAGCAATCGAGGCAGCCAACAAGAATATAAAGAAGATACTTCGGAAAATGGTAGAGGGTTCTAGACAGTGGCATGAAAAGCTGCCTTTTGCATTGTTGGATTATCGCACTACTGTTCGCACTTCAGTAGAGGCAACTCCTTATTTGTTGGTATATGGCACTGAGGCGGTGATACCTATGGAAATTGAAATCCCATCCCTTCGGATTGTCGCTGAGGCCGAAATTGATGACGATGAGTGGGTCAAAACTCACTTGGAACAGTTGAGTTTAATTGATGAGAAAAGACTAGCAACAATGTGTCATGACCAGTTGTATCAACAAAGAATGACAAGAGCATATAATAAGAAGGTACGTCCACGGAAGTTTGAAGTGGGTCAGTTAGTATTGAAACACATCCTTCCTCATCAGGCTGAAGCAAAAGGCAAGTTCGCCCCAAACTGGCAGGGGCCGTTCATCGTAGCTAGAGTGTTTTCCAATGGTGCTTTGTATTTAACAGCTATAGAAGGCAAGTGTGTAGAAATGGCCATCAATTTCGATGCGGTTAAGAGACATTATGTATGATTTCTTTGTTTAAGTTGTATTTGTTTGTACTTGGCATATTTTGAAGATTGGAATGACGAAGGTATTTTGTTCTGCTATCTAAACACTTTATCCTTTGTTCCCCCTTTGAGACTTGTTTATTTCTTTTCATACCTCTCTTTTGGAATCCGCAGCAAAGATCAGAAACACAAGAGTGAAAGACAAATAAAGGAAGAGAGAGAAAGGAAAAGAATGAAAAGAGAAAGAAAAAGAAGAAAAGAAAAAGAGAAAAAAGAAGAAGAGAAAAACAAGAAAAAAAGAAGATAACAAAACAACAAAAAAGAGAAAAAGAAAGTAAAAAGAGAAAGAAAAGAAAGAGAAAATCACAATAGCAAAGCAGTTTCTATGACATGAACTAAGTTCGACCTGATTCCTTTTAAGGATACGTAGGCAGCCTCACGGTTGGTCCCATCAAAACAAAAATCCAAAAGTCCCCAAGCAAAGAAACTGGGGCAGAAGTTGTGGTTGTTGCAAGAAATCGGATTCCAAAAGTTGTAATTTTGAACCCATTTGAATTGTTTTGAGCCTTTGATACCAATTCTTTCTAACCCTATCCAAAATCCTACATTACGGTCCAAAGAAAGACCTTCTGATCAGTCTTCGAGAGATGTCAAGTCGAGCAAGTAAAAGTGATTCTATCAGGGGCAACACTCTGGTCCAAGCAGGAAAATGAAAAATGAGAGAGTCTTATTGGTGAAAACCCTCACGAGCACCGTAGGACGATGGGAGCCGAGAGAAATCAAAATTGAGAGAGTCTTATTGGTGAAAACCCTCACGGGCACCGTAAGGCGACGAGAGACGAGAGAAATAAAAAATGAGAGAGTCTTATTGGTGAAAACCCTCACGGGCACCGTAAGGCGAAAGTGAGTTGAGAGATGAACAAATGAGAGAGGCTTGTTGGTAAAACCCTTCAGGGCACCGCAGGCCGAACAAGGTCAAGATTTTGGCGAAGAAGTCAGGTTATGGAAACTCCGAGGCAACAAAGTATGGCAATTGAAAGTTGATTGGTTGGACAGATTAGGCCGATTAATCCGAAATGCATGTCATGATCATCGGTACCAGCTGTTCCACTCAGATAAGTCTCTTTCCTTTTTACTTTTTAGAAAGTCATCTAGTTTTGGATTTTCTTTATCCTTAACTCTCGAGGTCATTGCATTTCATTTCTTTTGGGTTTCATTTCTCTAAGATGTTTCAATGTCAGTCTTGGTCAAGCAAAATAAGAAAGGATTTCAAAGCTTGCTACCAACTTCAAAAATTGCAAAGCACAGTGTGGCCAGAACATACCAAAGATAGCATGATGTAAAGTGGGATAAAATGCTAGCAAAAGATCCACCGATGGAATGATTTAGTAATTTCATGGGAAATGCAGAGGTTCAGTAAAATGGGTCAGAGGTGTAAAACAACAGTTCGGGTATAGAACACTCGGGTCGTCCGAGGTCATGTGGATTGAAAGATAGCCAGAAAGTCAAGAGGTTCAGAGCTAGTTCGGGAAGCCAGTCAAAACAAAGCACGACAGCGAGGAGACTTTCATCAAGAATGCCACAAACTAACTACCACATTTTAAACTGACAAGATTTTTCTTTGATTGAAACAAGGGTAGAAAGTTTCCGATTGTTCGGGGAAACCCTCCATAGGGGAAAATCAAGCACCAGACAGGTTTGATTTTGATTTTCAGGACCCTCCTGGAAAATGGGACCTAGTTTAAAAATTGAAACAATCATAAGTAGCAAAATCTAGCATAAATGTACCCCAAGGAATATAAGTTGGTTTCAAAGTTTGCATGTTTAAGAGAGGATCTAATTAAAAGTTGTCACGACTCTCTTGAATAATAGGACTTAGCTTTAAAATTTTCATTAGATAACAAGATTTAGCGTAAGTTTTGCTGTAGGGTAGTATAATTCAGCCGTAAAAGTTATCACTCTTAAGACAAGACTTGATTTTTGATTTTCAGGACCTCCTGGATAATGGGATGTAGCTTTAATACTTTCTTACCTTCAGAAGATATAACTTAGATCTAAAATTGTCGTTTAATTAAGAGTTGTCAGGACCCTCCTGGATAATGGGGTGAAGTTTTAAGATCGGCTTAGATAACAAGATGTAGCAAAAGTAATACCTTTAGGAGATATAATTTAGATTTAAAATTGTCGTGTAATTAGGAGCTGTCAAGACCCTCCTGGATAACGGGATTTAGCTTTCAAATTCTTAGAGATATTTGGTAACATGATTCAATTAACACTTACAGATGCGCCCAGCACCGAACTGGGGCAGAAAAATTTCTTTTGTTTTGTTTGTTTTGTTGTAATCAGGTTCGAAGGCAGCAGTTTCAGAGTAACAGTTCAAGTTTCGGTAATCAGGCGCCCACCTGGAGAGCAAGGGAATACAGTTCAAGTTTTGGCAATCAGGCGCCCACCTAGAGAGCACGGGAATACAATTCAAGTTCAGCAGTCAGGCGCCTACCTGGAGAGCACGAGAATACAATTCAAGTTCAGCAGTCAGGCGTCTACCTGGAGAGCATGGGAATACATTTCAAGTTCAGCAATCAGGCGCCCACCTGGAGAGCACGAGAATACATTTCAAGTTCAGCAGTCAGGCGCCCACTTGGAGAGCACGGGAATACAATTCAAGTTCAGCAGTCAGGTGCCCACTTGGAGAGCATGGGAATATAATTCAAGTTTAGTAGTCAGGCGTCCACTTGGAGAGCATGGGAATACATTTCAAGTTCAGCAATCAGGCGCCCACCTGGAAAGAACGGGAATACATTTCAAGTTCAGCAGTTAGGCGCCCACCTGGAGAGCACGGAAATACAATTCAGGTTCAGCAGTTAGGCGCCTACCTGGAGAGAATAGGAATACATTTCAAGTTCAGCAATCAGGCGCCCACCTGGAGAGCACGGGAATACAATTCAAGTTCAGCAGTCAGGCGCCCACCTAGAGAGCACGAGAATATAATTCAAGTTCAGCAGTCAGGCATCCGCCTGGAGAAAGGGAAAATATCTCAGATTACAATTTAAGTTGGCAACAAAGGGATTTCACCAGGAGAATACAAGTCAACAAGAACCACAAGATCAAGTTTGAAGATATAGACATGATTTTTATAATGCATAGATCATAGTCTAGTCTAGCTTCTTTTTATTTTGACATGGTGTAATAATGGGTTCAGTAAGCAATAGCAGCAGCAGTGAAATCACAGCTCATGGTAGTCCCAGCTACCAAAACTTTTTGAACTATACTGACCTGATTCCTTTATAGCCAAGTATATGTAGGCAACCTCAGAAGTAGGGTGCGGTCAAATCTTTCAAAAATGCTTCCCACGGAGTATTCAAACGGGCAAAAATCGTTCTTATATGCTCACTTTATCTTTGCACGAAAACTCTTCGTGTTTTCGAGCAAAGAGGGGCAGCTGTGAGCACGTGATTTTTTCCCTATATGAATTACTCCCACAAATTCAAAAAAAATAATTTCTTTCATTATTTGCAAATTTTGTAGATTTTCGTAGCATTTTTTGTTATTGTTTGCATTTGTCTGCGCATGTTTAATTTTGTTAAATTATGAAAAATACAAAAATATGTTGCATTTGCATTTAGGAGTTAATTTTGCATTTTTAAATCAAGTAGTAATTTAGTTGCCTTACAAAAATGAACAATCACAAAAAAATTGGTTTATTTTGCATTGTTCAATTTTTAGATTTGAATTTTGTTGGTTTTCCTTTAATTTGGTATTTAATTAGTTGTAATAATTATTATGGTTAATTAATTTAATTTTCTAGGATAATTTGGTTTAGGAATTAAGTTGGGTTTTGTTTCATTTTCATTTTTTGAAAAGAAAAGAATTTTTGAAAATAAGAATTGAAAAGGAAAAGAAGGATGAAAGTCAAGAATTCAGTTTTTGGGCCAATTTCACCCAAATTCGTTTAGGCCCAAGTTATTGTTCCCCTAGACCCGTCCAATCCGAGTCCAAACCCGCCAACCCAGGCCCAGACCCGCTCCAAAAAAATCGGTCCCCTCACCAAACAATCCAAACAACCCCGTTTCATTGGTTTAATCATAGCCGTTGGATTCCAATCATCCAACGGCTCAGAACTGGTTGTTTACTTACTATATAGCTGTCCTAAATGAGCCTACCCCCCCAAATCGACCCCCATCCTTCATCGTCTCCACGTTTAGAGACTAAGAAC
This sequence comes from Nicotiana sylvestris, assembly GCF_000393655.2. Lineage (NCBI taxonomy): Eukaryota > Viridiplantae > Streptophyta > Magnoliopsida > Solanales > Solanaceae > Nicotiana > Nicotiana sylvestris. Next base: position 149,143,080 of record NC_091059.1, on the reverse strand, counting down.
CCTAGAGCGCTGCCCTAATATTCCAGCCGCCTCCACCGGCAACGACTATTCCAATCACCTCCATTTTCACACCCCAGGACCCTTTCACCTCCCTCTTTCCAAATCTCTGATCAGCTACCCTTGAATCCCTCTAGCTTGGCTCGAATGTTAGATCAAAAAATCAGAGCGAAAGCCTAACTTCCCCAAATCACTCAAAAATCAAATTCCGTTGTCTTTGACCCTCCTTCATCGTGATTTCATGGTCGATTTCCCAAAAACCCTTGCCATCAACCGCAAGTCATGAATCCACAATAAGTCAGAAGTCTTCGAGTGGTGTTCAAGCTTCGGACTAGCCGGAAATACAGGCTGATTAGTTTTTCTTGGCAAGAACAAATAATTAATCTCAATTTCCGATCATTTCGAGACAGTTCCGGCCCATGGTTTCAATTCAATGGGATTTGACCCCCCTAATTCTATTCTCAGGTACAGCTTTGTTCCTTTATGGTTCTGAGAGTTGCATTCTTCTTCTCTTTCTTTAGGTTTCTCTTCCATGTTTAAGTTTACTTTTGTTCTGCCGAAGCTGGCTTGGTGTAGTTGAGTTCATGTTTGTTCTTCTCTTCTTTCATTTGTGTCTTTAGGTTTCAGTATTATTAACCACTAGATTGTTGAGTTGTCAGGCATTTGTATCAATTAAATTAGGTGCTTAAAGATGTTAAAATCATGATAGTCTAATTGAAATTGGTTTTGCGGATGTTTCTTCTATTAATATGTTTAGCTTAAATGGTTCTGTGAAGTTCATGTTTGCCTGGGTTCATTATATAATTGGTTCATTTTAAGTTTGTTTTCGAACTTTAAAGTTGTTCAAAGTTTCTGGGATTGTGAATTTGTCTTGATCTGATTAGGTGCCATTTGTTTTGATTAGTCTTGTTTGTCAATCTTTAGGGATTTATAGGGGGTTAGTTGTAAGTATAGAAACTTAAAGGGGTTATAAAGGTTGGCCAGGGGGCTGTAATAATCAGGCTGCCTAGGGTCAAATTAGGAAATCTAGGTGAGGGAATCTGTAGAAACTGAATAGTAAGCTTCCAGGAAAGGGGGTCTGGGACTATTTTGAAATTCTGAATTTTACATTAGGGGTATATAAGCAAAAACCAAAATATGAAAAGGGTAGAAGTGAAAAACTTAGTTCATTTTAAGCTGCCCTAGTGCCTTGCCTATAAAAGCACTATTCCCTTGTCATTCAAGGCAGACCTTAGAAGATAAAAATGGAGAAAAACTGAAATAGCTGAGTATTTTGGATTGAATTCGAAAATAACACTGAAAATGCTGGATTCTCTTTGTTAAAATTGCTCAAACCTCACTTGGTTTCAACTCCCCGATCTTCTGTGTTAGTTCAAAATTTCTGAAAAAAGTTTTCAAGTCTTTACACCTAGTTATAAATGCCTTGAATTTGGGGTTTCAAGATGTGGTTTTAAGCTTGCTATTGGGGTTACTGTTGCACTGCTTGGGTCTGAATTGACTTCAGCCACTGCTGGTTACTGATTCTTCACTTCCTTGGTTTCTCTTTTATTCCTAGGTATGCACTGACTCTTGAATGTGACATATAAGGTACAAATGTGAAAGCCATGTAATCAAATTGAAGAGAAATAACAAACGCTAGCTTTTTGTTGTCAAATAACTGTTGAGTTCATTATATTTTGTCCATGTGTCCTCCAATTTAGTTTCACTATGTTTATTTCATTCATGTTGTTAGTGTTATATTTCGTTTTGAGGTTTGCATTTGGGGTTTGTTTGAATGCTGTTCAGGTTTGAGAATGTCTTTAGGCTTAAGATGATATGTATAAGTTGAAAATTATGATTCCTCTAGTCTGATTTGGTTAAGTCTTGTTGAACTTTGGAGGTATTCTTTTATAGTCGTATTTAAGTATCTATCATATTGGTTCTTTCATGTATTTCTCCTTAGCAAATCTGATATGCTCTGTTTTTCCCATATACTAGCTTCTTGCATGCTAGATTGTTTTCCATGGTCTGCAGAATAGCTTAGCCACTTCAGTTCTGGTATCCTGCCTTGCACTACCCATGTGTGAATGACTTGAAATTTATAAAGGCTGTCAAAGGAATGTTGGGTTTAATCTCAAACTTGAGAGTTCTCAGATTAGCTTCATTCTTTACATCGTGTCGTTTTCTTTTCGAGGAAATAATTAAAAGCATATGATTCCATTAAAATGTGTTATCCTGAATGGAATTCAGATTTGCTTATTTAATAATCTCATGAGGTATTGTCGGTTATTGAATGCATTGGAATGAGGTTTAACCAAGTGTAGAATCTCACACAATTACTGTTGTTGAATCAGTCATAGGATTACTTCGAATAGGATAGCTCGACGCCCAGGTTTCCCTTCTGTGAGCTACAGGGATTCGATTGGACGGTCTTGTATTCGCAGCCTGTTTGGGCCTGTGATTCGATCCCACTCTCACTTGAAATGGGCGTTCCGTTCAAGTAATTGGGTTTGTCTTAGTTTAGACTCCCTCCTAAATTGAATCATGATTTATTTTAATGTCAGCTTTCCTAGTTAAACGAGTTTGGATGGAGTCACTCGCCTGAAGTAAGAATTCAAATTCCCATGGTGTTTAACTAATTGGATTTCACTAAATAGATTGGAGGTGTGATATATTAGGTAACACAAAAAGTTTATGGCCCTCCTAAATCTAGTTTGAATACCCTTTAAAATTAGAATTGAGGTGCGCCATACCAAACAAAATGACAATTGCGTGGCCCTCTCTTAATTATTTCTTTTAAAATTCTTGGAACTCGAGGCGCTCCATTTAGCGAATTTTTCATGGCCCTCGCAAAGTTAAAAATATGGAGTTGCTTTAGGCGCGTTATTTTAATAATTTGCCTTCCTAAACTCGGGTGCGCATTTATGTGACCCAAATCCAAATCTCAACAATGTTAGATAAAATATGTCAAGGACCGCGGGGGCATTTATGTGACGTGGTTCGAGATGTATTTTAAATGACGTTGCAATCTTCCTTTAAAAATAAATAAAAGCAGTTATAGAGTTAAAACTGAACCATAGGATAAAACATGTATTAAAATCAGATAATTGATCCAATTATAACAGTTGAGCGACCGTGCTAGAACCACGAAACTCGGAAATGCCTAACACCTTCTCCCGGGTTAACAGAATTCCTTACTTGGATTTCTGTGTTCGCGGACTGTAATACAGAGTCAATATTTTCCTCGATTCGGGATTTGAACTGATGACTTAGGACACCGTAAAATTATCCCAAGTGGCGACTCTGAATTTTTAATAGAATGATCCCGTTTCGATTGTCACTTTAAGTTGGAAAAAACTCCCTTATATACTCCCTTCCAGGGGTGTAGGTAAAAAGGAGGTGTGATAATAGATAAAGGGTATTGTGTCTGAACGTAGAAGAGGTATTTTCTGTTATAAGGGTGACAAAGAAATTGTTTAGTCAATAAGCAAGCAGTGTCTTTCAAGGTGAAATCAAAGTTATCATGACAAGTGAAGGAGCAATCATCGCAAAGTCAAGGCCACAAACCAACCACCATGTTTAAACTCACAAGTTTTCTTTGTCTGAAACAGGGACGGAAGCTATGTTCATATCAAAGCTTGGAAGCTTGAAACTTTCAGGTGTAATGCCCCAATTTTGCCTACACAAAGGCTATTGAGAAGATCACAAATCACCCCTAAGAGAAACAGTGCCTAGTCTAGGTTTTCAAGTTATATTTTATTGTAGGAGATGCACTTCCTAAAGTGAGAGTTCATTCATAGGATACACACTTCCTAGTTTGAGTCATTGAAGTTACACCTTTAGGAGATGCACTTCCTAAATTGAGAGTTCATTCATAGGAGACGCACTTCCTAGTTTGAGTCATTGATGTTTCACCCCTAGGAGACGCATTTCCTAGTCTGGGTCTTTCAAGTTATATTTTGTTTTAGAAGATGCACTTCCTAAATTGAGAGTTCATTCATAGGAGACGCACTTCCTAGTTTGAGACATTTAAGTTCGGCCATAGGTGACGCACTTCCTAAATTGAGAGTTCATTCATAGGAGACACACTTCCTAGTTTGAGTCATTGATGTTTCGCCCTTAGGAGATGCACTTCCTAGTCTGGGTCTTTCAAGTTATATTTTATTTTAGGAGACACACTTCCTAAATTGAGAGTTCATTCATAGGAGACGCACTTCCTAGTTTGAGTCATTGAAGTTTCACTCATAAGAGATGCACTTCCTAAATTGAGAGTTCATTCATAGGAGATGCACTTCCTAGTTTGAGTCATTGAAGTTACACCTTTAGGAGACGCACTTCCTAAATTGAGAGTCCATTCATAGGGGACGCACACTTCCTAGTTTGAATCATTGAAATTTTACCCCTAGGAGACGCACTTCTTAGTCTGGGTCTTTCAGGATACACCTATAGTAGACGCACTTCCTAGTCTGGTTTATTGAAGTTTTACCTGTAGGAGACGCACTTCCTAATCAAGGTCTTTCAAGTTATTCTTTTAGGAGACGCGCTTCCTAAATTGAGAGTTCATTCATAGGAGATGCACTTCCTAGTTTGGTTCATTCAAGTTTCACCCCTAAGAGACGCACTTCCCAGTTTGGTTCATTTAGGTTTTATTTTTAGCAGGCGCATTTGCTAGTCAAAGTTTTTTGGTTTTACTCATAGGAGACGCACATCCTAGTCTAGTCTTTAGTTTACTCTCATCATGGCATCAATAGTATAAGTGGTTTACAATTTTTCTAACAACTCACAAATCTTCCTAGTGCAAACTGGGGCAGAAAATTTTGTTTGTTTTATTTGTTTTGGTTGTAGGCACCCACATGGAAAACAAGGGAACACAAAATGTTTCAGCAATCAGGAGCCCACCTGGAGAACAAGGGAAGACAGTTCAAGTTTCAAGGGAAAACAATTCAAGTTTTAGAGGAAAGGAATACAATTCAAATGTTGGTAATCAGGTGCCCACATGAAGAACAAAGGGAAAGCAACAACGTTCAAAAGAGTTCAGCAATCAGGAGCCCACCTGGAGAGTAAAGGAAAGCAGCAAGGTTCAAAGGAGTTCAGCAATCAGGAGCCCACCTGAAGAACAAAGGGAAGCAGTTCAAGTTTCGAGGAAAAGCAGCGCAAGTGTTGGTAATCAGGAGCCCACCTGGAGAACAAAGGAAAGCAATAATGTTCAAAGGAAGACAACAATCAGAAACCCACCTGGAGAACAAAGGGTAAGCAGCAAGTTTCGAAAGAAGATAGGTCGAGTATTGACAATCAGGCACCTACCTGGAGAATAAGAGAATTCACTTCAGAATGCAATTCAAGTCAACAACAAAAGAAGCTCGCGGCAAGAATGCGAGTCAACAGTCCGAGGTGATCAACAAAAGTTAGTCACAATAAAGAAAAATAACAAAAGAGAAAGGCAAGAAGTTAATCCAAATACAGAAGTTGATGAAAGATGTGGGCTGCTCAAAACATGGCCGAGGACACAAGCACTGCATGCCTTCTCCTGATACAAAAAGCTGAAGAAGAATGAACTAGCATCTGCAACTAGCAAGCGTCAAGGTTCAAATCTAAAGTCTACATGAAGAACCACTCAAGACTCAAGATCAAGCTTCAGAATACTTATAGATAGGAATCTTGTAACTCGTAGTTAACAGGCTTAGCTAGTCTTTTTTCATGTTTTGATTTTTGATGTAATAACAGGACTGCGAATCGGAACCTCGGCAGAACGGCACCTCGACCGGCTCTTCACCTCGGTATACTCCATCATCTCACTAACCTCTGAACTACACGTGGCCTGATTCCTTTATAGCCAAGGATATGTAGGCAACTCAGATACTAGGGATCGGTTACATTCTCATTTTTCTCTTAGCTTTAGTCTCTCCAAATAAAGGTCGGGTCAAAAAACCTGTCTAGTCGTTCTTTGTCTGAAAACTCTTCGCGTTTCCAGTCAAAGAGGGGCAACTGTAGACCTGTGATTTTTGACCCTCCCCAAGATTTTTTATATTTAACCTGTAAATATTTAATTTAGGCCTAATATAGCTATTTCAACTCATTTTTTCTCTTTTACTTTTATTTTATTACAAGAAAACGAAAATTACAAAAAATAGGTTCATTAATATTTTATGGTCATTTTTAACCTTGAAAAAATACCACAAATAGTTTTGTTTTAATGGTCAGTCTTATTTTAATAATTATTTTTATTTAACTAGGGCTAATTAATATTTTTAGTTAATTAAGCTAATTTTAAGCATAGCTAGTCATAAATGCCCAAGTTTCTAACCCATTCCTTAAGTCCAATACCCATTAAGCTAATCATAGGGACATTTGTAGACTCTTCTTTGGAACAAAAAATAAATAAAAAGACCCTAAGGAACTAAGAGCAATTAGCACAAAAATACACATTTAGACCTATACCTGTATGATAGGGGTAACGCCTAATCAGCTAGAATACACGAAACACACAAAAATGACCCCTGAAAATGAGCAACCGAAAAAATGAAATCCGCCGCAGACCATAAAAAAGACCCCACCCCCCAGTCATCGTCTTCTTCAATTTCCCCACCGCTCAGCTTCTTCTTGAACCAGTACCGACCACCCCACTGTTTCGATCTTCTTCTTCAAAGAGATACAACGGCAGAAGACCAAAATAGCATCCACCTTCCTGTCCTTCGTCTTCTTCAGCAGCGAACGAGAACCAGGGACCTTCAGATGTTTCCTTCATCTGATTTTGCTTCTTCTTCATTTTGAATACACACACACACACAGAAACCAACAAACGACCTCATCCTCTAAAACCAGCTGACCCTTCTTCATCATCTCCTTCAGCTTACAACACCCAAAACCAGTCACAACATGGTCATTGTAGAGGTCGCCGATGAGATTGCCGCTTGACAGTTCCGTTTCTGGTCAGAAGTTGCCAGCCAAATTTCTGCATTTGAGGTTTGTTCGTTGCTTCAATTTGGTTTGTTTTTTTTGCTCGATTTGATAGTTGTCCCTAATGGAACTGTAGAGCCGAGTTTTGTACCCGTCGATTTGATATTGAGAATGAGTTTCGGCTAAACAGGTCCCTTTTCCACTCTTTTGTTCTTTATTTGATTACACTCGGGGCAAATCGATTATTGTTTGGATTGCGTCGTTAGCGATTTCTGAAAGTATGTTTAATTTTTTTTTTCATTTAGTATTATGTTATGTTCCCTTTGTGTCTTATTTCCTAGCAAATTCCTGTTTGAATGAGTTTGGATTGCATAATTTCTGGATTACAATGACTCGATTGGCTTTATATTTCATGATGATGCAAAGGAACTAGACAGAGGTGCCAAGAATCGTTATTATATGTAGTTCTGTTATTACAATAGAAATTGTTCTGCTTATTGTACTATGATCTTTCTTGTATAAACATTCCTCCAGAAATAGGGTATTGCAGGTGGAAGCTAGACTTCATATCCTTTACAAACACAAAAACCTTTGAGGATTTAAAAAGACGAAAAACAATATCACCATTCCTTGAGTTATCTTCCCATTTTTGTTTCTTTTAATACAATCTGGTGCACCTTGAGGCAAAGGTGTTTATCCTTGATTCTTGAAAAGGAAATGATCTGGTTATAGACGATATCCTTAGCAGTGATCCCATTGATGAAGTCTGATGAGCGAATCCTTGATGTACTGAACAAGCAGCTTGTCTACGTCGTGGAGCTTAAGATAATCAAGCAATATTAAGACTTAATATCCCAAAAGAAAATTTAAAGCGGTTAGAAAGTTAAAAATGCACATATGCTTAAAATGTGTAATTAAATCAAATAAATAGGCCAATAATAACAGTTGAGCGACCGTGCTAAAACACGAAACTCGGGAATGCCTAACACCTTCTCCTGGGTTAACAGAATTTCTTACCCAGATTTCTGTGTTCGCGGACTGTCAAACAGATTCAATCTTTCCTCGATTCGGGATTCTAAACCGGTGACTTGGGACACCATTAATTATCCCAAGTGGCGACTCTGAATAAATAAATAAATCCCCTTTCAATTGTCACTTAAATTGAAAAAAACTCCCGTATACCCTCTCGGGTGTAGGAAAAAGGAGGTGTGACAGCTCAGCTGTAGACATGTGATTTTTGACCCTCTCCAAGATTTTTTATATTTTAGCATGTAAATATTTAATTTAGGCCTAATATAGCTATTTCAACTGTTTCGATCTTCTTCTTCAAAGAGATACAACGACAGAAGACCAAAATAACATCCACCTCTCTGTCCTCCGTCTTCTTCAGCAACGAACGAGAACCAGGGGACCTTCAAACGTTTCCTCCATCTGATTTTGCTTCTTCTTCATTCTGAATACACACACACATAGAAACCAACAAACAACCTCATCCTCTGAAACCAGCTGACCCTTCTTTATCATCTCCTTCAGCTTACAGCACTCCAAAACCAGTCACAAACATGGTCACTGTCGAGGTCACTGGTGAGATTGCCTCTTGACAGTTCTGTTTCTGGTCAGAGGTTGCTGGCCAAATTTCTGCGTTTGAGGTTTGTTCGTCGCTTTGATTTGGTTCGTGGTTTTTGCTCGATTTGATAGCTATCCCTAATCGAACTGTGGAGCCGAGTTTTGTATCCATCGATTTGATATTGAGATTGAGTTTCAGCTAAACAGGTCCCATTTCCACTCTTTTGTTCTTTATTTGATTACACTCGGGGCAAATCGATTATTGTTTGGATTGCGTCGTTAGTGATTTCTGAAAGTTTTTATTGATTTTTTTCATTTAGTATTATGTTATGTTCCCTTTGTGTCTTATTTCCTAGCAAATCCCTGTTTGAATGAGTTTGGAGTGCATAATTTCTGGATTACAATGACTCGATTGGCTTTATATTTCATGATGATGCCAAGGAACTAGACAGAGGTGCCAAGAATCGTTATTCTATGTAGTTATGTTATTACAATAGAAATTGTTCTGCTTATTGTACTATGATCTTTCTTTTATAAACATTCCTCCAGAAATAGGGTATTGCAGGTGGAAGCTAGACTTCATATCCTTTACAAACACAAAAACCTTTGAGGATTTAAAAAGACGAAAAACAATATCACCATTCCTTGAGTTATCTTCCCATTTTTGTTTCTTTTAATACAATCTGGTGCACCTTGAGGCAAAGGTTTTTATCATTGATTCTTGAAAAGGAAATAATCAGGTTATAGACGATATCCTTAGCAGTGATCCCAATGATGAAGTCTGCATGAGCGAAATCCTTGATGTACTGAACAAGCAGCTTGTCTACGTCGTGCAGCTTAAGATAATCAAGCAATGTTAAGACTTAATATCCCACAAATTTGGGTGTGCATTTCATGTGACCTGACTTCAATTCTCAACAAGGTTAAATAGAACGTGTCGTGACCACGGGTGCATTTCATGTAGCGTGGTTTACGATGTATTTTTAAATAACTTTGAATTTTTCTAAAATAATTAAAAGCGGTTAGAAAATTAAAAATGCACATAGGCTTAAAATGTGTAATTAAATCAAATAAATAGGCCAATAATAATAGTTGAGCGATCATGCTAAAACCACGGAACTCGGGAATGCCTAACACCTTCTCCTGGGTTAAAAGAATTTCTTACCCGGATTTCTGTATTCGCGGACTGTCAAACAGAGTCAATCTTTCCTCGATTCGGGATTCTAAACCGGTGACTTGGGATACCAATAATTATCCCAAGTGGCGACTCTGAATAAATAAATAAATCCCCTTTCGATTGTCACTTAAATTGGAAAAAACTCCCGTATACCCTCTGCGAGTGTAGGAAAAAGGAGGTGTGACAGCTCTGGCGACTCTGCTGGGGACAAGAACCCAGAATCTCTGGTTCAGGATTCAAAAATTTGAGCTTGGAATAATTGTTATATTTGGCTTTATTTATTATCTGGTTTTATGACATGTTTGGGCCTAATGTGCTAAATGTTGCTTTTTACCGCTTTGATATTGTTTGGACTGTATATAAATTGTTTCGAAACCCTCCTCTCTCTGAGTCTTCTAAATCATCTGGGAAGTGTGCACTTCGTGTGACTTCTTTTCTGTTAGAGTCATATCCCAATTTTAGAATGAGGTTCGGACAAGTTGCAAAGCCGGTGAAGCTTCTGTATTCCCGGTACGCTTCCCCCCCTCGGCTCGAGCTGTCCGCTTGGGTTAGCCAGGTCTAGAACAAATAATCCTAGGTTTTTAAACCTAGAATAGCATAGTCTCATGTCGGATCCCTAGTAGGAACGTTTGTTTGCATCATGTGCATTTGACTTTGGGGACTCAACACATGGGTTGGGTCCGTCTAGGTCAGGCGTACCTAAAAAATAAAAGATCATCCGGATGCATCTTACGTGCTACATATTGCAATCTTCAAGGGTAAAAGGGTCATTTGGCGGACCAATGATAGTTGAGGGGAAATGAAAAAAAAAGCAAAAAAAGAGAGGGTGGAGTGTGAAAAATAGAGCAAGTAGAGCCCGATTATGTTTTCTTTCACATTTTTGTTAAGAAAAAAAACATGAAAAATTCAAAAAAAAAAAGATTTTTGCACTTTTTCATTATTTTCCGAAAATAAAAAAAAATTAAAAAAAGAAAAGAAAAGAAAATCCAAAAAGAGCTTACATGTTTCATCATTTTTCAAAAAAAAAAAAGACAAAAAAAACATATTTTTCTTTGAATTAGTTGTTGTTTTTTTTAATTCCCACCCGTATCCAATGCCCGAACTACGCATACCTGATTCTCGTCTTTCGGGGCGGGATACGTAGGCAACCCACATAGGGTCAGATCTTCCTAGTGAGTTTAGGTTCTTGTCTTTGCGGGGTCTTAGCCAAATTTTGCACTTCTAGCCACCTTTTAGCCACATAGGTTAATTTTAGAAAAATAGTCACAATCATGTCTTGCATGTGTCCAACAGGAAGGGTTATTGTCTCACATAGCGTTCTAGGTCTTTAACTTTATTTGATCTTAATTTTCTTATATAGGTATGGATTTACTTACCGGAGTTTGAGCATGACAGAGCCCCAGGACCATTTAGTCAGGATCGCTCGTTCAGGAATAGATTAAAAGGAGATTTTCTTTTCTTGTTTATGTTTTGAGTCTGTTTTCCTTTTTATGTCGTCTTTTGCCTTCTAGTTTGGTATAGTAATGTCGAGTTTTTTTATTATTATTATTGTACTTTCTATTTTGCATTTGAAAAAGTGTGTTATAAATCAAAACTCCAAAAAAAAAGAGATGTTACATTTTATATTTCCGTTAGAAGTTTTTTTTACAGTACTAATTCTAGGAATAGGAAAATAAAATCATTTGAGGTGATTAGAAATAAAAAAAAAATTATATTGCCTTTAGTACATTAAGACTTAAAATTCAAAAAAAAAAGAATTTTCTTTTAGTACCTCTTTAAAAGTTTTCTTTAAGATTTTAGTTCCAAAAATCCAAAAAAAAAAATTCTTTTTATTTCTACTAGAATTTTAGGATATTGTACATAGAAGAAGAAAAAACGTACTTTATCTTTTGTTTATCTTTAAAGTGTTTTTCTTAGGTAATCAAAAACTGAAATTCAAAAATATTTTTTATCTTGTTTATTTCTCGTTTCGAAATCTTTCTTCAGGGATATCAAATGAAAATTCAAAATATTTTTCTTTGGTTTATTGTTTAGATTTTCTTCCTAAAAAAATCAAAAAAAATATTTTTCTCTTGTAGGGTTTTATTTCCTTAATAATTTCCCATAGAGTATTTGTTTCAAAAAGAAAAAAAAGGGAGAAAAAATATATGCTCGTTAAACTTGAGTTTAGAATAGATTATAGAACATTAAGTCTAGAAAATTAAAAAAAAAGGATTTGCTACTTTTATTTCTCTTTTCTCATTAGAGTAGCCATTAAGGTAAAAAGAAAAAAAAAGAAAAAGAAAATGAGAACGTTAGTTTGTTTACTTTATTCTCGTTATTCCCGAACTACGCAAAGATCTGATTCATGCGGTGTCATGATACGTAGGCAACCTACATAGGGTTCGATCGAATTATTTTTTTCATTATTCAAAGAAAAAGGAAAAGAAGAAAAAAAGAGAAAAAAGGAAAAAAGGGAGAATGAAACAAAAAAAAGAGGGTGAAATTTGGGGATGTGAGAAATGAGAGGAAAGAGAAGAGTGATAATTAAAAAAAAGGAAGAAAAATGAGCAAGAAGTGCTAGAAAAGCAAAGAAAAGAGAAGATTGAGATGAACAAATTGGGATGATGCCAGCTGACCTTCGTACCCTCGAAGTCATTTTAGAACCGATAACTGCAACTAGGTGCATTGCACATAAAGTGAGATTATCTTATGTTAAATGCCCCAACGCTAACGTGATGGCCTCATTTTGTTATATTCATAGCAGAAGGGTGGTTGGTTTGTGATTTTTAAAGTGATAACTCCTCTCTACAACATAAAGTCAAAAGGCAATGGCGGACAACAACAGAATTGAGTTGGTTGATACCAGTGCTCGAAAGCAGTTGATTGAACAGGATACTGGGTTGGCTGATGAGGTAAGGATGTTAAGACAACACATGACGGACATGTATCAGGCTTAGATAACTGGGAAGGTACCACCCCGCCACCACCTAGCTTCCTAGATGCTACCCTTACCCAAACTCCGGTCATAGTGCCAGATGATTCCCCATACTCTCCAGATTTTCCCGCTTATCACAACTTTCCCAACCACCCTAGTAGCTCCATCACTCGTCCTCCAATTATATTTCCCCAAAATTGATCTCCTGTCACATCCACTATCCCCGATAATGAATACCCACTCAAAGCTCATGATACCCAATATTACCCCTCAGAAGTTGCCCACAAGGTTCCCAACTCATGCAAGCAGAGCCCTCGGAATAAGCCTCATGCAGAAAATGAAAAGTTCGCAGAAAATGAAAAGTAAAGCTGAAAGGGTCTAAAACGCAAAAGCTTAATCTATATGGTGGACGTAGAGATCCAGTAGCCCATGTGAGAGGTTACTGCAGTGAAATGAGAAGTGTTGGCAGGAAAGATAATTTGTTGATGGTGTATTTCAGTGAGAGCTTGATTGAGGCAGCCTTGCAATGGTATACTCGTCAAGATGTCAATAAGTGGCATACATAGGATGACATGGCTCAAGATTTTGTTCGAAACTTTCAATACAATCTAGACATTATCCCAGACCGCTCCTCCCTATCTAAAATGGAAAAGAAGCCGGAGAAAAGTTTTAGGGAGTTTGGGCTCAGATGGAGGGAGCAAGCTGATTGAATCAGCCCCCCGATTGGTGAAGAAGAAATGGTTGAGCTTTTCCTACAAGCTCAGGGGCCCACCTACTTCAGTCATTTGATTCCGACCTTGGGTAAACCTTTCAATGATGTGGTAAAAATGGGGGAGATGGTAGAAGAGGAAATCAAGTCAGGCAAAATCATGAGTCATTCGACATTGAAAGATACTACGGAAGACATTCAGAACATCCCAGTAAGTTTGGGTGGAAGAAAGAGAAATAGAAAAGATGATCTACTGGGCATTCCTGCTTAACGCTTTCAGCCTCGACATTGACCCCATGAATCTCCTTATGCACCAGATGATCCTCCCCAATGCTACTTCTCTCCACGTAACCCCCAAATTCGTACATCACTTTCCCAGTACCCTATCCATAATACACCACCATATGCTCCACGCCCACGAGGCTCGCGATGGCCCGCACCACTTTCCCAAATGTCTTACCCGCTTCCTCAAGCATATCATCCACTTGCCCGCAAAAGGTTCCAACTAAGGCCAGAATACAAACTGAAAAGAATGCTGAAAAAAGAAAAGGCTTTCACCCCTATTGGAGAATCATATGCCAGTTTGTTCCAAAGGTTGAGGCAATTGGACATGTTAAAGCCGATTCAGATAAAAATGTCAAACCCTCTGCCAAAGAAGTTTGATTTTTCTCAAAAGTGTGCATATTGCTCTGATGCCCCGGGTCACAGTACAGAAAAGTGTTGGCACTTGAAAAATGCAATTCAGAAGCTTATTGATGCAGGTGACATTGTCGTGCAAAATCCAGATGCAGTAGACACTTGCCAAAGTCCATCGCATGTTCATAATGAGACGCATATGGTGGGCATGATTTGTTTTGAAAAAGAATATGAGAATTATTCTGAGATCCTTAGAGCTCCACGTGCTGTGAAGCTTTCAGTGCTATTAGAGTTTGATCTTAAGAACGAGCCGGCAAAAGGGACCCAAACGCAATGTGCTAAAGTTAATGTGATAGAGACTTATGAAGGTCCTAGTAATGTTGATGCGAAACTCAGTGGCTAAGATGTCGTGTTTGGTAATTGGAAAGAAGCTCCATTCTTGGATTGGCCCGGGGAGGAGTTCTAGTGGTTTATTTTGTTTTTATTTCTGTTATCCGGGTTATTTTCAGGGTTGTAATCCGGATATTATCTTATGACTCAAACCCTTATATCCTTTTATTTTGCCTAGTTTTGTTTAGTCGTAGTAGCTCGTTTAGTGTTGTCTGGTTTTGTTCTAAGGTTGTACCCCAGTTTATTCTGCTTGTCTTGTTGTCCAAACCCTTTTCACCGTCTGTGTAATGCAATTTCCTGTTTTCTGTTATTTCTGGCCATTTTTTGTTTAGTTCTCTTCTCCTTTTATAGTTTTTCTTCTCATGCTAGATCTAATGGCATGACATGCACGCATAATTCTAGGCATGGTTCTAAAGTTAGTTTAATCATGAAGCAATGAAATAATTTTGAAAATGATAGGGACATTTGAGGGAAATAAGTACAGATTTAGACATTTTAAGATCATTTGAAGCCCGAACCATGTGAAACTGGGGCAGATAATTTGGGAAGTTAATAGGATGACAAGAATTCGTTAGAGGAGAGTGCATCCCAGACAGTTTGAAGCAAGCAACTTTGAGTTCAAGTGCATTTCAAGTTACAAGATAAAGTTAAGAAAGTTGTCTCCGAATTGACGGAGGATATCCATTGTGAAGAGGGAATCACCTAACGAGGGTTCTGTACTTGACAAGGCACTAAAAAAATGGAAAGCATATCACTGATATCAATGTCAAAGCTGTAAAAGAAACATTGTGCGCGTTATTCCTTTTTTATTTCAAGTTGCATGTGTTGTACTTGGCATTTTCAGAGATTGGGAGGCCCTCTTTCAGCTACCGAAACACTTATACCATTCGATACCCTTTTTGAGTCTGTACTGATTTCTTTGACCTTCCCTCTTTTGGAATCAAGTTAGAGTCATACGAAAAAAGAAAAAAAAAAGTTCATGTCCCCATAGATTTATTTTAGAAGTTCATTCCAAAAGGAAGACTCAAAAAAGAGAAAAATAGAGATAAAAAAAGAAAAAAGGGAAAAAGAAAAAAAAAATAAGGGAAAAAGATAAAAAAGAAAAAAAAAGAAAAAAGAAAAGGAAAATAGTAACAAAAGTAGTCTTGTGAACTACATTCGACCTGATTCTTGTCACCACAAGATACGTAGGCAGCCTCACGGTTCGGTCGCACCAAATAAAATATTTCATGATCCCACGAAGTCGAGAGTGGGCAGAAATTCCATCTCAAAAAGAAAAGAATCAAATTCCCTTGCTTTAGAAATTGGGGCAAAGTTTTTAAAATGGATTCCAAAAGTTGTAAATAAATAACCTCGTTGTCATAGTTATCTTGAGCCTTTATGATATCCTTTCTTTCTAATCCTGTCCAAAAGCCAATTTACAGTCCAAAAAGACCTCCTAGATAATCTTTGAGAGTGCTGAGTTTTGGCATGCCAAGGGTATATGATGTTTTACTATAGGTAATACCTTGTCATCTGCAGAATCGGAGGAAATAAGAAGAAAAGAACAAAATGAGAGAGTCTTATTGGTGAAAACCTTCACAGGCACCATAAGGCGATGGTGAGTTGAGAGAAATAACAAAATGAGAGAGGCTTGATAGTGAAAACCCTTCGGGCACTACAAGTCGAATAAGGATCGGGAATCGGATTGGATAATTGGAGCATTGAAACCCAGTTTCATGGCTTAGGGGGGTATAACAAGAGTTGAACATCAGACTTGCTTGACAGATTAGGCCACTTAATCCAATGGTGCATGTCATGGTCATTAGAGTTGGTATCCATATCTGATAAGTTTCTACTTTGTAGTTTTCTGGTTAGGAATCATCTCTTTCCATTGTCTTTTACTCTATTCCTTTTGTCTTGTTTACTCCCTCTTCCCGAGTCTGTTTGGTCAGAACAAGTGAGAAATGACTTCAAAATTTGCCACCAGCTTTCCAATTGCACAAAACGGGATCCGGCTAGCACATCAAAGTGTCATAAGTCAGGAAAGAACAGCAAGCGCACTGAGTTGATAATAATCAACATGCTTTGAGATTCATGTGAAATACAAAGGATCGGTATATGTCAATTCATGAACAATGCAACAGATAGAGGGTGATGGGTTTGAACGGATCAAAGGCATTTTCTGTGATAAGATTGACAGAGAAAGTGGTTAACCAATAACAAGCAAGGTCTTCCAACTGAAATCAAAGTTATCATGGCAAGTGAAGGAGTAATAGACCTCAAGGCCAAGGCCAGTGGCATACATCAGGAAAGAACAACAAGCGAACTGAGTGGGTAAAAATCAACGTGTTTTGGGATTCACGTGAAGTACAAAGGTCGGTAAATGTCAATTCATGAGCACAATGCAACAGATAGAGTGTTTGGTTTTGAACGAATCAGGGGTATCTTCTGTGATAAAGGTGACAGAGAAAGTAGTCAGTCAATAAACAAGCAAGGTCTTTCGAGTTGAAATCAAAGTTATCATGGGAAGTGAAGGAGCAATCGCCCTAAAAGTCAAGGCCACAAACCAACCACTATATTTATAAACTCACAAGTTTTCTTTGTTTGAAACAGGGACGAAAATTGTGTCCAAATCAAAGCTTGGAAGTTTGAATTTTTTTTCAAGTGTCGTGCCCAAATTTTGTCAGCACAAAGGCGGTTTGAGAAAGGGAAAGAAAAATTTGTTCGATCTACAGGAACCCTCCATGAGGAAAAGCATGGTCAGGGGCAAGGAATTTTGTTCGTTCTGTAGAGATCCTCCAGGAAGAGAGCGCGGCTCAGGTAAGTTCATTCTCGGCTTCTCAGGACCCTCCTGAATAATGGGACTTAATTTAAAATTTTCTGGACCCTCCTGAATAATGGGACTTAATTTAAAATTTTCAGGACCCTCCTGGATAATGGGATCTAGTTTCAAATTCAAACATGCATGAGTAGCAAGATCTAGCCTAAGTCTTACCCCAAAGAAATATAAGTTGGCTTTGAAGTTTTCATTCTTAAGGTAGGATTCAATTCGAAATTTTCAGGACCCTCCTGAATAATGGTACTTAGATTTAAGACCTCCAAGATAACAGGATTTAGTGTAAGTTCTGCCGTAGGGAAATATAATTTAACCTTAAAGTTGTCACGCTTAAGATGAGATTTGATTTTAACTTTCACGACCCTCTTGGATAATGGAATTAGGTTTTAAGACCTTCATAGATAACGAGATTTAGCGGAAGTCATACCTTTAGGAAACATAAGTTAGCTTTAAAACTGTCATTTAACTAGGAGTTTTCAGGACCCTCCTGGATAATGGGATTTAGCTTTTAAATTCTTAGAGCTTTTGGGATACTATGATTCAAATAACACTCACATATGTCCCCGATATCAAACTGGGGGAAAAAAATTCTTTTGTTTTGTTGTAATCAGGTTCACAAGAAGCAGTTTTAGAGGGGTCAGTTCAAGTGTTGGAAATCATGAGCCCACCTAGAGAACAAAGGGAAGCAGTTCAAGTTTCAAGGAAAGTAATTCAAGTTTCAAGGAAAAGCAATGCAAGTGTTCAGCAATCAGGAGCCCACCTGAAGAACAAAGAGAAACAGTTCAAGTTTCGAGGAAAAGCAGCACAAGTGTTGGTAATCAGGAGCCCACTTAGAGAACGAAGGGAAGCAGCAATGTTCAAAGGAAGACAACAATCAGGAGCCCATCTGAAGAACGAAGGGAAGCAGCAATGTTCAAAGGAAGACAATAATCAGGAGCCCACCTGGAGAACAAAAGGAAGCAGCGAGGTTCAAAAGAGTTCAGCAATCAGGAGCCCACCTGAAGAACAAAGGGAAGCATTTCAAGTTTCGAGGAAAAGCAGCGCAAGTGTTGGTAATCAGGAGCCCACCTGGAGAATGAAGGGAAGTAGTAATGATCAAAGGAAGACAGCAATCAGGAGCCCACCTGAAGAACGAAGGGAAACAACAATGTTCAAAGGAAGACAGCAATCGGGAGCCCACCTGGAGAGCGAAGGGAAGAAGTGAGGTTCAAAGGAGGTCTACAATCAGGAGCCTACCTGAAGAACAAAGGGAAGCAGTTCAAGTTTCGAGGAAAAGCAACGCAAGTGTTGGTAATCAGGAGCCCACCTGGAGAACGAAGGGAAGAAGCAATATTCAAAGGAGGATAGTAATCAGGAGCCCGCCTGGAGAACAAAGGGAAGCAGCAAGGTTCAAAGGAAGTTCGGCAATCAGGAGCCCACCTGGAGAACAAAGGGAGAACAAGGCAAGTTTCGGAGAAAAGGAAGATAATTCAAATGCTTGAAATCATGAGCCCACCCGGAGAACAAAGGAAAGGAAACAGTGGTCAAAGGAAGACGGTTCAAGTTCAACAATCAGGCGCCTACCTAGAGAATAAGAGAATTCACTTTAGAATACAACTCAAGTTAGCAACAAAAGAAGCCCGCGGTAAGAATGCGAGTCAACTGTCCGAGGTGATCAACAGAAGTTAGTCACAATAAAGAAAAAAAGAGAAAGGCAAGAAGTTAATCCAAATGCAGAAGTTGATGAAAGATGTGGGCTGCTCAAGACATGGCCGAGGTCACAAGCACTGCATGCCTGGTCTTGATCCGAAAAGCTGAAGAAGGATGAACTAGCACCTGCAACTAGCAAGTGTCAAGGTTCAAATCTAAAGTCTGCATGAAGAACCACTCAAGACTCAAGATCAAGCTTCAGATGACTTATAGATAGGAATCTTGTAACTCGTAGTTGATAGGCTTAGCTAGTATTTTTCATGGTTTGATTTTTGATGTAACAGCAGGACCGCGGACCGAAACCTCAGCGGAACGGCACCTCGATTGGCTATCCACCTCGGCATACTCCATCATATCACTCACCTCTGAACTACACGTGGCCTGATTCCTTTATAGCCAAGGATATGTAGGTAGCTCAGATACCAAGGCTCGGTCATATTCCCCTTTTCTCTTAGTTTTGGTCTCCTTAAATAAAGGTCGGGTCAAAAAACCTGTCTTGTCGTTCTTTGTCTAAAAATACTTCGTATTTCTAGTCAAAGAGAGGCAGTTGTAGACATATGGTTTTTGACCCTCCCTAAGATTTTTCATATTTTAGCACCTAAATATTTAATTTAGGCCTAATATAGCTATTTCAACTAATTTTAACTCTTTTACTTTATTTTACTACAAGAAAAATGAAAATTACAAAAAAAATTGTTTCATTAATGTTTTGTAGTCATTTTTAATCTTAAAAAAAATACCAAAAAATAATTTTATTTTAACGGTCAGTCTTATTTTAATAGTTATTTTATTTAAGCAGGACTAATTAATAAATGAGGTCGTATTAATCTCGTTCGTAGGAAAAGGATAAAACTTGGGGTCGAGCAACCCATTTTTAGGTCTAATTTTGGACCTAGCCCATAATTCACAAACCCATTAAGTCCAATACCCAATACCCATTAAGCTAACCCTAGGGACCCTTCTAGACTCTTCTTTGGAACAAAAAATAAATAAAAAGACCCTAAAGACCTAAGAGCAATTAGCACAAAAATACACATTTAGACCTAGACCTATATAATAGGGGTAACGCCTAATCAGCAAAAGGGGGCGAACACAAAAAAAAAAGGGTCTTGATCTTCTGAACAAAAAGAAGAAACGGGCAGAGTTAGCAGGAGGCGAGCAAGAAAATTGAGGATCTGAGAAAAAGAGGAAAATCCCAACACTTCTTTCCTCTTCACTACAGCATCAGCACGTTCCCCTCCCAAATCCTCTTCTCCCACCTTAAACCCACTTGAAAATCAACAAAAACCAGACCATCAGCTATACAAACCAGCATTTACGGTTTCGAGATCCACTGTTCATCCTCCCTAAAACCAGCACTCGCATCGAAATGCCAGGTGATTCAAATCCCAGCTAGTTTCGGTCTTAGTTGTTTGAAAAAGAGGGGTTTGAGTTGAGGATGACGACGGCGTAGTTGAGTTCCGACGAGATTTTGAGGTTTCATGGAGGTTCTCGGTTGGTCGCGACTAAGGAAAGTGTAAACCCAAGTTCATTTTTGAAAAGGCTTCTAAATGTTCGTTAATTACCTATTACTTTTTTGCACTCATCATTCAAATATAGAAGTTTTTCTTAGCAAAGTTGTTTGAATCTTCACGCCATCTGTTGAGATTTTATGAGCTTTGTCATGTTTCAGTTATTTATTTATTGAGATTAATTATTTATTAGCATTAAGTTTGTCTAGTTTCAGTGGTAGAGTGAAATATGATGTTTTTGTTTATTTAAGCTGAATAATGCAAAGAGATTTGGGTATACTGCTAGTGGGTTATGGGATCTGATTTGGTCGATTGGGTGTGGGTATATGCTACAAGAGAATTGGGTCTATTACCTTGATTTTGCTTATTTGGCCTTTTCTAAAATGACAAATTTGTTTAAAACTCAATAATTTCCAACATAATACTTCAAGAGCCATGGTTTCTGATTTAACTCGGCCTTAATTTATATTTGATCAGTACATGTTTATACCTTACTTTCTTGGATCAATAAAGCTACTGTATGGCATGGATATAAAAGGACGTGATAGGAGTATGAATGACTATTTGATAAATATATATATATATATATGTAAAAGTAAAGTAACTTGATTGGAGGTTTATTCTTTCCATTTTTGTTTGATTTACTGTCATGCTGGACACAGGCTTTCTATTGTGAAATTCATGAAGTTTGTCTCTGTGCTATTTGTTTGGATATAGCCATTGAGTTGGTTTTCTGGGATAATTGATAATTGGAGTACTCGAGTGCTTAAACCATTTTATAATGTTTAAGAAAGGTTTGTTAAATTAGACAAGTTGTTGTTTGGTTTAATTGGCGTAGAAACAAGTTCAGTAGGCAGTGAACTTTCGATAGTTAATTTAAATTAATAATATCGATAACCCATGACCCTCGGATAATTAGTGATAACTCTTTAGAAATCGAGGTGTGCCATTAATTGAATTTTCCATGGCCCTCGCAAACTTGAAAGTGCGTAGTTGCTTTAGGCGCTATTTAAAATTAATTTCCTAAACTAGGGGGTGCATTTCATGTGACCCGGTCTTAATTCCAACAAGGTTAAATAGAACGTATCGTGAACCACAGGTGCATTTCATGTAGCGTGGATTGCGATGTATTTTAAATAACCTTGAATCAATTCTTTAAATAAATAAAAGCGGTTTTAAAGTTAAAAATGCACATAGGTTTAAGAGTGTCTTAAAATCAAATAATAGGCCAATAATAACAGTTGAGCGACCGTGCTAAAACCACGGAACCCGGGAATGCCTAACACCTTCTCCCGAATTAACAGAATTCCTTACCCGAATTTCTGTGTTCGTGGACCATAATTAGAGTCTATCTTTCCTCGATTCGGGATTTTAAACCAGTGACTTGGGACACCATAAATCATCCTCAGTGGCGACTCTGGATATTAAATAAATAATCTTGTTTTGATTGTCATTTAAATTGGAAAAACTCCCTTATACCCCTTGCGGGTGTAGGAAAAAGGAGGTGTGACAACTCCTAAGTCCCAAATCACCTCCCGAAACTAACCAAACCATCAGAACTCATATTCGAGCCCTCTAACACACAAGTCAACATCCGGTTGACTTTTCCAACTTAAACTCACTCTAAAGAGACTAAGTGTCTCAAACCTTACCAAATCCTTTCCTAACTCGATCCGACCGACCTGATACCACATAACATGAATAAACAAGGCATAAGGAAGCAGAAATGGGAAGAACGGAGCAGTAACACATGAGACGATTGGTCGGGTCATCACATCCTCCCCAACTTAAACAAACGTTCGTCCTCGAACGAGTCAAGAAACATACCTGAAGCCTCAAACAGGTGAGGATATCTGCTCCGCATCTCCCGCTCGCTCTCCCAGGTAGCCTCCTCCACGGGCCGACCTCTCCACTGCACTTTCATTGAAGCTATATCCTTTGACCTCAACTTTCGAACCTGACGACCTAAAATAGCTACTGGCTCCACATCATAGGTCAAATCATCATCCAACTGAACCGTGCTGAAATCCAGAACATGAGACAGATCCTCAATATACTTCCAGAGCATAGAAACATGAAATATCGGATGCACACTCGACAAGCTGGGTAGCAAAGAAAGCTTATAAGCCACCTCCCCAATCCTCTGAAGCACCTCAAAAGGCCCAATGAACTAAGGACTCAATTTTCCCTTTTTTCCAAATCTCATAACACCCTTCATGGGTGAAACCTTCAACAGAACCTTCTCGCCAACCATATAGGACACATCTCGAACCTTCCTATCAACATAGCTCTTCTGCCTCGACTGCGTTGTACGAAGCCTCTCCTGAATCACCTTCACCTTTTCTAAAGCGTCTTGCACCAGGTCTGTCCCTAATAGCCTAGCCTCACCGGGCTCGAACCAACCAACTGGAGATCTACACCGCCTCTCATATAAAGCCTCATACGAAGCCATCTGAATACTCAACTGGTAGTTGTTGTTATAAGCAAACTCTGCGAGCGGTAGAAACTGATCTCATGACCCTCCTAAATCAATGACACAAGCACACAACATGTCCTCCAATATCTGAATAGTGCGATCGGACTGCCCATCCATCTGAGGGTGAAAAGATGTGCTCAACTCAACCTGAGTACCCAACTTTCGCTGCACAGACCTCCAAAACTGCGAAGTAAACTGAGTTCCCCGATCTGAAATGATGGAAACTGGGATACCATGCAACCGAACAATCTCCCGGATATAGATCTCTACCAACCGCTCTGAAGAATAAGTAGTACACATAGGAATGAAGTGCGCGGACATGGTCGGCCAATCCACAATCACCCAAATAGCATCAAACTTTTTCAGAGTCCGTGGAAGTCCAACAACAAAGTCCATAGTGATCTTCTCCCACTTCCACTCTGGAATATCCATCCGCTGAAGCAAGTCACCTGGTCTCTCATGCTAATATTTCACCTGCTGACAATTGAGACACCGAGCTACAA
Source organism: Nicotiana sylvestris (assembly GCF_000393655.2). NCBI lineage: Eukaryota > Viridiplantae > Streptophyta > Magnoliopsida > Solanales > Solanaceae > Nicotiana > Nicotiana sylvestris. Next base: position 149,119,815 of record NC_091059.1, on the reverse strand, counting down.
ATCCCACAATATCTTTTTTCATTCTTCTCTACCAATAATGCTGCCTCAAATCCTGATGCATCTTCGCGGCACCCGGATGAAGGGAATACCGCGAGCTATGGGCCTCCTCTAGAATCAACTCCTGAAGCCCATCTACATTGGACACACAAATCCGGCCCTGCATCCTCAACACCCCATTATCACCAATAGTCACATCTCTGGCATCATCATGCTGAACTATGCCTTTAAGGATAAACAAATATGGATCATCATACTGGCGCTCTCTGATGCGATCATATAAAGAAGACCGAGAAACCACACAAGCCAACACCCGACTGAGCTCCTAAATATCTAACCTCACGAACCGATTGTCCAAGTCCTGAACATCAACTGCAAGAGGTCTCTCCCCAACTGGAATATATGCCAAACTCCCCATACTCACCGCCTGTCGGCTCAAAGCATCGGCCACCATATTGGCCTTTCCTGGATGGTACAATATAGTGATATCATAATCCTTTAGCAACTCCAACCACCTCCGCTGCCTCAAATTGAGATCCTCATGCTTGAACAAGTGCTGGAGGCTACGATGATTAGTAAACACCTCACAAGACACACCATACAAGTAATGCCTCCAAATTTTCAACACGTGAACTATGGCAGTCAACTCCAAATCATGAACGGGGTAGTTCTTCTCATGGGACTTCAACTGACGAGAAGCATAAGCAATAACTCTACCTCCTGCATCAATACACAACCAATGCCAACTCTCGAAGCATCACAATACACAGTATATGAACCTGAAGTTGATGGCAAGACTAACACTGGAGCTGTGGTCAAAACTGTCTTGAGCTTTTGAAAGGTCTCCTCACACTCATCCGACCATACAAATGAAGCACCCTTCAGAGTCAACTTGGTCAAGGGCGATGCGATAGATGAGAACCCCTAAACAAACCGGCGATAATAGCCTACCAAACCAAAAAAAATGCGAATCTCTGTGGCTAAGGATGGTTTGGGCCAACTTTGAACCGCCTCTATATTCTTTGGATCAACCTGAATACCCTCGGTGGACACCACGTGCCCCAAGAAAGCCACTGAACTGAGCCAAAACTCACACTTGGAGAATTTTGTATAAAGTTTCTCCTCCCTCAATCTCTACAACACAACTCTCAAATGCTCCGTTTGGTCCTCCTAACTACGCGAATACACTAGAATATCATCAATGAAGACTATGACAAGCGAATCGAGATAAGGCCGGAACACGATGTTAATCAAATGCATGAACACTGTTGGGGAATTAGTCAGCCCAAAAGACATCACCAAGAACTCATAATGACCATATCGGGTCCTGAAAGCTGTCTTAAGAATATCCAAGTCCCTGATCTTCAACTGGTGATAACCTGAACGGAGATCAATCTTGGAGAACACTCTCGCTCCCTGAAGCTAGTCGAATAAATCATCAATGCGAGGCAAAGGATATTTGTTCTTAACTGTTACTTTGTTCAATTGCCTATAATCAATGCACATCCTCATAGTGCCATCCTTTTCTTTACAAATAGAACCGGCGCACCCCAAGGTGACACACTAGGCCGAATGAACCCCTTATCAAGGAGTTCCTGAAGCTGCTCTTTTAATTCCTTCAACTCCGCTGGTGCCATACGATATAGCGGAATAGAAATGGGCTAAGTGCCCAGCACCAAGTCAATACCAAAACAATATCCATGTCCGGTGGCATGCCCGATAGGTCTGCAGGAAACACATCGGGAAAGTCCCTCACAACTGGAACATAATCAATACTGGGAATCTCAACACCGATATCCCTCACGAAGGCTAGATACGAAAGACATTCCTTCCCAACCATACGCTGGGCCTTCAAGAATGAGATCAATCTACTAGGAACATAATCAGCCAAACCTCGCCACACAATCCGTGGCACACCTGGTATAGCCAATATGACTGTCTTGGCATGACAGTCCAGAATAGCAAGACACGAAGATAGCCAATCCATGCCCAAAATGATATCAAAATCCACCATACACAATAATAAAAGATCCACTCGGGTCTTCAGACCCCTAATAGTCACCACATACGACCGGTACATACGGTCTACAACAACGGTATCGCCCACTGGAGTAGATACATGAACAGGTGAAATAAGAGACTTACGGATCCAAATAATGGGCAAAGTATGATGACACATAAGAAAAGGTGGAACCGGATCAAATAATATAGAGACATCTCTGTGGCAGACTGAAACAATACCTGAAATCACGGCATCTAAAGCAGCAGCATCTAGTCTACCCAGAAGAGCATAGAAACAGGCCTGACCACCACTTGATCGACCTCCCCCTCTAGGGCAACCCCTGGCTGACTGACCTCCACCCTTAGCCGGGTGGGTGGGTGGTGAAGTAATTGGAGTAGAAGTCGAGGGCTGACCCCTCTGTTGAGAATGACCATCATGAAGACGAGGACACTGCCTCCTCATATTCCCAAACTCTCCACACTCATAAAACTCCCCGGTGCTGGGGATGGGGACTGAAGGGAACCTCTGGCACTAGAATGACTAGTAGAAGGACCTGGCATGGAAGAACCCTGCACTGATGGAGTACGGGACAAACTCTGGGCTGGAAGGGCACTAAGTGATGAGTGGCCTTGATGAGAACTAGGAGAACCATGACCCGATGATGCCCTACGATAACCTGGGCGAGCTGAATGAGCCTGTCTGAATGGGCGGCCTCTGCCCTGCTGGAACTGACCCATCGAATGAGCACTACTAAAGCTACCAGATCTCCGAGGCCTCTTGGCCTCCCTCCCCTCTCGCTCCTGGTGGCAAACCGACTCAATCTCACGGGCGATGTCAACAACCTCCTCGAAAGTAGCACATGTCACCCTCTCCCTAGTCATGAGTATTCGAAGCTAATATATGAGTCTATCAACAAACCTCATAATCCTCTCTCTTTCTATCAGAACCAACCAGACCGCATGACAAGCTAACTCATAGAATCACATCTCATACTGTGTCACAGTCATCTCTCCTTGACGCAACGGCTCGAACTGCCTACGTAGCTCCTCTCGGCGAGACTGTGGCACATACTTTTCCAGAAAGAGAATAGAGAGTTGTTGCCAGGTAAGGAGTTCTGCACCAACAGGCCTACGCCTCTCACACGCCTCCCACTAAGTGAAGGCAGCCCCAAAAAACTGAAAGGTGGTAAAAGCTACACCATTGGTCTCTAGAATACCCGTTGTATGAAGCATCCTCTGGCACTTATACAAGAACCCCTGGGCATCCTCGCCCTTTACACCGCTAAAAGTCAGAGGCTTGAGTCTACCAAACCTCTCTAGTCGACGTTGCTCGTCATCCAGCATAACTGGTACCACATACTCTTGAGCTGGTGCAACCGGCTGGGCTAGAGGTGTCTCCGTTATCTAGAGTCCCTGCACAACCTGCTCAGGTGTGTGAGCAACGGGAGTCTGGGTGTCTCCCCCGGCCTGAGAAGTAGCTACGGACGTAGTAACTGAGACCTCCTGAGCCAAACTGGTAAACACTGATAAAATCTGAGCTAGAGCCTCCTGAAGGCCTAGAATCACAATAGGCACAGCCGGTGCCTGAGCTGGTGTTGTTGTAGCGTCCACAACTGGGACCTAATCCTGAACTGGGGCAGCTGGTGGATTTGCAGGTGCTGCCCTAGCTGCTCTGCCCCTACCACGGCATCGACCGCATTCTCGGCCTCGACCGCGTCCTCATCCTCTGGTGGCCCCAGCTGGAATAACAAAAGTTTAGTATTCGGATCAACAGATTCGCACAACAAGAAATTCAAGAATATGAATTTTCCTAAAGGTAGCCTCTCGAGGTTAAATATAGACGTCTCCGTACCGATCTGCGAGACTCTACTAAACTAGCTCATGACTCGCGAGACCTATGTAACCTAGGTTCTGATACCAACTTTTCACGACCCCAAATACCCGGTTGTGATGGCGCCTATCACATTGCTAGGCAAGCCAACCCAAACCATTAACTACAACAAATTCCTTTTATAAAACCATTTTCTAACACAGGTTTAAATACCAAATTTTTATAATAAGCTTTTAAAACACAATTACATATGCGGAAGTCAAATAAACATGAAAATTACACAGCCCCAAATATCTGGTATCACGAGTCTAGAGCCTCTACTACATAACTGACTGTCTGATATAACAAAAGTGTAGAAAAATACGGAAATGAATAAGATAAGAAGGAGAAAACAGGGATGCGGATGCCATGCGGCTACCTTGAAATCTCCGGCAACCTCTGGATCAGCTGAGGACCCTCACTCTGCCACTCGGACACCTGGATCTGCACACAAGGTGTAGGGAGTAATGTGAGTACGCCAACTTAGTAAGTAACTAGAGTAAATAAGGTCTGAAAACAGTGACGAGCAGTTAAAAATCATATAACTGAATAAACAACAGAATAACAAATCCATTTCACAGTTTAAAACTAGTTTCATCGTAAAATTATCAACTTCAGTTTAAACACTTGAAATCATATACTTAGCAATTTTTCCAACAGAGGCTTGTTTTTAAAAGAAGAGTGAAATCAGTGAAAATATCATAATTGGGCCCCTCGGGCAAGGTATCACTCAGAATGTGGCCTCTCGGGCAGCCTCTCAGTCACTCTCACTCTCGTCACTCAGTACTCACTCTCAGCACTCAGGCTCATTAATATCTCATAATAATAGAAATCATAGTAACCGCTACGGCGTACAACCCGATCCGTAATTTATAGTCGACTACGCTCACTGAGGTTGTACAGACTCCGGAGGGGCTCCTACAGCCCAAGCGTCATATCGCTGCAGCGTGCAGCCCGATCTAATACAAATATCGTTGCGGCGTGCAGCCCGATCCAATATATATATCGTTGCGGCGTGCAACCCGATCCATATAAGTATCGCTGCGGCGTGCAGCCCGATCCATAACTCACACATATATAAATATCCTCACCATTAGGTTCTCAACCTCTCTCAGTTATTAACCTCACAGCCTCTCGGGCACAACAGTAGAAATTAGGGAACTCAGTCTGAATAGTCCTCACATTTAGAAGTGGAGTGATAAAACCAGTTTTAAACATCTAAATAGGTAAAACATGACTGAGGATATGCTTTCAACAAGTAAAGTGAGGAAAAATGATAAAAATGCCCCTAAGGGTCTCAATAGGTCGGCACAAGGCCCCAAACATTGCATACAACCCATAATACAGTATAAATGACTAAAGTACAGAATAATATAAGATTCCAAATCAAATACGCGGCTTAGTAGTCGCTACAGGACGGACCAAGTCACTGTCCCTACCGGTGCACGCCCACACGCTCGTCACCTAGCATGTGCATCACCGCATTTATCAAAACAAGTTAAATACCAGGGTTTGTACCCTCAGTTCCAGATTTACAATGGTTACTTACCTCAAACCGGTGAAAATACTACTCCGTGATGCTTTTGCCCCTCGAATCGGCCTCCACTCATGTCGAATCTATCAAAAATCAGAATCACGGCTATCGCACCTCCTTTTCGCCGCGCACGCGAGGGCGCGTGGGGAGTTTTCTCCAATTGAAGGACAGTCGAAACGGGATTTGTTTATTTTGTTTTAGAGTCGCCACCTGGGAATTTTAAGGCGTCCCAAGTCACCAATTATAATCCCTGAATCGAGGAGAATATGACTCTGTTTATTATTCTGCGAACCAGAAATCCTGAGTAAGGAATTCTGTTAATTCGGAAGAAGGTGTTAGGCATTTCCGAATTCCGTGGTTCTAGCACGGTCGCTTAACTGTTTTTATTATCGGCTTAATTATCTTGATTTTATTAAATATGGATGTTATCTGATTTTACTACCGCTTATACTTATTGTGATTGAGAAACATTCTTTGAATCGAATTACGCGTACGTATATTCGTGTTACAAATTTAAAAATGTGGAATTGTGTCACGCGTACGTGTACACAATAATTTTTTGACAATATATTAAGCAATCATTTTTCCGAGATTGTGTTGAATCAAGAATATTTGTTTTTCTTGAATAATGAACCGTACATCTCAGGTTTTTTATGAAATTGATTTAACGCCTTTGGATAAATCCTTTTATTAAATATTTGTTCGAAATTGCGCGTACGCATAATCCAAATTTTTTTTTTTAAAATATAATCAGGGTACGCGAACGTATCCCTAATTGCGCGACATATTTATAATGATATTAGGGATTTTTCCATAAATTGTTTTATTATATTATGAGAAATCTTCATTTTTAGATATCCTTAATTCTTGAAAAAAAAGAATTCACAAATTATTGAATGTTGCTCGTTGATTATAATTTCCGCATATAACATGTTCATTCAAGTCTATCCAAATTCAAAGAACAGAATAAAAATATGATTAATACTATTTTAAACAAATATGACATATATATGTATGCCAAAGAATAAATTGCATATGAAACTGAAAATAAATGATTCATAAAGGAAGGAAATATTTTCCGAGAATTTTCATTATTTACTTAATGCAAATTCTACTTTTAACTATCATTGATATGAAGTATGGCAATTTATGCTTATACATCTCTTTTCATTCTTATATGCTTGCTTTTAATCTAATAGGCCTAATTATTTGGTTAATTTGTTTTATGAAGGTAGATAGACATCGAGCTATAATGGCCGAATTATTATACAAGTTAATTTAATAAAATTACCTTACATGTAACTTAACTGTATATCGTATTCATAACGTATTGTAATAAGCTACATCATATCGCCTTTCGCCCATTTTATACACACATCTATTATTTTATCGACGTCACCATCTTAACCTTATGTAACAATAAATATCACTACTATAGTTATCTTGGCACCTCTACATCACTTCTTACTTAACCAACAACAAAATTTAAATAATGACTAACATTCATACCATATTCCCCACTTCGACAATTTAATATGATTAAACTAATGAGATAATGATCTAATGTTATTACAAATCTTTATACGAACTTTCAAAGTAAGACAATTAACTCATAGCTATCAAATTGAATTCACTACTAATTGACTAACATAAAATAAAAAATGAAATTTAAATTGAGGAACTTGGACAAATAAAAACAGAATTTTAATTCAATCTTCGTTTATCCGCCATATTGAATCTCTTTCCAACATAGAATTTAAAAGGATGTATACCTGTAAATGGAGGTAGAAGTAGTAAGTTTCAGCAGTTGCAGCAGCAAAGCGGCAAAATATACCAGTATTCCCACAGATTTGAGTAATAATGAGACCCAAGGAAAACAAATGCACAATGGCAGTATTCTTATGAGAAATTTCAGATTTGAACCACAAATTGCCACTAAAAACAGACCCGGACAGATTCTAGAAGAGCAACATTTTTCAGATTTTTTTTTTTTCAGTTTCTTTCCTGTTTTGGACTTCTTGTTTCTGATTTTTCTGTTTTTGTTGATGTATATCTGTGTGTGTGTGTGTGTGACTGCCCTCTTGTTCCTTTTTAAAACTCTCCTCAAAATTCTCTAGGGTCTTAAAAACTCTCTTCTGAAAACTGATCCTAAAATCTGTTTGCTTTCCCAAAATCACACTCTCTTTCTCTCTTAAAACTCTAAAAGACTGCCCTCTTAAAATTCCTTCCAAACTCTCCTAAAAATTCTCTAGGATCTTAAAAACTGATCAAAAAGACCCCCCTTAAAGGTCTGTCCAGCTCCTGTATTTATACAGGGCTGGTTCTATACTAATTAGTATTGGAGGGACCCTTTATCCCTTTAACAACCAGAAAGTTTCCATTGAAACTTCTTTTTAATACTTTATGTGATCCTACATGATTTTCAGCAGCCCCATTATCCCTTGTTCCCCCTTTATTACTTAAATATAGCCATTATCACTACATTATAATACACTAGCCTTAACACCCTGTTTTTTACTGTTTCATTCCCAAAAGTGCCCCTGAAATCCTGATGTTATTACTGAAAAATCAGAACCTACAGCAAAACAGATTCTAAAATCTGTACAAACTTAGTTATTCCAGCTATAACCAATCTTATTAACCTCCTAACACAATTGTATTTGACCAACTTTTGTAAACTTGAATTTAAATTGGACATTACAGCAATACTATACTGAATTCAGAATTAACATTATAACAACATATTACTGAAATTATCATAACAATTCAGACTGGATTTAACACTGGACCAAAATCAAACACACACAGGATCATTGTCAATCCTGACAATGCCCTGAAACTTTAATGTTCAAACAATATCATATATACAACACTCATTATGACAGATTCATATAAACCAGGATGATTTAACTGACGAGTATTAGTTAAAAACAATTATCTACAATATCTGTCAACAAACAATACATAATAACAGAAAACAGATTGTTTCAATTAGTAATATTATGAATGAGAATTCATAATATAACTAATCGACGAACTTAATCGAGTCGATTGCTTACATTATAAATATTCACAACCAACAGAATTAATTTTATACTTGACCATATATACGGGCATGAGACAAAGATGACAGAATTAATCACATAAAATCATGAAAAACTAACAAGCTATTAAGACAGACAACAATACACGTAGAATACATAAAGAAATAGAAAATACCTCTGAATCTTCAATTAGACTCGAACTCAACTCGGCTTTCGGATTTTTTGTTTGAAATCAAACAGACCTTAGTCGAAGTATTTTCCACTGAAAATACTTCGACTAAGGTCGATTAAACCTCAATCCTTTAATCAATTTGGACAAAAAATCCAGAAATTTGGTATTTCTAGGTTTCCTGAAGGCTCGATTTGGGATCTAATCATTTCTGGTTAGATTCGAGAGAAACCAAGTACGACACAAGGGTGAGGGAAGCCTAGGGGTTATTTGGTGTCACTTTGGAACAGATCTGGGTAATTTTTGTTTGACTCGAATCTTCAAAAGAAGATTCGAGAAGCTCTGAAGTGATTCGAGCCAAACTATCTTCAGATCCATAACAAGGGTTGTTAGGGGAAGCCATGGTGTTAATTTGGGGTTGATTGGTTTAAGTCTGAACTTGGCTCGAATCTTCAAATGAAGATTCGAGAACCTCCAGGGAGATTCGAACCAAGCAGGTAACATATTCGGATAGAGGAGGCTCAGGGGGTTCTGGGGTGTTACTTTGGTGACCGGCGGCGTTGATGCCGCCGGGTTTCAGGCGAAGGGGAATACTAAGGCGGCTAGGGTTAGGAGTGGGGGGTCTGGGGGACGATGATGAACAGTGTAGGAGGGGGGGTGTTCAGTTAGGGGCCGGGTAAGGCTTGGGGACTTATATAGGGGTGGGGTGGGTTAGTATCGTCCGTTGGATCAAGTAGAATGGATGGCTAGGATCAATCCACTTAACCAAACGACATCGTTTGGTTTAAGTTGGGGAAAGGGGTCAACCCGGGGGTGAAATGGATCGGGTCTGGGTGAGTTTTTGAGGCCGTAGGATTAGGATGGATGAACGGTTCAGATTTGATTGCCCTAAACGTCGTCGTTCCTTTTGTGCAGGGGCTGAACTGGACCGTTTGATTGACATGAATCAACGGCCCAGATTAAAAATCCAGAAGCGACGTCGTTTGGTCTGGTCTAAATTGGACCGGACAGGGGATGTTGGATTGGACTGTTGTGGTAATTGGGCCTGGATTTAAATCCAGGTCCGATTTTTTATTCCTTTTTCAACTAATTTATTTTTTTAATTTAAATTTTCAATTTTAATTATAAAACAATTTTAACTTCACAAAAATATATTAATTAATCTATAACAACTATTTAACACATAGTCAAAACATTAATCACACAGTAACACATTTAAAAATAGAACGAATGCATATTTTTTGTGATTTTATTTAAATTATCTCTTAAATGCATAATTAAATCTTATATGCATGCAATATGTATTTTTTCATTTTATTATGATAAAATAAACATTTACGGACATAACACAAATATTTAACACCACGTAAATTCAAAAAATTACACAGTAAAAGAAATTTATTTTATTTTTTTGATTTATTTTAGGAGTAGTTTTCGTTAAAGCAAAAATCATGTGCTCACAACGGCGTCAAAATATGCTAAGGGAACGAAGCATAAACGAAAATAATCAAATTATACCAAAAATCCGAAATTGGCCAAACCCGACCCCCGGGCCCATGTCTTGGAATTTAATAATTTTTACATCAACAGATTCCTTATCTCCCCACGAGTTCATATATATCAAAAGTACCAAAATCTGACCATAATAGGTCTCTCAAATCCTCAAGCAAAGGTCTAAGTTTCCAAGCCCTAGCTACCCTAATTTTAACCTTAGATTCCATTAAGTATAGCTCTGAACGGTGAATATAGTCCAAAAAGGACACCATTTATACCTTCTACCCAGACATTTTCGCATCTGCGGCCCTATTTACTGCTTCTGCGGTACCGCCTTTGCGGTTCTTCATCTGCTTCTGCGGAAATCACTTAACTCCCCATTGTCCGCATCTACGGTCCCATACCCGCATCTGCGACTTCGCAGATGCGGTCCTCCTAACCGCTTCTGCGGTCCCTGCTCTTCAAGCCCCTTTTTTGCTTCTGCGACCTTTTTCCCGCAGATACGATGTCGCACCTGCAGTCTCCAATCCGCAGATGTGGAAATACCAGAAGCAGTAAAAAAAATCTGCAGCTGCAACAATTCCTCAAACTCCCCGTCAACCATCCGAAATCACCCCGAGACCCCCGACACCTCAACTAAAAGCACCAACATATCCCAAAACTTTATTCAAATCAAACAACATCAAATCAACCAAAACACACCGGATTCAAGCCTAAGTTTCCAAAAACTTCTAAATTTCGCTTTTGATAAAAAATCCGACCAAACCACGTCCGAATGACCTAAAATTTTGCAAACACGTCCCAAATGACACAACGGAACTAGTGAAACTGTCGGAATTCCATTTCGACCCTTATATCAAAATCTCATCTATCCACCGAAAATCGCCAAAAATTCGATTTCGCCAATTCAAGCCTAAATCTACTCCGAACCTCCAAAACTCATTCCGATCATACTCCTAAGTCCCAAATTATCTCCCGAAGCTAACCAAACCATCAGAACTCACATCCTAGCCCTATAACACACAAGTCAACATCCAATTGACTTTTCCAACTTAAACTCAATCTAAAGAGACTAAGTGTCTCAAACCTTACCAAATCCTTTCCGTACTCGATCCAACCGACTCGATACCATATAACATGGATAAACAAGGCATAAGGAAGCAAAAATGGAGAAAATGGAGCAGTAATACATGAGACGACTGGCCGGGTCATCACAAATAGTCAAATATAGAATAAAGTTACCATATACTATTGACATTTATTAGCTTGCCACTTGGCTTAATCAAAATGTCAATTATATATGGTAACTTTTTGTTTTAATATATATATAGATATAGATATAAATGTTTGATTGGCATGTCTTAAATTATTTTGAATTTCACTAGACCATATGTATTCCCACTTTGCTTTATCGTGTTCAAATGCATGTGATATGCTCGTGCAAAAAAGAGTTTTAAGCCTTTTCCTCCTGCGTAATACTTCTACTCAAATGATTGTTAAAGTTGTAGCTTTATACGTCTGATATTCATCATGGAGTATGACATTGATGTTAATATAATGGAGTTATTGTCACGATCCAAAATCCATTAAGGGTCATGATGGCGTCGGACAGGTGTTAGACAAGCCAACCAAAATACTTAATTAAATTCTCGTTTAAACAATTGTGAAAAACTTTAATTTTCCTGCAATTTTTACTAGTAAAAGATACTCAGTTCAAATTAAATATACATGTCAAGAAGTCAATACAAAATACCCCATAACTATCCCAAAACCCGGTGTCACAAGTGCATGATCTATTTCTAGGAAGCAATACAATACAACAACCATCCGGAATACAAGTGGACAGAAATGAAAATATAGTACAATACTCTGAAGGAGACTCTGCTGGCTACGGTCGTCTCGATAAATGCAACTCACCTGAGTCTCCGTGTCAACCATGCCGTTATGCCACTAGCCACACATAAGTCTGTACAACAAAAATGCACAACAAGTGTAGTATGAGTACGAAAATAATGTGTACCCAATGGATATCCCGTCTAATCTCGAAGAAGTAGAGACGAGAGGTCGACTTTGATATTTACTAGTGGTCCAATAGTAATATATATTTAATGCGAGTAGTCATGGATTTATTAAGAACGGCAGTAATTTCAAATAAGTCACGAACAAGTAAATGTTCCTTTTTATATTAAAAGTCTCTGGATTCATAATCTATTAATTAACAATTATCTCAAGTCGAGGAGAGCAAATATCAATATCAATAAATCTCTAGGCAAGAAATACAAGCATGCACAAATCATGCCGAGGTCGTACGGCCCGATCCATCATAAATGTAAAATGTGCACTGCCGAGGGTCGAACGGTGCGAATCATAGATGCATCTATTACCCCGCTCGCGAATCATACATGCGACGCGGTCAAATTTAAATAAACAATCATCCTGCTCGTGAATCATACATGCGACGCAGATACACATAGAAATACATGCTCAAACAGTCAATTAAGAATTTATCGGGGAACATTTATCCAAATAAAAGCCAATTCTATTTTAACGATTTAAGAAAATGAAGTTTAATCCTTTTAGAAATTCATTTACCAATTCGATAGGATTTAAGCAATTCAACTGTCAATAAGATTACAGATATTCCAAGTATAGCATGCTTTTGGGTCCTAGACTACCCGGACTTACACATATTAGTAGCTACGCACGGACTCGTCACCTCGTCCGTATGTAGCCCCCACAAATAGGAGCACATAACCAATTATTTTACCTATGGAGACAATTCCTCTTACAAGGTCAGAAAGGAGACTCACCTCACTCCGAAGATCCATAACCGGCATTCCACGCTCTTCCCAGGACTCGAATCGATGCAAAATGCTCCAAAACTAGCCAATAATTATGCAAATCCAATAATATATGTTCAATTACTCATTACAATCCAATTTATAAAAATTCCTAACTCCGATCGAAAAGTTGACAAAATTGCCCTTGGGCCCACATGCCCGGATTCCGAAATTTTTCGAAGATAAAGTTTACCCATGAACTCACGAACTCAAATATATGATTTTCTCTTAATTGCATACCCAAAATCGTGGACAAAATTCAAGAATACGAATTTTCTAGGTTTTCCTCAAATTTTCTACCAATTTACATGCTAAACTTCATACATAATCAATATATTTAGCTCAAGATAGGTGAGGTTAGCTTACCTTATCGTTGATAATGAAAACCCCTACTTGAAGCTCTCCAAAATCGTCCACACCAAATGAAAATGGGGGAAATATGACCAACCCCCCGATTTTAAAAGCACTTACTACCTCCAGCACTTCCGCACATGACCGCTTCTGCGGTTCCGCTGGTGCGGCCCCTCTACCGCTCCTGCAGTTTCTCTCTAGGCTGCCATTTCCGCTTCTGCGCCTCAACTCCCGCAGGTGCGGTCCCGCTTCTGCGGCGAGATTACCGCATCTGCGGTCCTTACACTCCTAGCAATTTTTCGCTTCTGCGACACAAGGGCCGTTTTTGCGGCTCCACACCTGTGGTCCAAGTCTCGCAGGTGCGGTTATACCAGCAACCAGCAACTTCAGCTCTTCCTCCAAGTTCTAATTCGATCCGTTAACCACCCGGAATCCACCCGAGGACCCCGGGACCCCGACCAATCATACCAACCAGTCCCAAAACATATTACGGACTTGCTCGAGGCCTCAAATCATATCAAACAACGCTAAAATCATGAATCAACCTTCGATCCAAGCTTAAATGAACTTTGAAATTTCAAACTTCTACATTCGATGCCGATACCCGTCAAATCACGTCCGATTGGCCTCAAATTTTGCACACAAGTAGTATTCGATATTACGGACCTACTCCAACTTTCGGAAATCGGAATCCGGCCCCGATATCAAAAAGTCAACTCTTGGTCAAACTTTCTCAAAAACCTTCAAATTTCTATCTTTAGCCAAATGACTCCAAAATGATCTACAGACCTCCGAATTCACTTCCGATCGTGCTCCCAATACCAGGATCACCATATGGAGTTATTCCCAGACTCAAAATCTCAAACGGACATCGATAACACAGTAATGCACTTCAACCCAAACTTATGAAATTTCTTCCAAAATGCTAACTTCCACAATAGGCGCCAAAATGTTCCCGGGTCATCCAAAACTCGATCCGGACATACGCCCAAGTCCGAAATCATCATACGAACCTACTAAAACCTTCAGATCCCGATTCTGAGATCGTTTACTCTGAAATCCAATCTTAGTCAATTCTCTCAACTTAAAACTTCCAAAATGAGAATTCTCTTTCCAAATCAACTCCGAACTTCCCAGAATTCAATTCCGATCATGCGCACAAGTCATAATACCTGAAGTGAAGCTGCTCATAGCCTCAAACTGTTGAACGACGCGCTAGAACTCAAAATGACCGGCCAGGTCGTTACAGTTATAAATAATTTAACATATGATATTTTCTCATTTGTTTTTGTTCTACTATGTTAGATTAGTTTCTATAGAATTATGTGTTGGAATTTGGACTTGCGTTAATAGGTTATATCCTAAAAGGATAGTGACGTGGCTCAAGTGGTGGATAAATAAAAGGCCTAATATTAAATACTGCGTGTGTGGATAAGTGTGGCCCAATAACTATTGGTCTGTGATGGGTAAACACTCTTTATAAATAGATGCCAACCCCATTTCCCTAACTATCAAAAAATCCTAGCGTATTCTGCCTCTTGAATACGTGGTAACGGTAGACGTCCCATCAATCAAGTTCTCCGGGCTGTGAGAGCGCGTAGCTAGTGGATCGTGGAAGTTGGTCTCATGCTTAATCGCTGTTTGTTGTCGCTGCTGAATCCATAGAGTTTAACGATATGCTTCCGTAGACTCTAACTTAAGATTATGATTTTATATTTGTATGATTGTATCTTAATCTCTGCTATGACTGTGAGTTAATAATCTAACAGTTGATATCAGAGCCACCATAGAAATGCATTAAGATCAACGGATTAATTTTGAGTTCCAAAATATATACATTCTGCTATCAATTTTGAACACGGCATAACACAAGGATTCACTGTGCGGTTATTTTGGATGAACTTCTTGTCGGCTGCTACTGTTATGTGTATTGTTCCTACAATATGAGTTTTAACCCATTGTAATGAAAATTAGAGTAACAATTTATAAAAAGAAAATAAAAGGTAAAGAGTTTGAATCTTGTTGATGGAGGTGGCGGTGGTTTAACAGAATGTATCAAAGACCTCTTGTTATTAAAACCTTGATTGATCCTGGTTATTTGGTTTCGATTATTGGCTTCTTGAGTTATTTTACAAAAGGAATATAAAGATCTGTTTGTTGAATTTTTACTATTGTCCATAAATAAATAAGAAAGGCCACAAATGATTTAGCCAATGAACCGAGGCCTTCTAGGAAATAAAGATGGCTGTTATATTCCTTTAATTGTAATGGTGGCTACTTTTATAAATAATATTTCTTGCTTTCCAAGACATGACGGTGGTTAAATTTTTAATCATTATGGAACATCCTTATGTATGATGAAGGAAATTACTTGGTGAATCTTTCTTATTTTATTACCTTTGGTGCTATTTGACATACGCAAAATAATATTCTGTTGGTTATTAAAATATGCTTGAACGTCTTATTGGAGTTTAACGTCAGAGGATGAAATTAAACCTAACACTGTCATAGTTGAATTGTACGGGCTTATTTAATTTCACATGAATATAATATTATCTAAATAATAATTTATGATTAATAAATAGTTTCCACCAAAGAGGTCTATTTATTTAGAGTCATTGAAAATTCTTAATACTTTGTACATGTGAAATAAATCTTACATGGATTGAGAGTTATGATTAATATATAGATTCCACCAAAATGGTCTGTTTATTTGAGTCATTGAAATATTCTCAATATATCATGTCTAAGTTGTCTGTAATAAGTGTATACAAGTGTTGGAGGTTTACCTTTTGATACAAGTGACGCTAAATTAATTTGTGAGATAAGATATTATGTTTCAACCTAAAGGATGAAACTTGATGTCTTGGATTCTCATGTATATAAAAGACAAGGACAATTTATCGTAAGAGAAGATTTTATGTCTCTTACTTAAATGAAGAACATAATGTATGCCTTGCATTCTTGAATGATGTGTGAAGGAGGTTTTGCATCTCTTACCCAAAGGTGAAGATACAATGAATGTGTCACGCTCCGAACCTGGGGAGGCGTGGCTTGCACCCGGTGCTGAGCTGGCCCGAGCGAACCACTTTGTAACTCATAATCATTTGATCAAAACTAGAATATACATAGGTTGAGTAGGCTGAACTCATTCCTTTTGTAACTATCATGGGTCAACATGGCCACAACTCATAATAAACAACTATAAGTGGACAACAGTGTATCAATAAACTATCGTTCTTAAGACATGAATACATATGTGCCGTCAAGGCCTCTGAAATACTATATAAACTGAACATCTGTCTACAAAGCCTCTAAAAGTATTAGACATCAAAGAGGACAGGGCACCGGCCTACCCATAAGACTATAGCAAAACTCTAACACGATGACTTATAGACTCGGCTGCACTCCGAATGAGGTGGAGTCTTACCGATCCTTCACTGAATGCTAACCTCATCTACCTTGAGGGCTCGTCAGACTGATTATCTATACATACAGGCATGAATGCAGCGTCCCCAACAAAAGGACGACATCACGAATAATGTACTGAGTATGTAAGGAATGTAAATCAATATATAAAGGACATAAAAGAAACATGGAGTACATGGTTCAACCTATAAGTCTAGATAACTCTGTATATGATTTAATAATTATAGCGTCATGCATATGCGTATGAATGTCATGTCGTGCATAGGTACATGTTTCACAACATCATCAGGCCTCTGAGGGCATCCCATCGTATCATCTCGGCTACTATGGGCAAATCATCAGTGTATACCAGCTGATCAGGTGGTGGTGCATATATAACGCTGTAACCTTTTTCTCATATCCATATACATATATATACATATATACACATATATAACGCCGTCTGAATCATGGGTAAACGCACATATATAAATGAATGCAATACATAATGAAGTAAGTTAATATGATCTCTTGGAATGTTATGAGGCCCATGAATAGACAATATGGTAGTAGGACATATGGGGAATTAGGAACATAGGCAACCTTAGTACTTCTAAGAATAGAATCATTTCTGAAATTTGTGTGCTTGCTCGTTTCGTTGTATCATATGGATCATGTCAAAAAGCAAAGAAGGAATAGCCTTAACATACCTGAGTCGATTCTCTTGACAATCTCTCCAACACACGTTGATTGCGACAAAACATGTAACGACTGATTGAAATATGGAGAACTCCGTATGATATTCTTGAGAACTCATTTTTCCTCAATGTGTCATCACAATTCATCTTGCGTTCTTACTGGATCAGATTTATCCCTCTACTTTTGGAAATAGTTTACATTTAACTTCCATTATACTATTCAAACAAAAATACCATCACCATTATTCTATTCAAACAAAAATAACCTCACCATTAGCAACATAACAAAATCTAGT
Organism: Nicotiana sylvestris; assembly: GCF_000393655.2. NCBI lineage: Eukaryota > Viridiplantae > Streptophyta > Magnoliopsida > Solanales > Solanaceae > Nicotiana > Nicotiana sylvestris. The sequence goes on along the minus strand of NC_091059.1, from coordinate 149,102,113 downwards.
TGATAGTAGAGAATAAATGGCAAACAGGCAGTCCTTCATGCTTTCTTCATAGCGGCATATAAGCCTCTAGCAACTCTTAGAGTGTACCACTTACTTGAAAGGAGCACGTACGTTCCCATACAAAAATGTTTAGAGAAAAAAAAACAGACAAAATAAAATGAAAATCTGCGACTTTAATTGAGTTAAGTTTTTTCAAATAAAACCACCCATGCTTTATTCTTTTACATTTTAGAAAAATTATTTTCCAGTTTCTCGCTAGAAAAAAAAAGTTCTATTTTCCAAATTTGCTACTTTCCCTGCCCAGTCACTTTCCATGTTAGACTCCAATCTTAAATACAAAGATCCCAAAGTATCAATCAGTGAAAATTCCAAGATTTATATAACCTTCCTCAAAAAAATAATTTTTCATAGAAATGCTAAGATAATACTAAAGAATATCAAGAAAAACTCTTTAATATATATATATATATATATATATATATATATATATATATATATATATATATATATATATATATACACCTAACATTTTAGAGCAGATTCTACAAATCACATGAATAGTTTCCTTATGATAGAACTTCTTTATTTAGACTCATCCGTTTTAATACTCTTCCAGAAAAGCATATCCAAGTAGGTTTCTTTGAATTATCAGTACTATGTTGTAGCTTTTAGGAATTAGGCTTCTCTTATACTAAAGACTAAGCCATATATAAATATGCCACCTATTGTATAAACTAAAGAGTCATTTTAATTATAAATTGGGGGGGAGGGGTGTCATGTTAAGAGGAGGGTTTAGCTTATCCAATAATATATTAATTAATTAAGTAATAACCCGATACCAGGTAATTAACTAATTACTCGCATAATTAAGAATTGTCTCAAATTACTTAAAATTCTACTTATTTTTAATACACTTTATACATCATACTATCATGGTCATTGTTTGACCAAAAGATATTGAAACCTTATTGATTAAATCAATTAGAAAAGTTGAAGGGTAAATCTCAGTCAAGTATAATAAGATCTAGCTTGAAGAATGCAAAGAACGAACAGAATGAATGATACTACTTTATATCTCATAACTGAACAACAAATTAGAAATATGACAACTTTGAGTGTAGAGAGAATTTGTAATGGATATCCTTAGCTTTAAGTGAAAAATCGTATATATCTCTTAGAATTGTGATCAATAATCTCCCCCTTTTTACAGAGTATTCGGTCCTCTTTTATAGGGGACAATCTCCCCTTTTACAGAAAAAGAGAAAAGTACAACACAAAGAATATTCGAAAGGCATATTCTCTTTGTTTTCTATTATGCCAACTCGACCACAGACGTCGTGCATTCGCTAGCCACTGTCAATTGTCGTCCATCATTACGATCCTTAAGATGCAGCATTGTAGGGACCTCGCTCTCTGCTACGCTAGATATCGGTCGTAGTCGTCCAAATTTCGACCCATACAGTTAGTCCCTCCGCTTGTCAAGGTCGCAGCTTGGGGCGTCCTTGATAAGCGGACATCGTCCTTGCTTAGGAAGAAATTTGATTTACTAAACTTGACGGTTTCGGCGAATGACAGAAGGACGAAGCATTTCACTATACCTTGGGCGGCGTATGTTGTCTTTGGAGTGACGTCACTTCCACTTGCGTCATCATGGCGCATCTTCCCGAGGAACAACATGATGGCCTGTCGCTTTGGTTTTGTTGCCACAGGAATCCTTTTCACCTCGATTCTGGCGCCACCCAACCCTATAAATAGGGGAAGGGATTGTTTTTTCGAAAATGTTTGGCCATTTCTCTTCCGATCATTTCCTTTCACATTTCTAGCTTTGCTTCTGCATTTTCTTCATTTCCTCCTTCTCATTCATTGTTCTTGGTCTTTCTTGTTCCATTAGTACATATCTCTTCAGAGACATGCCTAGAACACACCGATCACGTGAGGGGATTTCTGACGCCACTCCGCTATCCATTGCGCCCCCTCCTAGTGGCGAGGACCTGACGATGGAGGAGGGGGATAGCTTTCCCACCGTGGATGAGATACTGCCGAGACACCCCATGTCTCGAAGTGACTTTCTCAAAGATCCTCCTCCTACTTCCGTCCCAATATTCTCTGACACTGAGCAAGTCCACATCAATGCCCTCCATGCAAAATATAACATTCCCGCTCATATTGAGATGGTTCCATCGGGAAGGGACTTTGTGGAAGTCCATAGACCGGGGTACTGTGCTTTTTATGAGTACCCCTTTGTGATTGGTCATTCTTTCCCCCTTCTCCCATTAGCTGAAGAGTTCTGTCGATTTTATCAGGTTTGTTTGGTGCAACTTTCCCCGTACACGCTTAAAATACTCCTGTTGTTGATGAAGTAAGCGGAGTTGGCGGGGTGTGAAGTTACCGTTCACCACTTCCTACACTTGTTTTCACCCAGCTTTCACAGGGGTACTATGGTGCATCTGAGGCACCGTGGGACAAAAGGATTGGTGGTCGGAACCGATGATCCGGCGAGCCGCAAATTTTGGCATAAATATTTCTTCATCAGAACCGAACACATCGTGTCTGACCCCGCTAGATTCCCTGAGTGGTAGAATGAGAATCGTAAGTGCCACCACTTGTTTACTCTTTCTTTTTTCTTTATTCACCTTAGTGTTTATTTGCGGCTCTCTTTTGTAGCTATGGGGCGCCCACCCCATCCCATTGCAGCTATAAGGGATTGGGTAGCCCGCCAGCTTCCCTATGGAGCGGAGAATCTAGATTGGCCTTCTTTCGTGAAACGTTTTGGGCCGAAAGTTTCATCTAGTGAGTGTCATCCTTTGTATCACTCTTCGGCTATATATCATTGTCTATTGATATGACACTTTATGATGACAGGTCGTGGAGCTTCTAGGCGGGGGGCCTCAGTCCCTACATTTCATTGGGTCGTCGCCTCCTGGGATGTAATTCATTTTGGATGAGTCCTCCCGAGAGGATTGTGCCCAGTCGTTACAGGCTAGGGACTCTTCTTGAGATATGGTTGTGAGGGAGGAGATCCGTTCTTTACCCGTCCAACACCTCGTGGATGAGTCCTCTAATGGGGACGAGTCTTCGTTGAGAAAGAAGAGGAGGATAAAGCTCGAGAAGAGCGTGGTTGTTGAGACCGATAAGAGTAGGACGGGTGCATCAGAGATGGCACTGGTACTCATGTTTATGGCTGATGCCTTTTTGGCGGGGAGGTCTTCCCAAACAGAAGAGGTTTATCAAGAAGGGGGGTCTGCACGCTCCACCGAGGGAGGCACATCATCTACGTTCGGCAGGGGTTTGCGCACCGAGGGCAACAGTTCGGGTTCAGACGTCGACCCAGGGGAGGTTAGTGAGTTTGCAGAGCGTCATACTCACGTAGAGGTCGGAATGGAGGGTTCTGATAGACACATAGTCGTTCCTAGGGACTACGACTTATTGTCGGACTGTGATTAGGTGGCATCTGTTTTTGCCCCTTTGTGTGCTGCCCTTGAGAGAGAGGCACTTAAAGCGATAAGTGATGCAGAGTTTTCTCGGAGCATTTCTGGCATGGCTCTACGGGTAAATATCTCTCTTTTTATTTCATCGTTGGATCTGTGTTACTATTTTTGGCCTATTTGTTCTAACTTCTACTTCTCATGCTAGACCCTCATCATGGAGATCGAGCGTGAGCGTCGGGAAAGGAGAAGGACGACCCTCTATGGAAATATGTCTTCCAAGTACCAAGAATATTGCACCAAGCATCGTACGATGGTCGACATATTCAATCAAGATCGTGACTTCCAACTGCTCCGCGAGGGGCTCAAGGAGAGGGAGGATCAACTGGCGCGTAAGGTCAAGGAATTGAAGGAACGAGATGAGGACATTATGAGGGCCGTTGCCCGTAATAGTGAGCTTGAGGCAGCCCTTAGAGCTAGGGAAGATGAGCTTGAGCTAAGTAGGGGAGTATTGTCCGAAAATGCCGACCTTCAAGCAAAGGTAGTTAGTTTGACTGCCGAACTGGATATAAAGATGGCTGAGGTCAACGAGCTTAAGGGTGATTTGAGTTCAAATGCTGATAGATTGGCCCACGCTGAGAGGGAGAGGGCGAAGGCCATTTTTGAGGTGGCAGTTTCAGAAGATGCCCTTCGTGTTTGTAGGTTAGAGCGTATTAAGAAGATGGAGATGTCTGCACTTAAGACGGCGGAACTTGAGGGGCGTATTCAAGGGTTGGAGGCAGAACTGTCCGCACTGAACGCAAGTGGATTCTTTGAAAGCGGAGGATGTACGATGATAGTCGCAGCCTTCAACATCAACTGATCTTATCGTTCCTGACATTTATATGAGTTGTGGGTTCACGCCGAGGCTTATCTTGATGTGTACAAAGTTCTTTATGTTGATAGGAGGGCGTCTAAGGCGGGCTTCGGGATATACGTGCTGAGGCTCGTGCTGCTCGTGAGGCATGCGGGTATGATCCTCTCACTCCTGATAGAGATGATAATAATTATGATGATGCGAACAGACTTGCCTCCGACTCTTGGTACGAAGACGTGTATGCCACCAGAAACTATGTGTAGTAATTTTGGGTTTACTTTTTTCTTCGCGATTTTTGTAAGGGCGTTTTTGAACCCTTTGTAAAGACAAACATTTGTAATATATTTGCTGTAAATGAAGGTCGTTTTGGTCGTGCATCTCTAAGTCGTTTCCTTTGGTTTGTTTTGACGATGGCTTCTGCCGCAGTTACCTCGCTCTGAAGCTTTGTCGAAATTCTAAACTTGTTGCATTTAGTTGAACTATGTTCGTTAGCAATGGACTTGGCTGTAGGGATATTGTTTTCAGTTGTGCCAAAATAATGTCCCATCGTGGTTCGTATGAAGTCGAACTATTTTCTTTGGTGATGGCCTTGACCATTGGGATGTTACTTTCAAGCTGGCGCCGAAGTAATATCCCGACGTGGTTCAAATGACGTCGAACCCATTCTTTTGTCGATGGCCTTAGCCATTGGGATGTTACTTTCGAGCCCGTCATGGTTCGAATGATGTCGAACCCATTCTTTTGTTGATGGCCTTAGCCATTGGGATGTTACTTTCGAGCTGGCGCCGAAGTAATATCCCATCATGGTTCGAATGATGACGAAACCATTCTTTTGTCGATAGCCTTAGCCATTAGGATGTTACTTTCGAGCTGGCACCGAAGTAATATCCCGTCGTGGTTCGAATTATGTCGAACCCATTCTTTTGTCAATAGCCTTAGCCATTGGGATGTTTCGAGCTGGTGCCAAAGTAACATCCCGTCGTGGTTCGAATAATGTCGAACCCATTGTTTTGTCGATGGCCTTAGCCATTGGGATGTTACTTTCGAGTTGGCGCTGAAGTAATATCCCGTCGTGGTTCGAATGATGTTAAACCTATTCTTTTTTCGATGGCCTTAGTCATTGGGATGTTTCGAGCTAGCATCGAAGTAATATCCCATCGTGGTTCGAATGATGTCGAACCCATTCTTTTGTCGATGGCCTTAGCCATTGGGATGTTACTTTCGAGTTGCCACCGAAGTAATATCCCATCGTGGTTCGAATGATGTCAAACCCATTCTTTTGTCGATGGCCTTAGCCATTGGGATGTTTCAAGCTAGCGTCGAAGTAATATCCCGTCGTGGTTCGAATGATGTCGAACCCATTCTTTTGTTGATGGCCTTAGCCATTGGGATGTTGCTTTCGAGCTGGTACCGAAGTAATATCCCGTCGTGGTTCGAATGATATCAAACCCATTCTTTTGTCGATGGTCTTAGCCATTGGGATATTACCTTCGAGCTGGCGCCAAAGTAATATCCCATCGTGAGGGTGGCATTCTATTTTATTTGTTGGAATGTTGTAGGTACTGGTTTTATTCATGCATTGGAGATGAGTGTTGATTTCGTGTACATAATGGAGTAATTTTATTCATATGTCGGAGATACATGTCAACTTTGCTCGTACAACGGCGGTACATGTCGATTTTGTACATATAATGGAGATTCCTTATATCTAGTCCCTTCATTGTTCGGCCTGGAGATGTAATCAGTAGGTGGGGAAATGAACAATACTTCACACCTCGAGGTGCCCTCCTCATTGCCTCATTAAAAACCTCCCCGAGAAAACTCGATTGGGACAAAACCCGGGCGAGGGAAAAAGAGTACGACTTCGGCGGCGTCTCTTTTCAGAAGTGGAAGTATTTTAGGTGGGCGACATTCTAGTTATTTTGTAGTAGTTTTCCTTCCATTGTTTCTAGTTGAAATGCTCCTTTGCTTGCTGCTGCTGTGATTTTAATTGGCACATCCCAGTTTGTTCCTAATTTCCCTTCATTTGGGTCTTTCGCTGCTTGCGCTTTTGCTTTTAGTACGTAGTCCCCGACTTTTAGTGGTCGTATTTTGGCTTTCTTGTTATAATATCTTTCTGCTTGTTGTTTTTGGGCCACCATTCTTACGTGTGCCATATCCCTTCGTTTTTCCACCTCATCTAAGTCTTGTAGCCTGCTCTCGTTGTTGTTTGATCTACTCTCATTGGAGTATCTCAGGCTAGGTTCCCCGACCTCAACGGGTATAATTGCATCAGTGCCATAGACTAGTGAATATGGCGTCTCACATGTGCTGGTCTTCGGCGTTGTGCGGTAGGCCCATAGCACCTCCGGTAGCAGTTTCGGCCATAGCCCTTTGGCATCTTCAAGATTTTTCTTTAATATGTTTAATATTGTTTTATTGGAGGATTCCTCTTGGCCATTGACGGCGGGATGATATGGCGTGGAGAGTATCCGCTTGATGTGCCATTTCTCGCAGAATTCAGTCGTCTTTTTCTCGGTGAACTGGGGTCTGTTGTCGCAAATGATTTCTTTGGGGATGCCGAAGCGACATATGATATTTTTCCAGATGAATGCGATGAATTCTTGTTCGTGTATTTGAGAGAACGCACCTGCCTCCACCCATTTGGAAAAATAATCAATTAAAACCAGAAGGAAGTGTATCTTACCTCGCCCTACTATGAGGGGCCCGATGATGTCCATCCCCCATTTTATAAACGGTCATGGAGAGGTGACGGAGTGTAGGAGTTCTCCCGCTTGGTGTATCATAGGGGCGTATTTCTGGTAAAAATTGCACGGGGCGCCCTATTTGGTCGCCCCCATTACCTATACCCATTTTTTAAAAAACTTTTAACCTGTACCCACTTTTAAAATAAATTCAGCCCCCTTTCTCCTCATTCGTTTTCTTCTTCTTCTTTCTTCTGCTGCTATTGGTGCTGCTATGGAACTTTAATTCATGGGATAATTGCCATAAATACGGGTAGTAACTTCCAGTTCTGCTGGTTAAAGTTTGTAGCCATTAAAAATTGTCATTATACATTTACATTCAAGAACCAACTACTTCAGTCTCATACTAAGGTTGTTTCAGCCACTACTATTGACTACACTATAAGAAACATAACTGAAAGTTACAGTGGGGCATATTTACAGAACAAAAAGATTGGCATATCCAGAAAGCGGTGTCTTTGTTGCAGAAACTTTAGCTAAGATCAACTTGTAGTTTGATTGACATGTATAACAGAGTAAGAATGGCACCTTGTGGGAGTGGTGCATACCTAGCAACATTGGATCCGACCCACATGGCTAAATGAACTATATAACTTCATCTCTAGAGCTGAAGTTCGCCAGTTACAAAACAAAAACTTCAGCTCTAGAGCTGAAGTTCGCCAGTTACAAAAACAAAAACTTCAGCTCAAGAGCGGAAGTTCACCAGTTACAAAAACAAAAACTTCAGCTCTAGAGCTGAAGTTCGCCAGTTACAAAACAAAAACTTCAGCTCTAGAGTTGAAGTTCGCCAGTTATAAAAACAAAAACTTCAGCTCTAGAGCTGACGTTCGCCAGTTATAAAACAAAAACTTCAGTTCTAGAGCTGAAGTACGCCAGTTACAAAAACAAAAACTTCCACAATGCAAATAGAGAACAAAAACTCCAGGCCCATCTACTAGAATGCTGAAGTTTTGCGTGATTGCCTTTGCTACTTCAGCCCCGTATGCTGAAGTTATGCGAAAAAATGGGTACGCTTGTAATTTTTTGGCAAGCAGACACAAGTTAAAATGTGACACAAAAAGCAGGTATAGATGCAAATGCCCTGTATTTATGGCATTACTCACATTTCTTGACGTACTTCGTAGCCTCTTTTTTCATAGTGGGCCAGTAGTATCCTGCACGAATAAGACACCTGACGAGGGCCCAATTGCCCGTATGGGCGCCGCAATGGCTTTCGTGTACCTCTTAAAGCACATGCCTTGTCTGATTTGGTCCAAGGCATTTGGCTAAGGGGCCGCCAAACGTCCTTTTATAAAGGTTGTGGTCTATGAGGTTGTACCTGGCAGCTTGTATTCGGAGCTTTTTGGCTTCTTTTTTATCTTATGGGAGTGTTCCTTCCAGTAGATATGATATGATGAGATTACGCCAGTCCCAAGTTAAATTTATAGAATGTACCTCGACTTGGTCTATTGATGAGCGGAAGAGGGTGACCACGTTCTCCTTGATGATGTTTTTAGTCGCCGTTCTCCTTGGCATTCATCGATTCTGGCAGCAGTTTGTGGATTTCGGTATGGTATTTTTGCAACCTTTGTTCCTTAATCTGGAAAGTTCTAGTAACTTGATTCACAATGAGTTGCGAGTCGCAGCAGAGGATGATTCGCCAAGCACCATACTTCAGAGCTAATTTTAATCCTGCAATTACGGCCTTATACTCGGCCTCATTGTTAGTCATTTCAAGGCATCGTATAGATTGACGAATTACTTCACCTGTCGGGACATCGAGTATGAGTCCTAGTCCTGATCTCGACGCATTGGACGCGCTATCGGTATAGAGGACCCAGAGGTCAGATCGATCAGGTGAAGTGCGAAGTGCTTCTTATTCGACTTCGGGCATTATTTCTGCACTGAAGTCGGCAAGTACTTGCGACTTTATCGTGGTTCGCGGTTGATATGTTATATCATGCTCGCTCAATTCTATGGCCCATTTGGCCAACCTTCCCGATAATTTGGCTTTGTGTAGGATGCTCCTGAGGGGAAAGGTTATTACTACCTTTATGGGGTGGTATTGGAAATATGGTGTAAGCTTTCGTGAAGCTATGACTAATGTTAGAGCTAGTTTCTCGAGGTGGGGGTACCTCGTTTCGGCATCAATTAGGGTTTTTCTAATATAGTAAATTGGAGATTGCGTACCTTTGTCTTCTCGGACTAGAACTGCACTTACCGCGACTTTGGATAAAACCAGGTAGACTAGGAGGCATTCTCCTGGATCTGCCTTGGCGAGTAAGGGTGGTGAAGACAAGTATACCTTCAGTTTCTTTAGGGCGTCGACACATTCCGAATTCCATTGAAATCTATTATTTTTCCTTAATACATTAAAAAATCTACGGCATCTATCCAATGACCGTGAGATGAACCTCGACAAGGCGGTTATCCGTCCCGTTAGCTTTTGTACCTGCTTTTTGCTGGTCAGCATTTCGGGTATTCCTTCAATTGCCTTAATCTGTTCTGGGTTGACCTCGATGCCTCTTTGGGATACCAGGAAATCGAGGAACTTACCCGAGCTTACACCGAAGGTGCATTTTTTGGGGTTCGGCTTCATGTCATACCGTCTTAATATATCGAAGGCTTCCTTTAGATGATCGATGTGATCTTCTTTCCTTTTCGACTTAACCAACATATCGTCGATGTATACTTCTATTGTTCTACCAAGTTAGTTTTTGAACATTTTGGTGACCAATCTCTGATATGTCGCCCCTGCATTCTTTAGCCCGAACGACATCACTTTATAGCAGTATGTTCCTTGGTGAGTGATGAAAGTGGTTTTATCCCGGTCTTCTTCTTCCATGAGGATCTGATTGTAAACCGAATAGGAATCCAAGAAGCTTAGCAACTCGTGCCCTGTTGTTGTGTCGATGAGCTGGTCGATGTGTGGCAATGGAAAAGAATCTTTCGGACATGCCTTGTTTAGATCCGTGAAATCTACACACATCCACCACTTTCCGTTCTTCTTTTTCACCATGACCACATTGGCGACCCATTGAGGATATTTTGATTCCCGGACCGAACCATTCGTAAGCAGCTTATCGACCTCTTTGTTGACAACTTCATTGATAGCGTCGTTGAACTTCTTTCTCATTTGCCGCACCGGCGGGTAAAAGGAATCAACATTTAGCTTGTGGGTGGAGATATTTTTTGGGATGCCTGGCATATCTGCATCGGAAAAGGCAAACAGATCGGCATGGTCAGTCAAGAATTTATGAAACTTACCTGGTTACGAGAGGTTGTGCCCGATATAAGCCTTTTTTGTGCTGTTGTTGCCGTCTAGTAGGACGGGATCACGATTTTCTATCGTCGATTTGGATGCTTATATGATGTCGGGGTCCTTAATAACGTCTATCCGTATGTCAAGTTTGGCTCCCGACATTGCTGATTGCTATTCTTCCGCACTCGCTCCTTTGAGTAGTTGGGTGTGTGCTCAATCTTGGGCGACGTGATAGTACTCTTGTGCGGTGCGTTGTTCTCCTCGAATGCTGAATATTCCCCATGGGGTTGGAAACTTGATCACTTGATAGAGACTAGAAGGGACCGCTCGCATGGCGTGTATCCATGGGCATCCTATAATGGCGTTGTAAGCTGTTTCCTGGTTCATGACGTGAAATGTCATTTTCAGGGTGACTCCTCCAGCTAGGACGGGTAGCACTATCTCTCTAGAAGTCCATTCAACTGCATTATTAAAACATGTTAGCGTTATACAGCGCGGTATTATTTTATCTTCGAGTCTCATCTGCCCGAGGACTCGAGGATGGATATTGCAAGCGCCGCTCCCGTTATCTACCATTATTTTTTTTACATCAGTATCTGCGATATGTAAAGTGATAACAAGAGTATCATAGTGAGGGAAAGACAAACCGTCGGTATTTGACTTATCAAAGATGATACTGTCTTCGAGGTCATCATACCATTCGTGGGTGATTGATCGTCTGAGTTTATGTGTGGTGGTGAATTTAACATGATTGATTGTTTCGCCATCGCCTGCGCTGATGATCATCTGTGTCACACCTCCTTTTTTCATTACACTCTCGAGAGGGGTATAAATACAAGGGAGTTTTTCCAATTAAAGGACAATCGAAACAGAATTATTTCATTTAAAGATTCAGAGTCGCCACTTGGGAGATTTATGGTGTCCCAGGTCACCGGTTGAATCCCGAATCAAGAAAAATATGACTCTGTTTAACAGTTCGCAAACCAGAAATCCGGTAAGGAATTCTGTTAACCCGGGAGAAGGTGTTAGGCATTCCCGAGTTCCGTGGTTCTAGCACGGTCGCTCAACTGTTATATTCGGCTTAATAATCTAATTTTAGAACATTTTGAACCTATGTGCAAATTTAACCTTTTAACCGCTTTTAACTTATTTAAAGAATTAATTCAAGGTCATTTAAGACATATCGCAAGCCACACCACATGAAATGCACCCGTGGTTCACGACACGCTCTATTTAACCTTATTGGCAATTAGAACCGGGTCACATGAAATACACCCCGGGATTTTAACAATTGTTGTGATAATTATAAATTTAACGCGTCTAAAGCAAACTACGATATTGTTAATGAATACAACAAAACTATTTATGGACTAATAAAAGAGAGCAACTACATGATATTAACAGGCCTAGCATGCGCCTAGCGAATTCAAAATAAACAGATCTTGACTTATGTTCAACTCGAATCACGGTCACCTAGCATTTTTGCTTAAGAATTCAAAAACCCAACCATATTCAATACTTCAACCCAGGAAATCAACGACATGCGCATACTTAGGTAGACTCAATTCCAACAACAAAAGAATCATCTTGCTCTTGGCCATCAAATTCAAATAACATGTATTAAACCAAACCAAAGTGCAAATAACAGTCAACTGAATAAATGCGACAAACGAGTACTATTAAAGCATTCCACAACGAACAAAGCAATGAAAACCGTTTACTCGGACAATTGACCAAGCAAAAACGTGACAAACATGACACAATAATATATTGTGAAGTTAAATAGTAGCAGAGAAATAGAAGCAGACCTGAATTATTTCAGAAAAAAAAAATTTCGATCGACAAAATAGGCTTCAGTCGGAAATAAAATCGGCCAAACAGGGAGTGCACCGAAATCTCGAACGACCTCGACGGACAGTGACAACCTCAATATATGGCGTTGTACGGATCTCGCAAATGAATCCCAAGATGGACTCAACCTCGACAAGGAACCAGCAGAATAGTCATCGGGACTCGGCCAGAAACTCGCCGGAAAAGTGTTAAATGAGTTTTGAACTCCTCACTATTTTCAGCCCGTTTTTCGTTCATTGCTGCTTCAGCATGTGCGTGTGTGTGTGATGGCGTGTGCTACTGGTGTGAGCTTGTTCTAGGTTGAAGCAAGCAAAAATGAAGGGTGTTGTTTGGTTCGCCGGTAGCGTCGCCACTCACCGGTGATCAGCTCCGGCGAGGCAGCAGCTGCTGATGGGTTCAGTATTGAAGAGTGAAGGAAACGCTAATGGGGTGTGAGGCAGATGGAGTACCGGAGGGATCATTTTTTTTTTGGGTGTTACGCGGTTGTCGGCTCAGGTAGTCGTGAAGAAGATGAAGACGAGAGTATGGGGTCTGTACGTTCCTCCGGCGTGCATGGGTCGTGTATGGCTGCTGCTGCCTACTAGCGAGTTTCAGAGAAGGTTTAGTAGGGGTCGTTTATGGCTGCTTCCTTGTTCATGGCTGCTCAAGGAGATTAAAACGAGGGGGTGGGGGTCGTGAAGAAGACGACGCAGGGGGAGTTTTGTTTCGTTTTTTCCAGCCTCCTTCTTAGTTATTCATGCGCAGCTTTTGCTGCTTTTTTCGTTCCAACCTCTTCTTTTAGTCTTAAAACATTCTTTTATAGTGTAGAGTCTAGGTTGCAGGGTTTTAGTTTAGGGGTATGGGCCTAATAATTATGGTCTTGGCAATTGTGGGCTAGGTCCAAAATTAGGCCTAAAGATGGGTTGCTTGAGCCCAAGCTCTATTCTTTCACTGCGAACGAGATTAAAAATACGGGCTCATTTGTTAATTATTCCTACTATTCAAATAATTATTAAAATAAAACTAACCATTAAAACAAATCTATTTTTGGTATTTTCAAATATCATATTAAAGTAAAAATACGATACTATTGTTGTATATATTTTTTAAGATTTCTTTTTTAAGATTAAATGACTACAACATTAATGAACCTATTTTTGTGATTTTTTTGTTTTCTTGTAATAAAATAAAGTAAAAGAGTCAAAATTACTTAAAATATCTATATTATGCCTAAATTAAATATTTTACGCTAATATATAAAAAATCTTGGGGAGGGTCAAAAATCATATGTCTACAATCTGTATAGTGCGAGCGGGAGAAGGCAATTTTGGAGGTTCCTAAGGCTGTTCGCGTCCGCGGGCAAAGTTAGCCGGTCCTTGATCGCTTAGCAACTCTTTCAGGTGTCCCTGGCCCAGCATTCGCACTACCTCCTATCGCAGTCCTATGCAATCTTTGATTTTGTGACCCCTTTCTTGGTGAAATTCGCAGAAAGCGCTTGACTTCCGAGTGTGCTGGGGTTTGACCTCATTTTTTGCAGCCATTACACCTTTGGACCGAGTTTCTCCAGTGTGTACACTATTTCTAAAGGAGAAACACAAAAATTGTGAGTAGATAGGAGTGAAGGCATACCTTTCTCGTGTCGATATGGTGATGTATGTCGAGGGGGAGCATATGTGTGCCGTGGTGGAGGTGGGGCAAACGTCCTGACGTAAGGCTGATGCATTACTCGGCCGAGGTGGGGCCTAAACTGATCTCTTCGATCGTCGTTGCGACGATCTTTCCTTGCTTCAGTTTGAATTGACATCAACCATTGGGTCGGACCGTTGAGGTCGTCCTCATCGGCTCGTACCTCGACACAGTAAGCATTGTGGATTTCTTCCCAAGTAGTTGGAGGGTATTTTATGAGCCTGCTTAGCAATTTTCTGGTTGCTCTCGATCCGTTCTGGAAGGCTGCTACCGCCATTCCTTCTGACACATTCGGCAGGCTCATCCTCACCCTGTTGAACCGAGCTAAGAAGTCTCTGAGTCCTTCGCTGTGCATTTGCCTTACGGTAAATATATCATTTACCCTAGCTTCTGCTTTTTTGGCTCCTGCATGGGCGGTGATAAATTTATCTGCCATTTCCTCGAACGTTGTTATCGAGCGTGTCGGCAGTTGAGAGTACCATGTCAAGGCTCCCCCTGTTAGGGTTTCGCCAAATTTTTTTAATAGCACCGATGGTACCTGCTATTTTGAAAGATCGTTACCTTTCACGGTTGTAACGTAATGGATGATATGATCCTCTGGATCAATAGTACCATCATATATCTTTAGCTAGGGTGGCATTTTGAAGGTCTTTGGAATAGCATAGGTGGTCGCTTCTTCACTGTATGGCTGCTCGATGAATCGACCAACATCGCGTTTTGGCAACAACTTTGGAGTGCCTGGTATTTTGTCCACCCTCTCTTTGTGTTCCTTCATTTGGTCGCGGAGTGCTTTATTCTCATTTTCCATCTTCTCCATTTTCTTTAAAACAGCGGCAAGCATATCATTACCTGCGTCATTAGCGACATAAGTGTTACCTGTATGGGGGGCATCCTGCTCATCAGCGTTTATCGTGACATCTGCATGTGCAGCATTCCTATTATCCCTTTGGGCAGGTTTGTCAAGTATGGCGTTCAGATTACTCGTCAACCATTCTTCCAGCAGTCTTCGTACTACTGGTGGTGCCTCTCCTGTTGCAAATGTGGATGCTTCCTTCTCGTGTTATGCAGTTACACTTTCGTGCGGGAAGGTGAATCGTCTCTCCTGGGTGTGATGCCCGGTGTTTCATTTTCGTTATCTTCCCTGCTATCTTCGTTGATGGTGTTCAGAAGGTTGGTTGTAATGCCTACTATCGCTTTCAGTCTTGCATCTCCTTTCCCTGCCATTGTTAGTTTATACAAAGCTAGGAAGAGGTGGTTATCCCTTTCAAGAGTCTAGATGAGACTAAAATCTTAGCTAAAGAAATCCCCACAGACGGCGCCAAATTGTTTGACCAAAAGATATTGAAACCTTTTTGATTAAGTCAATTAGAAAAGTTGAAGGGGTAAATATCAGCCAAGTATAATAAGATCTAGCTTGAAGGATGCAAAGAACGAACAGGATGAACGATACTACTTTATATCTCAGAACTGAACAACAAATTAGAAATATGACAACTTTGAATGTAGAGAGAATTTGTAATGGATATCCTCAGCTTTAAGTGAAAAATCGTATATCTCTCTTAGAATTGTGATCAATAATCTTCCCCTTTTTATAGAGTGTTTGGTCTCCTTTATAGGGGGCAACCTCCCCTTTTACACAAAAAGAGAAAAGTACAACACAAAGAATATTCGAAAGGCATATTCTCTTTGTTTCCTATCATGCCAACTCGATCACAGACGTCGTGCATTCGCTAGCCACTGTCAATTGTCGTCCATCATTACGATCCTTAAGATGCGATATCGTAGGGACCTCGCTCCGCTAGATATCGGTCATAATCGTCCAAATTTCGACCCATACAGTCATGTGGTACCATATAAAATAAATACATAAACTATTATTTCATTAAAACATCCATGTAAAAATATATTTTCTCAATATTCTAATTTTTCTAGTTTCATATAAAGAGTACAAATTTTTTGTATGCTTAATTTTTTTTTAAAATGGTAAAAAAATAACTCTCTTTTCTTGTGATAGAATAATTTCTATCTTTATAATAAAGAGAATCTCGTAAACGCTTCTCATATTATGTGTATAATTTAAAATATATTCGAAAGTAGTAATATTAATAACTGTATAAAATTATATTTTTCAAATTATTATTATTATTTTTTTACAAAAATGTTCCACTCAAAATACCATATTAAATGTACATATATAACGATATCAAGGTTGTTAAGCTTACGGGGTGTAACATCCTTCCCCCTTTTAGAACATTCGTCCTCGAATATTAATCCTTGGAGATTTACAAAATTTTCACTCGGGTCTCCTCTGTGAATTAAATCAAAACCCAAACTATATCTGGAGTCTCGACTATTCACATCCTTTCGTACTTGAATATGTCGTATCTTCTTTACCTTTACCTTACTTATCTTTCACGCTCGATGAAATATATTTCACAAATGAAAAGTTGTTTTTGCCATTTAAACAGAAGGACATGGAACACAAAAATGAAAATTATGTCTACCTACTCTTAATGTTGCATTTGTAATGAAAAAACATAAATAAAACTCCAATGCTTCTAGACATTGTTCCTTTTCTAAACCAAGTAGCCTAGTTACTAGTTTACACGAGTACTAATTTTCTATGTAAAAGATATGCATGCATTAATCCCGAGTTAAAAATGGACATAGCTTTGCTTCCTATTTGCATTCTGCAAGATTTGTCAAGTGGGCAGGGTCGACCCCTTAACCGAACCCCTGAATGGACCCTTTAAAGCTTAAACTGCCCGATCCACCTATTATTTAACCGGACCGGACCCCAAAAATAAGGAGCCTGGGCTGGTTCCAAATTTTTGAATCATGAACCAGTTAAGGAAGCCAGGACCAACCTAGACTTCGTTTTATTTTCCATTGCACTTGTGATACACCTATCATAATTAGTGGATACACCTAGTTTTTATCTTCGCATTTTTTTTTTCCTTTCGTAATTTGGTAAGGGAAAGATGATATTCGTTTTAGTTGATCCGGTGAATCAGACTAGACAGAAAGATGGCACTGAAATGGCATCTCAATAGATTATTACTAATCCATAAATTCAAAGATTTATTTTGTTCTAGAAAAAATATCAAAAAAGGCAAATGCAGCTTATCCCCTCTGCTATCCACTCCTTTTTTACCTTGTATAATTTGACATACAAATTACAGCTCCGTGGGTCGAGCCTGCATATCGGGCAAATAGAGGAATTACTGCTTGAGTGAATCACTGTTAGTTTATAAAAACTAAAAAAAAAGAACCAAAATTTTACCTCGGGGTAGTTTCTCACTTTTGTGAAAAAACTTAGGAACTTTTCTCCTCTTAAATGTTTGTTGCTTTTTTCTTGGAGATGTTTTGATGAATATCTAGAGAAGGGATTAGTCGGCAACCATGCATGGGAAATGTGGATAATTTAAGTTTGTGGTGGTGGTTTAATTAGAGGTCCGCCTGCTATTTGGTTTCACATTAGTTGGAAAAGGACTATCTTATGAGAAAAATGAGTCGGCCTATAATATTATACTACATTTTGTGTAGTTTGTCTGAGATATTAAAAGATAAGTCAAACTATAATTTGATGGCATTGATGTTTACATCATGAGGAAAATTCTTTTCAATTGGAGGAGGATTCCATGGTCTCTTTGATTCCTGTTAAAAAATCTTCTTCCATTCTTTTTCATGCAAAAGTAAAGTTGATGGTAATCATAGTATTAAAGGTGGGCGTGGGCCAACGGAGTTCTCGTTTCGTGGACTATATTTTTGAAGGCAAGGCCCTTGGGAGCAATATATAGTATATATAAAATTTATATATAACTGTCTATAATTTATACATACCAATTAGGAAAAGTAAATAATGAATTATTTGTGTAAAGATCCCGACTAAATTAGGATAAAAGACAATAGTCTTGAACTAGCCTTCCGGAATAAAGGGGAGAGTGCTGCAGTATTTTAACAATTTTCCTAATAATAGAATAGCTTGTCAGCCATAGAGAGAGAATTTTCAAATGACGATTGACAATTGAGTAGAGTGGTGGTTGTGAGTAACTTGTAATTTGCAAGTGCTGTTCGTGCAAGGCACTCATCATATGACATGAGCTACCTATGCCAGCTTTAACCAATGGTTTAGTTATAGTGGTTACAAATTAATTCATTTTTAGCGTGTGTATAGTATTCTTTTTTTTTTTTAAATTAAAAAATGAGCTATTTATGGCAAGAACTATGGGCTTCTGGTAGTGTTTTTATTGACAGTTGAGAGAAGGAAACAAATTGACTATAGAAACTGGTTGAACTGAAGTATACAATAAAAGTGCACTAATAATCTTATTCATATGCGTCCAGAAATGATGCTAGTCTGCTGTTCACTTCAAATATATTTTTATGTCTTTTCAATAATTTAAAACAATCTAATATTATAAAATAAGTTCACGAGGAAAATGATTTATGCTACATAAAAGACGCCGTTATGTGCCATAGATTTTACTCATTTGGCATTCTTTTCATAGTATAGTCTGCTCATGATATGGATTCATTATCTATTGATATTTTGAATATGAAACCTCTTCCTAAATTCAAACGTATGGAAACATGAAAATATCATAGAACTACGAGTCAATTGGCAAAAAAGTGATATCCCATATTTCAGAGATGATTATCACCCTTGAGGAAGTAAGAATTTTACTACTTCCTCCGTCTTGAAAAAACTAAAATTTTGAAGATGAGATTAAAAATGATTTTGAAAGTTAAAATATTATTTGGATATGTATTCTACTTGAAAAAAATTCGAAGCTTTGTGAATAAAAAACTTCAAAAAATATCCTAGAGTTGTTTTTGGAATTTCAAGATTTTATTTTCAAAATTTGCCAAAACTGATTAATATCTATAAACAAATATAGATATTTAAAAACAAAATTTTAAAAAAAAGCTCCAAAATTTTATGATCAAGTGGGAACTTAATTTATATTCACATAGTTGATTTGGGCACGAAATTTAAGAAGGAATAAAAGATTTTTTGAATTTGAGATTTTAAACATGTCAAGATTATAAAAGAATTTTAAAACTTATAACTTTAAACATGTCAAAATATTTGTATGACTATAAAATTTCTCACTACAGGTATCACATAAAACCTAAACTAAATAATTTTCAAATTTAATATTACTAAGTTTTGAAATTGATTAGACGGAAATACAGTCACATACACTGAAACGGAGGACGAAGCAGTTGTTAGGCACAAGTCAATTTTGTACTAGGCGAGGTTTTGAGATTGACAACTACGTACGTGTTGGCTCGTCCGAGTAATTAAATAACTACTCAGTAAATGTCTTGTATGTTTCATCATTTAATTGGGAATTTTAACGTTACTCCACTACTAGATAAACACTCTACTACTACATTGAAATTCTCTTTTAGATAATTATTAGGGCATTGGAAAACCAATCACGCAATGTGCTCCTAACGTGTGACATAGAATTAATCGCAGACTTGTCTGTTTGGCAACATTAGAATTGACATGAATATTTTAGTGAAGTTGAAAATTTATTGCGTATGAACATGACTATCAATTTAAAAAAAGATTACTATTTACTAGTAAAAGCTATTAATTCAATTGAAACACTCTTAACAAAAATTTTGTCCAATGGTTACAAATATTGAAGTTCAAAAATATTACGCATATATATGCTGTCGGTTAACCTCTGGTTATGAACAGTGCAAAATTAATAGAAGAAGCAAAAAATCAAAGAAAGCCCATGTGATATTAAATGGTGCTGTTGAAAGCGAATAAAAACAAGTGCATTCATCTATGAATTGTTTTGGCATTGCGTCTTAAATTACAGAACGTGACAAAGGTTTCCCCTATCGAAAATGAAATGAACAAAATTAATAATATCCAAATTATCCTCCGTTGTGGAGCATAGGGATACTATGAAGTTGGGTACATAACCACCGACAGACATCACGCAATTCCTCGTCGCCACGTGTCAGTATGTCGATAACCAAAGGCCGAGATTAAATCTGATAAATCGTCACAGTAAAAGTAACATGTCTTTAGAGGATTACAGCGGAGAAGAAACCGCGTATACATTGCCCCGCTTCTCTGCATATATAACACACACACACACACTGATTTGTACGTATAAGTATATAATCTGAATGCCAGTAGAGATCGAGTTCGAGTACTGGTGCGAAAATGGAGTTGTTCTATTACGTGGTGTTTGGGGCTCTGGCCGCAGTGGTAGCAGCTCTGGAGCTGGGTGGAAAGAGCAACAAAGATCGAATCACAACTTCTCAGGCTTTCAATTCATTCAAGAATAATTACATTCTTGTTTACTCTCTTATGATGGGTACGTTCCTTTTCTTCTCCTCAGATCTGAGCCGTTTCTTACCTCTAATTGATTTAATCGCTCTGCATTTTCACATTAGCGTCTGTTGGAATTCTCTTACTTACATGCTCGATCTGATTATCTGAGCGTGGACTTTATCGGAATTTGAATCTTGTCTATTTGGATCTGAGTTTTGGGTTGCTTTTGAGGCAAATTGAACGAGTAGATTGGGTCTTGAAGTGTTGATATGCAGCCTAATTTGCTTAATGGTCTTTAGATCTGTGCATGAGCATTTCATTTAATGATTCCTTGTCAATCCAGCTGTATTATCTAAGCAACTATTTTTTCATATTGCCTATGGATTATTTGAGGCTCCAGTGATCATTAGCACAACTAAAAAACAAAAGAGGCTAAGTATTTACTTCTTGATCCTATGCTGGAATAATTCCATAATTAACAATTACATTATATATGGAGTAATAATATATATGAGTAGGTGATACTTCCAGCCTTTATGATTTGTGTGAAATGTGAATGGTGGTGTTTCCCTTTGCTAACGCTTGGGTATTTTGTGGCCATAGCCGGTGATTGGCTACAGGGTCCATATGTATACTACCTTTACAGCACTTATGGATTTGGAAAGGGGGATATTGGACAGCTCTTTATTGCTGGATTTGGATCTTCCATGTTGTTTGGCACAATTGTTGGATCTCTTGCTGACAAACAGTAGGCTTTCAGAATATTTTGTGTCAATAATCATCTTTTAATACCAAAAAGTTTCTTGTTTGCATGATCTACTTGCATTTTAAATTTCAGAGGTCGGAAGAGGGCATGTGTAACGTACTGTATCACTTACATACTGAGCTGCATCACCAAGCATTCCCCTCAATACAAGATTCTGATGATTGGACGTGTTTTGGGTGGCATTGCTACATCTCTACTGTTTTCAGCATTTGAGTCATGGCTTGTAGCTGAACACTTTAAGGTGACATGACATGTCCTTATTATCAAGCTGCCTTTTAAGTAGGAAATCCTAACTGTTAAATTTGATCTTTATACATTGTTGATCGTACTATCATTGTCCTTGAGATACAACGTACAATCCTTTGAAGGAACATAGCAAGTGTTTGCTCTTTGTTTTTCTTTATTATTAATCTAATATATTTTTATGAAGTTTTAATATATTACTTGCTTTCTTTGTGCAGAGGGGTTTTGACTCCCAATGGCTCTCACTAACTTTCTCCAAGGCAATATTCGTTGGAAATGGTCTTGTTGCCATTATCGCTGGATTATTTGGGAATTTTCTTGTTGATTCATTAAATCTCGGCCCTGTGTCTCCTTTTGATGCTGCTGCCTGCTTTCTTGCCATTGGAATGGCTATCATATTATCATCATGGTCGGAGAACTATGGAGATGCATCAGAGAGCAAAGACTTGCTCACTCAATTCAAGGGTGCAGCTGTGGCCATTGCTTCAGGTATATATGCTACTCATTATGTTTTTTTGTGGACGATCTTCAACCTATGCATTGTCAAAGTGGATAGAGTGATTCCCTTCCGATGAGATTTGACATGGATATAGATTTGCTATGTGCTCCCTATTTATCTGTTTAGAGTTAGAGTTTATACGATGAGGACGTTACACCATGCTAGGGGCATAGCAAAGTGGTTTCGGGAAGTTATAAGGTTAATTACATTCTGCTATCTTTAAGGTTACAGGAACACACCATTTCTGCACCCAGGTTATTAATTACATTCTGCTATCTTTAAGGTTACAGGAACACACCATTTCTGCACCCAGGTTATCTGTTATGATTTAAAGCTCCATAGCTGCCTGAAAAAGGGCAGGCGTAGGTTGCATTTTCAGGGACTTAACATCTTTTTCTGGTCTCTTGATACTGCATTCTTTGTGGTATATCTGTTTGATATATTCAATGATTGGCTGTTCAGTTTGTAGCTCTTGCACACTGTGTCATTACTTGATTTTTTGTTTTGTTTACATTTACTTTTGCACTATCCTTATTGCTGCACGGTTTCTTTGACAGATGAGAAGATTGCATTGCTCGGTGCTATACAATCTCTGTTTGAAGGTTCAATGTATACATTTGTGTTTCTGTGGACTCCTGCTCTCAGCCCAAATGATGAAGACATTCCCCATGGTTTTATTTTTGCAACTTTCATGTTGGCTTCAATGTTGGGAAGCTCATTTGCAGCTCGTCTTATGGCCCAGAACTCACCTAAAGTTGAGAGTTACATGCAAGTTGTTTTTGTCGTATCTTCTGCATCTCTCTTGCTGCCCATTCTGACAACTGTAAGTAGGAAATGCCTTTATTCTTTTGAGTTTTCTGCCTTGTGGTTTGTTGGTTTTTAACATATTTCATTGAACCAGTTCCTAGTATCTCCTTCAAATGTGAAAGGGGGAGGCATCTCCTTTTCTGGATGTATCCAGCTTCTTGGCTTCTGCACCTTCGAGGGTTGCTGTGGCCTCTTCTGGCCATCCATCATGAAGATGAGGTCTCAATACATTCCTGAGGAGGCAAGGAGCACCATAATGAACTTCTTCAGGATTCCACTCAACATCTTCGTGTGCATTGTGCTTTACAATGTATGTATCGTTCTTCTGCCCTAAGTAACTGTGTTGCACATGTTCCGGTTCTTACATTTAGTTACCCGAGCAATTGTTGTGCTGCAATACATAATTCTTATTTCAATTCAGCGTTCCGGTTTTTGACGATCTTTTCATGTCTATTTGAAGGTCAATGCTTTCCCCATCACCGTGATGTTTGGCATGTGCTCAATTTTCCTCTTTGTTGCATCCATCCTGCAAAGACGGCTTGCAGCCATTGCAGACAAGCCAAGTAAGTACTTGGCTCTCTCTAAAGCTTGCAAGGAAATTGATGCCTTAGATTTAAGATCATGCATTACCAATTCTGAGGCAGGATCAGTTCTCACACATGACCAATCGTACTTGATTATGACTTAATATGGCATTACCTTATTTTGCTCTATGTAACGTCGATGGATTGACTTAATGTTGTTGCTGATTGCAGAAGCAGAAGATTGGGTAGCAATGAAGGAAAGGGATACTGAGGCCGATCCATTAAATGCATCTTGATTTAGCAGTCAAATATCCAATGAGAAATTTGTCTGCAAAGGTCTACTTATTACCATAATCGGCCATCAGGGTTTAATATTAGTTGAGCTTACAATTGTTAAAGAGCAATGACCATGGATTCAAAATGGAGCTGTTCCTGCCTAGCAGATAAGGAAGAGGCAGATAAGCTAGTGGTGTTATTCTAGTTCCCTGGTTGTGTTCTTAGAAGACAAACACTTACACGTTTTCGACTATTTTCATTTCTCTCAGATTGTGCTGCTGTGATAGCCATTACTTTATGATTTTTTCCCCGTTTCCTTAGCCATGGTTCAAGTGTCGGCCGAGGCCTACTTTTATGTCATAGCTTTAATCTTTTTGACAATTTATCTCGAATGTAATAGTGAAAAACACAAGTCAATTCTTTTTCTTAAGCAAAGCTGCAATTCTTGGGAAATTCGTTGGTGATTGATATGTCAGGCAAATGTCTAAAAGTGAGTTCCTTTATGGGTTTATTTTCTCTCTCTCTATATATATATTTCATTAAATTCTATTCGCTTTAGCCTTTTTCGGCAAAGAAAGAGTGCAGTAGTGGATAGCATAACAGGGGACTCAGGTGCAGAGCCGCTACTCTCTAGAACCATAAAATTTTGTTCTTTTATGGATAGCATAACATTGTTCTTTTCCAGCATATAATCCGTATAATTTTAGATCGTTTGGTTTCCAGTATTGAACTCTACATAAGTTATGCCGTCAATACCAATAGATCTTTTGGCTTCCAGTATTGAATTCTGCATAAGTTATGCTTAGTTCAATACCAAAAACCAAACGTTGTATTATTGGTATCTAACTTGCATAGATAGTTTCACCGAAATTTGTCGATTGTGGGATAAAAATTGTTGTATTAGCAAAATGTGGATTAGAGTGTTTACAGACATAACAATTCGTAGCATAAACAATCTCTGCACTACAATCTTCCTATAAAGCAAACAACATTTTTCCTGTTTGGTGGAAATGAATGACCAGAGAACGCAATGGTGCTCGTAGCTTGGCATTCCATTTACCATGTTAGCAGTTCTTGTTTGTGCAATTTTATTCTGAAATCAAGGTTGGGAAGGCAGCCTGCTTAGAATGTTGATAACACTTGAAACTATGAGAACTGGGTGTACAACTGACGCAGCTTTCAAATTTACACCATGCAAATTATATTAAATGATCATGGTTAAGTGATGACTTAACAAAAAATATTTTAATTAATCACGGTAATATGGTAGAAGTCTGTAAAAGGCAAGTACTCCCTCCGGTCCACACTAAGTGATCAATTTGCTTTGGGCAAGCTCATTAAGAAAATACTAAATTCTATACAAAAATACCTAGTATGACTAAACTACCCTTAATTAAATATTTAATGTGAGGAGTAAGAAAACTTTTTAGCAATATGCACATAAGGGTAATTTTGTAAAAACAAATTGAATTTTTTCTTGATTATATAAATGGACACTTATTTTGGACCAAAATAAAAAGCAAATTGGTCACTTATTATGGACCGAAGGGAGTAACATATATCCATTGATTTCGTGAGAACACTGGGTGTAGTTAAGTTTTTTCTGACATTAAGTTGTTGAATGCTGAGAATAATGATAGGTTGTTCTGTAAGATATTGATACAATACTGGAAATCCTAGATTTGCTAGACTCACTACTGCAGCATTTAAATTGATTGACTATAAATCCTTGCAAGTTTATCTAACTAGTAGTTTATTACTCATGTCTTAATTTTACTTTGTCATAATTCACTTCCCCTATTGCTAAACAAAATCAAGGTTGGAGTTCATATTATATTTTACAAGCCAAATAACACTTGCAAGTTCAAATTTTATGAACTTTTGAATTGGAGTACTCATGGAGCTCATAGGCTGCCCATTAATTAGATTAAAAAGAATCCAAGAAAGCTGAGTTATATGTAGAAATGACACCAAGTAGCCCTTTAGGGCTGCTATTTAGGAATTAGTCAGTGCATCCTAAATTCCAAATTTTTAGTTTAATTTTTCAGGACAAAAGTGTGTTGCATTGTCCTGAAGTTAAGATTTTTTGTTTAAAATTTTAGGACAAAATAAATACTGGCTAATCTCTAAATAACATCCCTAAGAATGACTATCTACGCACTTACCTCGAGTTATACTGGTTATTTCTTGACCAATTTAGTTACTGTTTTGGTTAAATTAGAGCAAAAAGTTTAGCAAAATTTGAAGTAGAAGATAATGAGCAGGACAAACCGATCTAAAAAGAAAAATTTCTTCAATAATTATAAAGTACACTTGAATACCGACGAAGTTGGGGCTTAAATTTACTTTCAAAGATTAATGAATACATCATATTACATACAAAAACATTGAAAAACATTGTCACATTGAAATATCACCATTACAAGAAAAAATAAAATTTGAAGAAGATACAAAAAAAAAAGTTAGGTACTTTTTACATATTTGCTTTTAAGTCTTGTTGGGCAGAGTCACCTAATAGTTGAGATGCGTGTAAACTGATCCAGTTACACCAGCCGGCTTCGTTTAGCCTGGGCTGAAGCAGCTTCAAAATCCCCAATGAAGAAAAGGATCTTGTCCAATATCCCTAAATTAGGTTCCTCCTTATCATCATCTTTGTAGTTAGCTAATGAATCAGAGATGTTTTCCATCTTCGATATTCTTGAACCTAAATGGCTTTGAATTTCACCTTGGTGTATAAGGTAGTAGTCATCTCCTTCCCTTATAATCTTCAATCCCCTGAAAAAAAACCATTCATGTAAAAAAATTATGTTTTCTAATGCAAAACAAAAACATGTAAAATACATTGAATTTTGAGCTTACAATCCATTGCGATCACAACGATCTTGAACCATATACACATGTTTCCATGTCTTAGAATCTGAAGGAGCATAAAAAGTGGCTTGATCTAATCCCCATCTCTCTATAAACAGATCACACCATAAGCTGTTATCTGAACCCATAATTTTCCACCTTCTGCAAACTTTCAACATAAAAAAAAGACATTTTTTTCATAATTGCCAAATTCTTGGAAACAATTCAGTCATTTGCACGAAAAAGAATGAAACTTTGACTTTTTTTGGGGTCAAAACAGAGATCCAATTTTAGTGCCAAATTCATATGACTGAAACAGTTTCATGCGAAATTCAGATCATCACAGTCAAGTAATGCATAATTAGAAAGATAACCAATTGTCAGAAGAACTAAAATTACTACATATTAACTGCAAATCCATTATGTAATAAATTGCCAAATGAATCAGAAGAATAAATAGTAGAATTAAGACTAACCCAATTGAGCAGTTGCAAGATTACGGTGATCCAAGAGGCAGAAAATTCTGAGACTAAGTTCAGGTGGCAACCTCTCCATCAGAGGTTGGGGTGGGAGGGGGGGAGGGGTATTACAGGAGAGAGTTGAGAGAATGGAAGAGGTAAACTTGCTTCAGTTTGTAAGTGCACTTTACTCTTCACCTTTTTTTTTGCCTTCTCTTTTGGACGTTAGTGTGTGCTGGATTTCTACTTGCGTCCAAATAATTTTTTGTATGCCTTATCGAGTATATTTATGCTTGTACTCGCCATGCTGTCCTCTAGCTCTTTTTTTGTGGGATAAAATAAAAAGATTGTCAATTTTATTGCTTTTTGTGAAATTATTTATTATGGGATTATTATTCAATTCTTTAGCATAGCATGTGTAAGTTATTCCAGTACTATTTTAATTCTTAACTTATCGTAGGATTAATAACCAAATAAGAAATAAGGCTATGCTAAATTTTTATCTCAAGATTAATTTTAAATATACATCATACCAAACGACTCCCAAGTGTCGGTACAAGGGAGAAAGAGTTTTAAAAGAATATATAAACTTGTGTTTGTTGAGTTTTGTGAGAAACGGTTTTTGACCTTATAAACACCAAGAATTTTTTCTAAAAACTCTCTTAGGAATAAAATAAACTTTAAATTAAAGGATAATAACTATGGAAAAGGTTTTAAAAGAATTTGTAAACCTTTTCAAAGAGTTCTACTCCTGAACTTTATTTTACGTAATACTATTTCTTTATTAATGCATTTTAAAAAGAATTATAGATTTAAAAATAATTTAACACTAAACTTGTCATTTACTTTTAATAGGAAACTTTCATAACCACAAAAAAATCACAACAAGTTTCAGAACATAAGTTTTAAATATGTTATAGTCACATAAGATGTTATGATATATTTAAAATTACAAGTTTAATTTTTTTTGTTCTTTCTTAATTTTTGCTCAAGTTAAAACTACAATTATATAAATTGAAACAAAAGGAGTATGTGTTTGTTAAGTTTTCGAAATATGGTTTTCGACTTAAAAATTATGAGATGTTTATCTAAAAATTCTTTATGAATAAAATGAACTTTAGAGGATATAAGTGTGAAAATATCCTTTTCAGGTCTAGTTATATTCTTGTACTGCATAATCTTGTACGGCAGACTAATTTATATGAATCTGTCTCTAATATAATTAAGCAATAAGGTGGTCTATTGTTCTTTTTATCGACCAGTTCCCAAAACATTTACTTCCTCTTTCAAATAATTTAAGGTGTACTGACTTTAACAATTAAACAAAAAACAGCGTGAACTTTTATATCAGATAAATTTACCTGTTGCAAGTATCAATCTAATCAGATGGTGCAAAAATTTTACTATCATTGCACAGAACTTAAAATCTTAAACAAAAGGATGAGGTGAGCCCGAGAGGGGTTGAGAGAAACAGCAAACTAAAAGCAGCAGCAGACCTCTATTTTGCACGCACATTCATGGTCCAAAGGTTTTTGTACAAAGATATGCAAGTACAATTGTTTAAGTTGCTTGAGTCCAGGTATACAAATATCAACTACCTTCAGATATATATACCATTCACTCTCCAGCAAAATTTCTAAAATGCTCTATCTACAAAGTTTGGATATAATAATTTAGAAAGGAAAATGGAAGACCAAGGACTGGACTGTGAACAAAAAAGTGTCAGGAAAACTCAAACTGTAATCATCTACCATCAAGTGAAAGCAAGGACAGTGAGGATTGGATCAGGTTTTCCATCCTGTCCCTCAAACTGGATACTGTATTTAACAATGGGTTAGAGAATTTCACGCTATCCCTAGAGGGGTTGCCCTCCTGTAGTATTTGGATTTGCCTCTCCAAATACTTGGTGAGACAAGCACCTGCTATGTTAATTAAGCTAAGAGAAGGATTTGTGTGCATGAACTTGGCAACAAGAAATCCTGCTAAAATCTGCTGTCCTGATCTCACAAGCTCCGAGACAAAACAGGGAAATACCAGCCTTGTGAAAAGATCAATATGATCTTTTGGAATATTCTCACTTTCTACAGAGCCACCACATCCAACATCTGACAACTGGGAATCTTGGCACTGTCGGGAAAAGTTCCCAACCATATAGCAAAGATAAGAGAATATTGTACCATATGAAGGTTTGCTGATGATAGTTGATATAACTCCAGAAGATAAAACAAGTACTAAAAATTCAAGATCCATGCTGATTTTGTCAGATATGCCTTCTTGTTTCAGCTTCTGCTCGACAATATCCAAGCACTGCAACTGGACTACTTCGTATGGCAACAAGAGCATCGACTTAAGGGCTAGAAAGCAATCTACTCCAAGTGCAATCTGGCTCAAACCTTGAGCATTTTCTTCATCCAGTAATACTTCGCCTGGCTTTGCCAATGATTTGTCCAACAATTTCAACATTTTGTTGTATTGGGATATTGTTAGCAGTTTTCTGAAGATCTCCATCCAACAGGCATGAAGAGGATGAACTGAAAGTTCAGCATCCTTCTTTGGCGCTCTTTCAATAGGTTCTTGGAAGCTTTCCCATCCCTCATCCCAATCATCATTACTCCAACTGTTTCCACCATCAGATATCTCACCAGAATCCTTTTCAGTTTCTCCCCGAGTAAATTGCCCCTCCCATTCTCTTAACATAGCCAATAATGTTTCTACATGGGATTCAGATTCAGCAAATTTAGATACTCCAAGGAAGCAAGAGACAGTAGATTCCACAGTCGAAAGATTTTCAGGTGTAATCTCTATGCTGGGCGAGATAGTGGAGACCAGCTGTGTAGATTTTAGAGCAATCAAAGTATTTGTGAACTTATTAGACGCATCTAGTTTCTTTGAAATCCCATCAGCAGCAGTATTCTCACAGTTTGCAGTTGCACTATGCAAATTCTCCCAACCTTCCCAAGAATGAACTTCCACCTCTAGGTCAGAAGAAAATCCCTTGCTGTTTTTATCAGTAGCTGCAATAAGTTGCATAAGCTCCAGCATGTAAACTCGAACATGGTTGGAGAGATGAAAGTTCTCAGAAAACTCTTCCAATCTCTCCCAAACGGCCTGCCTGACACTCTGCAAATTTTCCAAGTCACCATCTAATTTACTCAAAGAAGATAAGTAATGGTGTAGACACTGGTGCTCACGTGAATGGTCAGCCAATTCCTGCAAGATGGTCTCCAAGATACTAACATAGAGATCTCGAAGATTCTGGATGCTGACAGCTTCTTTTGAAAACTCTGTCACTGATCCAGCTTCACGAACGAAGTGAGCCATGACTTCATCATATACATCTGCAACGGCCGCAAAACCACAACCAGAGAAAACCATTGCTTTGCAGAAATTAAAGATTTCAACGGCAGCATCATCAACAAGAACATAGCCTACATAGGCAATAATTGTAGCCCACCCCTGACTAGATGAAACTTTTTGTCCAGCAACTAAACGTGCAAAAACTTTAAGACATGTCATTAGACATTCTAAGCAGAATCTTTCTTCCGAATTCTCAAGTAGTGCAACTTCATGCATGTCATTCATCATTCTGAGCCAAGTATCCACAAGCATGCCAAGGCACACCTGCCAACCTGAGCCAAAAGGCCTCTTGAAAGATATTTCAGCAGGTAGTATGACGGCCAAGAATTTTTTTAGAATGTCCAGACGAGCAGGATTTGGAATAAATTTTAAGTATTTGCAGCAGGCGTTATAAGTCTGCTCGATATCACCGATTAAGCAATGAAGACTTTCAGAGCTTTGGATATTGACCCCCGATTTAGCTCTAGCTTCCAAGTTTGTCAACAAACTTAAAACATGATGTTTATATACATACTGCCAAGACAAGAGACCATCAGGCACAGGACCGTCATGAGCAGAAACAATGTTGTTGACCATCTTTGCCAATGCCTCAACGTTGTTTTCATTGATGTGAGCAGAAACTTCACTGTTGAAGCAATCCAAGTTCAAATCTTTAATTCCAGCAATATTTTTGAAGTTTAGATCCCCGATAAAGGACACCTTGCAACATTCTTCTTCAACAGTCTTGGAAAAACGAGCAATACGAATAGAATCAGAATGCACTGGATCCTTTCGTTCATATAGCTGCAAGTAGCAGTCAGAGAGTAGGCCATATACTAGAGAAAGCCTCTTCTTATCATGTCCATCAACTGCAGGGTAGATTGACGAGGAAATAACTTTTATTGTTTCTGCAGCACAAGCAAGTATATCTTCTCTGTGATTTGACACTTCAGTTTTAACATCATCGGTGCTCCAAGCCTCAGAAACAAAGATGGACCTCAGGTAATGCAGCACCACCTGAATAGAAGAGGAGCAGTAGGAGAAAGAGTTAGTTTTCTAGCATCTTAGTATCTGTAATTGTAATTTCATTACTCAGTTACTCTTCTGGTTTAACAATCTTGCATACCTTGCTGCAATCTAAGCTATAAGTATTGGCCAACTTCAATACATCCTTCACAATGTGTTTCTTCTCTGGGGTAATGGACTGGACAAATGAAAAAACAACACTCTCTCTGTAGTCCATGTCCCCAGATAAGAAGCGAGTAGTTTCAACACCAGGGATTATTTGTTCTAAGCTCCTCGAACGCTCTGCAATGCGTTTTTGCTCTTCTAGCTTCAGTTTCCATTCCCTCCAAAATGTGGATTGTGCTTGGTCTATTTGTTCTTTTTCGTCTGAATTAAAATATGAGGTTAGAGTAGCGATAAGAAAAATGAACATGCAAAGCAAAATACAAACAGTTATCCACCTAGGGTAAAAAATAATAAGGTAGATCATATAGGTCTAAATTAACAAAATCACCTGGGCAAATCAGTTTATGTTTCTGTTGAAACTTCATTAGAAGCAGGTCCCTCCTTTGTGCAGGGTCCTTGCACTTGATTTCACAATTGTGTAGCAAACCATAAATCATCCCAACATTCATTATGCTGGTTATTTCATTGTATTTCTCTCTTGTTCTCAAGTTTCTTTCAATTATCTCCACCCCTGAAAATGCATCGACAAGATTTAATAAAAAGGAGCATCCTATGATGTCTTCCTCCTCAGAGACAGGTGGCTCCATAATGGACTTAGCAACAGAGGCAATCAAACTATCCTTAGGGGCAAAACCATTCCTTGCCAACCAGGACAAGATAGCCATCAGTGCCTGTGTTCTTAGACTGACATATCGAATCCCTGAAAATGAGCTGGATGTAAATTTCTTATTGCTTTCTGCTTCTTGACTCAGTTCAAGTAACCATGGAAGACATACAGCAGCAAATGATAAAAGTTTTCCATTTTCTCTCAAGATAGACGGGATGCTCCAATCACCATCCACCTGAACATCTTTGGCTAGCTGAAAGAGTAAATTTTCTATCTGCTTAAGCTGTGTTTCCTGGTCAGAACATTCCTCTAAGTCTGCTTTATCTTGATTACAAGGAAGTTGATATGGGATAGCTGAGTCCTGAACTAAGGCATTTCCAGGCTCTTTCCCAGTCAACACCATTAAAGATTCACATTGATCTTGCATATCCAGATCTTTCCATGCATGTAGTAACTCTGCAATTGATTCCCCATCACAGTGACTCAAAGCAAAACCTAACAGCTGTTTTCGGGAAGCAATATCCATGTTCTCAAGAGCAGGACCTCTTGCCAGTGCTGCACATAAGTCCCACACTGAACCATGTCCCTTTTTGGCCAAAACAAGACATAGATCAAAAGCCAGTTGGAGATCTCCAACCACTGCAGCTTCTCTTGCAATAGCTTCTTGAACAGCTGATATGTCATCGTGCGAGCTCAACCCAAGAAGTTTGGCTAGTTCAATGATCTCATCAACATTCAGATATGCTCCACCTTGACTTGTAACAACCAACTTAACTATTTCCATTGGATCTTTAATTTGCCTGAATTGCATTGGCAACAAGGTGACACCAAGGTTGGGAAGTTTAACAGTTACAGCATCAATAACATCAGCCTCCACCCTCACATTTCTGCTAGTTGGAAAGATATTCAAGCATTCTTTAGCCTTCCAAATCTGGCAGAATTTAGCAGCTTAATTAGTAAATTGTCATACATGTCAATTTGAATTGGACTACTTTCGAAGAGCGTGTGTAACCAATGTAAAAAATTAGTTCTTAGAACATAATCTGGACACACTTTAGCCAAAAGCAGAATGCATCGTTATTTTTTATTGTTTTTAATAATGGTGGTTTCCAGGCCAGCTTGCCCGCACCTCAACTACTCCACCGGGAACTTGCTACCTCTAATCAGCACAGGTACCAAGTAACTCCGCCACCGCATGCACAGATGGTAAGAAATCACAGTGATTTTTGTCTCTGCTAGTCTGCTGGGATTTAACCCTGGTCACCAGGTTTGAACCCCACTTCATTAACCACTAGGCCACATCCTTATATGTTTATTGAATAGTTGAAGGTCTAGTCTGAATGATAATTGAAGTCAACACACACTGTGGAGGAACCTTTTGAGTGCTTGCGGGGGAGGGGGAGACTTGAGGTCTAGCAGACCAAATAAAGCATCCCTTCTTTCATGTAGCATGACAATACCAAGCGAGCATGTCCTTATTCATGATTCAGGAAAAGCAGGTCTCATTAAGATAAAAAGGCAAAGGTATTCATCAAACATGCCCTCAATTTCACTCAATCCAAACAGAACTTCTTAGAACATAGTGCACCTGCACAACATTTTCTCATTCTAGCCTCCCTAGAAATTGATTCTAAATAATTCCTTCACATTGGTCAGAAAAACAAAATGCTCCCCAGATACACCAAAAGCTACTGCCACATTTTTTAGCAAAATGAACAATGTTAGAAGAGATCTATTTGTTAAACTACTCTAGAACGTGATACAACAATCAGGGCTTACAGATTTTACCGGTCTTCCCAACTTTAACTTAGGAATTATGTAATCCTTCCTATGCTAGTAATAAAAATAAAATGGACTTACTTCGGAACAAGAAAGACTTGACGCTGAGAAGAAATATTCTCTGGCAGCTTGAATAACAAGGTTTTCTGCTTTATCATTTGCCAAAGACACTGAGCCCACACCTTTCAAATAATTCCTCGCAAGTGCAAACTTCCCTGCTTTAAGCAATCCCCTGCAGAACTCCATTAACATGTATTCAAGATCAATGAAGCGAAATGCTTTCTCTTGCAAAGACTGCAAGTCAAGCCACATGTTTGTCCAGTCATTATCAGATCGACCAGGCTGTCGCCGAACAAATTTGGATAAGATGAGACGAATTATCTGCTTTACACCTTTTTCATCAGAATATACCTCCTTGAAAAAGCTGATAGGCTTTGGGACCTGAGCGTTACGGAAGAATAATTGGAAAATATTATTAGCTAGGTTATGTGACAAACAGCAATGAAGGATTCACTACCCAATCAATACCACAAGCTACAACATCATCCTTTCATATAAAAAGATAAAGAAGTAAGTAGCCACAAGTCGGCATGTTTATGGCACCACATTTGTTGGAAAAAAAAACCAGGGGAATCATCATTAATCATTGGGAGTCAATGTTTGACAATAATAGTGGAAGGTAAAACCAATTTGGCATGCTTTAAACAATTTTAAGGTGCATCCAGGCCTGATGACAATTTGACACGAAGCCACCAGATTCCTGAACTTATGAATGAAAGCAATACTATCCAATGGGAGTATAGAGAAAAAAAATCTTGGTATACATGATTACTCATACAAAGGAAAAACCTAACCTGGTAAAGAGCCAAAATTCTTCCTGCTTCAATATGACCTTCTGCAAGTCTCACCCGTTCCTTGAGGCCTGCATCTTCAGAATCTGTTAAACCACAATTTGGATAATTATTTCTTTTCTTTATCCGTAATAGGGAAAAACAGTAGTGACTTCAGTAAAGTTAAATAATAATATTCAATCGCACAGCAACCAAATCAATGTCAATCACAAGCCGTTCGACACTGAAAATACAAAGAAACAGACACATGAAACGAGACAAACTAGTAAGGGAGTAATATGACTGACAATCCAAATTATCAGCTATGCCATGGATTTAATAAGAGCTTTCGTCTGAGTCTGAAACTATAGATGGGCAAATGACAACTTCCAGCCCTCTCTCTAAAAAGAGAGGGAGAAAAAGGAAAAAGAGAGAAAGGAAAAAAAATAATAAACTTCAAAACTTCTATTAGTGCTGTATCAACTACAGGTAAGAATTCAACTAGTTTTTGGCATTCCATTCATTTCATGCGAGCCTGTGACATATTTTTATTTATATGCCCCAAAAGTTTGATAATCAGAAAAGCACAGATGAGAATACATTGAATATCCATCATTACCTATTAACCAAAACTTATATTATTTATGAATCAAGAACTGGTCTCAAAGAAAACTTAGACCAAAATTTACTCAATTTTTAGCTCGATGCCAGCAGGGGGTAGAAGAGGGAGCCAAGAAGAGAAGGTGGAAGATTAGCAAAACTGCTACAGATTGATAAGTTAGTAAACAAAAGCATGATGAAGCAGAACTTTCTTCGTTAGCAAGGTTGGGGGTAAGTATCAATGTTTAGATTGTTTGACCCATTATAGCATTTTGTCAAGGACGTACCACGGGAAAACGGAAGTTTAGACAGAATGGAAGCCATCATACTCCACCTATCTGTAACAGAGCAAGAGTATATGCACTGCAGAGCACAATCTACAACCTCAGCCTCATTCTGGAAAAAGCTATTATTCTGAAACTCTCTGCTACCCTCTTCAATTACAGCTGAGCACATCTCCAATTTATTTTCAGAGGCGATCTCCTTCAGCCATCTGACCAGAAATGACTCAGCTGAATTGGCTAAAGATGAGCAGTCTGTTTTCTCATCTCTGGAAGGCACAGTCAAAGAGTTAAACTTCTTTTTCATGAATGGAATTGCTTTACTATGTAATCTTTTAATAACAGTATCTTCTTTGACCCCAATCAACATTAATTTAAATCTTTCATAATTGGGTAAGCTTTCCCATATAGTAAGACTCATGGAGAAATTCATTTCGTCATTCTCCTCAGAATAGATAAGCTGGTGTAAGTAAGACATCTCCTCTAGGAACGGCTGCAATTGATGAATGCCTTTGCGGCAAGCAAAGTCGATTAAGCACATGGAGTTGTCGAGCTGCCCACTTAAGGTATCAATATCTCTAGCTCTCTTTTTATACCAAGAAGAGAGTTCACTTACTGATGGCCATTGAGACCCCATAAATTGTTTGACAATTGGTTCAGTCCTGATCTGAATATAGCTCTCATGACTCTCAGGGACTCTGCTGATAATAAAAGTTACCATCTCATCACGCTCAACCCAATCTTCTTCCCTCAAAGAAATATTTGGAGGAGGGGAACTCCCAGGAAGGAGCTGTCCATAAGTCTGCACCGGAAGCGTCTCAGGAATAGCAGCTAAGACATCCAACAATGAGGAAGTTAAGGAGTAAGGATGACGCTTAAAGAGAAGGTTTAATGCCCCAATCTTGCCACTTTCTGCAAGTGCAACTGCAGCATCTTTAATGGGCAAATTACAAAATTTCTTATACTCCAGTAAAGAAAACCTGCAAAAGGCTAAGTCATTAAGTATCAAGTCAGTAAAAACCATTTGAGTACTACTGCTATTAAAAGCATGAAAATTTGTCGTGTAAAAGCAGTGGAGGAGAAAAAGATCACTAGGACCATTATAAAACACGACCAAATAAGAAGCAATCCTAATGCAATATAAGGAAAGAAACAAATTAGATATAAGGAAAATCCCTTATCAATTTCACCGCTTGGGTCATTGAGCAACAAGCCACTTTATTCCCCAAGAAAAAGTTTAAGCAACAGTTTGAAAATGAACGATTTCCATCTCAACTAGTAAGTCCGGTCAAATTTGGAAGTCAAAGGTAATGTGGCAAGTTTTGGAACCTCATCTCAATTTTGAAGTTTTCAGCTTCTGTTTGACACTTCCAGAAAATCTAATTAGGTACGTAGAAACTTCAAAGCAATATTAAATAATAGGATATTGCTCTTTGCTTTGCAATAACAGTAAGACCGCTTGTGAGCATCATGACATCCCAATTCAATGTTTGATGCAAACCTTATGAATCCAGAACTAAAAATAGAAACATTCACCATTGGAAAAAAAATAGGGAGCAATAATATCATCACCTGCCCATGTTTATCCCAAGAAATGTCTCTAGTCGGTCTCTGTATTGCAACAATTTAAGTCTTGCCACAAGAAAATCCCAAACCTTACTATGCTCATCAACGTCAGACTCAAAAAATCTGTAACAGTCAGTTATGCCAAGTCCAAGATCGAGCAAAGCCCTAACTGCGTCTTCAGTTGGTCCAAATCGACCTACACATTCAGAAAGTACGAAAACTTGGTCCTTGACATTCGAAAGTAGTGTCTTTATCTCATTTACACCCTGGGAGGAGTGCAACCACTGTGACTTTAGAGCTTTGTCTTTATCTAGCCCATGGTGATCCGCAAATGTGAGAGCAGCCTGATACTCTTGTCTGGAGATTAATATATCATACATTTCAGGAATGGATCGCTCAGAAAATGAAACTAAGCTCCACTGGATACTGGCCCAGTCAAACTTATTATTCATATCACCATGATTGCATTCAAAAAGACGAAAGCTGCTTGCTCTAATTCCTTCAGTTGATTCATTGTTCTGAATGGATGGTTTTGTCTCTAGTAGAAAAAGTTTTCCCGACAACTGTGGTACTCTCTCTAAAAGGGGCAGCGAATACATAGTCTCATCCTTCTTAAATAGCATAGCACCGGTAGATATGTTAATCATAGTGATGTTACCATTCCATTCTGCAACAGCAAGTATATCATCAGACCACCAGGTAAAATCCACGACTTCATTCGCAAGATTGTTCCCCTTATCTGACTCCTTATTTCCATGATGTAATTCCTCTCCATAAGCAAATTTTGAGAGAGAACACTGTTCCTTATCAAAATTAAAGGTACTCAAAGATCCTCCCATATCAAGAGTTGCAACAAATTTTCCCTGTGGTGATATTGACACCTTAGGAGAAGTTATATGACCTACGTAACCTTTAGGCATAGAAAAGAAACCCTCAAACTGAGTAGAAACGAGAACTTCTAGGGCTAAGTTTCCACTTCTTCGGCAAAGGGAAAGACTGTACAATCCTAGAAAAAGAAGTACTGTCAGTAATAAAGGAAAAGTAATAAGTAGTTTGTGCCAATTCGAAATGTCTGGTAAAACAAAATTAA
The DNA here is from genome assembly GCF_000393655.2 of Nicotiana sylvestris. Lineage (NCBI taxonomy): Eukaryota > Viridiplantae > Streptophyta > Magnoliopsida > Solanales > Solanaceae > Nicotiana > Nicotiana sylvestris. Next base: position 149,064,321 of record NC_091059.1, on the reverse strand, counting down.
GAAAATCATAAATATGTCCAGATATAGTTAAAGAGTTTGAGCTACCATTACTAGTCAGCTGCAAGCTGCCAGCACTGCTAACTACAGAAAATAAGCTCAGTTCTGGATGGTAATCCAGGCAGAACATGTTCTGTGGAAACTGCTGCAGCATTCTCCCACTTGTCGAGGCAAGGGGTGAGAAAACAGAGGCACTTGGATCTTGACTGATCTCAACGTCATGAATCAAGCCATCTGCCGTAACTATAGTGAAGGTACACCTGAAAAAGAGTTATCCACCCAAAAAGACATAAGCTAAGGAAATAAGATGAAAAATCCGATAGAAGAAACCTGTACAATTAATTGAGCTTACAAGCAGGATTTCTTCAAATCAGCATCATCCCGCACCATCAGGCCAACTATTGATGAAGAACTTTTTATATGACTCTTTGAAATTCTGGTAATTTCCTCACCATTAGCTCTAATGAGATAGACTGTGTCACTATCGTCCGCAACACCAAGAACATCATGAGTTTCAGACCAAGCCCCACAACAGAATGAAGTAATGCTTTTGCCTAGAAATACAAAAGCAGTAAGTAATAGATAAATGTAGCAATACTTTTGCATAATCATAAAGAATGGCACCGGAAACCAACTGTATATATAAAAGTAGGTAACTTGACAGTCATTCTAATCTTCCTCGTCACCCTCTTGATCTATTTCTGGGCTGGGTTTATTGAATTCTCAACCGGAAAAGAGAGGAAAGTTAACACATCGGTGACACAGTTCTGTCTATGTCCACATAATTCAATTGAATTTTCAGAGGAAAAAACCAGCGCCAGTTAGGTACTAATACATATCAAAGGGCACAATGTGTTGGTTCAGTGATTAAATAGGATCAGAAGAGTAGGAAAAATTAAAAACACTGAAAAGCTGCAGGCAGGAAGGCAGCACTGATACCTTAAGAACAAAGAAGCCTTTTAACATGCTAAAATGATGGCCCTATTCAGGACATACTCTGAAGGAGGTTACTGCGACCACAGTTTTTTTCTATTTTAGGTTCCTAAAACTTACAGATATATATTCCACAAGGCTTTTGGTAGTCATCACCCTTCTGCATTATTGTTATCTGATTCCCAGATGCTACAGCCACAAGATCACCCCTTGCGGAAACAAATAAGGATGCATATCTCCTTACTTTTGTTGGATCCCCCTGCTTTCTCCATCTCTCCTTGAGTTGCGCAATACCTTCAAACATGGTAAAAAATTTGATACTATAAACTAAAAGGTCTTAACAACAAGCGAAATGAAAAATACTCTCTATATACAAAGTCAAATATCCTAATGACTTTTTATTTTCTTTCTAATTTTCCTTAGTCCATTTCCTTAAAAGGAAAATTTCTTATCCTTCAAGAATTTTTAAACTAGACTACTACTATCTTATCTTATTGTAATTCTGATAATTTTTGATGAAGATCGTAACTTACACATTATGTTTAGTCAACTAGTTATTTTGCCTTTTATCGACCTATTATTTCAATCCATTCTCTATCAAACTCCAATAAAACAATCTATTATTTCTTCTCATGAATCTCTGAACTAGTAAAACACATGTAATTTAACTTAGGAGAAATTGCTTAAAGATCACGTGAATTCAAAAATTCGAAATATTAAATGATTGTTTTTATGCAAAATAATGTGAACCAGCTATACAAAGCCTCCAAACTAACGAGAGGGAAACCAAAAGAAATGCAAAAGAAGAAAAAGGAAAAGAGAAAAGAAGCTCAAGATTTAAGCATCTCAAAGATGATATGCACTATAAGACCACATATGCGAAAAATCACATCCAAGTTCCACTATAATCGAATAAGAAACTCACAAGGGTGCAATGCAGCTTCTTGATGATATTATCATGTCAGTTTTAATCAGTGATGATGGGTGACTTCAATACATAGTTTATAATAATGAAATTTGTAGAATAACAGCATATCTTCTTTTCATTTTTGATAAATAACGCCATATTTTCTTTATATAATTGCATTTTTGTAATCCAATTCCAAAAGAAAGAAAAATTGAAACTTCCCGTCGTCCTCATAATCCATCAGTGTAAAATTTCTATTTTCAAAACTAAAACAATCTACTCACACTCAAAAGTCTTTGCACTATATGAATATATCCGGCCAAAGAAATATCCAAGCAAATCATGAATAGGCTTACATTTACGAAATACAAAAAAGATTACATTTAAATCACACCAGAAAAGAAAACAAAAGAAAGCTGTCCTCAACTATCAACTGGAAGTTACATTACATACTAGCAGAAAGAAATTAGTTTAAACATAATTTAGCCAATTTAGTAATAATAACTTCACGAAATACTGAATTTCAACAAAAAGCGAATGTACCTGAGGAAGAAAGCAATCTTGAAAAATAACTGCTTTTGGCGCCTTCATTTAGCTAAATCAAACATAAGCAAATAAGCATTTGAGAAAAAAGGCGGAAGATCATTAAACAAAAAAATATAGAATTCAAATCAGTAGAAACCTGGTGAATTTGTGGAGGATAATTGGAAATATAAGGCCTAGAGGCATGATGACGTGTCTCAAAGAGGATTTCGCTAGTTGATTCCTCCATCTGTATGAACAAGTAAGAAATAAACCGCTGTGAGCTTGTGATCTTCGAGATCCCAAACCCTATGATTCAGAATTCCAAGAGAAACGCACGGAACATCTATCTACAGTAAGAAAATTCGCAGGAAAACCGGTTCGATAATGAGATTCGAACCGGTCCAGTCGTTGGTTTTTTGGGTTTTGGGTCAATGTTGAGGCCGGTTTAATGAAGGCATAATCATGGCATGAGTGATTCGTACGGAAACAACATCCGGGTCTTGGGCCTTAATCTTCAATGTCTTGTTACATTATGGCCCAGGAGGCAGGACTTGTGGATTCGGCGTGAAATTCAAAAATAGTCAGATTTATAAGTGGTCATTCAAAAATAGCCATAATTTTAAAAATAATCGAAATTTAGCCACTTTTTATGTAAAGATAAATCTAAACCAAAATACTATTCAAAATCTGAAAAATATTCCAGCATAATATACTGTTCCAGCATAAGTATACTAGAACTCCAGTATATTATAATGGAGTTTCAGCACAAGTATACTGGAACTCCAACATATTATAATGGAGTTCCAGCATAAGTATACTCGAGTTCCAGTTAAGGGTGTCTAACGGGCCGGGTCAGTCCGTTTTCGGACCGGCCCAAACCGATTGAAACCAAAACCGGCCCAGATTGGTACAAAGGGGCCAGGTGGGGCTGGGTTAAAGGGGTAGGGGGTTTGGTCCGTTCATGTTTTGACAACCGGTTAACCGGACCGGTCAAACCCGGTCAACGCAAATCATTGTTCATCCGGTTAACCGGCCCGGCCCGACCCGGACCGGTATAACGGTAATAGTAACTTTTTTTTTACTTGTGGGCCTAAATCTGACTGTTGGCAACGGTCCATTTCCCATTATGGTTGTTGCCCAACGACTGAATTGCACAAATAGCCCATTTTTTTGTTTTTTAAAAAAAAAATTAACACCTCTTTGAAAAACTATAAATACACCCCCCTCTTCTTCATTTCTTCACTCGTCTCTCATTTTTCAATCTCAAATTCTCAATTCAAGTTAAATCATGCCTCGTACTTCTAGAGTGCGCTCATATGTTTGGGAACACTTTGAGGTGGTAGAAGAAAATGAAGAAGTTCAGAAAGTAAAGTGCAAGAGTTATGGTCGAGTCTTAAATCTTCGTCCAAAGTATGACACATGCAGTTTAAGGAGGCATATGAAGAGTTGTCTTGAGCGTCCTCCGGAAATTCGTATTTAAGTTGATTTGAGACAATTTGTGTTATTTAAAATTATTAGACGTATTTATGTTTATTGTTTTAGTTTGTTAGATTAATTTGAAGTATTATTAATTTATTATGCATGAAAATTTAGTTTTACTATTTTTTTGTAAATTTACTTGTTAAATGCAAACTTCGATTTTGTAATTTTGAAATAAATGTAGCACTTGCAATTTATAAGTGCAATTTTTCTCATATTCATTGTATTCTTTATATTTTTACTTTATATTAATATAACTTACAACAATTATACAAAATAAAAAAAAATAAAAATTACACTAACTCGGCCCGGCCCCTTGTACCCGTAACCTTTACGGTTTATTTTTTACCCGGATGAACCCGAACCCGTTAAACCTGGTAAACCTCAACCCGTAACCGGCCCGGACCACAACCCGTACGGTTCCTAAATTTCCCTACCCAGCCCTGCCCGACCCACCCGTTAGACACCCATAGTTCCAGTGTAATATACCGGTCCAGCATAATATGCTGGAAGTTCATACGCAGGTGCTCCAATCTCTAGTATATTATGCTGGAATTTTCCGCGTGTTGGAGTTCCAGCATAATATGCTGGTAATTCATACACAGGTGCACCGATCTCCAGTATATTATGTTGGACCGCTCCCTATTATAGCAAAATAGTGGCTATTTTTCAATGACTTTGCAAACACTGGCTATTTTTTAATGACCAGTCCGGAAACTGGCTAGCCGGTGCTATTTTTACGAAAAATTAGGCTAAATTGGTCTCAATTCTGAAGCATAAACATGTTTTTCGAATTTCAAGAATTCAATACACGATTTAGTACCCAAATCTACTCTAAATGAGCTCAAATTTGAAATATAACTTTCCGATATCATAAATAACAAATATCAATCATCAAAACAATAGTTAACAAACTCATTTTGCAACTAAGAAGAAGAAGAAACTCTAAGCACAAAGAAGAAAACAACAATAAAGAAAAAGAGAAAAGTGCATGTATCCCAAGTTGTTCAAAAATTAGGTATCAATCAAAGTTATTTTAAAAAGTGGATACAAATTCAATTGATGGTGCAAAATTGGGCGCCACATAAAAATTTGGTCCCTTTTCTTCAATGTCTCGTTACTCTATGGGCTCAGGAGGCAGGACTTTTGAATGAAAAAATTAGTTGGGCTGGTCACCTTTCAGGAAGGCTATTAGAGTTTAGCTTTATTTTAAATTTTAGTGGTAAAGTAGTCACTGATCTAATTAAATTGACTTATTTATCCCCAATAAAAACACGAAACATAACTCTAATAGTCGTTATTGGAGTTCGAAACTTTGACAAGTGAAACCTCGGTAAACTATGTTGGAATTCAAAAATTTGTTGAATTTTCAAACCTAGGAATTATTCATATTTTTTTAGCCTTTACTAGTGCAAAATCCAAAAATATTTCCTAATTTTTGAACCTTTACTAGCGCAAAATTCAGGAACGGTTCTGGTTTTTGAATTCAAAGCGTAATTCAGTAATTTTGAACCTTTACTAGTACAAAATTCAAACTCCTTAAAATAATTTCTGGTTTTTGAACCTTAACTAGTGCAAAATCCAGAAAAATTCAGGAACTCTTCATGGTTTTTGAATTTACATTATATTTCAGCAATTTTTAACCTTTAAATATAAGATCTAGGAATATTAATGATTTTTGAACCTTTACTAGTGCAAAATTCAAAAAAATAAAAAAATAAATCAAGAAACATTCATGGTTTTGGATTCAAATTATACTTCAGCAAATTTTAACTGTTAAATACAAAATTCAGAAAAAATTACTGGTTTTTGAATCCTCTGTAGTGCAAAATCCAGGAAAATTCAGCAACGATTCATGATTTTTGAATTCACATTATATTTCAGCAATTTTTAATCTTTAAACATAAAATTCAAGAAAAATTACTGATTTTTGAAATACTACTGCAAAATTCAGGAATAATTCATAGTTTATGAATTTATATTATATTTCAGCAATTTTAACTTTAATTTTAAATACAAAATTCGAGAAAATTCAAAAACAATTTATGGTTTTTGAATTGACATTATACTTCAACAATTGAGAGCTACTACTTTAGGTCATTCAAACTTCAGGAATAATTATTGAATTTTGAACTTATAAATATTCAAAGTCCAATAGTCATTTTTGGAGTTTTTCCGTATTTTAGTTAGGAATATTTTTGTTCAAACTTACATTTCGCATTAATAAATGGTTACTTTGCCAATATACTTCAAAATATGACTAAACTTTAATTGCCGGCCTAAAAAGTGGCTACTTACCAACATCATCCCTTTTGGACTCATTTGAAAATTGTATACATGTTGCCATTTATTTTAATTTTTTTCGATAAGAGCAGCATGTTGCTTCATGTCTTCTAGCTTTGTGTTTGATCTTTGTAGTCTTTTTTTTATTTTTAAATAATTTGTAATGAGACAAACCAACGTTGCAATGATTACGGGCCTATTATTTCAGAAATATCTTATATTTGCAAGAAACCTATTTACAACTCCCTTCTAAATAAGAAGCGTAAAAACCGTTTTCGCTTTCTCTCTCTCTTGTTTCATATTTTCATAGTTTTAGACTTTAACGTTTTTTGTTTATCATGAGGTGGAAATATGATGTACAATATTTATGCATCATCAACTTGAGAAAACTTTGTCACGAAGTAGGAATTTATTATTACGATATTTATATGCTACCAATCGATAAAAACATGTACTATACATCCTACTAGCATTAAGTTAGATACAGATAATCATACTACAAAATATTGTATTTGAACTCAGAGATTTCTTTATCTCAACATCGGCATTTACCAATAGAGTCAATCATTTTTTGACTAATTAATTATTTTATACTTTATAAAATAGTATGATGGCATGTTAGTTTGATCATTTTGACAAATTAATTATTCATTTGTTGTTTGTTACTTTTCACACTTTAAAAGAATTTTGGTAGAACAGTGATACATGACTAAAAATGCACGTTTTTAGTGTAGTTTCATATCATTTTGTGTGAGTTGGGAGAGATAACATGCTTAATGTCATGGGCGGCTTTCCAGCCATGCCCCATGACTCTTTGGACGCGCACTGTGGCGTCCTAGCAAGCCTTCTAATGCCTAGCGCCATGGACGGCCACGGGGTCTTGGCCGCGCCAAGTGACAAGCGCGCATGTGCCTCTGTCGCCCTATCGATATCCCTCGTCAGCGCTCAGCCGCAGGCAGATGCCTACAGTGCCGCGAGTGCAGACAACGCCGCATGCGCCGACCGTGATGCCAAAGACGCTGTTGCTGACAACGGACCTGTTTCTGCCTTGTAGAAAACTAAGTCCTTTTCATTGTAAATTTAGAGTAGTTTTATTTCATGTACTTCCATTGTTTCTCTAGCTTAGTCAAGTCTAGTCTTGTAGCTTTGGTTTATTTTTTTTAAGCATTATTAGGGGGGATCAAGCAATCAAACTTTCTAACAAGCAAACAATTCTCTGTACTAGTGTCTCTCCCCCTCGACACCGTGTTGCTTTCTGTAATAGCTTTCATTTATGCAATCAAGCTTTCTTTCATTGTCAATTCTCATTTATGTTCTCTCAATTTGCTCTTGACATTGGTTTTTCTGTATGGCACTGACAATCTAGTCTAGCGTACGGAGAGAACCTCAGTTGGCAGACAGTAACTGCACTGACATCAGTTGCTTAGCCTTAGGTCGCCCTTTCAAGGAATCTCAGGAAGGCGCCGCGTAACAGTTGGTATCAGAGCCTAGGCTCGACATCGGATGAGGGAACGCATTGCCATTACCACCATTTCTGACCATGGTGAATCATGGGGACTGCATTGCGGCCCTTGAACAGACGGTTGACGGATTACAGCCCATTGTGGATACAGTGCCTGAACTAAGAACTAGCCTAGGGCAAAAGTTGGACGACCTGGACCGCAGGGTGCTCCAGGCCAAAGTTGACATAGAAAACATCAGTCGCGACTCCGAGGGAGACCGGCAAACGGCAGTCACAGAGGCAGCCGAAATTTTTGGCAAATTCGAGGGACTCCAACAGGAGCATGCCAAGGATTTAGCTTATAGGGCACAAGAGGCAGACATGGTGACTGCCATGCAATGAACTATTGACGACTTGACAGACAAGCTCAATGTTGTCAATGCTGCTTTACAGGGCCTGCTTCGAGGCGGTGGAAACAAATCGGGGGCGCTGCGAACCCCGCTTCAGCGAACAAAAACTAAAAATTCTTGAGCCAAAGCCATACATTGGAGCTAGGAATGCCAAGGAAGTGGAGAACTTCATCTTTGATGTTGAACAACATTTCGATGCTGTTGGGGGCCTAGAAGAAGCTAAGAAGGTAGCAACTGCTGCCATGTATCTTCAGGGTGATGCTAAACTCTGGTGGCAGCTGAAGTACGAAGCCATCAGAGCCGGTGAAGATGCTCTCGAGACATGGGCAGAACTAAAGGCAGCCATACGCCTACAGTTCTTCCCCGAAAATGTTGAATACAATGCAAGGAGAAAGCTACGAGAGCTCTGCCAGACCAAATCAGTGTGGGACTACGTGCGGAAATTCTCCGCGGTCATGCTAAACATACGTGACATGGTGGACAAAGACAAGCTCTTCACCTTCCTGGAAGGTTTGAATCCTTATGCCCGCGTAGAACTACAAAGACAAAGGGTAGATACCCTGCCCAAGGCAATCCAAGCAGTTGAATGCCTTGGGGCCTATCAAATGAAAGCTCGAAAGGATAGGCCTCAGCTGCCTGCTCGAGCGGGATTCAAAGGGGGCCAGCCTAGCAATGGTGGCCCTAGCGGAAGTGGGGGAGATCAGAGCTCAACCAAATCTAAGGCTCCCTCATCAAGCAACAACAGTGCTGCGTCAAACAACAATGATCGGGGGAGAAAGCCTCCTTCAGGATGCCGTCATTGCGGCGGACCACATTGGAATAATGAGTGCCCACATGCATAGATGAATGCCCAACAGGCTTTTGATGATGAGACTGATGACGACTCAGATGATGCGGGTCAGACTGAACCAGTAGGTGCCTTCAATGCAATTGTTGGCTCCATTTCTGAGGCATTAGCAGACACCAGTGCTGGTATCCGCAAGAAGAAGGACCCATGTCCAGTCACCAAGAAAGGAAAAAAGAAGGCGGATGAGAAGACTCCTCTTAAAAAGAGAGGACCTTAATGTTCATTGAGATGGAGGTGAATGGCAAGCCCATTCGGGCTATGATAGACACGGAAGCTACCCACAGCTACCTAGTCTCGACTCAGGTGGAGCACCTTGGTCTAGTTGTAGGGAAAGTTAAAGGTCGTGTCAAGGCTATCAACTCACCTCCCCAACGAGTGGGTGGAATAGCCAAAGAGGTACCGGTGAAGCTTGGTCCTTACGAAGGAAAATTCAACCTATGAGTGGTGATCATAGATGACTTCGAGTTGATAGTTGAGTTGGAATTCCTAAGGCAAACCAACACCATGCCTGTACCATTTGCAGACATGCTACTGATGATGGGAACTAATAGGGCCAAGCCCTGCATTATCCCGTGCATGCCCATGAAGATGGACGTTTAGAACATCTCGGCCTTGTATTTGAAGAAAGGGGTCAAAAGAAATGAACCTACGTTCCTAGCAATCCTCTGCATGTCCCATTCCTGAACCCGTGAAGGAGCTACTACTGGAGTTTGAAGATGTTATGCCACAAGACATGCCAAAGAAGCTCCCGCCTAGGTGCACTATGGACCATGAAATTGAGTTGGTGTCGGGTGCGAAGACACCTGCCCGGGCGCCTTACAGAATATCACAATCCGAACTCACCGAGCTTCGGAGATAATTGATGGAAATGCTAGATACATGGATCATTGTGCCCTCTGTAGTATGCGAGATACGGGTCCCCTGTTCTATTCTAAAAGAAACATGATGGTAGTATGCGACTCTGTGTGGATTATCGAGCTCTAAACAAAATCACTGTGAAGAACACGTATCCTATTCCGCTAATGGCAGACTTGTTCGATAGACTGGGTGGTATGACGGTGTTCACCAAGATAGACCTGAAGACAGGTTATTGGCAAATTCGGATTGCAGAGGGTGATGAACACAAGACGACCTGTGTGACAAAATATGGGTCATACGACTTCCTGGTTATGCCGTTTGGCTTGACTAATGCCCCAGCTATGTTTTGCACCTTGATAAACCAAGTCTTCCGAGAGTACATTGACGAATTCGTGGTGGTCTACTTGGATGACATTGTGGTATATAGCCAAACATTGAAGGAACACCTGGTGTACTTGCGGAAGGTCCTAGCTCGATTGCGGGAGGATGAACTATATGCGAAGCTATCTAAGTGCTCCTTTGCTCAAAAGCAAATTGACTTCCTCGGATATGTCATCGAGGAAGGGCGAATCAAGATGGACCAACAGAAGATTCAAGCAATCACAGATTGGCCGCCGCCTAAGGATATCCACGCCTTGAGGGCGTTCCTTGGCCTATGCAATCTCTATCGGCGATTTGTGAAAAGCTACTCCCTCATTGCAGTACCATTGACAAAACTCCTCAAGAAGGTCACGCCTTGGAATTGGGGACCCAGGAGAGCGGAGGCCTTCAACGCATTAAAAGCGGCTGTGTCTAGTAGCCCAGTCTTGGCCCTCCCTGATCTGGCCAAGCCATTCGAGGTACAAACAGATGCATCCGACTATGCCCTCAGTGGAGTCTTGCTACAAGAAGGGCATCCTGTAGCGTGCGAGAGTCGGAAGCTGAAGGATGCAGAGCGACGCTATGTCGCCCATGAGAAAGAATTATTGGCTGTCATCCACTACTTGCGCCTTTGGAGGCACTATCTGTTGGGGACCCCGTTTGTGGTCAAACAGACAACACCGCTGTTAGCCATTTCATGACCCAGCCGAAGTTGAATGGTCGACAGGACAAGTGGCAGGAACTCCTAGCTGAATTCCACTTCAACTTGGAGTACCGAAGTGGGAAGACCAATCATGTTGCTGATGCACTCAATCGGAGAGCTGATCTAGCATCAGTGTGCCTATTCGCCACCCTAAGTGGGAGCGAAGTAGCCACCTCCATCAAGGACCAGATATAGGATCTACTCATCAAGGATCCTGCTGCACAATATTTGGTTGATTTGTTAGGACAGGGCAAGACTCACCAGTTCTACATAAAAGATGGTTTCCTGAAAGTGAAAGGGAACCGACTTTATGTTCCTAAAGGAGGAGATCTGTGAAGGACTCTTCTGGCGAAATGTAATGATACTATGTGGGCCGGCTATCCTGGTGAGGAACACACCATGGCGTTACTTTGTCGTGCATATTATTGGCCTCAAATGGCCGATGACGTTGCTTAGTATGTGAAGACTCGTCTAGTATGCCAGAAGGACAAGTCGGACCGCTTGACACAAGTGGGACTCTTGGAACCACTAGCTGTCCCAAAGAGACCTTGGGAAAGCGTTTCCTTGGATTTCATCACCGGATTGCCCAAGGTCGGAGAACTCACAACTATCTTGGTTATGGTAGATTAGTTTTCCAAGTATGCTACCTTTATTGCCACCCCACAATATATATCAGCAGAAGATGCAGCTCGACTCTTCTTCTCTCATGTCGTTAAATATTGGGGCCTGCCCAAAGACATTGTTAGTGATCGCGACTCACTCTTCACTAGCAACTTTTGAACCCAACTCCTTAAGTTCTTTGGGTCAAAGCTGAGTCACAGATCAAGTTTTCATCCGCAATCTGATGGCCAGACGGAGCGGTTCAATGGTATGTTGGAGGAATATCTCTGCCACTTTGTAACTGAATCACAGAAGAATTGGGTGAAGCTTCTGGATGCTGCTCAACTGTGTTTCAATTCACAAAAGAGCTCTAGTACAAACAAAAGCGCTTTTGAAATTGTTACCGGAAAGCAACAACTACTCCCATACACAGTCAATGCACCAAATATGTCTAAATCTCCTTGAGCTGCTAGCTTCTCAAAAGAGTGGAAGCGAAATTTGGAGATAGTGCGGAGCTATCTTGTCAAGGCTCAAAAGCGGATGAAGAGGCATGCTGATCAGAATCGTCGCTTTGTCGAATACCAGGTAGGAGACAAAGTGATGGTCAAAATTCCAAAGTGGTACTTATTTGCGGGTTCCATGACCTTCACCTATTGCAAAAATACATTGGACCCTTGTCCATTGAAAGGCGCATTGGGAAAGTTGCATACCAGGTGGATACCCCAGCTTGGTGGAAAATTTATCCTGTCTTCCATGTCAACCTCCTGAAACCTTTTCGAGAAGACACGGAGGATCCTTCACGGAGCCAGCTCACAATACCCAGTATTCGAGGTCCCAATTCAACCGGGAAAATGCATGTTAAAGCTATCCTTGATGATGGAGTGATTCATACCTCAAGGAAAGATCACCAAGAGTTTTTGGTGAAATGGCAGGGATGTGATGCAAAGGAGAATACATGGGAGAGGGGAACAAACCTCAAAGCCTAAAAGAGCCTAATTGAAGATTATATTTCAAGTAAGACGCCGAGGAAATCGCTAAATCAGGTGGGGGAGAATGTCATGAGCAGCTTTCTAGCCATGCCCCATGACTCCTTGGGCGCGCCCCGTGGCGTCCTAGCAAGCCTCCCAATGCCTAGCACCACGGATGGCCCCGTGGTCTTAGCCACGCCAAGTGACAAGCGCACATGTGCCTCTGTCGCCCCACCGATATCCCTTGCCAGCGCCCAGCTGCAGGCAGATGCCTACAGCGCCGCGTGCGCCGACCATGATGCCAAAGACGCTGCTGCTGACAATAGACCTGTTTTTGCCTTGTAGAAAACTAAGTCCTTTTCATTGTAAATATAGAGTAGTTTTATTTCATGTACTTCCATTATGTTTCTCTAGCTTAGTCAAGTCTAGTCTTGTAGCTTTGGTTTATTTTTTTTAAACATTATTAGGGGGGATCAAGCAATCAAACTTTCTAGCAAACACACAATTCTCTGTACTGGTGTCTCTCCCCCTCGACACCGTGTTGCTTTCTATAATAGCTTTTATTTATTCAATTAAGATTTCTTTCATTCTCAATTCTCATTACTGTTCTCTCAATTTGCTCTTGACATTGGTTTTCCCATACGACATTGACAATCTAATCTAGCGTACGGAGGAGACCTCAGTTGGCGGACAGTAACTGCACTAACACTAACATCAGTTGCTTAGCCTTACGTCGCCCTTCCAAGGAATCTTAGGAAGGCGCTGCGTAACATTACAAACGTGAAATATACTCATTACGTGTTTATTATGTATAGGAAAGAATTTAGATGGAAGTTGGCAAAATTAGATAATTTGATGCAAAAAGAGTAGAGATGCAAGAATTGGGAGTGTGCCATAATTGGTGCATTACCTGAAAGGTAGGCGAGAAATGGACTAGGAAATGAACCAAAAAATAATGAAATATGGAGGTTGGCACTGGACCTGGCACGCGAAAGAACAAAGAACAAAAAAAATAGTTGGGAGCGTGCCCAGGGGTCGCACATTGCACCAACCCGAGCACGCGACTCAGCTTTTCCTTTTCGAATTAGGAGAGATCAAGGACACCCCACATCAACCCTATTTGGCATAAATGCAACTTAAAGCCGTTTTTGAGGGTTAAATACTTTAGGAGGCAAGAACACACCAGGAGCAAGGCGGGGAATTCTTTTACGAGTTTTTCACTTTCTTCTTCATATTTCCATTGTTGGTTATAACTTTTTATATTGTAATCTTACATAGTATTATGAGTAGCTAAACCCATCATCTAGAATTGATGGAACCAATTGTTGGATGAATTTTTGATTGCGTATTGATATAATTGAGTCGTTTGTACTTTTTAATTGTTCAACTATGTGCTTCTTGTGGTTAATTGAATGGCCTTTGATCTTGTGTTGCTTAAGAGAAGAGTCCTAAATAAGGTACACTTCTAATTATAGTAAGAAATCATCTAATTAACTGCTATAGATCGATCTGTTCTGAGATTCACACCACGATTCTCGGCCAATCGCGGATATCTCACCTTTTCAGTTATCAAGCCATGCTAGTGTCACTTGAAGTCTGCCTCTTTCTGTCCGCAACCGAGGTTGACCTCGGCCCGAACTGAACGTCCTAGCTCTTTGACGTGACATTCCTATCTCGACCAAAGAATGAAATTGGGTAGCCCCGATTTCCACCGTATACAAGATATAAGTAGAAGACTATTTAAAAAGTAAATATATTAAGGATAAAAAATAAATAAATTAACGAAACATATTAACTGAAACACATAACATTTTTTTGTAGATTAAACAATAGGATGAACCTTTACCATGATGGTGTCCACTCATTCAAAAGGTTTGGTGGCCAATCTTGTTGAATTTGTATTGGTTTGGTAGCCAATCTTGTTGAATTGTGAAAAGTGTGTGCAAAATTGTCAAATATTGTAGGCTTTAGAGAGTGAGGTTTTGGCTATAAAAGAAGAGCTTCAACTCTCATTTCATCACAACAACAAAGAGAGAAAAGAGAGAGAGAGCAATGTATTCCATAGACTATAAGAAAATAGTCTGTGAAGAAAAATAGAGTGTGAGAGATATTGCAGTGAGGTGAAAAAAGCAAAATAGTATTTTTTTCTTTTGAGGGTATAATGATCTTAGGAGTATTTGTACTCGTTACTACACCGTGTAAAATCCTCGCTATAGTGATATCAGTTGCTCTTCTTGGCCGTGGTTTTTCCCTTATTCAGAAGAGTTTCCACGTAAAATCTTGGTGTCATTTTTGCTGCATTTTTATTCTTGCTGATTTAACCATAACTTAGTGGTCCGCGATTATCACTAATACCACGAATATTATTTTTACGGGGTTTATTCCCAACATACCAAGTGCCAGCATGTGCACTTATCTAGTTACTTAAGGCTAGAGGTAAACCAGTAACTAGAGCACTGAGCACATAGACATATATCACACTCCTCTAAAAGGGAATGATATATCAAACATGCAAAGACAGACTAATTAATTAGATTTACTAATAAAATCATGATATACTCACAGTTTTTCAGTCTTTATAGGCCAACCAGCTTGTTGTAAAGAATAAAATCTCCTAAAACGATGAATATTAGTATATCACAAGCATATAGATGAATCACATAGTTCCTATCAATATAAGCATGAATAACGACATCTTGGCAATTTGTACCACAATCCATCTATATATCTTTATATATATATATATATATATATATATATATATATATATATATAAAGTTGGGAATAAAAAAAGTGATGTGGCACTCTCTAATATTAGGATTCCTATTTATCTATTCTCTCACTTTTTTGGCTTTATTTCTCTTAGTATTCCCTTAAAAAAATTGCAGAAAATTAAGACACCCTATTTATCTCTTCCTTAAATGTGTATCATTAATTTCGTTCCTTATTATTGTGGCCACACCAAAAGATTGTAACGTATAAGTTACGATATTGCTTTAAACTCAAAAACTCCACTGTCAATGTATATATAGTCTTTTTTGTGAAAATGATGAATGACAATTCACTGTTAGTTGATACATACAGGTGAAATTTAGGTGGGTTCACATAGTGGTCATAGGCGGCAGAGAAGGCGGAGAATAAGGTGGTGGCTTGATTTTGCAGCGTCAAGGAGAGCCCACATGATGAGATAAAATTGTATCAGTGAATGACTGAATTCTCTTTTTACTGTATGAGAGTGTTGAATGTGGATGAAAAATGGATTGCTCGCCCGTCCGATGGTGTATCCGATGAATTAAATTAGAGAGAGACGTGTATTTGTAAAGATCGGCCCAAAAAGTTAAAGTGTAGAGTAGAGTGAAATTGTGCTAAATTTTCTTGGGACAATGAATGTTTGAGCTTCTACAGTATCTATGAGTCATGCTAATGCAATTTTACTCCTTACTGGTTATTGCTATCTTTTTTCTTGTAAAAATAAGGCTGCAATTAGCAGATCATATAGTTATGCTTATGTTGCTATATTTTTTCTTTTAAAAAGAAGGTTGCAATTAGCCGATCATATACCACGACTATCGTTAATATTCTTCCAAGATAGTGGTTGATCTCGTATGTTTACAAAAAAAAGAAGAGAATATTCACTTTTGCGATTGGTTGATATAGCATGCCGTTAATATAATATTTTGTTCTGAAACCACACTTAACACATCAATTATATATGCAATTGTAATGATTTGCCTACACAACCGATATAATTAAAATTTAGCAATAGCTAATTTCTTCATCATTAGTTAGAAGTTATTAGAATATTTGGATTTCTTTTTGTAACTCCTTAGAACTAAACTTATGTTTATTTCTAAGTTAAATTTTTAATTATTTTTATTAATTATTAATTTTTTCCAAAAATGTAAGTTAACCTGCGCGAAGCGCGGACAATTTAATTAGTATATATATATATATATATATAAAAGAGGCAATAGAAAAGTGAGGTGACACCTCTCTTTGGCCAAGAAACTCATTTATCTTTTTTCTCTTTTTTTGGCTTTTCCTCTCATTTTTTGTTATATTAGATGTCTTATTTCTTTTTTCCAACATGAAGAATGTAAAACGTTGCAACAATTCAACTAATGGTTACAATGATTGAATTGATATTAAAATAGGTCATTAAAGTTGCAAGGGTTGGATTGAAATAATGGGTCATTAAATTTTCATAAGTGCTTTTTGGGATGCATAATAGTCTTTCCATATTCCAAGCTTAAGTTTTAACCTCCACAAATTTCTTTTTATCCGATAATTTGTACATTATTCTGTTGAGTCAAGTGCATCTAGAAGTCCAAAAGCACTTACTGCACTTCTTGAGAAAAAACCTATATTTGAAGATCTGAAGAATTGGAAGAAGAGAAGGCAAGAGCCAAATAAAAGAAGTCACTTGGTTAGCCGAAAAAAGAAAATTAACGATAGAGATACCGGCATGGGTTTACTACATCTATTTTGAATGCAACGTTTTTTTTATGAAACAAATGTAAGACTTTTATGAGTCATTCTATAGTTCACATGTTTTCCTTCCCCATTCTCATCGGTACTTCACCAATGAGTAATTTATGGTACTACAATAGTGCCAGAGGTAATAATACATCGATAAATTGTATTATTTTATTGATTTCATATTTTGTTGACAAATAACTGTCTTTAATTTGATAATTTTTGGTTACTTAGCTTTTTGATATCCTACTCTATGGTAAATATTGAAAATATGCTAACATCGTCATCAAACATCGTGAGAGGCAGAGTATAAAGAACTTTATCAAGCCAATAGAGTGACTTATTCTTGCAACAATTTTATTCTGCTTACAAGGTTTAGGTTATCTTTATGTCAAGGGCTATATATGGAGTGGAAAGAATAACTACATGAAATATTGTAGAAGATTAGCCATAAAACGTCTTCACAAAAGTGGGTCATATTCTTCTGAGGTTTACGCTACTTGAAGAGTCTGCCATTGTTATTGAAGAAGTTCACTACATGCATGTTTGGTGCAATATCTGATTTTGAGCCTAGAACAACAGATTTTGTTAAAATGAGGTATAGAAACTCTATGTTTTAAAATATTAAAAAGCAAGAAGGTTCGGATGAATAATTACTCAAATAAGAGAGATTTTTTTGGTCAACTAAATAAGAGAAATGCATTGAATTGATTCTTTATTTCTTCAATTTCTTTTCTTTTTTCTATCCTTCTATTTCTACTTTTTTAATTAACTTTTATTTGAGAGAATTGAAAAATTGTCAATTTTACGAAACTTATATATGAGCAATTAATAGTAGAAGCAACATATTAAGAAAAAAGGCTTTAGAGAAATGTAAGAAAGCAGTCAATATCATAGATTTACATTCCCAGATTTTTGCTTTATCATTTTTTCTCTTTTTTCGTAAGTTCTATTAAAAAAAATTGTAGAGATAAAACCCAAAATCATACATTATCTTTGGCTTTAGACTCAAAATCATGCATATTCTTTTATATGAAGCATTAATAATCCATTTACTTTAACAAAATGGTGCACTTTTAGTCATAACTTAAACATCGTTAGTTTTTTAACAGTAACCTTCTCACGTGCCCTTTTATTCCCTACAAACGGTTAGCTATCAGTATATCTTCCATCGTTTTTTGCAAAGAAAGTAATACCAAGCGCAACAGAAATTTTTGAAAACCAAACTGGCTTTTGGAAAATCCGAGATTGTCACGACCCTAACCCCGAACCCGGTCGTGATGGCGCCTCTCGTGAAAACAAGGCCAGCCAACTATTCCCAATCCGACGTTAAATAGTTAAAACAACAGTAAAACAGTCTAAGACATGATTAATAATACGAAGTAGCAGATACGATCGATAAAAATGCGGAAGTACAACGTAACACAGCCCTAACCGGGGTGTCACAAGTCACGAGCATCTAACAATACGGAATCCTCAAATGTGACTACAGAGTTTTAAATACTGAACTAAGAACATAAAGGAAATAGATAGGAAGGAGCTCCAGGCTGCGAACGCCAACAGCTACCTAAAGACTCCTCGAAGATCCGCATGAAGCTGGGATGAATCAGCACTCGGGAGCGGAATCAGCTACGCCTGAATCTGCACATAGGGGTGCAGTGAGTAAAATGAGTACTCCAACTCAGTGAGTAACAAATGTAAATAACGATTGAAAGTAAGAATACACGTAAGACACAAGGCATTCTATAATGAAGCAGTAAAATCATTTAAAAATAGTAAAATAGTGGAAAGTCAGGTAAAATCCTCTTTCAGCAAGTAAACAAGTAACTGACAGGTAATTAAGGCAAAGTAAACAAATAGAAGTTCGCCCCTCGGGCACAGTATCACCACTTCGCCCCTCGGACAACATCTCAGAACAATAACAGCCCCTCGGGCTCAATCTCACATCATGATGGGTGCCCGCGCTCACTGGGGGTGTGCAAACTCCTGGAGGAGCCCCTTACGGCCCAAGCACAATAACAAGCCATCTCGTGACATCAAAACTAGGCCCTCGGCCTCATATCAGTCAAGCCACCTCATGGCGTACATATCTCAGGCCCTCAGCCTCAAAACAGTATCAGTGTTTCCTCACAACTAGACCCTCGGCCTTACTCAGTCAAAAATACTCACAGGCCCCTCGGGCAATAGCAAACAATGTTTCTCAGCCCAAATATCATTTAAATCTTAAAACTGAGTAAACATGGCTGAGTATGAAAGCAGTGAAAAATAACAGGACTGAGTTCAAGTGTAAAGTCAAAACAGTGATGAAATATCAATAAAAATCCCCGAAGAGTTCAAATAGTTGGAACTAGGCCCAAATATGACATTCAGCCCAAATAATGATGATAGCAAATAGTTTTCAATCAAATACGCGGTAAAATCATCAATCGGGACAGACCAAGTCACAATCCCCAATAGTGCACGACCCCACACTCATCATCAAGCGTGTGTCTCACCTCAATATAGCACTACGATGTGCAATTCCAGGGTTTTAAACCCTCAGAACATCATTTACAATCATTACTCACCTCGAACCAGCTAAATCTCTAGCTCGCGATGCCTTTGTCCCTAGAATCGGCCTCCACGCGCGTCGAATCAAACCAAAATTAGAACGAGGACGTCAAAATATGCCAAGGGAACAAAGCCTAAGCGAAAACAATCAATAAAGGGCACAAATCCCGAAATTACCAAAACCCCGACCCCCGGGCCCATGTCTAAAAATTCAGAAATTTTTATATCAATAG
Organism: Nicotiana sylvestris; assembly: GCF_000393655.2. Taxonomy (NCBI): domain Eukaryota; kingdom Viridiplantae; phylum Streptophyta; class Magnoliopsida; order Solanales; family Solanaceae; genus Nicotiana; species Nicotiana sylvestris. The sequence continues at coordinate 149,044,751 of NC_091059.1, read as the reverse complement.
ATTCCTCATCTCCCCACTAGTCTATGCATATCAAAAATACCAAAATCGGAGTTCAAATAACCCCTCAAATCCTCATTTTAAGGCCTCTTAAACTCAAACCCTAATCCCCCATTTTTAGCCCTTAAATTCCTTTAATTACAGCCTTAATCCATGAAATACTACCATAGAAATGTGTTTTAGGTCCAAAATCCTTACCTTAACGAAGTTCCCTTGAAATCCCTCTTCCAAATCGTCCAAAAGCTCTCAAGCCGAAGTAAAAAATGGTGAAATAACCCAAAAATTTTCGAAGGATTCTTTTAATTCATCTGCCCAGTTGTCCCGCACCTGCGACAACTTTTGCCGCTTCTGCGATACCGCATAAGCGGTCTATCCACCGCTTTTATGGAAATCACTTAAAGGCCAATTTCGCATATGCGGTCCACTCTCCGCATCTGCGACTACGCATGTGCGGTCCAACTACTGCATCTGTGGTTCCAGACTTTCCTCTCGAATCCGCTTCTACGGCTCTCCTTCCGCATGTGCGGTACCGCACCTGCGGTCCCCAAACCGTAAGTGCGTAAACACCTGAAGCAGCAAAACATCAGCAGCTGCAATGACATCTCAACTTCTCCGTTAACCACTCGAAATCATCCCGAGGCCCCCAGGACCTCAACCAAAAGCACAAACATAACCCAATACCTTATTCACACTTGTTCCAATCATCAAAACACCTCAAACAATATCAAATCTACCAAATCACATCGGATTCAAGCCTAAGTTTCTAAAATCTTCCGAAATACGCTTTTGATAAAAAATCCAACCAAACCACATTCGAATGACCTGAAATTATACACACACATCCCAAATGATACAACGAAGCTACTGCAACTCTCGAAATTCCATTCCGACCCCTATATCAAAATCTCGCCTACCAACCGAAAATCAAAAAAAATTCAACTTCACCAATTCAAGCCTAATTCTACTTTGAACCTCCAAAACCCATTCCGATCACACTCCTAAGTCATGAATCACCTCCCAAAGCTAACCGAACCATCGGAACTCACATCCGAGCCCTCTAACTCACAAGTCAACATCCGGTTGACTTTTTCAACTTAAACTTCCTTAAAAGAGACTAAGTGTCTCATACCATACCAAATTCCTTCCGAATTCGATCCGACCAACCCGATATCACAAAACATGAATAACGAAGCATAAAGAAGCAGAAATGGGGGAAACGGAGCGGTAACTCATGAGACGACTGGCCGGGTCATCACATCCTCCCCAATTTAAACAAACATTCGTCCTTGAACGAGTCATGAAACATACCTGAAGCCTTAAATAGGTGAGGATATTTGCTCCGCATCTCCCGCTCGGTCTCCCAGGTATCTTCCTCCACGGGCCGACCTCTCCACTGCACTTTCACTGAAGCTATATCCTTTGGCCTCAACTTTCGAACCTGACGACCCAAAATAGCTACTGGCTCCACATCGTAAGTCAAATCATCATCCAACTGAACCGTGCTGAAATCCAGAACATGAGACGGATCCCCAATATACTTCCGGAGCATAGAAACATGAAATACCGAATGCATACTCGACAAGCTGGGTGGCAAAGAAAGTTCATAAGCCATCTCTCCAATCCTCCGAAGCACCTCAAAAGGCCCAATGAACCGAGGACTCAACTTCCCTTTATTCCCAAATCTCATAACACCCTTCATGGGTAAAACCTTCAACAAAACCTTTTCGCCAACCATGTAGGACACATCTCGAACCTTCCGGTCAGCATAACTCTTTTGTCTCGACTGCGCTGTACGAAGCCTCTCCTGAATAACTTTCACCTTTTCTAAAGCATCCTGTACCAAGTCTGTCCCCAATAGCCTAGCCGCACTGGGCTCAAACCAACCAACTGGAGATCTGCACCGCCTCCCATACAAAGCCTAATATGGGACCATCTGATACTTGATTGGTAGCTGTTGTTATAGGTAAACTCCGCAAGCGGTAAAAACTGATCCCATGACCCTCCAAAATCAATGACACAAGCACGCAACATATCCTACAATATCTGAATAGTGCGCTTGGACTGTTCGTCTATCTGAGGGTGAAAAGCTGTGCTCAACTCAACCTGAGTACCCAACTCTTGCTGCACAGACCTCCAAAACTGCAAAGTAAACTGAGTGCCCCTATCTGAAATGATGGAAACTGGGATGCCATGTAAATGAACAATCTCTCGGATATAGATATCTGCCAACCGCTCCGAATAATAGGTAGTACACACAGGAATGAAGTGCACGGACTTGGTCAGCCGATCCACAATCACCCAAATAGCATCGAACTTTCTCAAGGTCCGTGGAAGCCCAACAACAAAGTCTATAGTGATCCTCTCCCACTTCCACTCTAGAATATCAATCCGCTGAAGCAAGCCACCCGGTCTCTGATGCTCATATTTCACCTGTTGATATTGAGACACCGAGCTATAAATCCCACAATATCTTTCTTCATTCTTCTCCACCAGTAGTGCTGCCTCAAATCCTGATACATCTTCGCGGCACCCGGATGAATGGAATACCGCGAGCTGTGGGCCTCCTCCAGAATCAACTCCCGAAGCCCATCCACATTGGGCACACAAATTTTGCCCTGCATCCTCAATACCCCATCATCACCAATGGTCACATATCTAGCATCATCATGCTGAACTCTGTCCCTAAGGACTAGCAAATACGGATTATCATACTGGCGCTCTCTGATGCGATCATATAAGGAAGACCGAGAAACCACACAAGCCAATACCCGACTGGGTTCCGAAATATCCAACCTTACAAACCGATTGGCCAAGGCCTGAACATCAATCGCAAGAGGTCTCTCCCCAACTAAAGTATATGTCAAACTCTCCAAACTCACCGCCTTTCTGCTCAAAGCATCGGCCACCACATTGGCCTTTCCCGAATGGTACAATATAGTGATATCATAATCCTTAAGCAACTCCAACCATCTCCGCTGCTCAAATTAAGATCCTTCTATTTGAACAAATGCTAAAGACTACGATGATCAGTAAACACCTCACAAGATACGCCATACAAGTAATGCCCCCAAATATTCAACGTGTGAACTATGACAGCCAACTCCAAATCGTGAACGGGTAATTCTTCTCATGGGGCTTCAACTGATGAGAAGCATAAGCAATAACTCTACCCTCCTGCATCAATACACAACCAATCCCAACTCTCGAAGCATCACAATACATGGTATATGAATCTAAAGTGAATGGCAAAACCAATACTGGAGCTGTGGTCAAAGCTGTCTTGAGCTTCTGAAAGCTCTCCTCACACTCGTCCGACCATACAAATGAAACACCCTTTTGAGTCAACTTGCTCAAGGGCGATACAATAGATGAGAATCCCTGAACAAAATGGCAATAATAGCCTGCCAAACCAAGAAATCTGCGAATCTTTGTGGCTGAGGATGGTTTAGGTCAACTCTGAACCGCCTTTATCTTCTTTGGATCAACCTGAATACCTTCGCTGGACACCATGTGCCCCAAGAAAGCCACTGAACTGAGCCAAAACTCACACTTGGAGAATTTTTCATAAAACTTCTCCTTCCTCAATCTCTGCAACACGACTCTCAAATGCTTCGCGTGCTCCTCCTAACTACGTGAGTACACCAGAATATCATCAATGAAAACTATGACAAATGAATAGAGATAAGGCCGGAACAAACTATTCATCAAATGCATAAACGCTGCTGGGGCATTGGTCAGCCCAAAAGACATCACCAATAACTCATAATGGCCATAACTGGTCCTGAAAGCGGTCTTGAGAATATCCGAGTCCCTGATCTTCAGCTGGTGATAACCTGAATGGAGATCAATCTTGGAGAACACCCTCGCTCCCTGAAGCTGGTCGAATAAATCATCAATGCGAGGCAAATGATACTTGTTCTTAATTGTTACTTTGTTCAATTGCCTTTAATCAATACACATCCTCATAGTGCCATCCTTCTTCTTCAGAAACAGAACCGGCGCACCCCATGGTGACACACTAGGCCGAATGAACCCTTTATCAAGGAGTTCCTGAAGCTGTTCTTTTAATTCCTTCAACTCCGTTGGTGCCATAAGATACGACGAAATAGAAATGGGCTGAGTGCCCGGCACCAGGTCAATACCAAAATCAATATCCCTGTTTAGAGGTATGCCAGACAGGTCTGCAGGAAACACATCGGGAAAATTCCTCACAACTGGAACAGAATCAATATTGGGAGTTTCAGCACCGACATCCCTCACAAAGGCTAGATACGAAAGACAACCCTTCCCAACCATACGCTGGGCTTTCAAGAATGAGATCACTCTACTAGGAACATAATTAGTTATACCTTGCCACTCGATCCATGGCATACCCGGTATAGCCAATGTAACTGTCTTAGCATGACAATCCATAATAGCACGACACGGAGATAACCAATCCATGCCCAAAATGACATTAAAAACCATTGTGCTCAATAGTAATAGATCCACTCGGGTCTCCAGACCCCCAATAGCCACCACACACGACCGACACACAAGGTCTACGACAACAGTATCGCCCACCAGGGTAGATACATGACATGTAAACTCAGGTGGCATACCTAAATAATGAGCAAAGTATGATGACACATAAGAAAAGGTGGAATCGAGATCAAACAATACAGAGGCATCTTTGTGATAGACTGAAACAATACCTGTAATGATAGCATATGAAGCAATAACATCGGGTCTGCCTGGGAGTGCATAGAAATGGGCCTGACCGTCCCCTGATCGACCTCTCCCTTTGGGGCGACCCCTAGCTAGCTGAGCGGGTGGTAGTGAAGAAACTGGCGCTGGAGCCGATAACTGACCCCTTTGCTGGGACGAACTAGCAACACGACGAGGGCACTGCCTCCATATGTGGCCCATATCGCCACACTCATAACAACTCCCAGGTGTTGGAGAAGGGGACTAAAGGGAACTCATCGCACTGGAGTGACTAACAGATGCACTCGGCATAGAAGAGCCCTGAACTGATGGAGCACGAGATGAACTCTGAGCTAGAAGGGCGCTGACTGAAGACTGGCCCTGCTGAGATCCATGATAACCAAGATCCGAAGATGCCCCACGATAACCTAGGCGAGCTGACTGAGCAGGCCTAAATGAACGGCCTTTGCTGTGCTGAAATTGACCCCTCGAAGGAGCACCACTATAACTGCCAGATCCTTGAGGCCTCTTGGCCTCCCTCTCCTCTCTCTCCTGGCGACGAACAGACTCAATCTCACGGACAATATCCACAACCTCCTTGAAAGTAGCACTAGTAACCCTCTCCCTAGTCATGAGAATACGGAACTGATAAGTAAGACCATCAACAAACCTCCTGATCCTCGCTCTATCTGTCGGGACCAACCAGATAGCATGACGAGCCAACTCAGAGAACCTCAACTCATACTGCGACACGGTCATCTCCCCTTGACACAACCACTCAAACTGCCTACGCATCTCCTCTCTACGAGACTGCAACACATACTTCTTCAGAAAGAGAATGGAGAACTGCTGCCAGGTAAGGCATGCTGCACCAACAAGCCTACGCCTCTCAAAATCCTCCCACCAAGTGAAAGCAGCTCCTGAAAACTGCAAGGTGGTAAAAGTGACCCCGCTGGTCTCCAGAACACCCGATGTACGAAGTATCCTCTGACACTTGTCCAAAAAGCCATGGGCATACTCGCCATTTGCATCGTTGAAGGTCAGAGGTTGAAGTCTACCAAATCTCTCCAACCTACACTGCTCATCCTCCGGCATGATAGGAAATACATAGTCCTGAGCAGCTGCAACCGACTGGGATGGATGCGCCCCCAGCGTTTGAAGTCCCTGCACGACCTGCTCAGGTGCAAGCGGCGGGAGTCTGATTGCCTCCCCCGACCTGAGAAGTAGCTGCAACTGTAGTGGCTGAAACTACCTGAGCCAGGCCAGTGCAAACTGATAAGATCTGTGCCAAGGCCTCCTAAAGACCCGAAATCATAATGGGCACCGCTGGTGCCTGAGCTGGTGCTGTTGGAGCATACATAGCTAGGACCTAGTCCTGAACTGGGGCAGCTGGTGGATCTACAGGTGCTGCCCTTGCTGCTCTACCCCTACCACGACCGCAACCGTATCCTCGGCCTATGGTGGCCACAGCTGGTGGTATTGGGGGTCGTCTACCCTAACCAGTAGCGTGTGTCCTCACTATCTGTAAGAGAGTAGAACAAAAGAAGTTTAGTACTCGGATCAACAAGTTCACACGATAAGAATTTCAAGAATATGAAGTTTTTCCTAAAGGTTTTGCAGCCTCTCGAGGATAAATATAGACGTCTCCGTACTGATCCGTGAGACTCTACTAAACCTGCTCATGACTCGTGATACCTATGTAACCTAGGCTCTGATACCAACTTGTCATGACCCTAACCCCGAACTCGGTCGTGATGATGCCTCTCATGAAGACAAGGCCAACCAACTATTCCCATTTCAACGTTAAACAGTTAAAACAATAGTAAAATAGTCTAAGACATGATTAATAATACGAAGTAGCAGATAAAATCGATAAAAATGCGAAAGTACAACCCAACACAGCCCTAACCGGGGTGTCACAAGTCACGAGCATCTAACAATACAAAATCCTCAAATGTGACTACAGAATTTTAAATACTGAACAAAGAACATAAAAGAAATAGATAGGGAGGAGCTCCAGGCTGCGAACCAACTATGCCTGAATTTGCACACAGGGGTGTAGGGAGTAAAGTGAGTACTCCAACACAGTGAGTAACAAATGTAAATAATGACTGAAAGTAAGAATACACGTAACACACAAGGCATTCTATAATGAAACAGTAAAACCATTTAAAAATAGTAAAACAGTGGAAAGTCAGGTAAAATCCTTTTTCAGCAAGTAAACAAGTAACTGACAGATAATTAAGGTAAAGTAAACAAATAGAAGTTCACCCCTCGAGCACAGTATCACCACATCCACCCCTCGGGAAACATCTCAGAACAATAACAGCCCCTCAGGCTTAATCTCACATCACGATGGGTACCTGCACTCACTAGGAGTGTGCAGACTCCTGGAGGGGCCCATTACGGCACAAGCGTAATAACAAGCCATTTCGTGGCATTAAAACTAGGCCCTCGGCCTCATATCAGTCAAGCCACCTCGTGGCGTACATATCTCAGGCCCCCAGCCTCAAAATAGTATCAGTGTTTCCTCACAACTAGGCCCTCGGCCTTACTTAGTCAAAAATACTCACAAGCCCCTCGGGCAATAGTAAACAGTGTTTCTTAGCCCAAACATAATTTAAAATATCATTTAAGTCTTAAAACTGAGTAAACATGGCTGAGTATGAAAACAGTAAAAAATAACAGGACTAAGTTCAAGTGTAAAGTCAAAGCAGTGCGGAAATATCAATAAAAATCCCCGAAGGGTTCAAATAGTTGGCACTAGGCCCAAATATGCCATTCAGCCCAAATAGCAAATAGTTTTCAATCAAAGACGCGGTAAAATCATCAATCAGGACGGACCAAGTCACAATCTTCAATAGTGCATGACCCCACGCTCGTCATCAAACGTGTGTCTCACCTCAATATAGCACTACGATGTGCAATTCCGGGGTTTCAAACCCTCAGAACATCATTTACAATCATTACTCACCTCGAACCGGCTAAATCTCTAGCTCGCAACACCTTTGCCCCTCGAATTGGCCTCCACGCGCGTCGAATCTAACCAAAATTAGAACGAGGACGTCAAAATATGTAAAGGGAACAAAGCCCAAGCGAAAACAATCAATAAAGGGAACAAATCCCGAAATTACCTACACCCGATCCCCAGTCCCACATCTCAAAATTCAGAAATTTTTACATCAATAGATTCCTCATCTCCCCACGAGTCTATGCATATCAAGAATACCAAAATTGGAGTTCAAATGACCCCTCAAATCCTCATTTTCAGGCCTCTTAAACTCAAGCCCTTAAATTCCTTTAATTACAGCCTTAATCCATGAAATACTACCATAGTAAAGTGTTTTAGGTCCATAATCCTTACCTTAACGAAGTTCCCTTGAAATCCCTCTTCCAGATCGTCCAAAAGCTCTCAAGACGAAGTAAAAAATGTTGAAGTAACCTAAAAATTCGCGAAGGACTCTTTTAATTCATCTGCCCAGTTGTCTCGCACTGGCAGCAACTTTTGCCGCTTCTGCGATACCGCATATGCGGTCTATCCACTGCTTCTGTGGAAATCACTTAAAGGCCAATTCCGCATCTGCGGTCTACTCTCCGCATCTGCGACTACACAGGTGCGGTCCAACAACCGCATCTGCGGTTCCAGAATTTCCTCTTGAATTCGCTTCTGCGGCTCTCCTTCCGCACGTGCGGTACCGCACCTGCGGTCTCCAAACCACAGGTGCGAAAACACCAGAGGCAGCAAAACTTAAGCAGCTGCAATGACATCTCAACTTCTCCGTTAACCACCCGAAATCATCCCGAGGCCCCCAGGACCTCAACCAAAAGCACAAACATAACCCAATACCTTATTCAAACTTGTTCCAATCATCAAAATGCCTCAAACAACATCAAATCTACCAAATCACAGCAGATTCAAGCCTAAGTTTCTAAAATCTTCCGAAATACGCTTTTGATCAAAAAACCAACCAAACCACGTCCGAATGACCTTAAATTTTACATACACATCCGAAATGACACAACGAAGCTACTGCAACTCTCGGAATTCCATTCTGACCCTATATCAAAATCTCGCCTACCAACCGGAAATCGCCAAAATATCAACTTCACCAATTCAAGCCTAATTCTACTTCGAACCTTCAAAACCCATTCCGATCACACTCCTAAGGCGTAAATCACCCCCGAAGCTAACCGAACCATCGAAAATCACATCCGAGCCCTCTAACTTACAAGTCAACATCCAGTTGACTTTTCCAACTTAAACTTCCTTAAAAGGGACTAAGTGTCTCAAACCTTACCAAATTCCTTTCAGATTCGATCCGACTAGCCCGATATCACATAACATGGATAACGAAGCATAAAAAAGAAAAAATAGGGTAAATGGAGCGGTAACTCATGAGACGATTGGCCGGATCGTCACATCCTCCCCAACTTAAACAAACGTTCGTCCTCGAACGAGTCATGAAACATACCTGAAGCCTCAAATAGGTGAGGATATCTGCTCCGCATCTTCTGCTCAGTCTCCAAGGTAGCCTCCTCCACGGGTCGACCTCTCCACTACACTTTCACTGAAGCTATATCCTTTGACCTCAACTTTCGAACCTGACGACCCAAAATAGCTACTGGCTCCACATCATAGGTCAAATCATCATCTAACTGAACCGTGCTGAAATCCAGAACATGAGACAGATCCCCAATATACTTCCGAAGCATAGAAACATGAAATACCGGATGTACACTCGACAAGCTGAGTGGCAAAGCAAGTTCATAAGCCACCTCCCCAATCCTCCGAAGCACCTCAAAAGGCCCAATGAACCGAGGACTCAACTTCCCTTTCTTCCGAAATCTCATAACACCCTTCATGGGTAAAACCTTCAACAGAACCTTTTCACCAACCATGTAGGACACATTTCGAACCTTCCGGTCAGCATAACTCTTTTGTCTCGATTGTGTTGTACGAAGCCTCTCCTAAATCACTTTCACCTTTTCTAAAGCATCCTGTACCAAGTCTGTCCCCAATAGCCTAGCCTCACCGGGATCAAACCAACCAACTGGAGATCCATACCGCCTCCCATACAAAGCCTCAAATGGGGTTATCTGAATACACGACTGGTAGTTGTTGTTATAGGCAAACTCTACAAGCGGTAAAAACTGATCCAATGACCCTCCGAAATCAATGACACAAGAACGCAACATGTCCTACAATATCTGAATAGTGCGCTCAGACTGTTCGTCTATCTGAGGGTGAAAAGCTGTGCTCAACTCAACCTGAGTACCCAACTCTTGCTGCATGTCACACCTCCTTTTTACCTATACCTCGCAAAGAGGCGTAAAGGGAGTTTTTCTAATTAAAGGACAATCGAAACGGGATTTATTATTTAATTCAAAGTCACCACTTGGGAGATTTATGGTGTCCCAAGTCACCGGTTGAATCCCGAATCGAGGAAAATATTAACTCTGTATTACAGTCCGCGAACCAGAAATCTGGACAAGGAATTCTGTTAACCCGGGAGAAGGTGTTAGGCATTCCCGAGTTCCGTGGTTCTAGCACGGTCGCTCAACTGTCACATTCGGCTTATTTATCTGACTTTAACAATTATGAGCTTATAAGCAAGTTTTAACTCTTTACCGCTTTTATTATTATCATTATTATTTTAACAGAGAATTGCAACGTTGTGAATACGTATCTCGAACCACGTCACATCAATGTACCCGTGGTTGTCGACACATTTCGACCCCGTTAGGATTTGAATTTGGGTCACATAAATGTGCACCCGAATTTGAGAAGGTAATATTATTTAAAGTATGCACCCAAAGAGATTAACGCGTGGTTATTTTGGGAAAAAAGGCCGTGAAGTTCGCTAAGCGGCCGATCCCGAGTTCTAAGTAATTAATACATACATTTGTGAGGGCCCCGCAATCTATGCGTTTTACTAGGCGAGACTCATCTCGTTTATTTTAAAAGGACAATCCTAAAGTGACTACATTTTTCTATTAAGTTCGTCTCTAAAATAAAAGAGAAGAAGTCCTAATTAGTTACATGTTTATAAGCTCGTGCCTCTTATTAGTTATTAGATTAAGACAAATGCAAACGGAAAATTGCAACCGAGCTTGCTCAAAGGGAGATTGTATCGTTCCTTGTTCTATTAGTTAATAATACTAAAGTTGAGATTATGAATTGAACACGAGATTGACACACAGTAATATCAAAACTAACTAACTATTCTTTGATTAATTTTAACTAACATTATTAGATGAATGGGTTATTAGAAGAACCAAATGTAATACCAAGCCATTTTTGAACTCTTTTTACAACTGTCGAAAATACCTCAGTATTTGAAAATTGACGTTAGGCTAACATTATTCAAGTAACCATTTCGTTAGCTTTGAACCTATATGATGATACCTTCAATTCATTTGAATCCAAAAAAAACTTGGAAAAACGGTAGCTCACATGGTCTAGATACAGTCCAGTTAGGTACATTTACACGAACCAGTCTTATTACAGAAAACTAAACATTATACATATGCAACCATATGACTCATTAATCAGTCAACTACATATTTAGACAAAGAAAGGAAAACTCTATTCGAGCACAAATCTAAACAAGAGGAATTCAACAGGAACAAAACCTGGTCAACACTTCATTTCGCTTCAAGCCAAGAGTGTACAAATGTGTACCTGGAAGGAATACAATGGGGAAGAAGAAGAGAGGAAGGTCAGCAGTAGCAGTAGCAAACATCAGTTGCAACAACAATGCAACAAAAGATAACCAGCAGCGACTCAGGAAACCAGTTAAAATTTCCAGCAATACCAACATCAACACAAACACCCAGTAACTGACCCCAAAACAGCTTGATAGCAACCAAATATCAATCAAAACACAAGCAGAAACACCCCTAGAATTTAGTAATCAAGAAAAACTCGAAAATACAACTCCACAGTTAAAGCTGAAGCTCTTTTCAGTTTCAAATGGGATAGCACTAGTTGAACTAGACTAACTCTTAAAACTCTCTTCCAGTTTTTCAGAATGTTCAACACCCTTAAGATTTCCAGAATGTTCTTTTTCTTTAACTGTGTCCAGCTCCTCTCCTTTATAGCCAAACTTTTTTAACTCTTTAGCTCTTAGGAGCATTCAGCTAATTAAGAGAGTGTTTTTGCCCATTATATTCCCTGACAGCCACTACTACATGTTTTTCTCTTTTTTAATCCAAGGTTATGGGTGGCTTAACTTATTTAATCAACTTCCCATGCCATTAAGCCTTGTTTCCCACTATTACTAAATAATTCATTAGTTTATTGGTACTTTAGTACCCTACTGTCAGACCACTAAATTTAGGCCATTCTCAAACCTTTTAAATCCCAAAATACCCTTCTAGAGTCCCTGAAATTGCAGTTATAACCAATTCTCCTAAGTTCTGAATGCAACCTTATGACTCACTACTATTTAGTTGACATTATCATACCAACACTGAATTCAAACCAATGTCAGATTCATTTTAGACCCTAAACAGTAGGATTAGATTCATCAATTGCTTAGGCTTGAATCAAATAGCAACAAAATAAAGGCCAAGACTTTTAATGACTCAGAACACCCTTACAGGGCATGACACAGTAGGTTCAGGTGACAACCAAAACAACAGTTGTGACGAAGCAGTTCAACTGACCAAGCAATTCAAAACATTTCAAATGACCAAGCAATTTAAAACAATGTGACGAACGACTAAGCGATTCAAACATTGTGATGAACTAATCCTTAATTTTAGCGACCGGACAAACTTAATTTTAACGATTGCAAAAATCGGAAATGTTTAAAAACAAATCGACAAACTGACTAACTTCAACAAGTGACTGAAATTAACGAGTCAACACCAATTACCAAACCAAAACAAATTGACGAGAACTACTAAACTACAAACATGAACGGATTAATCGACGAAACTATTTATAACGTATGTTAATCAATCAGAAGAAAACTGGACCGAAAAAAAGGTCCGAAAGAGGAGAGAAATAAATTAAAAGGATGATGAAATACAACGAGGCTCAAATGGATAAACAACAAAAATGGAAAAGAAAAAGAAGACAAATACCTCAAAATTACAGGCTGAAACTCCAAACAGTTCCCCTTTCACTTCGACTCGAATTTTTGAGGTCCAAACGGACCTCAATCGAGTGTTCTCGACTGAAAACACTCGACTGAAGTCGATTAGGAACCTCAAATTTCCCCTTCACTCGGACCGGCTCCAGGTTTGATCCTCCTAGGGGTCTTCAATCGATTTAAAACCCGACCAGTTCTAGTAAGATTCGAGCCACGGTAGGGGTTGTTTGGGAATGAAAGAGGTCAGGTGGAGCTGGGGTGTGAACTTGGGGCTGGTTGGGTAGTTTTAGGGTTTTGCTCGAATCTTCGACCGAAGATTCGAAACGAATCGGGATGATTCGAGGTTAAAGGGGTAGGGATTTGTGTTGAGGGTGGTTAAAAGGTTCAGGGGTGTGAATTTGGTAGTCATCGGAGGAGGTGGGGTTTTAGGATGATTCTTCGATTGAAGATTCGAGAAGCTCGGGGATGATTCGAAGCAAGTCGAGTGTGGATTTGTGGAGGGGAGGGTTAGGTGGCCAAGGGGTGTTATTTTCATGGCCATCGGAGCCGGCGCCGTTGGGTTTACGGCGAATGGGCGGGGTGGCAGCTCTAGGGTTTTGAGGGGTCGTCTCTGAGAGGTCTGAGAGAGACGATAGGGCGAGGGGGGGTTTGGTTTAGGGGGCGGGGTTGGATTTAGGAATATATACCATGTGGGGAATTTAATCCTGGCCGTTAGATCAATTAAGATCAACGGCTAGGATCAAGAAGATTAACCAATACGGCGTCATTTGGTTTAAATAGGGGGTCGGTTTGAACCGGGTAACGGGTCGGGCCAGGGAATGGGTAAGGGAGACGGCTTTTGAGCCATTGGATCATGTAGGATCAACGACTGTGATTGATTGCCGTTGAAATGACGTCATTCAAACGTCTGTGAGATTTGGACCGGTCTGGGCATCTGTTTGGGCCTGATTTTGATTTTAAAAAGTCGGCCCAGTTCCGAATTTATTCTTTATTCTTCATTTCTTCCTTTTCTTTTATTTTCCTTTTTAATTCCTATTTTACAAACAAAATCCTAGATTAAATCAAAAACCAAAATTAGCTAAAAAAAACTAATTGACTCTTAATAATAAGTAAAATCTAAAATCAAACACTAATTAAAACACAATCACATAATCGGACATTAAATGCTAAAAATGCAAAAAATACACATTTTTGTGATTTTCATTAATTCATGATTGTAAAATTAAATCCTAAATGCACATGCAACACCTATTTTTGTATCTTTCTTAATTAACGTAGAAATAAACACGCACGGACAAAAATACAAATAAATCACAAACAACACAAAACTATTTTATTTTGAATTTTTGGGAGTAGTTCTCGTAGGGCAAAAATCACGTGCTCACAGCTGCCCCTCTTTGTCCGGAAACACGAAGAGTTTTCGTGCAAAGATAAAGTGAGCGTATACGAGCGATTTTTGCCCGTTCGGCTACTCCGTGTGAAACATTTTTGAAAGATTTGACCAAACCTCTGCTTCAAAGGTTTCCTACATATCCCTGGCTAAAGGGGAATCAGGTCAATGTAGTTCGGGAAGTTTTGGTAGCTGGGACTACCATGAAGTTGTAATTTTGCTGTTACTACTGCTGCATGCTGTTACTACTGCTTTCCGACCTCCTTATTACACCGTGCTAAAAGAAGACAAGAAGCTAGACTAAACTAGGGATTACAACATCTTATCTATCTTCAAACTTGCTCTTGTAGCCTTCCTTCTGATTTCTGCAGCGGAATTTATGCTTGGGATATTTTGTTGTAACCCTCCGCTTTGCTGACTCTTGACTTGAAATTGAGTGTAGTCCTCTGTGCTTCAGGCGGGCTCTTGACTTCAAACTTGAAATTTATTCCTCTGTTCTACAGGCGGGCTCCTGACTTCGTTTTGAAATGTACTCATCTGTTCTACAGGCGGGCTCCTGACTCCAACTTGACTTTAAACGATAATAGGACCTCCATTCTCCAGGCGGGCTCCTGACTTCAACAGCAATTTAAAGATAATGCAGCCTCCATTCTCCAGGTGGGCTCCTGACTTCAACAACAACTATTTCTCCAGAATATAACACTTTCATTCTCCGGGCGGGCTCCTGACCTCAACAATTTCTTAAAAATATAACACCTCCATTCTCCAGACGGGCTCCTGACTTCAACAACTTCTTAAAAATATAACACCTCCATTCTCCAGGCGGGCTCCTGACTTCAACAACTTCCTAAAAATATAACACCTCTATTCTCCAGGCGGGCTCCTGACTTCGATTACAATTCAAAAAATATAACACCTCCATTTTTCAGGCGGGCTCCTGACTTCGACTACAACTAAAAAATATAACACCTCCATTCTCCAGGCGGGTTCTTGACCTCAACAATTTCTTAAAAACATAACACCTCCATTCTCCAAGCGGGCTCCTGACTTCAACAACTTCTTAAAAATATAACACCTCTATTCTTCAGGCGGGCTCCTGACTTCGACTACAACTTAAAAAATATAACACCTCCATTTTTCAGGCGGGCTCCTGACTTCGACTACAACTCAAAAATATAACACCTCCATTCTCCAGGCGGGTTCCTGACTTCAACTTCAACTTGAAATGACAACAACCTCCATTCTCCAGGCGGGCTCCTGACTTCAGCTTCAACTTGAAATGACAACAACCTCCATTCTCCAGGCGAGCTCCTAACTTCAGCTACAACTCAAAATGTAATACCTCCATTCTCCAGGCGGGCTCCTGACTTCACTACTTCCCAAAACATAATACCTCCATTCTCCAGGCGGGCTCCTGACTTCAACTACTTCTTAAAAATATAGCACCTCCATTCTCCAGGCGGGCTCCTGCCTTCAATGACTTCTAAGAAATGCGTTTTATTGTTGTTGCTCCTTCCTGCCTCCTGAACTATTTTCCTTCTAACTTGAAATTATCTTCTTTCAGAACTGCTTCCCTCAAAACTGGTGTTTCATTCCTCTGAAAACTGTTGGGGATAACACCGGTGTTTTATTCAAAAATATATTATTTTCCTCCTTCAAAGACTACTTCCCTTAAAGCTGGTGCTTTCCTTCCACTGGAACTACTTCCCTTAAGACTTGTGTTATCTTCCTTCCGAAATTGCTTCCTTTAAAACTTGTTTGGCCTTCTTCCAAAAACTGCTGGGGATACCATTTTTCCCCAAACTTGTGTTATCTTGCTTCTTCCTCAAGTGGGTACCGGACTTCCAGAAAATTTTCAAAATGAAAGAAAATTTTATGCCCCAATTTGACAATCTTTCTTGTATCATAATATCTTTTCATCATCTATAACATTTCCTGTCCCTGCTTCAAATCAAAGAAAAAATTTTGTTAGTTTAAAACGTGGTGAATGGTCGTGCCACTCCTGCTGGGGATGAGTTTCTCTTTCTCTTTTCCCAGCTTTGTGTTCCATTACATTACCAAAGCTTGCTGGGGATGAGATTATTTGTTGGGGATAATATTCCTACTGGCGATCATATTCCTGCTGGGGATGGTTTTCCCCTTCTTCTTTCCATGCTCCGTGTTGTCCGACCCTTTTGGAACTTGGTCGATAATCTGCCAGGGATGCTCTTGTTTCTTGATGATTCTTTATTAACCAATTGTTGCTTCCCACTTTTCTCCATACTCTCCCCGAAATCCTAGACCAATCCATCATTTGGTCTTGCAACGAACGTCTTTCTCGTTCCATTGCATTATCTTTGGCCCGTCCTATCCACATTGTGTTTTTGCACCATCTTGGCAACTGGTAATAAGCTCTGAAAATCCTTTTCAAAAATAAACTGCTGGGGAGATAAAGTCTTTAAAAATAAAAAAATGACGAATTCAAGAAAATAAAAGAAGAATAGTTTTCTGAAAAATGTTGGGGAGAAGAAAAAAAAAGGAAAAGAACTTATCTGAATGGTACAACCGATCCCAATGATCATGTCGTGCATTTTGGATTAACCAACCCAACCTATTTATATCAATCAATCTTTCTGATGGACTTACTTTGTTGGGGATATGTAACCGCCCAATTCTTTTGTCGATTCAACATCTTTGCACTGCTGGATGCCTCGACGGATCCTTTCTGTCAATCTTATCTTGTTTGCCTATTTTGAACCCTTGTCGCCTCATAGTTCCCTTCGAGGGGTTTTTACTTATAAAACTCTCTCATTTCCCTCAACTCCCGTCGCCTTATGGTGCCTGTAAAGGTTTTCACCGATAAGACTCTCTCGTTTTAGTTCTCTCAACTTCCGTCGCCTTATGGTGCCTGTGGAGGTTTTCACCGATAAGACTCTCTCATTTTATTTTATTTTTTCAGCTGGGTATTGGAGTGTTACCAATATGACTCTCTCTGCTGGGGATTCTTTCGGCTTTCAATTCATTTCCAGCTTATGATCCTCTTCTCTGCTGGGGATCAGAGTGTTATTCCCGACTTCCATTTGCATGACTTGGCACTTCTCGAATACTGATCGGGAGGTCTTTTTGGACATCAATATGGGTTTTTGTGTATGGCTAAAAGAAAAGGGGTATCAAAAGGTTCAAAATAATTTTTATGGGTAAAACATTACAACTCTTGGAATCAAACTTCCTTCCCAAAATTACAAACACAACTTCTGCCCCAGTTTCTTGCTTGGGGATTTTTATTTTTGTTACACTATGACCGAGCCGTGAGGCGCCTACGTATCCTTTTTGAGGAATCAGGTCAAACGTAGTTCTCAATTCCTTTGTTTTTCTTGTGACTTTTCTTTTGTCTTTATTATCATTATTTTTCTCTTCTCTTTTTCTTTCATTTTCATTACTGATTCCAAAAGAGGGATATGAAAGAATAAATAAGGCTCAAAAGGGGAAGCAAAGGTTGAAGTGTTTGGATGGAAGAATAAATTGCCTCCGTCATTTCATTCTCCGATACCATGCCAAATGCAAACAAACAACAATTACAATTAAAAGAAATAATACATAATATCTCTTAAATGCGTCAGAATTGATAGCCATGTCGATGCATTTCCCTTCGATATCTGTTAAACATAAAGCGCCATTGGACAACACTCTGGTTACAATGAATGGCCCTTGCCAATTCGGGGCGAACTTGCCCTTTGCCTCAGCCTGATGTGGGAGGATGCGTTTCAGCACTTGCTGGCCCACTTCAAACTTCCGGGGACACACCTTTTTGTTGTATGCTCTTGCCATTCTCTTTTGATATAACTGGCCATGACACACAGCTGCCAATCTCTTTTCATCAATCAAGTTCAACTGCTCCAAACAGGTTTTGACCCACTCGTCATCATCAATCTCAGCCTCAACGACAATCCGAAGTGATGGAATTTCAACTTCTACCGGTATCACTGCTTCAGTTCCGTATACCAACAAATAAGGAGTTGCACCTACTGAAGTACGAACAGTAGTGCGATAACCCAACAATGCCAATGGTAACTTCTCATGCCATTGTCTGGACCCTTCTACCATCTTCCTCAGTATCTTCTTTATGTTCTTGTTGGCCGCCTCGACCGCTCCATTCGCCTTGGGACGATATGGTGTGGAATTACGGTGTGTAATCTTGAACTGTTGACATAATTCTTTCATCAAACCGCTGTTAAGATTAGCACCATTGTCCGTGATGATCACTTTTGGGATCCCAAATCTACAGATGATATGGGAATGAACAAAATCTACCACTGTCTTCTTGGTTACCGACTTGAAAGTTTTAGCTTCAACCCATTTAGTGAAATAATCGATGGTCACCAGAATGAACCTATGACCGTTGGTAGCTGCCAGCTCAATAGGTCCAATGACATCCATGCCCCAGGCAACAAATGGCCATGGTGCTGACATTGTATGCAATTCTGTCGGCGGAGAATGAATCAGATCTCCGTGTATCTAACACTGATGGCATTTCCGCACGAAACTGATACAATCACGCTCCATAGTGAGCCAATAGTACCCTGCTCGAAGAATCTTCTTCACCAATACATATCCGCTTATATGTGGCCCACAAACTCCAGCATCTACCTCTGTCATAACTGTCGTGGCTTGACTAGCATCTATACATCTCAGCAATCCCAAATCTGGTGTTCTTTTGTACAACACTCCTCCACTGAGGAAAAATCCATTTGTCAGTCGCCGAATGGCTCTCTTTTGATCTCCAGTGTCCTGCTCCGGGTATATCCCCATCCTGAGGTATTCCTTGACATCATAAAACCATGGTTCGCCATCCAGTTCTTCCTCTAACATGTTGCAATAAGCATGCTGATCACGAACCTGAATATGCAATGGGTCAACATGAATTTTGTCTGGGCAGTGCAACATTGATGCTAAGGTGGCCAAAGCATCGACAATCTCATTATGAACTCTTGGGATGTGTCTGAACTCCACTGATCGAAATCGCTTGCTCAGATCGTACAAACATTGTCGATATGGTATAAGCTTCAAATCCCTTGTTTACCATTCACCCTGAATCTGATGCACCAGGAGGTCCGAGTCTCCCAAGACCAAGATGTCCTGGACATCCATGTCTGCAGCTAGCCGTAGACCCAAAATGCATGCCTCATACTCAGCCATATTGTTGGTACAATAGAAACGCAACTGAGCCATAACAGGATAATGATGTCCTGTTTCAGAAATAAGTACCGATCCTATTCCAACTCCCTTCGCATTTGCGGCTCCATCGAAAAAAAGCTTCCATCCTGGTTCCTTGGTTATTTCCAACTAATCTATATGCATCACTTCTTCATCAGGAAAATACGTCCTCAAGGGCTCGTATTCTTCATCAACAGGATTCTCAGCCAAGTGATCAGCCAATGCTTGGGCCTTCATGGCCGTCCTCGTCACATAGACAATGTCGAATTATGTAAGTAATATCTGCCATTTCTCCAATCTCCCTGTGGGCATAGGCTTCTGGAAAATATACTTTAGTGGATCCAAGCGTGAAATGAGATAAGTAATATATAATGACAGATAATGCTTCAATTTCTGGGCCACCCAAGTTAGGGTGCAACATGTCTTCTCGAGTTGAGTGTACTTAACCTCATAGCCTGTAAACTTCTTGCTGAGATAATAGATGGCTTGCTCCTTCCTTCCTGTAATGTCGTATTGCCCCAGTACGCAGCCAAACGAATTCTCCAGGACCATTAGATAAAGAATTAACGGCCTTCCCGTGATTTGGTCAAATGCTTCCTGACATTCTGCCGTCCATTCTACCGCAGCATCTTTCTTCAGTAGCCGAAAAATGGGTTCACAAGTTGCTGTGAGTTGAGCAATAAACCTGCTGATATAATTCAACCTTCCCAATAGACTCATTACTTCTGTCTTGTTCTTCGGCGGTGGCAAATCTTGGATGGATTTGATCTTTGACGGGTCCAACTCAATGCCTCGCTGACTAACGATGAATCCCAATAGCTTTCCATATGGAGCACCAAATGCACATTTGGCCGGGTTGAGCTTAATATCGTACCTTCAAAGTCTTTGAAAGAACTTCCTTAGGTCAGCTACGTGGTCTTCCTGATGCTTGGATTTTATGATCACATCGTCCACGTATACCTCAATCTCTTTGTGTATCATGTCATAAAACATAGTAGTCATTGCTCTCATGTACGTTTCCCCAGCATTCTTCAAACCAAATGGCATTACTCGGTAGCAATAAGTCCCCTCACGGCGTAATAAAAGCCGTCTTTTCCGCATCTTCTTCATCCATCAGAATCTGATGATACCCAGCATAGCAATCCACAAAAGACCCGATCTCACGTCCGACACAATTATTGATCAAGATATGGATGTTGGGTAATGGAAAGTTATCCTTTGGGCTTGCCCTATTCAGATTGCGGTAATCGACACACACCCTGATCTTCCCATCTTTCTTCAGCACTGGCACCACATTAGCCAACCAATCAGGATATCGAGTGACCCGAATAACCTTTGCTTGCAGCTGCTTGGTTACTTCCTCTTTAATCTTCACACTCATGTCTGTTTTGAACTTCCTCAATTTCTGCTTGACGGGAGGGTATGCCGGGTTAATGGGCAATTTGTGAACCACTAAATCCGTGCTTAACCCCGACATGTCATCATACGACCATGCAAAAACGTCTTTGAACTCAATAAGTGCTTTGATTAGTTCTTCCCTGATATTCGGTGCAATGTGGATGCTTATTTTAGTTTCCCTGATATCATCTGCATCCCCTAAATTGATGGCTTCTGTGTCATTTAAGTTGGGCTTGGATTTCTCTTCAAACTGGCTTAACTCTCTGTTTATCTCTTCGAAGGCTTCATCCTCATCGTATTCCGATTCATCATCATAATCGACCTCTTGTACAAATAGTTCGGAATCAGATTGATTTTTTAGACTAGGTTGAAGATCCGTTGTGCATGCCATGTCATTAGAACCAATATAAAGAGAACTGTTCAGAAAGAGAAAAGAAGAAAACAAAATTAAAACAAAATAAGAAGAGAAAAGCTTTCACTTTATTAAAATATGGGATAACAAAGTTTCACACTTTGCCGAATACAAAACAAAACTGGATTACAACCCTGGAATAATCCAAAAAAAACAAGAAAGAAATCAGAGCCCACTACCAAGACTCCCTCCGGGTATGAAGGGGAGTAGCCATCCAATTAATGATATTTGCCCTAGGCCCCACAAATAGTACATCTAACCTACTGGACCCTTCAACAGCTTCTATCATGTTGACATCGGCGAACAACCTTTCAAAGCCCTCATTCAAATCTCCATCTGGCCCAATCAGTGGTCCGAGAACTTTCGGGACCGACAACTTTCTGATACCTGCTCTGACAAATGATCTGGATAGGCGTGGGATTGGCTTGGGAAGGACCCAGACTCTTTTCTTCAACTTGCGGGCCCGTCTCACATCCGCCGCTGTAGGCTTGAACCCCAACCCAAAGGTATCCAGATTTTTGGGCAAAGAAACCGGCTGAACAATACCCTGAAGATCAGCCCCTAAACCTTTGCCTGGCACAAACCCGTTCTTCAACATCTCCGAGGCTACCATGACAGTTGCAGCTGCTATTTTGGGAAGTGGGATGCTTTCACCTTCGGGAACTTTGTCTACTAAAACCGTATCGAAAACCTGGTAAACCCACGGTCCCTTATCATCACCAGTCTCTATGAAGGGTACGATGGCATCACTTACGGCGCTTGCATTGTCTTTCCCATGTACTACGATCTCTTGCCTATCCTACTCGAATTTGACCATCTGATGTAATGTAGAAGGCACTGCTTTGGCGACGTGGATCCAGGGTCGCCCCAACAGAAGATTATATGACATTTCCACATCTAACACTTGAAACTCCATGGTGAACTCGACTGGACCAATTGTTAATTCAAGTATGATGTCACCTACTGTGTCTGTACCACCACCATCAAACCCTCGGACATAGATGCTGTTCTTGTGAATCTTGTCACCATCAACCTTCAGTTTGTTCAATGTGGTCAAAGGACAGATATTGGCACTGGACCCATTATCAATCAGTACTCGAGTGACTACCGAGTTTTCGCACTTCACGGTCAAATAAAGGGCTCTATTATGTTCTGTACCCTCCACGGGCAACTCGTCGTCTGAAAAAGTGACCCTGTTGACCTCGAAAATCTTGTTTGCTATTTTCTCCAGATGGTTCACAGACATCTTATCCGGAACATGGGCTTCGTTCAGAATTTTCATCAATACCCGGCGGTGCTCGTCTGAATGGATCAACAACGATAACAGTGAGATCTGTGTCGGGGTCTTCCTCAACTGATCCACAATGGAGTAATCTTGCGCCTTCATTTTCTTTAAAAATTCTTCCGCCTCTTCCTCGGAAACTGGATTCTTTGTCGCTACTGGATTGACCCTTCTTAACTCTACGGGAGCAAAACACCTTCCCGAACGAGTTAACCCCTATGCCTCACATATTTTCTCCACAAATTCCTTCCCCTATGCATTACCATTACTTGACTGTAGCTCCATGGCACAACTTTCTCGCTGATTATCGGCAACTGCATTACTGGCCTGATAACAACTGGTCCTATGCATGCCCCCTTCACGGCTACTGGCTTGCTTGATATCCCTTGCACCGTTATTTTGACCGGCTCTAGATTCTTGGCAACATCAGACGAACTCTTCCCCATCACCACCACTGGTTTGCCTTCTACCCTTTCCGACTGTACTACCGCTTTTCCACTGATCAACTTTTCCTTCGGACTGGCACTGATCATCATTACCGTTTGTGAGGGCTTCTTGAGCTTCCCTCCTTCGTGCACTAGTTCGATCATGTGGGCTTCATGGTGTGCCGACAACAGGTTCTGATTGATGTTAGGTGCCTCTGCCTCCTGGACCTTGATCCTATTTGTGTCAATAAGATCTTGTACGACAGTCTTCAACTTCCAACACTTCTCAGTATCATGCCCGGGAGCCCCCGAACAATATTCACAGCTTACCGAGTGGTCCAGATTTTTAGGAAGGGGATTTGGCAATTTGGGTTCCACAGGACTCAATAGGCCTAACTGCCTCAATTTGTGGAACAGAGTAGTATAGGTTTCTCCCAGCGGAGTGAATGTTCTCTGCCTCTGCACCCTTTCATTCGTGAAAGTCTGATTCCCACAGAAACCTGGTCCCGAAGGATTCCTGTAGGCCCTTGGTGGTGGATATGTGTTTTGTGGAGGTGGATATGTATTCTGGGGAGCCAGCACACACCATTGCGGGCGAGCCGGAGGCTGGGTGTAAGTTTGGGCGTGATGGACAGAGAAATGTGGCTCTTATGGTGGGTAGTAGGGCTGTGAAGGGCCGTATAAAATGTGTGGGTAATTTGAGTGATGGGGTCTAGGTTGGTAGTGAGGGGGGGGGGACCTCTGGATCTGGACCAAGTACCTGCCTCGACTGTTGGGACATTTTCCCTTTTCTTCTTTCTGAGCGCACCTCCCGTGCCGCTCTGGATGGCTTGAGTGGTTGCTTTAATCGCCGAATAGCTCAGTATTTTGTTGGACTTAAGTCCCTCTTCAATCATACCGTCCATTTTTACTACTTCGTTGAAAGATTTGCCAACTGACGTCACCAGGTGACCGAAGTAAGTTGGCTCCAGAGTCTGCAGAAAGTAGTCCACCATTTCCCCTCTCTCATCGGAGGATCAACTCTTGCCGCCTGCTCTCTCTAGCGGAACCCAAATTCTCGAAAGCTTTCCTCGGGCATCTTCTCAAGTTTCAGCAATGTGAGACGGTCAGGGACGATCTCAAGGTTGTATTGGAAGTGGCCTGCAAAGGCTTGCGCCAGATCGTCCCAGGTGTACCACTTGCTAGGATCCTATCTTGTGTACCATTCCAGTGCAGACCCGCTTAGACTTTGACCAAAATGAGCTATCAATAGCTCGTCTTTTCCCCCGGCCCCTCTCATCTTACTGCAAAAACCTCGTAGATGTGCCATTGGATCACCGTGCCCCTCGTATAGATCAAACTTTGGCATCTTGAACCCTGCCGGCAATTGAATGTCGGGGAATGGGCATAGATCTTTGTAGGCCACACTGACTTGGTTGCCTAACCCATGGATATTCCTGAAGGACTGCTTCAGGATTTTAAACTTTCGAAGCACTTCGTCTTGCTCTGGGCTCTTAGCCGGCTTTTCAGTCTCTACTGGGATCTCGAAGTGAGTATTATAAGTATGAGGCTCGGGTGCTTTGAAGGTTGGTTCAGGGGGTAATATTGGTTATCGTGAGCCTGAAACAACGACTCGCTGGATGATCTTTGCAGCGTGGCTGGTGGGGGTGCCACGAAAATGAGAACATTTGGTGGAGGAGGGTTCTGATTGGGTTGTGAAGCTTGGGGATCATAGGCATTTCTTCCCTGATAGTATTGGTGACTGGGGAAGCTTGTCAAAGGGCCGGGGGGAGGGTATTCCGGCGTATATCCTAGTGGGAGAGTGGGAGTAACGGGAGGGTTAGGCACTTTTTGTACCCTGCTAAGGCCAGCTGCATTTCTTTCATCTCCGTCTCATCTTATCCATTTCCTCCTTCAACATTTGATTCTCCGTCCTTTCATCCTCGACACTTTGGTCTGAACTAGTCATGCTTTTTAGTATAGGCCATTTGGATCTTGTTTGGTAATGGTAATCTGCCAGAACGTTCTAACAAACTAACTGGTTCGAAATCTCTGGAGAAACAACAAACTTGTTAACATTAGAGTTTAACACATATTGCAATTTCACGTTGGGGGATGCAATGTTCCTAGGCAGTTTAACCATTTCTTACATGTCTTTGCTTCGACCGCATGCGTCATTCCGGCTTACTTTGTTTGTGCCTTGTTTAAGTGTTTCTGAAACTTTCTTTATCTCTCTTTTTATTTCTTTCTTTTCCTTTCTTTTATTCACTTTGCCTTTTCTCTTTTTCTTTTTAGTGGTGGTCGAATATTATGTGGATTGCCTACGTATCATGTCCCCGCATGAATCAGACCGCGCATAGTTTTTCCACAAGTGCGGAAAATAAAGACACCATTTTTGGATTTTTCAACCTTTACTAGCAAAACGTTTTATTACAAGGAAAAACATTTTTGAAAGGAAATTGACAGACTTGACACATACTACAGACTTTATGCCAAAAAGGGAAATACAAACTCCGGCGGACAACAGACTCTGAAGACAAGGAAAATACAAACTCAAACTATGAATGTTTCAGAGTTTTGAATTTTGGCGCCCGCAAGGCGTCGTTCGGCCTCGCCGAGGGCTTTGGTGCAAAGCCCCTTTGCAGATCTTTCAAATCTTCCATGATCTGGTGGACATAAATCATTATTGAAGCAAAGAATGTGGTACGGGACATATCCTCACAAGCTAGGCACTTTATGGTGATGTAGTGCCCGATATCGTCGATTCTTCCCTTGATTCTGTCCCTTTCCAATCGCTCTATTTGTTGATTCCGCATCCCCAGCATTTGAGCGTTGTAAAGGCGTTGATCCTGAAACTCATTCATCTGTTTCTCCATTCGGGCCATTACATCATAGTAGCGCTTCCTATCTGCTCTGGCATCTCGGGCTTGTCTGAAGATCCACTCTTTGAGAATGGATATTGTTTCTCTCAATATAGCATTGTTCCTTTCGTAGTCCCTCTTCATTTGTTGCATAGACCGTGCTCGCTCTTCTGCCTTCTTTATCCATTTCACCTGGATTCTCGCTAGACCAACTTTAGATTTTTCCAGGTCTTCTTGATACTCGAGGACTTTCTTCTTTAGACCGTTTATGAGCCTTTCATCAGCCCGACTTCTCTTCGGGTTTCTGGTAGCTATTTTCATTTCCTAGATTTGAGCTTTGAGGACCTTGTTTTCCTGAGCTAGTTTTCTCTTTTCTCCCTCATCTGCAGCGATATGCAAATCTTTCTCAAATTTCAAATCTATAACTTGCTTCTCCAACTTGCCTATTGTAACCCTGTACTCATGCTCTTTAGCCAACCAATCCCACTGTTCTTGCGATGCCTTGACGAATTCCTGGAGATGGGGTCTTTTAGCAGGCCTTTCGTGCTCAAGTTATCTCATGTACCAAGAAAGGTATCCTGGCGCCATTTCGCCTTTGGCCTGATCCTGCACGCAAGTATCTGCTTTTAAATATTGGCATTCACTCTAGAGCTGACGGACTCTTACTTCAGGGAACTGTCCATCAGGGCTCATCTCAATTACTTGAGCACTAAGATCTTCCTCCTGTGGCACTATTTGGCATCTCCCGAGTTGTCTCAAAACCCGATATGGCGCGTAAGGCTGAATGCTCTTGAGCCCCATCAATAGAAAGTGGGTCCTAGCTGCCGGCATATGGATGACCTCGTCAATGGGCAACCATCCTAGTGTCCACTGTATTTGGCTGGCGGTGAGGGTCTGAAAGAATGATGTCCACGCCGTAACTCCCTCGGGTAGACTAACCCCCTTGATTCTTGTGTAGAACTCTTCTATGCAAGTTTTCTTCGAGGAACCATAACTCAAGAGCTGGGAACGGTGGCAGAGATGCTCAGTCATCCATATTTGTAGCAACAAGTTACACCCCTCGAAAAAGTTCCCTCTGGATTTGCAGGCTGTGAGAGCTCGGAAGATATCAGATACTATCATAGGCGCAAGAGTGCTTTCATCTTGAGTGAGCAAGGTACTGACGACCCTGGCTATTTTCAGATCAATGTTTCCGTCTTTCCTTAGAAATACCAAAAGGCCCAAAAAGGTTATCATAAATGCCACTCGTCTATGCTCGTCCCATTTCTGACAGTTACTTTTGCTGCATAACTTGTTACCCCGGTTGTTGAATCTTCCGACATGACCGTATCTATCGTATATGAAGCGTGGATTACAAAAACCTGCGGTCAAATCTGGGTTATGGACCGTCCTGGGTATCTTTAACGAATCTAAAAACCGATGCACAGTGACAGCTCTTGGAGCAACTAGGTATTTTTGTCTCAACGGAACTTCAGCATTTCCGATGTACCCGGCTATTTCCTCCAAAGTCGGGGTGAGTTCAAAATCGGAGAAGTGGAAGACATTGTGTGTCGGGTCCCAGCAGGTGACCAAAGCTCTTATGATATCCCCCGAGGCTGGATTTTCAATAAACCCGTAAGACCTTTTAGATATTTCTTGACCTCATCTTGCCCTTCACCACCTAAATCATCCCACCATAGCCGCAACTTGAAAGGGATTTTAGTCATTATTGAAAAGGTTCATTTTGCATCGTGCTCATCCTGCACATTTATTAAGGTGATTCAGAAAAAAATAAAATTTATTTGACTCAACCAATTGGCTATTTTTAATTTTTCATAGATTAAAATAAAGATCCGGTTCCGAACACGGCCTTTCAGCACTTCGGGAACGAAGACTTTGAGGCTGGGTGAGTCAACCGTTCAAAAATCCAAAAAATGACTACAAGTGGCCGTTTATGCAAAGTCAGCCTTCCAGCCTCCCTTTTGGGAACATTCGGCTATTTTGACAAAAACGGCGTCACCCGACTTATTTATGACGAAAATTAAAATTTTGACATTTTTGTAAAGAGGAGGTTGGACCCGATGAGGGTTGCCTACGTAACCCGCACCCTGTGAGAATCAAACCGGCGTAGTTCGGGTAGATAAAACAAACTTCTTTTGAAAACAAGACTCTTTTCAATGGAAAATAAAACTATTTTTCATAAACAAAACCTTTTTTTTTCATTTTCTCAAAAATTCGACAGAGTTTCGACGCTATTTGGACATTGATTTTTTTTCAAAATAGGCGATTAACTACCTCTATCTCTCTTTCCTCAAAGTATTCAAAAGCCGGTCAGCATGCAAGTCCGAAGCAAACAAATGCACAGGTAGCAAGTTGGATGCATCAGGATGGTCTTTTGTCGTTTTGGTACACCTGTCCTAGACAGACCCAACCCCTGTGTTGAGCCTCCAAAGTCAAATGCACATGATGCAAACAAACGTTCCTACTAGGGATCCGGCATGAAGCTGAGTTATTCTAGGTTCGTAACCTGGGTATTTGTTCTAGACTGTGTACCCGAGCGGACAACTCGAGTCGAGGAGGGGGCTACGTACCGGGGACCCGCGAGATCGTCCGGTTTTGTAACTTGTCCGGCCTCTTTCTTATTTCAGGGTATGACACTAACAGAATAGGGAGTCTCACCTAGTAAGCACATCCCCGGAGGTGAGAAGAGAAGGGTTTCGTAGCAGTTTATATACAGTTCAGATAATATCAAAGCCATAAAAGCAACATTTTGCACATTTAGGCCTAAACATGTAATAAGATCAAATAATAAATGAAGCCAAATAATAACAATTATTCCAGGCTCGAATTCTTGAACCCTGAACCAGAGATTCTGGGTTCCATCCCCAGCAGAGTCGCCAGAGCTGTCACACCTCCTTTTTACCTACACCCCGCAAAGGGGCGTAAAAGGAATTTTTCCAATTAAAGGACAATCGAAATAGGATTTATTATTTAATTCAGAGTCACCACTTGGGAGATTTATGGTATCCCAAGTCACCGGTTGAATCTCGAATTGAGGAAAAGATTAACTCTGTATTACAGTCCGCGAACTAGAAATCCGGACAAGGAATTCTGTTAACCCGGAAGAAGGTGTTAGGCATTCCCGAGTTCCGTGGTTCTAGTACGGTCGCTCAACTATCACATTCGGCTTATTTATCTGACTTTAAAAATTATGAGCTTATATGCAAGTTTTAACTCTTTACCGCTTTTATTATTATCATTATTATTTTAACAGAGAATTGCAACGTTGTGAAGACGTATCTTGAACCACGTCACATCAATGTACCTGTGGTTGTCGACACATTTCGACTCCGTTGGGATTTGGATTTGGGTCACATAAATGTGCACCCGAATTTGAGAAGGTAATGTTATTTAAAGTACGCACCTAAAGAGATTAACGTGTGGTTATTTTGGGAAAAAAGGCCGTAAAGTTCGCTAAGCGGCCGATCCCGAGTTCTAAGTAATTAATACATACATTTGTGAGGGCCCCGCAATCTATGCGTTTTACTAGGCGAGACTCATCTCGTTTATTTTAAAAGGACAATCCTAAAGTGACTACATTTTTCTATTAGGTTCGTCTCTAAAATAAAAGAGAAGAAGTCCTAATTAGTTACATGTTTATAAGCTCGTGCCTCTTATTAGTTATTAGATTAAGACAAATGCAAACGGAAAATTGCAACCGAGCTTGCTCAAAGGGAGATTGTATCGTTCCTTGTTCTATTAGTTAATAAAACTAAAGTTGAGATTATGAATTGAACACGAGATTGACACACAGTAATATCAAAACTAACTAACTATTCTTTGATTAATTTTAACTAACATTATTAGATGAATGGGTTATTAGAAGAACCAAATGTAATACCAAGCCATTTTTGAACTCTTTTTACAACTGTCAAAAATACCTCAGTATTTGAAAATTGACGTTAGGCTAACATTATTCAAGTAACCATTTCGTTAGCTTTGAACCTATATGATGATACCTTCAATTCATTTGAATCCAAAAAAAGAAACTTGGAAAAACGGTAGCTCACATGGTCTAGATACAGTCCAGTTAGGTATATTTACACGAACCAGTCTTATTACAGAAAACTAAACATTATACATATGAAACCCTATGACTCATTAATCAGTCAACTACATATTTAGACAAAGAAAGGAAAACTCTATTCGAGCACAAATCTAAACAGGAGGAATTCAACAGGAACAAAGCCTGTTCAACACTTCATTTCTCTTCAAGCCAAGAGTGTACAAATGTGTACCTGGAAGGAATACAATGGGGAAGAAGAAGAGAGGAAGGTCAGCAGCAGCAGTAGCAAACATCAGTTGCAACAACAATGCAACAAAAGATAACCAGCAGCGACTCAGGAAACCAGTTAAAATTCCCAGCAATACCAACAACAACACAAACACCCAGTAACTGACCCCAAAACAGCTTGATAGCAACCAAATATCAATCAAAACACAAGCAGAAACACCCCTAGAATTTAGTAATCAAGAAAAACTCGAAAATACAACTCCACAGTTAAAGCTGAAGCTCTTATCAGTTTCAAATGGGATAGCACTAGTTGAACTAGACTAACTCTTAAAACTCTCTTCCAATTTTTCAGAATGTTCAACACCCTTAAGATTTCCAGAATGTTCTTTTTCTTTAACTGTGTCCAGCTCCTCTCCTTTATAGCCAAACTTTTTTAACCCTTTAGCTCTTAGGAGCATTCAGCTAATTAAGAGAGTGTTTCTGCCCATGATATTCCCTGACAGCCACTACTACATTTTTTTCTCTTTTTTAATCCAAGGTTATGAGTGACTTAGCTTATTTAATCAACTTCCCATGCCATTAAGCCTTGTTCCCTACTATTACTATACAATTCATTAGTTTATTGGTACTTTAGTACCCTACTGTCAGACCACTAAATTTAGGCCATTCTCAAACCTTTAAAATCCCAAAATACCCTCCTAGAGTCCCTGAAATTGCAGTTATAACCAATTCTCCTAAGTTCTGAATGCAACCTTATGACTCACTACTATCTAGTTGACATTATCATACCAACACTAAATTCAAACCAATGTCAGATTCATTTTAGACCCTAAACAATAGGATTCGATTCATCAATTGCTTAGGCTTGAATCAAATAGCAACAAAATAAAGGCCAAGGCTTTTAATGACTCAGAACACCCTTACAGGGCATGACACAGTAGGTTCAGGTGACAACCAAAACAATAGTTGTGACGAAGCAGTTCAACTGACCAAGCAATTCAAAACATTTCAAATGACCAAGCAATTCAAAACAATGTGACGAATGACTAAGCGATTCAAACATTGTGATGAACTAATCCTTAATTTTAGCGACCGGACAAACTTAATTTTAACGATTGCGAAAATCGAAAATGTTTAAAAAACAAATCGACTAACTTCAACAAGTGACTGAAATTAACGAGTCAACACCAATTACCAAACCAAAACAAATTGATGAGAACTACTAAACTACAAACATGAGCGGATTAATCGACGAAACTATTTATAACGTATGTTAATCAATCAGAAGAAAACTGGACCGAAAAAAAAGGTTCGAAAGATGAGAGAAATAAATTAAAAGGATGATGAAATACAACGAGGCTCAAACGGATAAACAACAAAAATGGAAAAGAAAAAGAAGACAAATACCTCAAAATTACAGGCTGAAACTCCAAACAGTTTCCCTTTCACTTCGACTCGAATTTTTGAGGTCCAAACAGACCTCAATCGAGTGTTCTCGACTGAAAACACTCGACTAAAGTCGATTAGGAACCTCAAATTTCCCCTTCACTCGGACCGACTCCAGGTTTGATCCTCCTAGGGGTCTTCAATCGATTTAAAATCCGACCAGTTCTAGTAAGATTCGAGCCACGGTAGGGGTTGTTTGGGAACGAAAGAGGTCAGGTGGAGCTGGGGTGTGAACTTGGGGCTGGTTGGGTAGTTTTAGGGTTTTGCTCGAATCTTCGACTGAAGATTCGAAACGAACCGGGATGATTCGAGGTTAAAGGGGTAGGGATTTGTGTTGAGGGTGGTTAGAAGGTTCAGGGGTGTGAATTTGGTAGTCATTGGAGGAGGTGAGGTTTTAGGCTGATTCTTCGATTGAAGATTCGAGAAGCTCGGGGATGATTCGAAGCAAGCCGAGTGTGGATTTGTGGAGGGGAGGGTCAGGTGGTCAAGGGGTGTTATTTTCATGGCCATCGGAGCCGGCACCGCTGGGGTTTACGGCGAAGGGGTGGGGTGGCGGCTCTAGGGTTTCGAGGGGTCGTCTCTGAGAGGTCTGAGAGAGACGATGAGGCAAGGGGGGTTTGGTTTAGGGGGCGGGGTAGGATTTAGGAATATATACCATGTGGGGAATTTAATCCCGGCCGTTAGATCAATTAAGATCAACGTCTAGGATCAAGGAGATTAACCAATACGGCGTTGTTTGGTTTAAGTAGGGGGTCGGTTTGAACCGGGTAACGGGTCGGGCCAGGGAATGGGTAAGGGAGACGGCTTTTGAGCTATTGGATCATGCAGGATCAACGGTTGTGATTGATTGCCATTGAAACGACGTAGTTCGAACGTCTGTGAGATTTGGACCGGTCTGGGCATCTGTTTGGGCCTAATTTTGATTTTAAAAAGTCGGCCTAGTTCCGAATTTCTTCTTTATTCTTCATTTCTTCCTTTTCTTTTCTTTTCCTTTTTAATACCTATTTTACAAACAAAATCCTAGATTAAATCTAAAACCAAAATTAGCTAAAAAAACTAATTGACTCTTAATAATAAGTAAAATCTAAAATCAAACACTAATTAAAACCAATCACATAATCGGACATTAAATGCTAAAAATGCAAAAAATACACATTTTTGTGATTTTCATTAATTCCTGATTGTAAAATTAAATCCTAAATGCACATGCAACACCTATTTTTGTATCTTTCTTAATTAAAGTAGAAATAAACACGCACGGACAAAAATACAAATAAATCACAAACAACACAAAACTATTTTATTTTGAATTTTTGGGAGTAGTTCTCGTAGGGCAAAAATCACGTGCTCACACTGCACAGACCTCCAAAACTGCGAAGTAAACTGAGTGTCCCTATCTGAAATGATGGAAACTGGGATGCCATGTAAATGAACAATCTCCCGGATATAGATATCTGCCAACCGCTCCGAATAATAGGTAGTACACACAGGAATGAAGTGCGCGGACTTGGTCAGCCGATCCACAATCACCCAAATAGCATCGAACTTTCTCAAGGTCCGTGGAAGCCCAACAACAAAGTCCATAGTGATCCTCTCCCACTTCCACTCTAGAATATCTATCAGTTGAAGGAAGCCACCCGGTCTCTGATGCTCATATTTCACCTGCTGACAATTGAGACACCGAGCTACAAATCCCATAATATCTTTCTTCATTCTTCTCCACCAGTAGTGCTGCCTCAAATCTTGATACATCTTTGCAACATCTGGATGAATGGAATACCACGAGCTATGGGCCTCCTCCAGAATCAACTCCTGAAGCCCATCCACATCGGGCACACAAATCCGGCCCTGCATCCTCAACACCCCATCATCACCAATGGTTACATCTCTAGCATCATCATGCAGAACTCTGTCCCTATGGACTAGCAAATGCGGATCATCATACTGGCGCTCTCTGATGCGATCATATAAGGAAGACCGAGAAACCACACAAGCCAATACCCGACTGGGTTCCGACATATCCAACCTTATGAACCTATTGGACAAGGCCTGAACATCAACCGCAAGAGGTCTCTCCCCAACTGGAATATATGCCAAACTACTCATACTCACTGCCTTTCGGCTCAAAGCATCGGCCACCACATTAGCCTTTTCCGGATGGTACAATATAGTGATATCATAATCCTTAAGCAACTCCAACCATCTCCGCTGCCTCAAATTAAGATCCTTCTATTTGAACAAATGCTGAAGACTGTGATGATCAGTAAACACCTCACAAGATATGCCATACAAGTAATGCCTCCAAATCTTCAACGTGTGAACTATGGCAGCTAACTCCAAATCGTGAACAGGGTAATTCTTCTCATGGGGCTTTAACTGACGAGAAGCATATGCAATAACTCTACCCTCCTGCATCAATACACAACCAATCCCAACTTTCGAAGTATCACAATACACGGTATATAAATCTGAAGTGAATGGCAAAACCAACACTAGAGTTGTGGTCAAAGCTGTCTTGAGCTTCTGAAAGCTCTCCTCACACTCGTCCGACCATACAAACGAAACACCCTTCTGAGTCAACTTGTCCAAGGGCGACGTAATAGATGAGAATCCCTGAATAAAACGGCAATAATATTCTGCCAAACCAAGAAAATTGCGAATCTTCATGGCTGAGGACGGTCTGGGCCAACTCTGAACCGCATCTATCTTCTTCGGATCAACCTGAATACCCTCGTTGGAAACCACGTGCCCAAGAAAGCCACTGAACTGAGCCAAAACACACACTTGGAGAATTTTGCATAAAGCTTCTCCTCCCTTAATCTCTTTAATACGACTCTTAAATGCTCCGCGTGCTCCTCCTGACTACGCGAGTACACCAAAATATTATCAATGAAAACTATGACAAACGAATCGAGATAAGGCCGGAACACGCTGTTCATCAAATGCATGAACGCTGCTGGGGCATTGGTCAGCCCAAAAAACATCACCAAGAACTCATAATGGCTATATCTGGTCCTAAAAGCGGTCTTAAGAATTTTCGAGTCCCTGATCTTCAGCTGGTGATAACCTGAACGGAGATCAAACTTGAAGAACACCCTCGCTCCCTGAAGCTGGTCGAATAAATCATCAATACGAGGCAAATGATACTTGTTCTTATTTGTTACTTTGTTTAATTGCATATAATCAATACACATCCTCATAGTTCCATCCTTCTTCTTCACAAACAGAACCGGCGCACCCCAAAGTGACACACTAGGCCGAATGAACCTTTTATCAAGGAGTTCCTGAAGTTGTTCTTTTAATTCCTTCAACTCCGCTGGTGCCATACGATACGACAGAATAGAAATGGATTGAGTGCCCTGCACCAGGTCAATACCAAAATCAATATCCCTGTCCGAAGGCATGCGTGACAGGTCTGCAGGAAACACATCGGGAAAATCCCTCACAACTGGAACAGAATCAATACTGGGAGTCTCAGCACCGACATCCCTCACAAAGGCTAGATACGAAAGACAACCCTTCCCAACCATACGTTGGGCTTTCAAGAATAAGATCACTCTACTAGGAACAAAGTTAGTCACACCTCACCACTCGATCCGTGGCACACCCGGTATAGCTAATATAATTGTCTTAGCATGACAGTCCAGAATAGCACGCCACGAAGATAACTAATCCATGCCCAAAATGACATCAAAATCCACCATGCTCAATAGTAATAGATCCACTTAGGTCTCCAGACCCCTAATGGTCACCACACATGACCGGTACACATGGTCTGCGATAACAGTATCGCCCACCGGGATAGATATATGAACATGTAAAACAAGAAACTCACGGGGTGTACCCAAATAATGAGCAAAGTATGATGACACATAGGAAAAGGTAGAACCGGGATCAAATAAAATAGAGGCATCTCTATGATAGACTGAAACAATACCTGTAATAACAGCATCTGAAGCAATAGCATCGGGTCTGCCTGGGAGGGCATAGAAACGGGCCTGACCGCCCCCTGATCAACCTCCCCCTCTGAGGCGACCCCTGCCTACCTGACCTCCACCCTAGCTGGCTAAGCGGGTAGTGGTGAAGAAACTGGTACTGGAGCCGATGTCTGACCCCTCTGCTGGGACTAACTAGCAACACGATGAGGACACTGCCTCCACATGTGGCCCATCTCGCCACACTCATAACAACTCCTAGGTGCTGGAGAAGGGGACTGAAGGGAACCCTTCGCACTGGAGTGACTAATAGATGCACTCGGCATAGAAGAGCCCTGAACTGATGAAGCACGAGATGAACTCTAAGATGGAAGGGCACTGAGTGATGATTGGCCCTGCTGAGATCCATGATAACCAAGACCCGAATATGCCCCACGTTAACCTGGGCGAGCTGACTGAGCAGGCCTGAATGAACGACCTCTGCTGTGCTAAAACTGACCCCTCGAAGGAGCACCACTATAACTGCCTGATCCTCGAGGCCTCTTGGCCTCCCTCTCCTCTCGCTCCTCGCGACGAACAGACGTAATCTCACGGGCAATATCCACAACCTCCTTGAAAGTAGCACCAGTCACACTCTCCCTGGTCATGAGAATACGAAGCTGATAAGTAAGACCATCAACAAACCTCTTAATCCTCGCTCTATCTGTCGGGACTAACCAGATGGCATGACGAGCCAACTCAGAGAATCTCAACTTAGAGAACCTCGGGCAAGATCTCAGAACAATAACAGCCCCTCGGGCTCAATCTTACATCACGATGGGTACCCGCGCTCACTGGGGGTATGCAGACTCCTGGAGGGGCCCCTTACGGCCCAAGCGCAATAACAAGCCATCTCGTGGCATCAAAACTAGGCCCTCGGCCTCATATCAATCAAGCCACCTCGTGGCGTACATATCTCAGGCCCTCGGCCTCAAAATAGTATCAGTATTTCCTCACAACTAGGCCCTCGGCCTTACTCACTAAAAAATACTCACAGGCCCCTCGAGCAATAGTAAATAGTGTTTCTCAGCCCAAATATCATTTAAAATATCACTTAAGTCTTAAAACTGAGTAAACATGGCTGAGTATGAAAATAGTGAAAAATAACAGGACTGATTTCAAATGTAACATCAAAATAGTGAGGAAATATCAATAAAAATCCCCGAAGGGTTAAAATAGTTGGCCCTAGGCCCAAATATGGCATTCAGCCCAAGTAATGATGATAGCAAATAGTTTTCAATCAAATATCCGGTAAAATCATCAATTGGGACGGACCAAGTCACAATCCCCAATAGTGCACGACCTCACGTTCGTCATCAAGCATGTGTCTCACCTCAATATAGCACTACGATGTGCAATTCTGGGGTTTCAAACCCTCAGAACATAATTTACAATCATTACTCACCTCGAACCGGCTAAATCTCTAGCTCGCGACGCCTTTGCCAATTGAATTGGCCTCCACGCGCATCGAACCTAACCAAAATTAGAACGAGGACATCAAAATATGCCAAGGGAACAAAGCCCAAGCGAAAACAATCAATAAAGGGTACAAATCCCGAAATTACCAAAACCCGACCCCCGGGCCCACGTCTCGAAATTCAGAAATTTTTACATCAATAGATTCCTCATCTCCCCACGAGTCTATGCATATCAAGAATACAAAAATCGGAGTTCAAATGACCCCTCAAATCCTCATTTTAAGGCCTCTTAAATTCAAGCCCTAATCCTCCATTTTTAGCCCTTATATTCCTTTAATTATAGTCTTAATCCATGAAATACTACCATAGAAATGTATTTTAGGTCCAAAATCCTTACCTTAACGAAGTTCCCTTGAAATCCCTCTTCTAAATCGTCCAAAAGCTCTCAAGCCGAAGTAAAAAATGGTGAAATAACCCAAAAATTCGCGAAGGACTCTTTTAATTCATCTGCCCAGTTGTCCCGCACATGCAGCAACTTTTGCCGCTTCTGTAATACCGCATATGCAGCCTATCCACTACTTCTGCGGAAATCACTTAAAGGCCAATTCTGCATCTGCGGTCCACTCTCCGCATCTGCGACTGCGCGAGTGCGGTCCAACTACCGCATCTGCGGTTCTCGACTTTCCTCTCGAATCCGCTTCTGCGGCTCTCCTTCCGCACGTGCGGCATCGCACCTTCTGTCCCCAAACCGCAGGTGCGAAAACACCAAAAGTAGCAAAACTTCAGCAGCTGCAATGACATCTCAACTTCTCTGTTAACCACCCGAAATCATCCCGAGGCCCCCGGGACCTCAACCAAAAGCACAAACATAACCCAATACCTTATTCAAAGTTGTTCCAATCATCAAAACGTCTCAAATAACATCAAATCTACCAAATCGCATCGGATTCAAGCCTAAGTTTCTAAAATCTTCCGAAATACGCTTTTGATCAAAAACCCAACCAAACCACGTTCGAATGACCTGAAATTTTACACACACATCCCAAATGACACAACGAAGACCGCAACTCTCAAAATTCCATTTCGACCCCTATATCAAAATCTCGCCTGCCAACCGAAAAATCGCCAAAATATCAACTTCGCCAATTCAAGCCTAATTCTACTCCGAACCTCCAAAACTCATTCCGATCATATTCCTAAGTCATAAATCACCTCCCGAAGCTAACAGAACCATCGGAACTCACATCCGAGCCCTCTAACTCATAAGTCAATATCCGGTTGACTTTTCCAACTTAAACTTCTTAAAAGAGACTAAGTGTCTCAAACCTTACCAAATTCCTTTCGGATTCGATCCGACCAACCCGATATCACATAATACGGATAACGAAGTATAAAGAAGCAGAAATGGGGGAAACAGAGCGGTAACTTATGAGACGACTGGCCAGGTCGTCACAAAGATATTGCCAAGGTTTTCTTCACTAAATTTTCTTCACCTTTCAGTGGCGGTTCTCACCTGATTTTCGAGCTCTTTGACTCTATTGGCAACAGTCAGCCTTTTTTTAATTATATTTTTCTCTGCGTGCAGCTTGGCTTGATCCAAGAGCTTATCAAGATTGATAGATATCCTCAACTTTGTATACTATATTAATATAGATTTTTTTTTACCAGCTTTTTTCAGTGCTTGATGTTGCTTGGAGTTTTCCCAGCATCCTCTTAGTTAGGAAAGCATTGAGGTTTTTAACTTTTTTCACAAGATGTTCAAGCTCTCCCCTTTGCACCAGCATTTAGCTTCACATTTTAGTTTATCGTCTGCAATAGTTTCTGCAGTAAAAGATTGAGCGCTGCACCTGCTATCTTTCTTTCTTTATTTTCAGAATTGTTCTCTTACAGTTCATTTAATTTCAAAATTATTCTGATTGTTTCTTTGCAGATGTGTACTCTCTTTGCAAAAACAATTAAAGACAGAGCGATATAGTAGCGATTCATGTGGAGGGAACAAAAATTATGTGACAGGAACGTGAGGAAACCTCTGTTAAAAAATTAACGGTGTTTAGGGTTATGATTAAAAGTCCACATTTTGTAAAAGTAAATGGACTATAAGTGCTCTACGTGAAAGAATATGTATGATTTTGGACCTAAAGCCAAAGATAATGTCTGATTTTGAGCTTTTTCTCAAAAATTGCATTCAAGTAACATATGTATTGATCTAAATGATTTTGAATGAATTGTTTGAAAACCAGGGATATTCACAATTTGTCCAGTTAATTTCTTTGATATATAAGATCTAAAAAAAATCATAAAAATATTTTACTGCAAAAAAAAATTTGTCTATCGTTTAAGATAATCATGAAAAGAGAGAAAAAAAAATGGTAAAATAATGTAAACATGTCAGATTAGTAAACATCATTTGTTTATAGAGATTATCACATTACTTTTCATTTTTTTTTTACTTTTTTATAATCGTGTGAAGCGCGGACAAATACATTAATTATAGAGTATAATCTAATTAGAATGAATCGGGTTAATGGAAGAATATAATAACCATCTAGAAGTCGTTTGTATTTTTGTAGATGAATCTGCAAGTATATTATTTTGTCAATGGCAACTCTTCAAATTCTTCCGTTTAAGTTTAGAAAAAGAGAAGATTGGTTAACTTTTTTTTGGTACAAGAAGCTTGAGTTACGTACTTATTTAAGAAGAAATCATTAAGTTTTTATTATTTTATTAATTGAATTTTTACCTCCTATAGCAAAGGTTGATACCTTATTTATTTTAAATAAATACCTTTTTAAAAAATTATATTTTATAGCTACCTTTTGATTTTTATAGCCGAATATCTATTTATGGTTACATCCTACTCTTAAGCTATAAAATACTCATTGTATTATTTTTCTCTCTCATTCTTTTAAATTTTTCTCCACCCTCTCTCTCAACGTCAGTCTTTCTCCATGGTTACCTCCTCTCTCTCTCTCCGCCTCTTTCTCCATGTTTGACACCTTGCTGATGTGATTAAGGCCATCCCCAACTCAGCTCAGTAAAATTAAGGGCGGTAAACCCTATTCTAATTAGTCCCTGATTATCGATTTATCCCTATCGATTAATCAATAATCCTTTAATTTATGCGAAGAGACCACTCACATGGATACACGTACACAAAGCTATGCAAAAGCCATGAAAGAAGGGTTTTGATTCTTGAACGGCGGATTCCAGTGAACGGCGGATTCGCCGGCTTCCGGTATTTCATTGTCTTTTTCACTACCGGCTTCCGGTGAACGGCGGATTCGCCGGAAATTAGGGTTTGTTCTTGAACAAAGACGACAGAGTTTAGAGCTGAGCAACTTGATTTTCTATTAATATATTTCAATGTATTTTCATGTATTTCATTGTATTCATTATCTTTTTTTCATTGTATTTCAATGTACCCCGCTGTATTCTATGTATTTCATTGTATTCACTGTCTCGCTATATGCCATGAATGTATTCATATATTTTTTTAATTAATATAATTTATGTATTCAGATATATTATATAATTTCTCTGAAGATTGCTATGTTTTTGGGGTATTTTTCGATTGAGAATCTTTTTTATAACTGAAAATACAAAATTTGTGTGTTATAATTGAGTTTTTTAAGTTATATTAGGAGTCTATTATGTTAATTGATTCACTTTCCATTTTAAAAAACAGTGTAATCCTCTATTTCACGCCGTGAATACAGTCAAATACAATAATCTGTCCAGTTGTAATCTCATGTTTCACTCCATGAATACAGTCGAATACACTCGAATACAACAACTGATTAGCTGGACTTCCCTGATTCACACCTATTTTTGCTACTGTATTCATGAATACAATAGCTTAAATACATCAAATACATCTTATAACCATACAAAAGGTATCTATAATCCGTAATATAGCAAATGATATCTATAGATGGCTAATTACTATTAAAAGATAGTACTTTATGAAAATTTCTCTATATTAATTACAACTCTTCAAATCCTTCAGTTTTGGAATTCCCAAAAAGAAGCTTGGTTAATTTACCCATTTATGAGGGAGTCGGTGTCGGCCTTAGGGTAAGGCAAGTAAAGCAAACGCTTTAGGCCCCAAAAGTTTGGGGGCCTCATTTTTTGCTAGTAGTAGGTTTATGTATTAATTTTTTTCAAAAAAAAAATAAGCATTTTAAAGTGGAAAAGTATATTGTTTTAATAAAATGAAAAGAAAATTTTATTTTGAATAATTCGAAGCATATAAAATATTTTTGATTTTCTATTTAGTGGTCAAAAATATTACATTAACCTTGAGAGTTCCTTAAAACATAATAGATCCATTGAAATTGATGATTTAGACTTATTTTTCCAATTAAAACTGCTAAGAAAAATAGTATAATCAGAAGATAAAATTCTAATCGATAATTCGATATACTTAATCATATAAGAAGACTTGATTCTTTTTCAAATGCATATATTGATTATAGAATAATATTAATAATTTTTATACTAGTTGCATATAAAGAAAGAATATTTTTAAAATTAAAATTGATAAAACTCTACTGAAGATCAACAATATCTCAAGATAAATTAAATGGATTATCTATACATATTATTAGTTGAAACAAAATAATTAGAAAAAAAAATAATTATGAACAAAATTATTACAACTTAATAACTTTACACTTCAAAAAGCTAGATAAATAAACTTCAAATAAAATATATACGAAGTTTTTGTTTAAAAAAATGTGCCTCTAATCAAAGTTTGGCTTTAGGCCACAAATACCATGAGTCGCCCCTGGAAGGAATAAATTTGTTTTCTAATAGGTGTTAAAGTACATAACATTTCAAGACTAATTTTGCCTATAACAAAAGCAGATGAAGGATAAAAATGGTCGTTCAATTTTCTATGGATATTTTGATAATTCGACTTTGTACTTTTGAGCTTCCTACTTTTAATATAATATGATAACTACGCTAGTACCAAACAGAGTAAAAAGTAAGAAATCAAAAAGAAAGAAAATGTTGAGATAATGAGCTCTATCTGTTAAAACTAAAACAGATTTTGTTTGAATAATCTCCAAATGATCTTCATCTGATAAACGCAAGATTCATATTTAGCCTTGTTCGAGATGAAATTCGATCCTAAAAGTTGAACTGAAAACTGTATGTAATTGAGGAACGATTAAAGAGGATTAATAAAGCTCCTAATTCATGTCCATACTTATTAAAGTTCTCAACTTATATATACCTCACCACGGAGAGCTAAGATTAATTCTATTGAGAGAAACTAGGAGTCCACCAATAGTATAGAGAACCAGGTTCTCTATCTGTTTTCACAGTAAATAACATAAAGTAAAAAAGACACGATATTTACATAAAAAAACTCGCTGCTCAAGGGATTAAAAATAACGACCTACCCCAATAGGATTTCAACTTCACTAGACTGAGCAAACTTCATATTACAACTTATTGCAATCTAGGAATTAAACTCTTAATCCCTCACCCCTTACAATAACTCTATTGTAAGCTCTTTGTAACAACTCTATTACAAAGCAACACTCTTTGACTAACTCTAGTCAACACAACCGAAACAACAATGATTGAAATTTGTCCTACAAAATACTTCTAGAAAGCCGTGTAGGTTTACAAGTAAAGAACAAAAGACAAAGATACAATAAACTTAAGGACTCAAGACATCTTCAGTATTGGGATCTGGTCTTGTGTTTGTGACACTTTGTTCTTGAATGCACCTAGAGGAAACAGTGGCATTTGGCACTTGAGAGAATATGTTTTTCAGATTGTCAAGTGTTAGGTCAAACCTTGTATCATGTTCTATATATATACGAGAGAGAATGTAAGAATGGATAGAGACAATACATCTTTTGCTTTGGCCTCTAGCAGTAGCGACTGTGCTACCGCACTGCTGCCAGTCGGTACAGTGAGGCAGTTTTTACAACTATAGGGTTGATTGTATGTCACGACCCAGATTTTCCACCCTCGGGAGACGTGATGGCGCCTACATGAAAGCTAAGCAAGAAGAGTATTATAGATTCATTACCTTTTTTCCTTAATCTTTTAACAATTCAAT
Source organism: Nicotiana sylvestris (assembly GCF_000393655.2). NCBI lineage: Eukaryota > Viridiplantae > Streptophyta > Magnoliopsida > Solanales > Solanaceae > Nicotiana > Nicotiana sylvestris. The sequence goes on along the minus strand of NC_091059.1, from coordinate 149,001,839 downwards.
TTAACAGGCGATCAACAACGGAATAACCATAATAATAAAAGAATTGTGGAAGACGAAATCTAATAGTTTAACCAAATACTAACACGAAAATCCAAAATACAACTCTACCCAAAATTTGGTGTCACAATGTCACGGACTATCTGCGAATACTACAAACAGCGGTCTGAATGAAAAATACAAATCCGTCTCGGAACTACATAAAATAGAATAAAAAGATAGAAGGGGACGCCAAGGCCTGCAGACGTCTGTAGGACTACCTCGGGTCTCCGCCACTGGACTGAAGGCAGCAACATCGCTATGGTCCAAACGCCCCGGCACCGGGATCTGCACACAATGTAGAGTATAGTATCAGCACAACCGACCTCATGTGCTGGTAAGTGTCGAGGCGTTTGGACCGTAGCGAGGTTGCTGCCTTCAGTGCAGCGGCGGAGACCTGAGGTAGTCCTACAGATGTCCGCAGGCCTTGGCGTCCCTTCCTATCTTTTCATTCTGTTTTATGTAATTTCGAGACAGATTTATATTTTTCATTCAGACCGCTGTTTGTAATATTCGTAGATAGTTCGTGATATTGTGACTCCAAATTCTAGTAGAGTTGTATTTTGGATTTTCGCGTTAGTATTTGGTTAAACTATTAGATTTCGTCTTCCGCAATTCTTTTATTATTATGGTTATTCCGCTATTGATCGACTGTTAAATTGAATTGTTAAAAGATTAAGGAAAAAGTATAATGAATCTATAATACTCGGCTTGCCTAGCTTTCATGAGTAGGCGCCATCACGACTCCCGAGGGTGGAAAATCCGGAGCGTGACAAGTTGGTATCAGAGCAATAACATCCCGGCAAGGGAGACAATATCATAAACCTCTTCTCTTTTCCACAATTATTTCACAACTCAATTCTCAATTTGAGCCAACGCTCTACAATGTTCAATTACCAAGAATACTTCCATAAGCCTTGTTCAACATTAGAATGGTCATATAAAGCATGGACAATACAAAACGAAATCACATCAATCATAGTATAAGACTCACGGGCATGCTTGACACCGACGTATAGATACTTGTCACCACACCTATACGTCGTACTCAACAAATAATACATAGCAAATAAGACCAAGACTCCTATTCCCTCAAGCTAAGGTTAGACCAAACACTTACCTCAATGCCACGAACACAATCAAGCCTCAACTACCGCTTTACCCCTCGATTCCACCACCAATTCCCTTGTATCTAGCCACAATTTACTTAATAACATTAATAAATGCTAAATGAATCAATTCTAATGCATGAAAATAGGTTTTCTAATGATTTTCCCAAAAAATCAAAAATCGACCCCAGGCCCACATGGTCAAAACCCGAGGTTCGAACCAAAACCCGATCACCCATTCACCCATGAACTCAAATATATAATTTATTTTGAAATCGAACCTCAAATCGAGGTCCAAATCCCCAAAAATTGAAAATCCTAAGTTCTACCCAAAATCACCCAATTTTCCATGAAAACCCCTTGATTTTGAATTGAAATCATGTGAAAAGATGTTATGGATTGAAGAAAATGAGTTGGAAATGACTTACTAATGATTTGGAGAAGTTGATGCCTTTGAAAAATCGCCCAAGATGTTTTTAGGGTTTGAAGAGTTGTAAAAATAAATGAAATTCCATCAAAATTTCATTTAGTAGGTTTCAGATGTCGCAATTGCGAATCCTTTTGGAACCCACTGTCTTTGAATTTGCGAAGAATTAGTTGCATTTGTGACTCTGCCCTTTTCGCATTTGTGATCAAGGCTTGCCCAGGTTTGGTTCGCATTTGCGACGCCTGGGTCGCAATTACCAAGCCTGAGAACTTCGCAATTGCATAGCCTGGTCTCACAACTGCGAGATCAGAGGCCTGAGCAAAAATACCAGATACCAGCAATCTTTCCTAAGTCCAATTTCACTCCGTGGCCTATCCAAAACTCACCCGAGCCCTCGGAGCTCCAAACCAAACATGCATGCAAGTCCAAAAATATCATACGGACTTGCTCGTGCGATCAAATCATGAAAATAACATCAACAACCATGAATTAAACCTTAAATTCATAAAATTACTCAAGAACATCAAAATTTTTATTTTCTCAACTATATGTCCGATTTATACCAAATCAATTCTGATCTTTACCAATTTTTACAGATTCAACTTCATTATTATTTTAAACTTATATCGGGCTCCGGAACCAAGATACGGGCCTGATAGCATCAAGAAAATGCATCAATTCACTTCTAAAAACCTTTATACTTTCCAGCAAACAATTTTCTTTAAAAATTCATTTCTCGGGCTTGGGACCTCGGAATTCGATTTCGGGTATACGCCCAAGTCCCAAATTTTACTACGGATCCTATGAGACCATCGGATCATAGGTCCGGATCCGTTTACCAAGAATATTGGCCAAAGTCAACTTTAATTAATTTTAAAGACCATTTTCCTTATTTTACTTAGTTTTCACATAAAAGCTTTTCGAAGATGCACCCAGACTGCGCACACAAATCAAGGTAAGACAAAAAGAGGGTTTTAAGGCCTCAGAACATAGAATTTACTTTTAAAACGAGTTTGGGTCATCACACTGTACGACGGCTGGGGAACTGATCACATCTGGTTCCTTATCTGTTTCCTCAATAAAGTGTGACAAATTATCAAAACTCACAATAACATAACTTATCGATTTTCTCCTTTTTGATGATGACAAATCCAGAATTGATATTTCCCTTGAGAACCAGATTCCCAATATTTCCCCCTACGGATTAGGCCTAGCAACTGTTTCCAGACATCTACCCCCTCTCCATTATCTTACCCCTTTTAGAATAATTTAAAAGAATGATAGAATTTATACAACTAAAAAGAAGTTCAACAACATTAACTCATGTCACTTGTGTGCATACAACATGATAAAAAATAAGAACACAAGAGAGTAAAATTGCACAAAACATATAGTTAATTGCCCATAAAAAGATAAAAATTAAACAGAGGTGCAACAATACCAACAATACCAATATTACAAAATAAACAACCAATATGCCATAGTTATTAACCAACAACATCAAAAGAGGACGTGATTTGGATGGGAGTGAAAAGGGGTTAAGATTCCTGGGCTGGACAAAAAAGGTTTAAGGATCAAAGGCCTTGAAGAACTTGTCTATTATTTCATTCGTGTTCCTTCGATCAATTATCATCTGCTCCTTCAAGTCCTAAAACTTTCATCCTGAGCCTTCAACCGAGAATTCTTGTAACGATCTGATCAGTCGTTTTGAGTATTTACATTTTATTCTGCTACTTGAAGCCTTGAGTAGTTTTATATTATGTATTATGACTTGTGTGAATTGTCGGTATTGGTTTTCAGGTGATCCGGAGTTGGTTTGGAAGAATAATTCTCAAATAGAAAGCTTTAAGTTAGAAGAGTTGACCAAGTGTGACTTTTGTGTATTTAACCCCAGATCAAAGTTCTGATGGTTTCATTAGGTTCGGATGGTGATTTAGGACTTGGATGTATAAACGTATTTGCATTTGGATATTTCTTGAAGGTTCTAGCGTTAATTGGCGAAAGTTGGCAATTTAGAGTTTTGGAATGTTCATAAGTTTGACCGAAAGTTGACTTTGGTTATATCGGATTTGGATTTTGATTCTGGGAGTTGGAATAGCTTTATTATGTAATTTAAAACTTTTGTGCAAAATTTTAGGTCATTCCGAATTGATTTAATATGGTTCGACACGAGTTTTGGAAGTTGAAAGTTCAAAAGTTCATTAAGTTTGATTTGAGGTACGATTCGTGGTTTTTATGTTGTTTGATATAATTTAAAGCTTTGAATAAGTTCATACAATATTTTAAGACTTGTTGGTATGATTTAATGGGGTCCAGAGGGGCTCGAGTGTATTTTGGATCATGGGTTGAGAAACTAGTTAAATTAAGGATTTGGAGTTTGACCATGGTCAATATCGGGTTAAGATGACCTCTTTTCGGTGTTTTGAGTGCGTTTGTAGCATGCTTTATGATTGAAACACATATATGGTTTGTGTCCAGGATGTTCTGAGTGAGGTTTGGGTGATAAAACGAAAACTCTTTCGTTGATGATTTTTCTGGTTCAAAATAATTACGAAAATATCATTTTTATCCCTTAAATTTTCAGACTTCATTTAAAACTTCAAAATATCATATCTCTTTCATTATAAGGTCAAATGGAGTGATTCAAAAGCCTAACTTGACTGAAATTTCACAAGGAACCCATTGGAGGCATGAAAAGCGAGTTTTGCGATCATTTTTCACACGAAACGAGGCAGAACAACTGGGCAAAAATATTCAATATATATCAAGGGTTTGTTCATTTGGTCATATTTTGAGTTGGGGAGCTCAGATTTGGGCAATATTTGAGGCGATTTTCACCATATGGGTTGGGGTAACTGTTCTTTACTCGGTTTTGAAATGACCCAAGGGGTCATCTTTTGTTCAAAAATTTGAATCCGGGTTTCGAGGCCTTGAAAACCTCATCTTTATTCTTTCTCGATTTGCATGCGCAGTCTGGGCATATTTCCTGAAAGCTTTTATGTGAACTTTAAAAAAAATATTGAAATTTGCATTTAAAATTGATTAAAGTTGACTTCGGTCAATATTTTTGGTAAACAGACGCGGACTCGTGATTTGACGGTGCTGGAGGATCCGTAGTAAAATATGCGACTTGGGCATATGCCCGGAATCGAATTCCGAGGTCCCTAGTCCGAGAAATGAATTTTTGAAGAAAATAATTTGCTGGAAAATATAAGCATTTTTAGAAATGGAATAGTGTGTAATCTCATTGGAATGGGGCCCGTATTTTGGTTCCAGAGCCTGGTACAGGTTTGATATAGTATTCAAGTCTTATCCTATGAAATTTGGTAAAAAAACGGAAGAGATATGATATAAATCGGACCCTTGGTTGAGAAGATAGAAATTTGAACTATCTTGTGAAATTTATGAGTTTTGGTGTTAATTTCGTTGTTTAAGATGTTATTTTGGCTATTTGATCGCACGAACAAGTTGGTATGATGTTTTTAGACTTGTATGCATATTTGGTTTAGAGCCTCGAGGGCTCGAGTGAGTTTTGGATAGGCTACAAAGTGTTTTGGACTTGGAAAAAAATGTTGCAGGTTTCAGTGATGGTGTTGATCTCTGATCTCGCAATTGCGAGGTCTGTCAGTGTGGCAACTACAAGCCTTCATCGCAAATGTGATCCAAAGGTTGGGCCAGCATGTTCGCATTTGCTAAGCCAACAGGGCGGGGGGAACTTCGCAATTACTACCAAAAGGTCGCATTTGCGATAGCAGCAGAAATGCGGAAGGTTCGCAATTGCGATACCTTTCTCGCATTTGTGAGCTTCGCAAATGCGAAGTTCCAGTCGCAATTGCGACATCTGCAGCTGATATGTTTGGACTTAGACGGGATTTTCACCCATTTTTCAATTCTCTATAACGCTAAACCTCCCTAGGCGATTTTTCAAAGACCCAAACTTCTCCAAATCACAGGTAAGTGATTTCTAACTCAACTCTTTCAATCTATCTCATCTTTTTGCAAGATTTCATCACAAAATCTAGGGATTTTCATGGGAAATTGGATGTTTTTGGGAGAAATTTGGGAATTTTGAAATTTGGGGAATTAGACCTCAAATTTAGGTCCGGTTCCAAAACCAATTGCATATCCGGGCTCAGGAGTGAATGGGTAATCGGGTTTTGGTCCGAATTTCTAGTTTTGACCAAGCGGGCCCGAGGTCGATTTTTGACTTTTTGGAAAAAATGTTGGGAAATCTTTGATTATGCATTGGAATTGGTTTCTTTAGCATTTATTGATAATATTAAACTAATTATGGCTAGATACGAGTGAATTGGGGGTGGAATCGAGAGGTAAAGCGGTGATTGAGTGTTGAATTACCCGTTGGCTTGAGGTAAGTATTTGATCTAACCTTGACTTGAGGGAATAGGAATCCCCAACTTATTTGCTATGTGAAATTTCATGTGTGTGGCGTGTAGGTGTGGTGACGAGTACCTATGCGCCACCAAATTACCATTTTTAGCTTGTTCCTTTCCCCGTTTCCTATTATACTATATCTTGTCTTAATTGCTACTTGTTCATATTTGTTTCCATGCCTAATTGCTTCATATTAATTGTTGCTATCTTTATTGAAGTATTCAGTTGTTTCATGCTTTCGTTTTATTACTCTGTTTGTCTTTATTGGTTTATTGGTGTCTTATGATACACCTTGGTTGGTCTCGCTGAGTAGTTTACAATGGTGAAGTTTCATAATCATAGTGATATTCCATTGTATGGATTGAGGTATAAGTATTGTGGAGGATTTGAACTAATTGGTGAAACACTTGACATTATTTTGTGTTTGGTGCTGATTTATATATATTGGGATCGGGTTGCACGCCACAACAGGAGGAATAAGGGTGAATGTGATTGTCTGGTGGGATCGGGTTGCACGCCGCAACACAGAGTAATAAGAGTGGACAGGTGGGATCGAGTTGCGCGCCGCAACAGAAGGAATAAGGGTGATATGTGTTGATGAGTAATAAGGGTGGACATGTGGAATCGGGTTGCACGCCGCAATAAGGAGGAATAAGGTGGATATTGATACTGTTGTTGTTTATGTGATGAGATCGGGATACATGCCACATCAATTCTTGTTATGTGTTCATATCCGCTGAGGTCCATTGTTGTGATGTTGAAACACCCTTAAGGATTAGTTATAGCTGAATACTAGTAGAACAATTGGGTTCCGAATTTATTTAATGCAGTAATTGCTTTATTACATTATGTATTTTCTTTCTATTTAGTATAAACTGTTGCAGGTTGTATATGTTGTATGTCCCTCCGTAGCCTCGTCACTACTTCGTCGAGGTTAGGCTCGGCATTTACCAGTAGATGGGGTCGGTTGTACTGCTACTGCACTCTGCACTTTCTGTGCAGATTTTGGAGCTCGTGGCTGATCGTGAGGTTGGTTGCTATCACTATGTACCGGAGATCCAAGGTAGTCCTGCAGGTCCTAGCATCCCCTTCTATCCTATTTCATTTTCTATTTTATCTACTTTTGAGATAGATGTAAACATTTCGTCCAGACCACTATTTGTAGTATTCGTAGACAGTTCGTGAGTTATGACACCAGTTCTGGGTGGATTTTATTTCGGTTTTTGTTATTGCATAAAGTTAAGCTTTTAAATTGTTTTCTTTCCGATGGTTTATTTTGTTAAGTCTTAAATATATGAAAGATAAAGGAAAAAGGTAAGATATTCTAGAATGTTGGCTTGCCTAGCGAGTATAATATTAGGAGCCATCACGGTCCCGGCGGTGGAAAATTCTGGTTGTGAGAAGTTTTGATTATATTTTGTGAATCTATCTTCATTTTTGGTAATTGAAATGTGAATTTTAAGAGAAAATTGGGAGATTTTGTACAAAGTTTTAATAGAGTGAATTTTTGAGTTTTGAACATCGATTCGGAGATAGATTTGGGTGAAACTAGTATGGTTGACTCGTATCGGAATACATGTTCGAGTTTTATGAAATTTATCGAGTTCCGAGATGCGGGCCTAGGGTTTGACTTTTGGGTTGACTTTTTAGTTTTTGTTAAAGATTGAAGCTTTATTATCCAGAATTGTTTATTATGAGTTTTATTTATGATTTGAAGTTATTTTGGCTAGATTTGAGCCGTCTAGAGGTTATTTCACTCGAGAAGTCCATTTTAGAGTAATAGTCTATCTTCGTTGAGGTAAGTATCTTGCCTAATTTTGTGTGGGAGAACTACCCCTTAGGATTTGAGTCTTTGGTGCTAATTGGGTCATGTGAAGTTCGTGCACGCGAGGTGACGAGTACGTGCTCAGGCTTATTTGTGAAAATTGGTGTAACGACCCGCCTGGTCGTTTTGCATTTTAGAACCACGTTCCCCTAGTTAAGGCTTCCCGTACTTGCTTTTACTGATTTATGACTTGCGGGAATGGTTGGTTCGAGATTTGGAAGAGTTCGGATTGAAATAGGCACACTTGATTCCCTAATATTTTCTTAAATGACTAAGTTTGACTTTGGTCAATATTTTTAGCAAACAGACCCAAACATGTGTTTATACGGTCCCGGAGGGTCCGTAGAAAAATATGGAACCTAGGCGTATGCCCGGAATCGAATTCCGAGGTCCCTAGCCCGAGTAATGAATTTTTATTAGAAATTGTTAAACTGAAATTCTAAGGATTTAATGAAAATAAATAATGCTTGATCATGTTGGTATTGGGCCCATATGTTGGTTCTAGAGCCCAGTACAGGTCCAATATAATATTTTAGTCTTCTTTGTGAAATTTGGTGAGAAACGGGACTGATTTGACGTGATTCAGACGTCCGGTTGTAAAGATAGGAATTTGAATGTTCTTAAGGATTTCATGCTGTAGACATGTGATTTTTGACTCTCCCCGAGATTTCACCCATTTTATAGTAAAATATTTAGTTTAGGCCTAATATCGCTATTTCAACTACTTTGACTCCTTTACTTTATTTTGTCACAAAAAATTAAAATTACAAATAATAGGTTTGTTTTAACGGTTAGTCATATTTAAATATTTATTTTATTTAAGTAGGATTAATTAGTAAATTAAGTAGTATTTTAGTCTTGTTCATGGAGAAAGAATAAAATTTGGGCTCAAACAACCCATTTTAAGCCTGATTTTCGGACCTAGCCCATAATTCCCAGGCCCATAATTCATAGGCACATACCCCTAACCTAAAAAAACCCTACAAAACAAACTAAACCTAGAACAAAAAATCAGCCGTTTCACAGGAGAACCCCCCCCCCCCCCGAGAGCCATCTTCTTCGTCACCCCCAAGAACACCTCTCTTCCAAGACAAAAAACCAGGCCATTTCCCTCTTCTTTAACATCAACAACCAGTTTCTCCTGCCATCACTGACCCCCAGCCGTCGACCCTCACACACCATAGCTCCCTCTTCTTCTTCAACCTTGAGAGAAGACTTAACCTTCTTCAACCTTGAGAGAAGACTTAACCCTAGGGACATTAGCCGGTTTCCATCAGAAGAGAAGCATCGTCTTTTTCACAAACACAAACCCTAGAGAAGAACCTAATCCAGCCGCTGGCGAAGATCCCATCGTCAGTCAGCCACCTTCAAGCAACCAGGCCAATGGACCCTTCTTCTCTAAACAAAACCAACAGATCCTAACACTACAGAGCAACGAAACACACACACCCTTGAGCCACCACAGTCGCCGTTTCGCACCACCGGAAACACGCCAGACACGATGACCAGGCGTGATAAATGGCCACAGAAGCAGTTCATCTGCTCAAAACTCTTACAACCGAGTAGGTTTTCAGTCCTTTTGATGCATACACATCTGTCCAACAGCAACATCGATGAATCCAAAACAATTGTTCGTACCTATTTCTGTGTTCGCTCGACAACCACGAACCAAATTTTTTTTGCACGTGAGTAAAAATTTAGCCCGAGCTCTCCGTCGAGGTTGCCGACGAGGTTTTCCGGCCAAGTTCCGGCTTTAGTTACTATTCACACATTGTCACTGCAATCAGAAAGGCCATCATTTTAAGATCCATCTATTAGTTTTTTTTAAGTTTTCTGTTTGTGTTTTATCTCTTATGATTAAGAATGTTGAATGACTGTTCATCCCATTTTGGTTAGTGTGGGGCTCATAGATTCAAGTGTTCCTTTGTATGCATTTCGATCGATAATTTGGCAAATGTTGAACTGAGTTGGAATTTCGGATACTTGTGAAATATTTAAGGTTGTGCATGTGTGTGAATTGATTTGTTCATATACCTTAGCCTAATATCTAAGATTCATGTGAAATCCTTTTTTTTTGAATTTGAGACTACTGTTCATTTTATTCTAGCTTAATGTTAATTGTTTGCTTGGTGATATGATTCCATTCTTTGTGTAGTTGTTCTCCGTGGTTTTGAGTTTGTTCACTTAGTTTTCTGCTTATATGTTACTCGAATTGCTTATAGCTGAACATGATTTTGTCACACAATATAAATTGGGTTGCTATTTATGAACTGAACTACGTCAAATTAGATTAAAGAGGCTCGGGTGCTAAAGTTTATGAAATAGAGCTTTTAATTGTCTATTGCTTTGTTACTTGCCTATATTCGTTAGGAGCATGCTTAGTCCGTTAATATTCATAAATATCGTAGCTTGCTTTAGGCACGATTAATAAATTAATCATCGTGGCTACGGGTACGATTTCCGTGACGTAGTCATGGTACATAATTTCCAAATCCGGGAGTACATTTATGCGACCCAGCCATAACTTATAATAATGTTAATAAATTTAATGCGTTGTAGATCGTGGGTACAGTTCCCGTGACACGATTTGCAATGTGTACCAAACAAACAAGTGTACGACAATCGTAACTTGTTCCAGAATAATTCCATAAATAATTAAAAGCGATGACAGGTTAAAAGTGCATAGTAGGTATAATATATATAACTAATCAGATAATTAGGCCAATAGTAATAGTTGAGCGACCGTGCTAAAACCACGGAACCCAGGAACACCAAACACCTTCTCTTGGGTTAACAGAATTCCTTACCGGAATTTCTTTGTTCGCAGACCATAAATAAGAGTCAAACTTTTCTCGATTCGGGATTTTAAACTAGTGACTTGGGACACCATATAATTATCCCAAGTGGCGACTCTGAATTTGAATAAATAATCCTGTTTCGGTTATTGTCACTTAAATTGAAAAAAACTCTCTTATATCCCTTTCTGGGAGTAGTAAAAAGAAGGTGTGATAGCTCTGGCGACTCTGCTGGGGACAAGAATTCGAGCTTAGAATAATTGTTATATTTGACTTTTATTATCTGATTTTTATTACATGCTTGGGCCTAATGTGCTAAATGTCGCTTTTTACCGCTTTGATATTATTTGAACTATATATAAACTACTGCGAAACCCTTCTCTTCTCATCTTCGGGGAAGTGCACGCTGGCGTGACTTCTTTCCTGTTAGTGTAATACCTTAATTTAGAAAGAGGCTCGGACAAGTTACAAAACCAGATGACCTTTTGGTTCCCGGTACGTAGCCCCCCCCGGCTCGAGTTGTCCGCTCGGGTACACCAAGTCTAGAACAATATACCTAGGTTTTAAACCTAGAATACCCCAGTCTCATGCCGGATCCCTAGTAGGAACGCTTGTTTGCATCATGTGCATTTGACTTTGGGGACTCAACACAGGGGTTGGGTCCGTCTAGGACAAGTGTTTCCAAAGAATAAAAGACCAATCTGATGCATCTTATGTGCTACATGTGGCCATTTTCAAAGGTAAAAGAGGTCACTTGGCGGACCAATAAGGTTTGAGGATAAATGAGAAAAAAGAGCGTGAACTGTAAAAAATAAAGCAAGTAGAGCCCAATTATGTTTTCTTTCACATTTTCTTTAAGGATAAAGAAAAGAAAAAAAAACATGAAAATCCAAAAAGATTTTGCACTTTCCCATCATTTTTCAAAAAAAAAAAAAAATCAATCAAAAAAAGAGGAAAAGAAAAATACAAAAAGAGTTTACATGTTTCATCATTTTTCAAAAAAGACAAAAAATACATTTTCTCTAAATTATCTGTTAATTTTATTTCTAGCCCGTATCCAATCTTCCGAACTACGCATACCTGATTCTCGTCTTTCGGGGCATGATACGTAGGCAACCCACATAGGGTCCGGTCTCCCTAGTGAGTCTTAGGTTCTTGGCTTCGCGGGGTCTTAGCCAAATCTTGCATTTTTAGCCACTTTTAGCCACGTAGGTTAATTTTAAAAAATAGTCAAAATCATGTCTTGCATGTATCCAACAAGAAGGATTATTGTCTCACATAGCGTTTTAGGTCTTTAACTTTATTTGTCTTAATTTTCTCATACATGTGTGGACTTATTTACTGGAGTTTGAGCATGACAGACTCCCCAGGACCATCTAGTCAGGGTCGCTCATTCGGGAGTTTGCTTAAGCAGATTTTTTTAGTTATTATGTTTTGAGTATGTTGTTCTTTTTTATGTCATCTTTTACCTTCTAGTTTTGTACAGTAATGTCGAGTCTTTTAGGTGATGTTAGAGTTTGTCATAGTCTAGTTAAGTTTGCTGAGTCTTTTGTTACTGTATTTCCTATTTTGTATTTGGAAAATGTGTTATAAATCAAAAATCCTGAAAAAAAAGAGATTTTGCGTTTTTATATTTCCGTCAGAAGTTTTCCTTAGAATATTAATTCTAGAAAAAAAAATCTTTTGAGGTGGTTTTCCTTAGGAAATTAATATGTATAACTCAAAATAAAAATTGCTTTTATGTTTCCTTTAGTATACTAAGATTAAAAATTTTAAAAAAAGAAAGATTTTTCTTTTAATACCCTTTAGAAATTTTTTTTAAGATATTAATTTCAAAAATTTAAAAGAAAAAAGTTTTTCTTTTGAGGTTCTTTTTTGGGATATATATAAAAGAGTATTCTTTTTCTTTTCGCTAGAACTTTAGGATAATGTACATAGAAAAAAAAACATACTTTATCTTTTGTTTATCTTTAGAGTTTCTCCCTTAGGTAATCAAAAACTGAAATTCAAAAATTTTTTTTTAAATCTTTTTCATTGCTTGTTTCGAAATCTTTCTTCAGGATATCAAGTGAAAATTCAAAATATTTTTCTTTGGTTTATTCTTTAGATTTTCTTCCTAAAAAAGAAAGAAGAATCAAACAATATTTTTCTCTTCTAGGATTTTTTCCTTAATAATTTCTCATAGAATATCTGTTTCAAAAAAAAAGAAAAAAGAAAAGATATATGCTCGTTTAGGCTTGAGTTTAGAATAGGTTATAGAACATTAAGTCTATAAAATTCAAAAAAAAAGATTTGCTTCTTTTATTTCTCTTTTTTCATAAGAGTAGTCATTAAGGTAATAAAAAAAGAAAAAAAAAGAAAAAGAAAATGAGAATGTTAATTTGTTTACTTTATTCCCGATCTTCCCGAACTACACAAAGATCTGTTTCATGCGGCATCATGATACGTAAGCAACCTACATAGGGTTCGATCAAATTGTTTTTTTATTATTAAAAGAAAAATAAAAAGAAAAAAAAGAAAAAAGAGGATAAAGTTGTGGGACGTGAGAAATGAGAGGAAAGAAAAGAGTGATAATTAGAAAGAAAAAAAAAGGGAAGGAAAATGAGCAAGCCAAGAAGTGCTAGAAAAGAAAAGAAAAGAAAAGAGGAGATTGAAATGAACAAAATTGGGATGATGCCAAGTGACCTTGTGACCCCCGAAGTCATTCTAGAACCGTTAATTGTTGCTAAGTGCATTGCATGCAATGTGATGTTTTTATCTGTTAAGTGCCCTAATGCTAACAACATGACCCCATTTTGTTCCTTTTATTATCTTCATTGATTAGAAGGGTGGTTGGTTTGTGGTTTTTAAGTAACTCATCCATACAACACAAGGTCAAAGAGCAAGGTAGTCATGACTAGCAAAGACTTGGACGGGAGTTATTGATCCATCTATGGGAATTGTTGAATTAGAATCTGAGTTGAAAGAAGAGGTCTTAAGGTTGAAAGGACAGATGGCCGAAATATACCAAGCCTGGATTAGTGGGCGTCCTCCACCATCAGTTCCCACTAACTATACTGAAAGCCTTGTCACCATTCTGCCACTGTCACAAGTCTAGGATATCGCCCCACAACCTTACTCCACCCCCAGAACCACCTCATATCCCACTCCTTTGACCACTCATGTTTTTGTAGTTCATCCACCTTCTACCTTTTCTCGATCCTCTAGCGAGACTATGTTCAAAATTCCCGATACCCAACACTATGCTCCAGAATCAATTTTTAAGGTCTCAGGTCCATACTCTTATGCTCCTCATTTTGAGCCTCCCGGTGAGACTGCAAAGCCTTCTAAGATACTGGAGCAAGATGAGATATTCAGAAAGCTGAAAGGATTTAAAATGCCAAAGTTTAATTTGTATGACGGGCGTGGAGATCCAGTAGCCCATCTGAGGGGTTATTGTAGTGAAATGAGAAGTGTTGGCGGGAAAGATGAGTTGCTGATGGTGTATTTCACTGAGAGCCTGAGAATGTGAGCTTTGGAATGGCATACTCGTCAAGATGTCGGTAAGTGTCATACATGGGATGACATGGCTCAAGATTTTGTGTGACACTTTCAGTACAATATAGGGAGAAACCAAAGGAAAGTTTTAGGGAGTTTTGGTTCAGATGGATTGAACAAGTTGCTCGGGTCAGTTCTCCGATTAGTAGAAAAGATGTTGCTAAGCCCCGACAACGACATGATCCAGTGTGCATTCCTGCTAAATGCTTTCAGCCTCAATTCCGACCCCATGAATATCCTCGTACTCCAGATAATCCTCACCAATGCTACTTTGCTCCACAAAATCCCCAAGGTTATACCTCACCTTCCCAATACTCTATCTACAATGCACTGCCATATGCTCCACACCCACAAGACCCGCAATGGACTGCACCACCTCTATAAATATCTTACCCGCCTCCTCAAGCATATCAACCACCTACCCGAAAGAGGTTCCAACCAAGGCCGCAGTTCAAAATGAGAAGGTAGCAATAAAGAGAAAAGCCTTTCACTCCTATTAGAGAATCATATGCAGTTTGTTCCAAAGGTTGAGGCAATTGGGCATGTTGAGGCCTATTCAGATAAAAATGCCGAACCCCCTTTCAAAGAATTTTGATTATTCTCAAAGGTGCACATATTGCTCTAATGCCCTAGGGCACAATATAGAAAAGTGTTGGAATCTGAAAAGAGCAGTCCAGAAGCTTGTCGATGTAGGTGACATTACTGTGCAAAATCTAGATGCAGTAGATACTAGCCAAAGTCCATTTCCTGTTCATAATGAGACGCATAAAGTGGGCATGATTTGTGTTGAAAATGAATATGAAAACTTTTCTGAGTTCCTTGGAAGGTCACTTGCTGCAAAGTTTTCAGCGCTATCAGTCTCGGTTCCAGAAGTTAATCTTAAGAACGAGTTGGCAAAAGGGACCCAAAAGCAATTTGCTAAGGTCAATGTGATGGAGACTTGTGGAGGTCCTAGTAATGTTGATGCGGAACTCAGTGGCTAAGATGTCGAGCTTGGTGATTGGAAAGATGCTCTTTTCTTGGTTAGCCGGGGAGGAGTTCTGGTGGTTTGTTTTGTTGTCATTTCTGTTGTCCGGGTTATTTCAGGGTTGTAATTCAGATATTGTCTTGTGACTCAAACCCTTCTATCCTTTTATTTTGTCTAGTTCGTTTGGTCGTAGTAACTCATTTAGTGTTATCTAGGTTTGTTCCTGGGTTGTACCCTAGTTTATTTTGCTTGTTTTGTTGTTCAAACCCTTTCACCGTCTGTTTAGTGCCATTTTTTGTTTTCTGTTATTTCTAGTAATTTTTGTTTAGTTCTCTTCTCTTTTTATAGTTCTTTTCATGCTGACTCTAGTGACATGACATGCACGCATAATTCTAGGCTTGGTCTTAAAAGTTAGTTTAATCATGAAGCAATGAAACAATTTTGAAGATGATAGGGATATTTGAGGGAAATAAGTAAAGGCATTTTGAGATCATATGAAGCCCGAACCATGTGAAACTAGGGCAGATAATTTGGGGAGTTAATAGGGTGACAAGAATTCGTTAAAGGAGAGTGCATCCCGGACAATTTGAAGCAAGCAACTTTGAGTTCAAGTGCATCTCAAGTTACAAGATAAAGTCAAGAAAGTTTTATCCGAATTGAAGGAGAATATCCATTGTGAAGGGGGAATCACCCAACGAAGGTTCTGTACTTGACAAGGCGCTAAAGAAAAGTGGAAGGCATATCAGTGATATTAATGCCGAAGCCGCAAAAGAAATATTGTGCATGATCTTCAATTTTCATCCTCAAGTTGCATGTGTTGTACTTGGCATTTTCAAGGATTGGGAGGCCCTCTTTCAGCTACCCAAACCATTCGATACCTTTTTGAGCCTGCACTAATTTCTTTGACCTCCCCTCTTTTGGAATCGAGTTAGAGTCATACGAAAAAAAAAGTTCATGTACCCATAGATTTATTTTAGAAAGTTCATTCCAAAAAAAAATCCAAAAAAAAGAAAAGAAAAGAGAAAATAGAGATAAAGGAAAAAAAAGAAAAAAGAAGGAAAAGGAAAAAGAAAAAGAAAGAAGAAGAAAAAAAGGAAAATAGTAAAAAAAGTAGTCTTGTGAACTACGTTTGACATGATTCTTGTCACCATAAGATACGTAGGCAGCCTTACGGTTCGGTCATACCAAATAAAATATTTCATAATCCCACGAAGTCGAGAGTGGGGCATTCTTTCTTAGTAACTCCATCAAAAAAATAAAAAATAAATTAAATTCTCTTGTTTTGGAAATTGGGGCAAAGTTTTTATAATGGATTCAAAAAGTTGTAAATAAATTAACCCTGTTATCTTAGTTATTTTGAGCCTTTATGATATCCTTTCTTTCTAACCCCGTCCAAAAGCCATATTACAGTCCAAAAAAGACCTCCCAGATAATCTTTGAGAGTGCCGAGCTAGATATGCCAGGAGCATATGATGTTTTTACTCTGGTCAATGCCTCGTCATCTACAGAATCAGAGGAAATAAAAAAAGAGATTAAAATGAGAGAGTCTTATCGGTGAAAACCTTTACAGGTGCCATAAGGCAACGGTAAGTTGATAAAAAGAACAAAAGGAGAGAGGCTTGATGGTAAAAACCCTTCGGGCACTACAAGTCGAATGGGGATAGTGAATCAGATATGATAATCGAAGCATTAAAGCCCAGTTTCGCGGCGAAGAGGTACAATAAAAGTTGAACATTAGACTTGCTTGACAGATTATGCCACTTGATCCAAATGTGCATGTCATGGTCATTAGAGTTGGTATCCACATCTGATAAGTTTCTACTTTGTAGTTTTCTTGTTAGGAATCATCTCTTTCCATTGTCCTTTACTCTGTTCCTTTTGTCTTGTTTACTTCCTCTTCCTGAGTCTATTTGGTCAGAACAAGTGAGAAATGACTTCAAAATTTGTCACCAGCTTTCCAATTGCACAAAGCGGGGTCTGGCTAGCACATCAAAGTGGTATAAGTAAAGAAAGAGCAGCAAATGCACTGAGTTGGTAACAATCAACATGCTTTAGGATTCATGTGAAATACAAAGGTTCGGTATATGTCAATTTATGAACAACGCAACAGATAGAGGGTGTTGGGTTTGAACGGATCAAAGGTATTTTCTGTGATAAGGTTGACAGAAAGTGTTTAACCAATAACAAGCAAGGTCTTCCAAGTGGAAATCAAAGTTATCATGGCAAGTGAAGGAGCAATAGACCTCAAGGCCAAGGCCAGTGGCATATGCCAGGAAAGAACAACAAGCGCACTGAGTTGGTAACAATTAACGTGCTTTGGAATTCATGTGAAATACAAAGGTTCTGTAAATGTCAATTCATGAGCAAAATGCAACAGATAGAGGATGTGAGGTTTGAACGGATCAGAGGTATTTTATGTGCTAAGGGTGACAGAGAAAGTGGTTAGTCAATAAACAAGCAAGGTCTTTCGAGTTGAAATCAAAGTTATCATGGGAAGTGAAGGAGCAATCGCCCTCAAAGTCAAGGCCACAAACCAACCACCATATTTATAAAATCACAAGTTTTCTTTGTCTGAAACAGGGACGAAAATTGTGTCCAAATCAAAGCTTGGATGTTTGATTTTTTCAAGTGTCGTGCCAAAATTTTGTTAGCACAAAGGCGGTTTGAGAAGGGGAAAGAAAAATTTGTTCGTTCTGCAGAGATCCTCCAGGAAGAGAGCATGGCTCAGGTAAGTTCATTCTCGGCTATTCAGGACCCTCCTGGATAATGGGATTTAATTTAAAAAATTTCAGAGCCCTCCTGGATAATGGGATTTAATCTTAAAAATTCTTAGGACCCTCCTGGATAATGGGACCTAGTTAAATTCCAAGACCTTCATAAGATTTAGCGTAAGTCCTACCTTTAGAAAACATAATTTAGCTTTAAAGTTTTCACTTTTAAGATGAGATTTAATTTGAAAATTTTAATGAGATTTAGCTTTTAAATTCTTAGAGCTATTTTGGGTAACATGATTTGATTAACACTCAAAGATGTTCCAAGTACCAAACTGGGGCAGAAAAGTTTCTTTGGTTTTGTCTGTGTTGTTGTAATGGCAGGTGCCCACCTGGATAACAACGGAATACATTTCAAGTTTTGGCAATCAGGCACCCACCTGGAGAACAAGGGAATGCAGTTCAAGTTTTGGCAATCAGGTACCCACCTGGAGAACAAGGGAGTACAGTTCAAGTTTTGGCATTTAGGCGCCTACCTGGAGAACAAAGGAATACAGTTCAAGTATTGGAAATCAGGAGCCCACCTAGAGAACAAGGGAATACAGTTCAAGTTTTGGCAATCAGGCACCCTACTTGGAGAACAAGGGAATACAGTTCAAGTTTTGGCAATCAGGCGCCCACCTGGAGAACAAGGGAATACAATTCAAGTTTTGGAAATCAGGTGCCCACCCGGAGAACAAGGGAATACAATTCAAGTTTTGGTAATCAGGCGCCCACATGGAGAATAAGGGAATACAGTTCAAGTTCTGAGAATCAGGCGCCCAACTGGAGAACAAGGGAATACAGTTCAAATTTTCGGCAATCAGGTGCCTACCTAGAGATTAAGGGAATACAGTTCAAGTTTTGGCAATCAGGCGCCCACTTGGAGAACAAGGGAATACAATTCAAGTTTTGACAATCAGGCGCCCACCTGGAGAAAAATGGAATATAGTTCAAGTTTTGGCAATCAGACGCCCACCTGTAGAATAAGGGAATACAGTTCAAGTTTTGGCAATCAGACGCCCACCTGGAGAATAAGGGAATACAGTTCAAGTTTTGGCAATCAGGCGCCCACCTGGAGAACAAGGGAATACAATTCAAGTTTTGGTAATCAGGCACCCACCTGGAGAATAAGGGAATACAATTCAAGTTTTCAGCAATGAAGCGCCCACCTGGAGAATAAGGGAATACAGTTCAAGTTTTAGCAATCAGGCGCTCACCTGGAGATCAAGGGAATACAATTCATGTTTTAGAAATCAGGCACCCACCTGGAGAATAAGGGAATACAGTTCAAGTTTTGGCAATCAGGCGCCCACCCGGAGAATAAGGAAATACAGTTCATGTTTTGGAAATCAGGTGCCCACCTGGAGAACAAGGCAAGTCATTTCAGATTAGAAGTAGCAAAAGCTCGCAGCAAGAATGCAAGTCAACAGTCTGAGATGATCAACAGAAGTTAGTCACAATCCAGAATAAAAAAGAAAGAAAGAAGTGAATCCAAAATGCCGAAGTAGAGGAAGATGTGAACTGCTCAATACATGGCTGAAATCACGAGCATTGCATGTCCAGTCTTGATCCAAAGAAGAACGAGCTAGCACCTGCAGCTAACAAGCGCCAAGGTTCAAATCTAAAGTCTGCATGAAGGACTATTCAAGACTCAAGATCAAGTTTCAGAAGACTTATAGATAAGAATCTTGTAACTCATAGTTGACAGGCTTAGCTAGTCTTTTTTTTATTTATTTTTATTTTTGATGAAATAACAGAACCGTGGACCAGAACCTCGACGGAACGACACCTCGACCGGCTCTCCATCTCAGTATACTCTATCACTGCTTCTACTTCTGAACTACACGTGGCCTGATTCCTTTATAGCCAAGGATATGTAGGCAGCTCAGATACCAAGGCTCGGTCACATTTTATTTCCTCTTAGTTTTGTTCTCCCTAAATAAGGGTCGGAGTCAAAAAATCTGTCTAGTCGTTCTTTGTCTGAAAATACTTTGTGTTTCCAGTCAAAGAGGGGCAACTGTAGACATGTGATTTTTTACCCTCCCCAAGATTTCACCCATTTTAGCGTAAAATATTTAGTTTAGGCCTAATATAGTTATTTCAACTAATTTTGACTCCTTTACTTTATTTTGTCACAAAAAATAAAAATTACAAATAATAGGTTTGTTTTAACGGTTAGTCTTATTTTAATAGTTATTTTATTTAATTAGGATTAATTAGTAAATGAGGTAGTATTTTAATCTTGTTCACGGAGAAAGAATAAAATTTGGGCTCAAACAACCCATTTTTAAGCCTGATTTTCAGACCTAGACCATAATTCCCAAGCCCATAATTCCTAGGGCCATACCTCCCTTACCTAAAAAACCCTACAACACAAACTAAACCTAGAACAAAAAATCAGTCGTTTCATAGGATAACCCCCCCTCCCCCGAGAGCCATCTTCTTCGTCACCCCCAAGAATACCTCTCCGCCAACACAAAAAACCAGGCCATTTCTCTCTTCTTTAACATCAACAACCAGTTTCTCCTGCCATCTCCAACCCTCAGCCGTCAACCCTCACACACCATAGCTCCCTCTTCTTCTTCAACCTTGAGAGAAGACTTAACCCTAGGGACAACAACTGGTTTCCATCAGAAGAGAATCATGGTTTTTTTCACAAACACAAACAATAGAGAAGCACCTAATCCAGCTGTCGACGAAGATCCCATCATCAGTCATCCACCTTCAAATGACCAGGCCAATGGACCCTTCTTCTCCAAACAAAACCAACAGATCCTAACCCTAGAGAGCAACGAAACACACACACCCTTGAGCCACCACAGTCGCCATCTCGCACCACCTGAAACACGCCGGACACGACAATCAGGCGTGATAAATGGCCATAGAAGCGGTTAATCTGCTCAAAACTCTTACAACCGAGTAGGTTTTCAGTCCTTTTGATGCACACACATCTGTCCAACAGTAGCGTCGATGATTCCAAAACAACTGTTCGTACCCATTTTTGTGTTCACTCGAAGGCCACGAACCGCAGATTGTTTGCGCGTGAGTAAAATTTAGCACGAGCTATCCGTCGAGGTTGCCGATGAGGTTTTCTGGCCAAGTTCCGGCTTTAGTTTCAATTCACAAATTGCCACTGCAATCAGAAAGGCCATCATTTTAAGTTTCATCTCTTACTTTGTTTTTTTTTAAGTTTTCTATTTGTGTTTTGTCTCTTATGATTAAGAGTTCTGAATGACTGTTCATCCCATTTTGGTTAGTGTGGGGCTCATAAATTCAAGTGTTCCTTTATATGCATTTCGATCGATAATTTGGCAAATGTTGAACTGAGTTGGAATTTCGGATATTTGTGAAATATTTAAGGTTGTGCATGTGTGTGAATTGATTTGTTCATATACCTTAGCCTAATATCTAAGATTCATGTGAAATCCTTTTTTTTGAATTTAAGACTACTGTTCATTTTATTCTAGCTTAATGTTAATTGTTTGCTTGGTGATATGATTCCATTCTTTGTGTAGTTGTTCTCCGTGGTTTTGAGTTTGTTCACTTAGTTTTCTGCTCATATGTTACTCGAATTGCTTATAGCTGAACATGATTTTGTCACACAATATAAATTGGGTTGCTATTTATGAACTGAACTACGTCAAATTAGATTAAAGGGGCTCGGGTGCTAAAGTTTATGAAATGGAGCTTTTAATTGTCTATTGCTTTGTTACTTGCCTATATTCGTTAGGAGCATGCTTAGGCCGTTAATATTCATAAACATCGTAGCTTGCTTTAGGCGCGATTAATAAACTAATCCTCGTGGCTACGGGTAAGGTTCCCATGATGTAGTCATGGTACATAATTTCCAAATACGGAAGTATATTTATGAGACCCAACCATAACTTCTAATAATCTTAATAAATTAAACGCGTTGTAGATCGTGGGTACGATTCCCGTGACACGATTTGCAATGTGTACCAAACAAACAAGTGTACGACAATCGTAACTTGTTCCAGAATAATTCCATAAATAATTAAAAGCGGTCAAAGGTTAAAAATGCACAATAGGTATAAAATATGTAATGAATCAGATAATTAGGCTAATAGTAATAGTTGAGCGACCGTACTAAAAGCAAGGAATTCAGGAATGCCTAACACCTTCTCCTGGGTTAACAGAATTCCTTACCCAAATTTTTGTGTTCGCAGACCATAAATAAGAGTCAAACTTTCCTCGATTCGGGATTTTAAACCGGTGACTTGGGACACCATATGATTATCCAAAGTGGCGACTCTGAATTTGAATAAATAATCCCATTTCGATTATTGTCACTTAAATTGGAAAAAACTCCCTTATATCCCCTTCCGGGGGTAGTAAAAAGAAGGTGCGACACATGCGTTTTGGTGTTGGATCCGTGGTTTTAGGTGTTATTTCGGCGATTTGATTGCTCAAGAAAGTTTGTACAATGTTGTTGGACTTGTGTGAGTGTTCGGAGTGGAGCCTCGAGGGCTCGGGTGAGTTTCGGGCATGGGTTGGGAGTAGAAAACACACCAGATTTATGGTATTTTTGGTTGTTGCAACAGATATCACAATTGCGAGGTATTGTTCGCAAATGCGAACCTTGCATTTGCGAGGAGGGCTTCACAATTGCGAAGGATCCCGACCCAGGCAGAGTTCGCATTTGTGATAACTCAGTCGTATTTGCGATCCCATCAGAAGTCGCAATTGCGACTCCTGTGTCGCATTTGCGACCCTAGCAGCATAAGCCCAGGCTTCGCATTTACCGCAATTGTGACCTCGCATTTATGAACTTGGTGTCGCAAATACGACATCAGAGGCCTGGGCACAGCTTTTAAAAATGGGACTTAGGCCATTTATTTTATTTCACTTCTACACTTGGGCGATTTGGGTGCTTTCAAAGAGAGAATTTCAACCTAGCATTTTGAGTTTCGGATCGTTCAACTCCAAATTGAGGGTTTAGGCACGTTCTTGGTATTGGAAGTACTCTTGGAGCGATGTGAGTCTCCTATCTAACCTTGTAAGAGAGAATTGTCCTCATAGGTAAAATAATTGAATAATTTGCCACTAAATGCAGGGGCTACGTACGCACCAGGTGACGAGAGTCCGTGCATAGCTACTATTATGCCAAGTCCTAGTATTTTAGGACCCAAAAGCATGCTTTTTATATTCTTGTAACTCTATGATTAATTTGGATTGTTTAAATCGTGTTGTTTGTAGTGAATGAGACTAATAAGAAGAACATCATTTTTCTTGGCCCTTTTAAGGAGAATTTGAGATTTATGTAAGTAATTGCTCCCCTGATATATATTCTAGTCTGCCTGTTGCTGTGTTTAATTACATTTGACCGTGTCGCATATCTTATTCACGAGCACGGTAATAGATGCATCTATGGTTCGCACCGTTCGACCCTTGGCAATGCACAATTTACTTTTATGTTGGATCGGGCCGTATGACCTCAGCACTACTTGCGCATGCTTTTGCTGTGTATTTCTCTATGGATTTGACTTTGTTATATGCCCTGAAATGTAAATCGCCAACTATGATATCATCTAGGAAAGGACATGTTATTTCTTGCTATAAACTGTTAATTATTTGTACTATCCATGCTTAGTATAATTCTTTCTCATATTATTTGACCCTAGTAAGTGTCAAGTCGACCTCTCGTCTCTACTTCTTCGAGATTAGACATGATACTTACTGGGTACATATTGTTTATGTACTCATACTACACTTCGGTACTTAATTGTACATGATCTGAGGCAGGTACCTCTGGTTATCAGTCTGGTGCGCGTCCTTGATCATAGTCCGAGACTCCCACGGTGAGCTGTCTCCTTCCTATGTCGTCCAATATCTTGATGGAGTCTCTCCTTATTTTTGTTGTCTATTCTATTTGAGGTGGTAGGATAGATTTATTCTTTTGTATATTCTACTAGTTGCCCACAACTTGTGACACCAGGTCTTGGCACACACATTAGTAGACTACTCTTTTGGGAATTTGTATAATTATTTTGGTACATTACTAATTATCACTTATTTTAACTTCAACTTAAGAAATTGATGTACTTGTTCTGGTAAAGTAAAATGAGAACTTATTAATATTTCCGTGTTGGCTTACCTGACAATGGTGTTGGGTGCCATCACGACCTATAATGAAATTGGGTCGTGATAACATGGTATCAGAGCACTAGGTTCACGTAGGTCTCACGAGTCATGGGCAAACCTAATAGAGTCTTGAGGATCGGTACAGAGACGTCTGTATTTATCTTCGAGAGGCTATAGGGTGTTAGGAAACTACTCTTTATTCATTTCCTATCGTGTAGTGGTTGGTACACTAAATTTCTCTCTTCTATTCTCTCACAGATGGTGAGGAGACGCACGACAGATGTTCTGGACTCGGGAGGAGCTGCTCCCCCTGTTGCTAGAGGCCGAGGCAGAGGCCTGGGGAGGGCACAATCCTGAGGCAGGGGATGAGGGCATCCTAGAGCTATTCTAGTAGCAACACTAGCAGATCCTATGGGAGATCCTATCATTGAGGAGCAGGGCGAGGTGCCCGGAGCTGAGCCTACCTCAACGGACTTCATGACAACACCGGGTTTCTAGGAGATCATGGGCCGTATGTTGCAATTCATGGACACCATGACTCAGGCTGGCTTATTTCCAGTAGATCCAGCTACATCACAGGTAGGAGGGGGAGCATAGACCCCTACTGCTCAGGCTCCTGGTCATGCAGCTGTAGTGTATCAGACTCCGGGTGCACTACCCGTAGGTGGGGCTCAGCCAGTTGCTGCAGTGGTGCCCGAGCCCAGACCAGCTGCGGATGGTGACCCGCATAAGTTATTGGATAGATGGACTAAACTTCACCCTCCTGTCTTCGGGGATGAGTGCCATGGGGATGCCCAGGACTTCATAGATAAGTATAGGGATAGACTGCACAACATGAGGATATTGGAGTCACATATGGTTGACTTAAACGATTTTCAGCTTGAGGGTAGAGCCCGTAGATGGTGGCAGTCTTATGTTCTTGGTAGGCCAGCAGGTTCCCCCCATCACTTGGGTTCAGTTCACACAGTTATTCTTGGACAGGTATATTCCACCCTTTGAGAGGGAAAAGCTGCGGTGTCAGTTTAAGCAGCTTGAGCAGGGTCAGATGTCCGTGACCGATTATGAGGTGAGGTTTTCTGAGTTGTCTCCCCATGCACTCATGATACTTCCCACAGATGCAGAGAGAGTGCAGAGATTTGTTGCAGGGTTGCACTCCCATATTCGAGCTAGTATGGCCCGATAGGTGGAGATGGGTACTGAGTATCAGCTAGTAGTAGAGATTGCTCGCAGGATTGAGGGTTATCGCCAGAGGGGTAGAGAGCACATTCAACAGGACAAGAGGGCCCAATTTTCTGGAGAGTTCAGAGGTACCCCAATGAGGGGTAGAGGTCACTTCGGGAGGGGTCAGCCCAGCAGGCCCCCGTATTCAGCACCACCACCTCCTCGAGGTGCTCCAGTGAGGCCTTATTTCAGTGCCATGCTAGAGAGTTCATATCACCCACTAGCCATTCAGGGTTCTTCTAGTAGATATTCAGGTCAGCAAGCTCAGACTTTAGGATAGCAGGTTATGGTGCCGAGAGGTTGATACGAGTGTGGAGATCTGGGTCACATGAAGAGGACCAACCCCAGACTTCGGGGCAAGGCAGTACAACAGGGTCAGTAGCCCATGATTATAGCACCGGGTGCTCAGCCTCCTAGAGGCGGGTGACAGATGGGTAGAGGCCTCCTAGAAGTGGAGGCCAGAGAAGGAGAGGTCAGCCCGCTACTGCTCAGACAGGTGGAGGCCAGCCAGCCGGTGCTCCATCCAGATTCTATGCCATCCCGGCCAGACTAGATGCATTGGCCTCAGATGCCATTATCACATGTGTTATTTCCGTCTGCGGTAGGGATAGTTCAGTGCTATTTGATCTAGGTCTACCTATTCATATGTGTCATCTCTGTTTGCTCATTCTCTGGATATTCCCTGTGAGCTGTTGGGTACTCCTATTCATGTGTCCACTCCTGTGGGCGATTCTGTGGTTGTGGATCAGATCTACCAGTCCTATGTGGTTATATTTTGCTGTTTTGAGACTAGAACATATCTCTTATTGCTTGACATGACCGATTTTAAGGTCATCCTGGGCATGAATTGGTTATCTCCATACCACGCCGTCCTAGATTGCCATGCCAAGACTGTTACATTAGCAATGCCAGAGTTTCCAAGGTTGGAGTGGAAGGGTTCCTTAGTTAATACATCTAGTTGAGTTATCTCTTTTCTGAAGGCTCGAAATATGGTCGAAAAGGGTTGTTTGGCTTACCTAGCTTATGTTCGGGACACCACAGCAGAGTCTCCGACGATTAATTCAGTTCCAGTAGTCTAGAAGTTTGCCGATGTGTTTCCTTCTAATCTTCTTGGCATGCCACTGGATCGTGATATTGATTTTTGTATTGATTTAGCTCCAGGAACCCAGCCTATATCTATCCCACCGTACCGTATGGCTCCGAAGGAGTTGAAGGAACAACTTAAGGATTTGTTGGCAAAGGGGTTTGTTAGGCCCAGTGTATCACCTTGGGGTGCACCAGTGTTATTTGCGAAGAAAAAGGATGAGACTATGCGGGTGTGCATTGATTACCACCAGTTGAACAAAGTTACCATCAAGAACAAGTATCTGTATCCTCGTATCGATGATTTGTTTGACCAGTTGCAAGGTGCTAGGGTGTTCTTTAAGATCGACTTGAGGTCAGGGTACCATCAGTTGAAAATTTAGGACTCGTATGTTCCGAAGACTATATTTTGGACTAGATATGGCCATTGTGAGTTTCTGGTGATGTCCTTTGGCTTGACTAATGCCTCAATATCACTTATGGACTTGATGAATAGGGTGTTCAGACCTTATATTGATTCCTTCATCATCGTCTTCATTGACGACATCTTGATATACTCCCACAGCCTGGGGGAACACGAGCAACATTTGAGGGTAGTGCTTTATACCTTGCGAGAGCAGAAGCTATATGCTAAGTTCTTCAAGTGTGAGTTTTGGTTTGAGTCAGTGGCATTCTTGGCGCATGTTGTGTCAGGAGAGGGTATTAAGTTGGATCCCAAGAAGATTAAGGCAGTTTAGAGTTGTCCACGTCCTACTTCAGTGACCGAGATCAAGAGTTTCCTGGGGTTAACAGGTTATTAAAGAAGATTCGTATAGGGTTTTTCATCTATTGCATCACCTCTGACTAGATTGACCCAGAAGGGTGCTCCTTTCCGTTGGTCTGATGATTGTGAGGCGAGCTTTCAGAAGCTCAAGACAGCTTTGACTACAACACCAGTTCTTGTGTTGCCTTCCAGTTCAGGGATGTATAAGGTATATTGCGACGCTTCACGCGTTGGATTGGGATGTGTATTGATGCAGGAGGGGTGAGTTAATGCATTTGCTTTACGTCAGCTGAAGATTCATGAGAAGAATTATCCTGTGCATGATTTAAAATTGGCCGCGATTGTTCATGCTCTTAATATATGGAGGCATTATCTTTATGGGGTGTCATGTGAGGTTTATACCGATCATCGCAGCTTGCAACATTTGTTCAAGCATAGAGATCTCAACTTGAGGCAGCGTAGATGGCTTGAGTTACTGAAGGATTATGATATCGCCATTCTTTATCATCCAGGCAAGGCAAATGTGGTCGCATATGCCTTAAGCAAGAAAGTAGAGAGTATCGGTAGCTTGGCATTCATTCCAGCAGAGGAGAGGCCACTAGCTTTGGACATTCAGTCCTTGGCAAACAGACTTGTGAGGTTGGATATTTTAGAGCCCAGCTGAGTTCTTGCATGTCTTGTTGCTCAGTCTTTATTATTAGGGTAGATCAAGGCCCGACAGTTCGATAATCCACATTTGGCAGTTCTCAGAGAGACAGTGCTACAGGGTGGTGCCAAGGAAGTTTCAATTGGCGAGGATGGTGTTTTGCGACTCCAGGGTCGCCTATGTGTTCCTAATGTTGATGGTCTGAGAGAGAGGATACTAGAGGAGGCACTCAGTTCGCAGTATTCCATTTATCCGGGTGCTACAAAGATGTATCATGACTTGAGACATCATTATTGGTGGCGGAGGATGAAGAAAGACATAGTGGAGTATGTGGCCAGGTATTTGAATTGCTAGTAGGTTAAGTATGAACACCATAGACAAGGTGGCCTACTTCAGCAGATGCTTATACCGGAGTGGAAGTGAGAGCGCATTACCATGGATTTCGTAGTTGGGTTGCCGTGGACTTTGCAGAAGTTTGATACAGTATGGGTCATTGTTTACAGGTTGACCAAGTCGGCCCATTTCATTCCAGTGGCGACTACTTATACTTCAGAGAGGTATGCCCAGATTTACATTCGGGAGATAGTCAGGTTGCATGGTGTGCCTGTTTCCATTATATCAGACAGAGGCCCTCAGCTCATTTCCCATTTCTAGAGAGCCGTTCAGAGTGAGTTGGGGACCCGTGTGGAGCTTAGCACACATTCCATCCTCAGAACGATGGGCAGTCGAAGCAGACAATTCAGATTTTAAAGGGCATGCTTAGAGCATGTGTGATTGACTTTGGAGGGCAGTGGGATCAGTTCTTGCCCTTGGCAGAGTTTTCTTACAACAACAGCTATTAGTCCAGCATCGAGATGGCTCCATTTAAGGCTTTATATGGTTGGCGATGTCGTTCTCCTATCGGGTGGTTTGAGCCGGGTGAGGCTAAGTTGTACGATACAGACTTGGTGAAGGATGCATTGGATAGGGTAAAGTTGATTTAGGAAAGGCTTCGTACAACTCAGTCCAGACAGAAGAATTACGCGAATCAGAAGGTGCGTGATGTATCATTCATGGTTGGCGAGAGGGTTCTCTTGAAAGTCTCGCCAATGAAGGGTGTTATGAGATTCAGGAAGAAGGGAAAGTTGAGCCCAAGGTTTATTGGCCCATTTGAGGTGTTGAGGCGAGTTGGGGAGGTTGCTTATAAGCTTTCTTTAACCCCAGTTTATCGAGAGTTCATCCAGTTTTCCATGTATCGATGCTGCGGAAGTATCACGCCGACTTGTCCCATGTGTTAGACTTCAGTACTATTCAGCTAGATGAGAGCTTGGGTTATGAGAAGGAGCTAGTTGCCATTATTGATAGACATGATTGCTAGTAGGGATCCAAGAGGATTTCTGCGGTGAAGGTCCAGTTGAGGGGCTAACCAGTCGAGAAGGCGACCTGGGAGTCCGAGAAGGACATGCAGAGCAAATATCCTTATTTGTTTCCTTGCTCAGGTACTTTTCTATGTCCGTTCGAGGACGAACGTTTGTTTAAGAGGTGGAGAATGTAACGACCCGCCTGATCATTTTGCTTTTTAGAACCCCGTTCCCATAGTTAAGGCTTTCCGTACTTGCTTTTACTTGCGGAAATGGTTGGTTCGGGATTTGGAAGAGTTTGGGTTGAAATAGGCACACTTGATTCCCTAAGATTTTCTTAAAAGGCTAAGTTTGACTTTGGTCAATATTTTTATCAAACGGACCCGGACTTGTGTCCAGGACCGTAGAAAAATATGGAACCTGGGTGTATGTTCGGAATCGAATTCCGAGGTCCCTAGCCCGAGTAATGAATTTTTGTTAGAAATTGTTAAACTGAAATTCTAAGGATTTAATAAAAATGAATAATGCTTGATCATGTTGGTATCGAGCCTACATGTTGGTTCCGGAGCCCGGTATAGGTCTAATATAACATTTTAGTCTTGTCTGTGATATTTGGTGAGAAACGTGACTAATTTGACGTGATTTAGACGTCCGATTGTAAAGATAGGAATTTGAATGTTCTTAAGGATTTCATGTGTTTCGGTGTTGAATCCGTGGTTTTAGGTTTTATTTTGGTGATTTAGTCGCTTGAGCAAGTTTGTACAATGTTGTTGGACTTGTGTGAGTGTTCGGGAGGGGTCAGCCCAACAGGCCCCCCTATTCAGCACCACCACCTCCCCGAGGTTCTCCAGTGAGGCCTTATTTCAGTGCCATGCCAGAGAGTTCATATCGCCCACCAACCATTCAGGGTTCTTCTAGTGGATATTCAGGTCAGCAGGCTCAGACTTCAGGACAGCATGCTATGGTGCCGAGAGGTTGCTATGAGTGTGGAGATTCGGGTCACATGAAGAGGACCTACCCCAGACTTCGGGGCAAGGCAGTACAACAGGATCAGCAGCCCATGATTACAGCACCGGTTGCTCAGCTTCCTAGAGGTGGGGGACAGATGGGTAGAGGTCGTCCTAGAGGTGGAGGTCATCCTACTACTGCTCAGATAGGTGGAGGCCAGCATGCCGGTGCTCCAGCCAGATTCTATACCATCCCGGCCAGACCAGATGCATTGGCCTTAGATGCCGTTATCATAGGTAATATTTCCATCTGTGGTAGGGATTCTTTAGTGTTATTTGATCCAGGGTCTACCTATTCATATGTATCATCTCTGTTTGCTCATTTTCTGGATATTCCCCGTGAGTCGTTGGGTACTCTTGTTCATGTGTCCACTCTTGTGGGCAATTCTGTGGTTGTGGATTCGATCTACCGGTCCTGTGTGGTTATATTTTGTGGTTTCGAGACTAGAGCAGATCTCCTATTGCTTGACATGACCAATTTTGAGTTCATCCTGGGCATGGATTGGTTATCTCCATACCACGCCATCCTAGATTGCCATGCCAAGACTGTTACATTAGCAATGCTAGAGTTTCCAAGGTTGGAGTGGAAGGGTTCCTCAGTTAATACATCTAGTCGGGTTATCTCTTTTCTGAAGGCTCGACATATGGTCAAAAAGGGTTGTTTGGCTTACCTAGCTTATGTTTGGGACACCACAACAGAGTCTTCGACGATTGATTCAGTTCCAGTAGTCCGGGAGTTCGCCGATGTGTTTCCTTCTGATCTTCTTGGCATGCCACTGGATCGTGATATTGATTTTTGTATTGATTTAGCTCCAGGCACCTAACCTATATCTATCCCACCGTACCGTATGGCTCCGAAGGAGTTGAAGGAATAGCTTGAGGAGTTGTTAGCAAAGGGGTTTGTTAGTCCCAGTGTATCACCTTGGGGTGCACCAGTGTTATTTATGAAGAAGAAGGATGGGACTATGAGGTTGTGCATTGATTACCGCCAGTTGAACAAAGGCACCATCAAAAACAAGTATCTGTATCCTCGTATCGATGATTTGTTTGACCAGTTGCAGGGTGCTAGGGTGTTCTCTAAGATTGACTTGAGGTCAGGGTACCATCAGTTGAAGATTTGGACTCGAATGTTCTGAAGACTGCAATGCGGACTAGATATGGCCATTATGATTTTCTGGTGATGTCCTTTGGATTGACTAATGCCCTAGCATCATTTATGAACTTGATGAAAAGGGTGTTCAGACCTTATATTGATTCCTTTATCATCGTCTTCATTGATGATATCTTGATATACTCCCGCAGCCTAGGGGAGTGCGAGCAACATTTGAGGGTAGTGCTTCAGACCTTGCGAGAGCAGAAGCTATATGCTAAGTTCTCCAAGTGTGAGTTTTGGTTTGAGTCAGTGGCATTCTTGGGGCATGTTGTGTCAGGAGAGGGTACTAAGTTGGATCCTAAGAAAATTGAGGCAGTTCAGAGTTGGCTACGTCCTACTTCAGTGACCGAGATTAGGCGTTTCCTGGGGTTAGCAGGTTATTACAGACGATTCGTACAAGGCGTTTCATCTATTGCATCACCTCTGACTAGATTGACCCAGAAGGGTGCTCCTTTCCGTTGGTCCGATGATTGTAAGGTGAGCTTTTAGAATCTCAAGACAGCTTTGACTACAACACCAGTTCTTGTGTTGCCTTCCGGTTCAAGGATGTATACGGTATATTGTGATGCTTCACGCGTTGGATTGGGATGTGCATTGATGCAGGAAAGGCGAGTTATTGCATACACTTTATGTCAGTTGAAGATTCATGAGAAGAATTAACCTGTGCACGATTTAGAGTTGGCCGCGATTGTTCATGCTCTTAAGATATTGAGGCATTATCTGTATGGGGTGTCATGTGAGGTTTATACTGATCATCGCAGCTTGTAGCATTTGTTCAAGCAGAGAGATATCAACTTGAGGCAGCGTAGATGGCTTGAGTTACTGAAGGATTATGACATCACCATTCTTTATCATCCGAGCAAGGCAAATGTGGTCGCGGATGCCTTAAGTAGGAAAGCAGAGAGTATGGGTAGCTTGGCATTCATTCCAATAGAGGAGAAGCCACTAGCTTTGGACATTCAGTCCTTGACTAATAGACTTGTGAGGTTGGATATTTCAGAGCCCAGCCGAGTTCTTGCGTGTGTTATTGCCCAGTCTTCATTATTGGGGCAAATCAAGGCCCGACAGTTCGATGATCCACATTTGGCGGTTCTTAGAAAGACAGTGCTACAGGGTGGTGCCAAGGAAGTTTCTATTGGCAAGGATGGTGTTTTGCGACTCCAGGGTCACCTATGTGTTTCTAATGTTGATGGTTTGAGAGAGAGGATCCTAGAGGAGGCACACAGTTCGCGGTATTCCATTCATCCGGGTGCTACGAAGATGTATCGAGACTTGAGAAAGCATTATTGGTGGCGGAGAATGAAGAAAAACATAGTGGAGTATGTGGCCAGGTGTTTGAATTGCTAGCAGGTTAAGTATGAACACCAGAGGCCAGGTGGCCTACTTCAGCATATGCCTATATCAAAGTGGAAGTGGGACCGCATTACCATGGATTTCGTAGTTGGGTTGCCGCAGACCTTGCGGAAGTTTGATATAATATGGGTCATTGTTGACAGGTTGACCAAGTCGGCCCACTTCATTCCAGTGGCGACTACTTATACTTCAGAGAGGTATACCCAGATTTACATTTGGGAGATATTCAGGTTGCACGGTGTGCCTATTTCCATCATATCAGATAGAGGCCCTCAGTTCACTTCCCATTTCTGGAGAGCCGTTCAGAGTGTGTTGGGGACCCGTGTGGAGCTTAGCATAACATTCCATCCTCAGACCGACGGGTAGTCGGAGCGGACAATTCAGATTTTAGAGGACATGCTTAGAGCATGTGCGATTGACTTTGGGGTGTAGTGGGATCAATTCTTGCCTTTGGTAGAGTTTGCGTACAACAACAACTATCAGTCCAACATCGAGATGGCTCCATTTGAGGCTTTATATGGTCGGCGATATCGTTCTCCTATCGGGTGGTTTGAGCAGGGTGAGTCTAAGTTGTACGGTATAGACTTGGTGAAGGATGCATTGGATAGGGTAAAGTTGATTCAGGAAAGGCTTCACACAGCTCAGTCCAGACAGAAGAGTTACGTAGATCAGAAGGCGCGTGATGTATCATTCATGGTTGGCGAGAGAGTTCTCTTGAAAGTCTCGCCAATGAAGGGTGTTATGAGATTCGGGAAGAAGGGCAAGTTGAGCCCAAGGTTTATTGGCCCATTTGAGGTGTTGAGGCGAGTTCGGGAGGTTGCTTATGAGCTTGCTTTACCCCCAGTTTATCGGGAGTTCATCTAGTTTTCCATGTATCGATGCTTTGTAAGTATCACGCTGACTTGTCCCATATGTTAGACTTTAGTACTATTCAGCTAGATGAGAGCTTGGGTTATGAAGAGGAGCCAGTTGCCATTGTTGATAGACATGATCGCCAAGTTAGATCCAAGAGGATTTCTGCGGTGAAGGTCTAGTGGAGGGGCCAACCAGTCGAGGAGGCGACCTAGGAGTCCGAGGAGGACATGCGGAGCAGATATCCCCATCTTTTCCTAGCTCATGTACTTTTCTATGTCCGTTCGAGGACGAACGTTTGTTTAAGAGGTGGAGAATGTAACGACCCACCTGGTTATTATGCTTTATAGAACCTCGTTCCCCTAGTTAAGGCTTCCCGTACCTGCTTTTACTGATTTATGACTTGTGAGAATGGTTGGTTCGGGATTTGGAAGAGTTTGGGTTGAAATAGGCACACTTGATTCCCTAAGATTTTCTTAAAAGGCTAAGTTTGACTTTGGTCAATATTTTTAGCAAACAGACTCGGACTTGTGTTTTGACGTTCCCAGAGGGTCCATAGAAAAATATGGAACCTGGGCGTATACCCGGAATCGAATTCCGAAGTCCCTAGCCCGAGTAATGAATTTTTGTTAGAAATATTTAAACTGAAATTCTAAGGATTTAATGAAAATGAATAATGCTTGATCATGTTGGTATCGGTCCTCTATGTTGGTTCTGGAGTTCGGTACATGTCCAATATAACATTTTAGTCCTGTCTGTAAAATTTGGTGAGAAACGGACTGATTTGACGTGATTCGCACGTCCGGCTGTAAAGATAGGAATTTGAATGTTCTTAAGGATTTCATGTGTTTTGGTGTTGGATCCGTGGTTTTAGGTATTATTTCGGCGATTTGATCGCTCGAGCAAGTTTGTACAGTTTTGTTGGACTTGTGTGAGTGTTCGGAGTTGAGCCTCGAGGGCTCGGGTGAGTTTCGGGCATGGGTTGGGAGTAGAAAACACACCAGATTTCTGGTGTTTTTAGTTGCTGCAGCAGATCTCGCAATTGCGAGATATTGTTCGCAAATGCGAACCACGCATTTGCGATGAGGGCTTCGCAATTGCGAAGGAGCCCGACCCAGGCAGAGTTTGCATTTGCGATCCCATCGGAAGTCACAATTATGACTCATGTGTCACATTTGCGACCCCAACAACATAAGCCGAGGCTTTGCATTTGCGAGGCTTTTGTCGCAATTGTGACCTCGCATTTGAGAACCTGGTGTCGCAAATGCGACATCAGAGGCCTGGGCACAACTTCTAAAAATGTGACTTAGTCCATTTATTTCATTTCACTTCTACACTTGGGCGATTTGAGAGCTTTCAAATAGAGGATTTCAACCTAGCATTTTGAGTTTCGAATCGTTCGGCTCCAAATTAAGGGTTTGGGAACGTTCTTGGTATTGGAAGTACGCTTGGAGCGAGGTGAGTCTCCTATCTAACCTTGTAAGAGGGAATTGTCCCCATAGGTGAAATAATTGAATAATTTGCTACTAAATGCGGGGACTACGTACGCACTAGGTGACGAGAGTCCGTGTGTACTATTATGCCAAGTCCGGGTAGTCTAGGACCCAAAAGCATGCTTTATGTGATATTCTTGTAACTCTATGATTAATTTGGATTTTTTAAATCATGTTGTTTGTGGTAAATGAGACTAATAAGAAGAACATGATTTTTTTTGGCCCTTTTAAGGAGAAGTTGAGATTTCTCTGAGTAATTGCTCCCTTGATATATATTCTTGTTTGCATGTTGCTGTTTTTAATTATATTTGACCACATCACATGTCTGATTCACGAGCGGGGTAATAGATGCATCTATGGTTTGCGCCGTTTGACCCTCGGCGGTGCACAATTTACTTTTATGTTGGATCGGGCCGTACGACCTCAGCTGTCACGACCCAAACTGGAGGGCCTTGACTAGCACCCGACCATACTTGCCGAGCACCAACGTACATTTTATCTAACCTTTTTTTATTATCTTTTAGGGTTGACGAGATCAATATAAATGGTAGACATGGATCATGGACAACCAACAATAAAATATGATGGCATGAACATACATAACATGGGATGACCAGACAATCAAGAAACTATATATAAGGTACGAGCTACCACGCTACCATGAAATACTATACAACAAAAACCAGTTGACAAGGCATACCAAACTATACATGAGTCGACACCTGTCATAACAACAAAGTAATTTCTATGACATGAACTACGTTCGACCTGATTCCTTTTAAGGATACGTAGGCAGCCTCATGGTTCGGTCTCATCAAAAGAAAATCCAAAATTCCCCAAGCAAGAAACTGGGGCAGAAGTTGTGGTAGTTGTAAGAAATCTGATTCCGAAAGTTGTAATTTTGAACCCAATTGAGTTGTTTTGAGCCTTTTGATATCCTTTCTTCCTAACTCCATCCAAAAGCCCACATTACGGTCCAAAGAAAGACCTTCCGACTAGTCTTCGAGACATGCCAAGTCGAGCAAGCAGAGGTGATTCATATGAAGGGCAACACTCTGGTTCAAGCAAAAAAAAGGTGAGAATCTTATTGATAAAAACCCCCACGGGTACCGCAAGGCGATGAAAGTTGAGAGAAATAAAAAGTGAGAGCGTCTTATTGGTGAAAACCTTCATGGGCACCTTTAGGCGACTGTAAGATGAGAGAAAAGAACAAAACGAGAGAGGCTTGATGGTGAAAACCCTCCGGGCACTACAAGCCGAATAAGGATTGTGAATCGAATTGGATAATCGGAGCATTGAAGCCCAGTTTCATGGTTTAAGGGTACAACAAGAGTTGAACATCAGATTTGCTTCACAGAATAGGCCACAAGTGCATGTCATGGCCATTAGAGTTGGTATCCACGTCTGATAGGTTTCTACTTTGTAGTTTTCTTGTTAGGAATAATCTCTTCCTTTTGTCCTATACTCTATGCCTTTTGTCTAGGTTACTCCCTCTCTTTGAGTCTGTTTGGTCAAAACAAGTGAGAAATAACTTCAAAATTTGCCACCAGCTTTCCAATTGCACAAAATGGGGTCTGGCTAGCATATCAAAGTGTCACAAGTCAGGAAAAACAACAAGAGCACTGAGTTGGTAACAATCAACATACTTTGGGATCCTTGTGAAACACAAAGGTTTGGTACATATCAAGTCATGGACAATGCAACGGGTGGATGATATTAGGTGAAAATATCAAAGGTATCTTCTGTGGTAAGATTGACAAAAATGGTTAACCAGTGACAAGCGAGGTTTTCCAAGTAGAAATCAAAACTAGCATGGCAAGTGAAGGAGCAATAGACCTCAAGGCCAAGGCCAGTGGTTTAATTCAAGAAAGAACAACATACATACTGAGTGGGTGGCAATTGTCGTACTTTGAGATTCATGTGAAAACACAAGGGTTTGGTAAATGTCGGTTTATGAGCAATGCAACAGATAGAGGGTATTGGGTCTGAATAGAAAAGAGGTATTTTCTGTGATATGGGTGACAGAGAAATTGGTTAGTTAATAAGCAAGCAACGTCTTTCAAGGTGAAATCAAAGTTATAATGGCAAGTGAAGGAGCAATCGTCGCAAAGTCAAGGCCACAGACCAACCACCATATTTAAACTCACAAATTTTCTTTGTCTGAAACAGGGACAGAAGTTGTGTTCATATCAAAGCTGGGAAGTTTGAAATTTTCAGGTGTAATGCCCCAATTCTGCTTACGCAAAGGCTATTGAGAAGATCACACATAACCCATAGGAGATGCACTTCCTAGTCTGGG
This sequence comes from Nicotiana sylvestris, assembly GCF_000393655.2. NCBI lineage: Eukaryota > Viridiplantae > Streptophyta > Magnoliopsida > Solanales > Solanaceae > Nicotiana > Nicotiana sylvestris. The sequence goes on along the minus strand of NC_091059.1, from coordinate 148,964,686 downwards.
TTTTCAAGTTATATTTTGTTGTAGGAGATGCACTTCCTAAACTGAGATTTTACCCTTTAGGAGACGTACTTCCTAGTTTGGATCATATGAGTTGGAGTCACTGATGGTTTTACCCCTAGGAGATGCACTTCCTAGTCTAAGTCTTCCAATTACATTTTGTTTTAGGAGACGCACTTCCTAAATTGATAGTTCATCCGTAGGAGACGCACTTTATAGTTTGAGTCATTGATGTTTCACCCATAGGAGATGCAGTTCCTAGTCTGGGTAGTTCAGGTTATATTTTTGTTTTAGGAGACACACTTCCTAAATTGAGATTTCACCCCTAGGAGACGCACTTCCAAGTCTGGGTAGTTCAGGTTATATTTTTGTTTTAGGAGACACACTTCCTAAATTGAGATTTCACCCTTAGGAGACGCACTTCCTAGTCTGGGTAGTTCAAGTTATATTTTTGTTTTAGGAGACGCACTTCCTAAATTGAGATTTCACCCCTAGGAGACGCACTTCCTAGTCTGGGTAGTTCAGGTTGTATTGTTGTTTTAGGAGACACACTTCCTAAATTGAGATTTTCTCCTAGGAGACACACTTCCTAGTCTGGTTTATTTAAGTTCATTCGTGGGAGACACACTTCCTAGTTTGAGTCATTGAAGTTTCACCCCTAGGAGACGCACTTCCTAGTCTGGGTTTTTCAGGTTATATTTTTGTTTTAAGAGACGCACTTCCTACATTGAGCTTTCCCCTAGGAGACGCAATTCCTGGTTCCACGCACTAAAGTTATACCCTTAGGAGACGCACTTCCTAGTCTGGGTTTTTTTAGGATACACTTTTAGGAGACGCACTTCCTAGTTTGGATCGTATGAATTTTAGTCACTGAAGTTCTCACCCCTAGGAGACGCACTTCCTAGTCTCGGTCATTTAAATTTATTCCTAGGAGACACACTTCCTAGTTTAAGTCATTAATGTTCCACCCCTAGGAGACGCACTTCCTAGTCTTGGTATTTCAAGTTATATTTTGATTTACAATATTGCTAACAACTCACAAATCTTCCTAGTGCAAACTGGGGGAAGAAAATTTTCTTTATTTGTCTATTTTGTTGTAATCAGGTACCCACCTGGAGAACAAGGGGAGACAACTCAAGTTTCTGGGGAAAGCAGTTTCGAAGGAAGGCAGTTCAAGTTTCAGGGGAAATGGTTCAAGGTGTAAGGGAAAATAGTGTCAAGAAACAAGAGAAGACGGTTCGAGTTCAACAGTCAGGCGTCCACCTGAAGAAAAGGAAAAACATCTCAAGAATACCATTCAAGTCAGCCACAAAGGAACTTATGAGGAAGATACAAGTCAACAAGGCAACATCAGTCACAAGATCAAGCTTGGAAATAAACCTTTGTAAAGCATAGATTATAGCTTAGTCTAGCTTCTTCATTTTTGTCATGGTGTGACAAGGAGGTCAGTAGGCAGTATCAGCAGCAGCAACAACAGTAACAGTAAAACCGCAGCTTCATGGTAGTCCCAACTACCAAACTTCCAAAACTACAGTGACCTGATTCCTTTATCGCCAAGGATATGTAGGAAACCTTTGAAGCAGAGGTTCGGTCAAATCTTTCAAAAAATGCTTCCCACGGAGTGTTCAAACATGCAAAAATCGCTCGTATCCACTCACTTTATCTTTGCACGAACACTCTTCGTATTTCCGGACAAAGAAGGCCAGCTGTGAGCACGTGATTTTTGCCTCATACGAATTACTCCAAAATAATTCCCAAAATTAGGTTTTGGCCTTGATTATTTGTTATTTTTAGGAATTATTGCGTGATTTTTCTGATTGTTTGCATGTATTTGTGGGCATGTTTAATTTTATTAATGCATTAAAAATACAAAAATATAGAATTGGCATTTAAGATTTGATTTTACATTTTTTGGAATTAATTAATAATTAGGATATCAGAAAACTTTGAAATGGTATCTCGTTTAATCGCTTAGGCAGAATAACTGAGATTAGTTCAATAATTTGATTGAATGTGTATAATAATCCACTGATTAATATAATTTTATGCAAGTGATTACTAATTGAGAAGCTCCTAATAGTGGTAGGGTAGTATTTGCATTATCAAATTAACTAAAAATACTAATTGAGTGGACAATTAAGTGGATGATTAAAGAAATAAAAAGTTGAATTGGTAGTGGAAAATGCACTAATTGAATGCCCATTTAAGGGAGCTGAAAATCAGATTCAAGGGGGCGGAGAGAGCGGTATACACTCGATATACACTATGGATACACTGGATATACAGGGACAGAATTCATTTTGGAGAGCGTAAAAAAGATAGAACCAAATTTTCTGAAATATTGATAGTGGAAGAACACCAGAGAGAGTTCAAAGCTAGAAAGAGAAAACAAAGAGAGATTTCCGGACTATTTTTCTTCTCCATTTTTACTGGTTTTCTCCATGTTGCTGGGATTTCTGGATTGAGGTGTTGAAGCTACTGTGTTGGGCTTTGTGCTAATGTATTTTGCTGTTGGTTACTGCTGATACCTCATTTTTTCTGCTTCCTTCTTTCATTTTCAAGTATTCCTTCATACCCTTTGTTAACAAATGAAGTGCCATAAGTTGGAACCAGACTGAATTTGTATACAGCTTTGGAAGTTCAAGTTGAAATTTGAATAGACTTCTTAAAGTTCTGATGTGGCTATTATTCTTACCATTATATGTGAATCAGATGCTTCATCTCGTTTGATTTAACTTCTGGTTTGTGTTAAAGTGTTGATTCATGCTAATAACTTAGTGTGATGTCATTATTTAGATCTAGTGTATAATTTCAGAATACTGGGGTTATAATATTGTTTGAACTCTATGTAAATGAATTGACTGTTTCAAGCTTTTAATCGATATGGTTCAAAGCATGTCGAGTCTGCTTTTTGAGTTGTTAACAATACCTTAAGTATGAAATATGATTCCTTAATTTCAAATTGGTTATATGTTCAATTGGTAGAGACCCTCCTCCGTTTTCAGTTAATTCTTAAGTTTAATGCTGATTGGGAACTCGAGTCTCTCTAGTAGTTAATTTTCATGGATCTGTCTAGTTAAAGGTTGGTTACTTAGTTCAAGGGTTGAGGTTTCGTGATTGTTGTCATAATTGGGGCAAATATATGGATACGTAGCATGAATGAGCCTGTATGACTGTTGGAATTTGGTTTGATTACTCACGAATTATCCGGTTAAAAGAGGAATCCTGGCATGAGTTATGTATTATTCAAATAGGAGTCAACGTTTGCTTTAAATTAATTTAAAGTCGTGTAATAAGTGTTACCTTTGGTTAAGGAATTGTGATCTAAATTATAAGCATTATGTATTGTTTGGGTCAAATGGTATGATCAAAAGGGATCCAAGTATGTTCCAGATTAATTTTATATAGGATTGGGAATTAGATTCATTTTATTCGTTTCAAAATAGTCTGATGCTTGCAAGTTTAAGAACTAGATGTTGGGTCTCTTTGCTCAAATGCATTGAGCTCTCGAACTTGTGCTCATTCGTAGGCCCAAATGAAATTACCTCTTTCAAATAAGACTTGGACCCTCTCCCTTCATTGGGCTTTTGGTTTGTTGTGCTAAACTGCGCCATCCCTCTTTAAAATAATCGGCTCATGCTAGAATTGGAAATTCATTCATGTATGCGCATCTTTTGGGCCTAGTGTAACTGTTTTCTTGGAAATTGAATAATGGATCTTTAATTTTCAGAATTTGTCGATCTTTTCCCATTAGTTGGTTGGGAGATGTATAATCTTTCATGTTAATTCTAATTGGACTAGTTCGACTGACTGTTTGTAATCTCACCTAGATTTCATATGCTCAAAGGAAAGAGATGATTGAACTCGTATTAATATGTTAAGTTACGTCCCTATTTCGGTAATCCGAGCGGCCGTTGGATTTGCATGGTATTTGACTCTTTTGCATTGCCTATGGTAATTGAGAAATGAATGTTGGAAGTAGATTTGATCTAACTTTCAATGCGTGAATTAATATGTATGTAATTTTTCTTCAAGAGTTGAATTGTCTAATGATTTAGGCGCGATTTAAGGTATTCAAGTGATTATGTACACATTCGCGTGACATAATTACGATTCTAAGAATCAATTCGGAGTATGCGTTCGTGCAACTTCGAACCAATTTTCTCAATAAAAATGATTGCTAATAGGCCGCTAAATTAATTTTAGTTCGTATAGCTTGAGTTGTGTCATCAATAATTTAATCATACATATCCCTCGTATTAATTTTGATATAAAATGACAAATGTTCGTAGTTTGCTTTAGACACGTTTAATATACTATCGTAGTTGTGGACACGTTCGCATGACATAATTACAATTTCTAAAAAAATCGGAGTACACGTTCGTGCAACTTCGGTCGAATTTTTTATAATAATAAAGCATTACTAAGTGGGGACACATACGCGTGACATGATTTTTGACGCACCAAACAAACGGATGCACGTACGCGTGACCCGTTTCAAGATAATTTTTTTAATTAAAAAGTGTTTAAAGTTAAAATTGCACATAGGTTCAAACTGTTCTAAATCAGATAATTAAACCGGATATAATAATTAAGCGACCGTGCTAGAACCACGGAATTTGGGAATGCCTAACACCTTCTCTCGGGTTAACAGAATTCCTTACTCGGATTTCTGGCTCGCGGACTGTAATACAGAGTCAATATTTTCCTCGATTCGAGATTCTAATCGGTGACTTGGGACACCATAAAATATCCCAAGTGGCGACTCCGATTTTTAATAAGTAAATAATCCCGTTTCGATTGTCCTTTAATTGGAAAAACTCTACTTGCACTCCTTCCCGGGGGTGTAAGGAAAAAGGAGGTGTGACAAACTTCGCATAATCTTCAGCCGTGTAAGTTGTCTTAACTGGCAGAAAATGGGCACATTTTGTAAGTCGATCAATTATCACCCAGATGGAGTCAAACTTATGATAAGAGCGAGGTAATCCAATAATGAAGTCCATATTAATCACCTCCCATTTCCAGGTCGGAATCTCTATATTCTGAAGCAATCCACCGGGTTTCTGATGTTCTATCTTTACTTGTTGACAATTGGGACACTGGGCTACAAATTCTGCAATAGACTTCTTCATGTTATCCCACCAATACTGCTCCTTGACATCATGATACATCTTTGTCGAGCCGGGATGGATGGAATATCGGGATTGATGAATCTCATTCATAATCTTCTCTCGCAACCCTGCCACATTAGGCACACATAATCGGCCCTGGTATCTCAGTGCCCCATCTCTTCCGATCTCAAAAGCCATACTTTTACACTGCTGAATGCTCTCTCTTAATCGTACTAAGATAGGATCTTCATATTGCCGTGCTTTTACCTCGGCTACCGAAGATGATTCTGATGTATTCAGTACAGTAACACCTCCATCATCAGAGTCTAACAATCTGATTCTCATATTGGCTAGTTGATGAAGCTCTTTAGTCAACCTCCATATACCTGCCTCAATATGTACTAAGCTTCCCATTGATTTACGGCTGAGAGCGTCTGACACAACATTGGCTTTACCGGGATGATACAATATCTGACGTCGTAGTCTTTCAGTAATCCAAGCCACCTACACTGCCTCAAATTCAACTCTTTCTGCTTAAAGATGTATTGTAAACTCTTGTGATCTATGTAGATGTCAACATATACGTCGTATAAGTAGTGCTGCCATATCTTCAAAGCATATATTACTGCAGCCAATTCCAAATCATGGGTTGGATAATTCTTTTCATGCTTCTTCAATTGTCTTGATGCATAAGCAATCACCTTCCCACGCTGTATCAATACGCACCCCAAACCTATACCTGAGGCATCACAATATACCACATAACCTTCTGTTCCTTTAGGGAGAATGAGCACTGGTGCAGATGTCAATCGATTCTTCAACTCCTGAAAACTACGTTCACAAGTGTCAGACCACTGGAACTTGGTAGCTTTCTGTGTAACTTAGTCAATGGTGATGATATAGAGGAAAACCCTTCTACAAACAGCCTATAATATCCTGCTAGCCCCAGGAAGCTGCGGACTTCTGATGGTGTTGTAGGTCTCGGCTAATTCTTTACTGCATCGATCCTTTGAGTGTCGACACTAATACCCTCGTCAGATATCACATGGCCAAGGAACGCTACTGAGTTCAGCCAAAATTCACATTTGGAGAGCTTAGCATATAACTTACGATCCTCAAGCGTCTGTAATACTATCCTCAAGTGGCCCGCATGTTCCGCCTCCGAACGAGAATACACTAGAATGTCATCAATGAATACAATCACGAACACATCAAGATAGGGCCTAAATACAGTATTCATGAGATCCATAAAAGCTGCTGGGGCATTTGTTAGCCCGAACGACATCACCAAGAACTCAAAGTGCCTGTATCTTGTCCGGAAGGCCGTCTTTGGAATATTCTTCTCCTTAACCCTCACCTGATGATACCCTGAACGTAAATCAATCTTGGAGAAATACTTGGCACCCTGGAGTTGGTCAAACATGTCATCAATTCTTAGAAGTGGATACTTGTTCTTTATAGTAAACTTATTCAACTGTCGATAGTTGATACACATCCGTAACGACCCGTCTTTCTTCCGCACGAATAGGACTGGTGCACCCCAAGGTGAAGTGCTAGGCCTAATGAAGCTCTTATCCAGCAAGTCCTTCAACTGCACCTTCAACTCTTGCAACTCTACCGGGGCCATTTTGTATGGAGGGATAAAGATCGGTTGAGTGTCAGGCAACACATCAATGCTAAACTCAATCTCCCTTTCAGGAGGAAGGCCTTGGAGTGCATCTGGGAAAACATCTGGAAATTCGTTGACCACGGGGATTGATTATAGAATAGGCGGCTTTGCTTCCGCATCCCTAACACGAACGAGATGATAAATGTAACCTTTTGAGATAATTTTCCTTGCCTTAAGATAGGAAATAAACCTAAGTTTCGGTGTAGAAATGTTCCCTTTCCATTAAATGATGGGTTCACCAGGAAATTGAAACCTAACCATCTTCGTACGATAGTCAACATTTGCATAGCATGAGGCCAACCAGTCCATTCCCATTATCACATCAAAATCAACCATTTTCAACTCAAATAAATTTGCCGAGGTTTGATGACTATAAGTCATCACAGTGCAACCTTTATATACTCTTCTAGCAATCACTAAATCCCCTATCGGAGTAGATACCGCAAGGGGTTTACTTATGAATTCAGGTTCAATGCCAAACTTATGAGCCACAAAGGGTGTAACATATGATAATGTAGATCCCGGATCAATCAGCGCGTATACATTATAAGAAAACACAAACAATATACCTATAACAACATTTGGAGATGACTCGAGATCCTGTCAACCTACTAGAGCATATGTTCGATTTTGAGCACCACTCAAACTCGGCACTGCACCTCTACCTCTACCACGACCTGTCGACTGCTGAAAACCCCATGCTGGAGGTCGAACTGATGAGGAAGAACCTAATACAGATCTAGTTGGCTGGTCCATACCATCACCTCCTCTATTAGGACAATCCCGTATCATATGGCCAGGCTATCCGTAAGAATAACACGCATCAGAACCTCGACGATATAGTCCAAAGTGGGCCTTGCCGCACTAATCACAACGTGGTGTTGGGGGTCTCGTCTGACTCGTATCCCTGTGATGTTGCGAGCCTGATGCCCGCGAACTCTAACCTGGACCAGAATAGGTAAATTGATCATATCGAGGCCTCTGAAACTGTGGAGGAGCACTAGCTACAGGTGGCGCCGAACTCCTCAAAGACCGGGGCCTGACGCTGCCTCTAAAGTCATCAGAATACCCTGCAAATCTCGCCCTCTTATGCTGGCCCCTATCCTGCTCCCTATCAGCCCTCTGCTGGTGCTTACGATCCTCTAGGGTCTGGGCATAAGCCTGAATACGGGAAATATCCATGCCCTCCACCAAGGAGGCTGTCTTACACTCATTTATCAGATGTGGTCCCAACCGTTCTCGATCAGATGCACCCTATCACTCATCTCGGCCACCATATGGGGAGCATACCTTGCCAAAGAATCAAACTGCATACTATACTCTCGCACACTCATATTACCTTGTCGAAGGTTCAAGAACTTATCAGCTCTAGCTCGTCGTATCTCAACTGGCAAGTACTGACGAAGAAAGGCCTTAGAAAATTCCTTCCATACAGTTGGAGGAACATTCGGACCCCTGGATCTCTCCCAACTATCATACCAGAAAATCGCTAAATCTCGTAACCGATAAGAAGCCAACTTTACTGCCTCCATATCGCTAGCATGCATAACCCGCAATGTACGATGAACCTGGTCAATAAAAGTCTACGGGTCCTCCTTGGGGTTTGATCCGGTAAACACTGGAGGGTCTAAATTAATAAAACCACAAACTCTCGTACTAACTGGTTTATCAGCAGCACCTATATTCTGCCTCTGAGCCTGAGCAGCTACCAAGCTAGTCAACAACTGCAAAGCACTCCGCATATCCTGGTCTGTAGTGCCAGACAGAGGAACTGGAGGTGCTGGGTGCCTCCTAATATCTTCTGGAGGAGACAGAGTAGATGAGGTATGAGAGGGCATCTCACTCTGAGCCTCACTTTGTCCTGCTCTGGCTTGGGGCACCTGACTGGTACCCTCTCTCGCTGTTGTATCAAGTCATCTACAAATCTTTTGCTTCCTAGTCGAAGGCATCACTGAAAGAAAACAAGGTAAATATTAGAGACGAACACTTACGACTCAACTCTACACATGATCTAGATTCATGAAGAAGGTAACAACCCTAGATGTCATGTAGCCTCCTAAGTATAAATGCGGCGCGTTACACATACATAATCAACACTCTACTAGACACGGCTCATAGACAACCCCTAGGACACACTTGCTCTGATACCAAGTTTGTCACGACCCAAACTGAAGGGCCATGACTAGCACCCGACCATACTTGCTGAGCACCAACGTACATTTTATCTAACCTTCTTTATTATCTTTTAGGGTTGATGAGATCAATATAAATGGTAGACATGGATCATGGACAACCAACAATAAAATATGATGGCATGAACATACATAACATGGGATGACCAGACAATCAAGAAACTACATATAAAGTACGAGCTACCACGCTACCATGAAAGACTATACAACAAAAACTAGCCGACAAGGTATACCAAACTATACATGAGTCGACACCTGTCTATGAGCCTCTAAATGAACATAAGTGCTGCAACATAGCCGAAATAGGGCCCTGACATACCCATAATGTCTATAACAAAAATGTATACCAAGACCACGGCAAGTCCGGGGAAGGGATCTCGCCAATCACTGTTGAACTGGACAGCCTACTATGGTAGGGGAGTTGCACCTGCCTGTCTATCAGGGCCTGCAGCACGACATGCAGCATCCACAAACAAAAGGACGTCAGTACGAATAAAGTACTGAGTATGTAAGGCAGGGAACCATAAATACGAACAATAATGTAAGCAGGGATAGAGAATATACAACCTGTAACATCTGAGTACCTCTGAGCGCTACTGACATGAAATGCATGATACATATATATAAATACATAAACTTTTAAATCATACGCCTCTGTGGACATCATCATCATCATATCGTACCCGGCCGTAATAGGCTCGGTAAAAAAAACGTACCCGGCCATCATAAGGCTCGGTAGTATCGTACTCGGCCACGTGGAGCTCAGTAAAACCCAACTGATCAGTGGTTGCACAATAGGTGTCGTACCCGGCTGACTATAGCGCGGCTCAGTAGAGTAAAATATATATATATATATATATATATATATATATATATATATATATATATATATATATATAATGCATGCTCGACTCATGGAATCACATTCTAAACCTTTCGGAGTGACGTAAGGTCGGTATCCTCTGTACACGTTATTAGGACTAACTCTTTAATATGAACCTTATAAGAATCAGGAAGTACCAACAACATTGATAACATAAGAATAAGAGAAGCAACATTAACATCAATTGTTCCATAAGAGGAAAAACAATGTAAGTACTGCTAGCTTCTAAGAGTAGAGTATCTTTGGAAGCTCGTTCATTACATTATGTACAATCGGAGTCGTGCAAAAGAAGGAAAGGGATAGCCTCACATACATTGTATATACTGCCCCAATCTCAAGCTATGCAATTGTCACAACTCCTTAGTCTACAATAAGAGAAACGATACTATCGTTATCATTTAAGCGTCATAACTATTACGTATCGACCACAACCTATTTTATGATGAAACGGACAGCACCTCCCCTATATATATGACTTCACACAATTCAAAAAAATCACCAAACAGCCCAAACAACATCAATAATAATCATATTGAGCCTCCCAAAATAGTCCACGCACAACCTAATCACTTCATACATACGACGGTCACCGTAGTCGTGTCAAACGACCTGGAAATGTTATGAAGAACTATCAGCCCACAAACCTACATATATATGGTGTTTCTCCACCCCTTCCACCTACAAAACTCCATAAAATAGTAGTAAACCACGCAGCCCAACAACAACACAAAACAGTCCACAAAACAGTCCGCTACAAGTGAATAACTCGAACTCACGGCTTCCGATCACCATCTCGTGAGTTCTTACATGTATAGAACGAATTACCATGAATTCACAGCAGAAAAAAATGTAGGGAAGTAACTTAGCTTACTTGTTGGATAACTCAGCCCTTCCCTTGGTTCTTCAAACTCTAGGTTTTATCTTCAATTAGAACTTGAAAGAGAGGGAAAATCGATTAGGGTTGGTGTGGGATTTTTGGGGAGGAGTTCTAGGGGTTTAATTTGGTTTTGAAGGTCTGAAATAAGGGTGAAATAACTGAGTTTATAATCCCTTAAAAGTCCTCTCTTGGCCGACTTTGGGACTTTTACTTTTGTCCTCTCATTTTGGCAAGTAGGTGATGCACCTACTTGTCACCTACCAATCTGCGCAGACTTGCGAAAATACAAATATCTCTATAATTATAGATCATATTGACAAACAGTTTAATGAGTTGAAAATTAGACTCATAGATCTTTAATTTGGTGGGTAGATCACCCCATAATTCCTTGTAATTTGGGAGAAAAGCTTAGAAACATTTGACCTAATATTTAAGTAAAATTATGAACCTAAGTTGCGACAACGTTTATCGACTTTTGTTTCATAACTCGTTTGACTTCAAGACTTATAATATGGATATTATATGATTCAAATACCTTAATAAATGACCTCTTGAGTGTATTAAGTACTTCTAGGTTTACCTGAAAACACGAGTTACAACATCCTTGATTCGTTTAACTTCTAATACTTGTTAATCACCCTTATACACCCTTGTATCACTTAAGACCAATAAGATTAACTTCTTATCATCTCAAAGTTAATTCCTTCTTGGATTTATGTTAACTAATATATGACATGAACTAACGCTTGTGGATATGGGTTGTAACATCAGCACTACTTGCGCATGCTTTTGCTCAGTATTTCTCTGTGGATTTGACTTTGTTATATGCCCTGAAATGTAAATGGCCAACTGTGATATCATCTAGGAAAGGACATGTTATTTCTTGCTATAAACTATTAATTATTTGTACTATCCATGCTTAGTATAATTCTTTCTCATATTATTTGACCCTAGTAAGTGTCAAGTCGACCTCTCGTCTCTACTTCTTCGAGATTAGACATGATACTTACTGGGTACATATTATTTATATACTCATACTACACTTCTGTACTTAATTATACAGGATCTGAGGCAGGTACATCTAGTTATCAGTCTGGTGTGCATCCCTTATCATAGTCCGACACTCCCACGGTGAGCTGCTCCCTTCCTATGCCGTCTAGCAGCTTGATGGAGTCTCTCCTTGTTTTTGCTGTCTATTCTATTTTAGACAGTGGGATAGATTTATTCTTTTGTATATTCTACTAGTTGCCCACAGCTTGTGATACCAGGTCTTGGCACACACATTAGTAGACTACTCTTTTGGGGATTTGTATAATTATTTTGGTACATTACTGATTATCACTTGTTTTAACTTCAACTTAAGAAATTGATGTACTTGTTCTAGTAAAGTAAAATGAGAACTTATTAATATTTCCGCATTGGCTTGCCTGACAATGGTGTTGGGCGCCATCACGACCTGTAATGAAATTGGGTCGTGACAATTGGAGTCCTTGATTTATGTTATCCCTCTTATCGTTGAATTGTACTTATGTGGGATCATTGCTACACAGTATCCTTGTTGAGCTATTGTTATGTTGTACCATTATCTCCTGTTGTGTCTTTCCTTGTGAGTTTGTTCTTCCGTCTTTTTGTGTTCTGGAGTTTCTGTGTTGATTTACTTGTTGTATTCTTGTGTTATTGCCGTTGTTGTTGTGGTATTCAATGTTGTGTTGGCACGAGGCTTCTGCCATGCGAATTGTTATTATTTGCATGAGGTTTTTTCCGTGTCGTTGTAATTTATTTTACGATTTGAGACTACGAAGGTGGTACCTCAGGAGGGCTCTATTTTCATTTCTCCTTTTCTGTGCAATTGTCTTTGATTGTTGTTTTACTTATTATATTACGAATTGTTTTCCTCCGTGTTGCTCTATTCGCTCAGCTCTATGTAGCTAATCTTGTTGTACTTGTCGTAACACCCACTTCATTGCTTTCTTAATTACATTGTATATTTCGTGATGACCGTTTCTTATGATCCATTCATTGTCTTTACTCTTGTTCGTTAACTTGGATTGTGGTAGAACACTTGCACAAGCATACACGTAGATTAATCAACTATATCAGTTAGGGGGATAGATCCTAACATTATTGACCATTACATGTATCCTTATCTACTTGCCTTCTGTGTGACAGTTGTTCTCTTGGCACATGAGTCTTCCGTGCGGTTACGAGTTGCAATGTAGGCACAAGATGCCAAGTGATTTGGGATTCAAGAATTCGGACCCGTGAGCTGTGATTATGAGGTTCAGTACCTCGTGGAAAGGCTCAAACAGAACTGGTGTAAAAGCGGTTGTTCTTATTGAGTTGTTGCTGGCTTTCCTTTTTATTTGGTTTTTCCCCAGACTTAGACTGTGATCAGTTACTCTATAGCATTATTACCTGGTTGCTTCTTGTTGCCTATTGTTGTTACTAGTGCATCATTGCAAGTATTATTTTTGTATTCCTTATCCTGTATAGCTTTATATTAATATTGTTCTCTATTAGTTCATCTACATACTTGTTCAGGTTCTTTATTCCAATAGGTGTCTTGATTATCCCTCGTCACTACTCTACCGAGGTTAGTCTTGATACTTACTGGGTAACGCTGTGGTGTACTCATACTATGCTTCTGCATAGTTTTGTACAGATCCAGGTGCTAAAGTTGTTGATTATTAACTGGCTGGTCGAGCTGCAGAGACTCAAGGTAAACCTGTTGTCGTGTTCGCAAGCCTCAGAATCACCTTCTGATTTTGTTTCTGTATTGTTTGATTTCTATCCGAACAGTTGTACTTAAGGATTTTCTTAGCAAACTCAATAGAGCTTATGACTTGTGCTACCGGTTTTAGGATTGTAAGTTTGTATAGAGATTTTTATTTTGTATTTGTCAGTCGTAGGTTAAATGTTGTTATTATTTCAGTAAAAGTTAGGCTTATCTAGTCTATAAGACTAGGCAGAGTCGGATCCAGAATTTTAAGTTTATGGGTTCCTACACAAATCTTAAGTTAATATACTATAAGAACTAGATTAACGGACGGGGTTCCAAGCTAAATATTCTTATATATTTAATGAATTTTTTAATACAAATACCGGATCTAGACAAAAGTTACTGGGTTAATGGAAACCCGTATCTAACTCACTGGATCCGCCTTTGAGACTAGGTGCCATCACGATATCCTACGAAGGAAAATTTGGGTCGTGACAACTCTCCTCTGCCAGGGGACCACTGGAACCAGATTCATGGCTTTTGTATTGCAGCGGTTCTGGAGCCAGTCTGGAAAAGATTCCCGCATCAAGGAATGGGTTGAGAAGATTCTATCCCGATAGCGGAGAGGTTTTGGTAGGGGTGTCAATGGTTCGGTTCTGCTGGTTATTTTATAAAATTTATTCCATACTAATTTTTCGGTTATTCTATTATGTATAACCAAAATTAGACTTTTCAAAACCATCCCAATCATGTCGGTTTCTCTTCGGTATCGGTATCGGTACGGTTCGGTAATTTATTTTTAAGTGTCATGTAAAAATCACTAGTAGAAGTAGAATGCAATACATACGTACTTTTATAGGACTTAACAAAACTTTCTAGTCATTTTTATAGTTTAAAAGGTGATAAATTAAGAAAATATAAAAGATGACTAGAGTATAGATCCATCAACTATTCCACATCAGCATAAAAGAAACTAAGCAAATACAAAAAAAATAAGTCACACGAGTGGAAAGATATTAACCAAGTTGGGTCTCAAGAATAAAGTCTATAGAAATTAAATATTCAAAAAGATAAATCTAAATCATACGAAAGGAAACATATTCAATACATTATAGTTTGCTACTCATAATCGCTACAATACCTTGTGTTTAGCTAGTGAATATGCTGGAAATAATTTAGTTTCAATAGGAGTAGCATAATAGGTTTGAGAATTAGGATTTTAAGTTTAATTACTTGTTGGCTTGTAACTATTACATAATTCCATGGCCCCAGAAAAATTTAATGCATTATTATTTTTAAACTTAATATATAAATATATTTTCACATTGTAAATTTATTCAATATGGTTCAATATTTTTTCGGTTTATTTTCATAAAATAAAAAACCTACCCTAATTATCGGTTCGATTATAGATTTATATTAAAATCTACGATTTTATTAAAAGAAACCTAAAAAACGGTCGTATGGTTCGATCAATTTAGTCGGTTTTCAAATATCCACCGACCCCCTAGGTTTTGCAATTACATCTCAAAAGTCTCGAGATAGAGAGCTAAAAATCACGGTAAGCTTTTGTGTGTATCGACCCTTTGCCTTAATGTTTTACGTCTTTATTCCATGATAACGTTAACTTGATTACGGCTGATATAACGTAAAATTGTACCCATTCAACATCCCAAGTAAGATATTACATTTTGCCAGATATCATCCATTGAGTTTTAAACTACGGATATGCTACTTAGTTTTTTGTCGTTTTGCGGTAGATAACACGAGTCAAAGTAAAAACATCAAAAAGTTATCTTTTCAGTTTTCTTCGTTTTTCACAGAAAATTTTATGTTACTCCATCTAATTCATTTTATATATTGGTACGTGAGTTAAGAAAAAAAAATTGAAACATATGGTATAAGAAATTTTTGATATATTTATGACTATAAAATCATGTCATGAAGTTTAAATGGAAAGTTATATGATTTTTAAATATAAAAGGTTGTTAAAATAGACTAAAAAGGAGAGAGAGAGAGAGTTATATAAAATGAAAAGGAAAAGACGACTATATTTAACATGTATGACATTTTAATTTCCATCTCGCATATGATAAAGAAAAAGAAATCATTACTCTTAAAGCAATTTAAAAAGAAAAACGCTTCATATAAAATATGAGCCAAATGAAATAGTAGCTTTATGCCCAGCACGTTTGCTCTTAGGGCTGTGCATAGGCAAACTGCCGCCTCCCAATTATGGTAATGCATGAGTTGTGTCATGTGTGGTGTCGAAAATGTTAAAAGGAATATTTAATTAGTTGCTTACCTTTTAGCCTCCAGAATTACTAGAAATTCCCATGATCCAAGGCATCTCTACAGAATGTTGAACCGGTGTTTTTTTTTTTAAAAAAAAAAAACATCCCACGCCTTGAGCAATTATAATACAGAATTCTCAATAATCATACAATGGGTATTAAAAAATTTCCCAGAGTACGCGTTAATTATCTGAGAACTCCAAACTTTGAACTCTACTACTCGCTTCAATTACACAATATTAGAATAAAATGGAAAGGCATTATATATACATCTGTATGTACATCAGAAGCTTAACAAGGGAAGGAAGTATAACCTGAATCAAAGTTTTAATTAAACCGGCACAGGGATCACTGTTGGGAATATATGTTCTGAAATTATTTAGTGAGATGGTTTTTCCAATTTCTCAATGAACATTTCCTGAGATGGCCTGCAATTTATAACGACTGAATTCAGTCTAAAAAAGCAGTCGAGGAACATTTTTTATTGTCAAAACGAAAACATGGAAAGGCATGTAAACGAGCTCATTCTTTTTCTCAACATTTTTGGCTGGATACTTATGGACATCAACTATTTACATGATACTTAGTATAAACCTCACTCATTGTCACTAAACATTACTTGTTTCATAATGATTCCATTCAATAGTTGAGCGTGAAAAACTGGAAAAGAAGAAGGTTTCGGCTGTAAATTGTGAATTTAACATGGAGTATTATACAAATACAAGACAAATTAGAAACAGAGAAATGAAGTTAGGTACTCCTGCAGACCATGAGGAGTATTAGTTTAGTAGTCATATCAAAATGAAGATATTGACACCACTATTTCATAGTAAATGCTATATCTAAACCAAATCAATGGTTAAGAGTATATATCCTAACAATCTCCCATTTAGACTTTTAACCATGACAATTGTTAGAATATACTATATCCAAACGCATGGTAAATAGTATGATTCAGTACTGTATAGCAGTGAGTTCTTCTTAACTGATCGTTTCCGATGATCCTACCAAATTTCAGGTCATTCGGAGAGCGTGAAATTCACGATCGCCAAAAAACTAGACCAAATTTGAATAAATTATTTTTGTAGTATTTAAGATTAAATCCATGTGATTTACATTGTTGCTATATATCATATCAAGTTACGTCATCATGTTCCAGATTTAACACAAGTATAAAGAATAACTTTTCATATTTATAACAAATCCGATTTAATAAACTGCTTGAAACCCCATTTAAATGACCGCAAAATGCCGAAAACAGCATGATTCAGTGCAAAGCAGTGAGTTTTTCTCACTAGATCATTTTCGATGAACCTACCAAGTTTCAGGTCAATCGGAGTTCGTCAAATTCATGACCACCAGCCTGTAACCAAACTCGGAGAATAACCGTGTTAAGCAGTTTCATGAATTAAAATAAATATGATACTAATTTTCATTCTCCTTATAATTATACTATACGCTCAATACATATATTATGTTCTTCCTATTTCTAGGATACATATATCTCCTTTTGCAATAAATTATCCTTTTATTAAACACACAAGAACCTAAGATATTATATTTTCTCTCATTCGACGAAAACCTCAATATCTCATCTCATGGATGGAGTTGGTCTTACTAGTACCCAAAGATAAAACTTTTTTTCTAGTTAAGAACCTCCACCACTAATGTAGATTTATCAAGGATAATTTTCACATGGTACATTAAGCAAATTTTCGTGACTCAAATAAATAGACAATTTTGTAGATCCTACTTATTAATCATAATACTCAATCCATGAATAGACATAATTTCACATGTATACCACCAAATAATGTAGTGTAGTGGATGTGACAACCCTTTTCTTAATCAGAGGTCTCGGGTTCGAGCCCTGGGTACGGAAAAATCCATGGTAGGGAGCGCTTCCCGCCGAATGGGCCCCTACACGGAGCGAATCCGGATATAATCGAGCTCCAATGCGGGTATCAGACACCGGGTGGGAAACCAAAAAAAATAATTTCACATGTACAAATTTATTAAGAATTTTCCATGAGTTCAAATAAACAAACCACTTTAATGGTACTATTTATTACTCACAAAATTCTCAATTTACAAGTGAAGATACGTGTAGCTCATAAAATTATTTTATGGCAGAATATGGACCACAGCTTAAAAGTCATATCAATAATATTAAACTCATACACAATACCGTCATATTTCAATTAATTATAACCTTCAACCACAGAACAAAATTCTTCATCGAAAATCCAAGACTAGTAATCACGTAGGGCATGAAGACATAAACTACAATTTGAGAAATTTTTTATGCACAAATATGCCAAACGCACCAATATTTGTCATCCAGGATATCTAACAGTTGATTTTACTTTCTTACAAAATAATTATATCATCACACAATATCAAGTATACCTTGTAAGACCTAGTCAATAAAATCCTACACCTCTATTATTGAATTTGATACCACAACATGCCTATTTACTAATAGCCAATGTGCAAACTCATTATATCTCTAGTATTTAATTATGGAGACCATGGGGGATCACCCCACCACCATTGAATTAAAAACGAATTAAAATTAATTTCCAAAACGACCTCAAAACGCTGAAAAAAACCACGGTTCACTGCTTGGGCAGTGAGTTTTTCTCACCATGTCGTTTCAGATGGATCCACCAAATTTTGACTCAATCAGAGTCCGTCAAGTTCGTTGACCTCCGAAAACACGACAATTCAGTTAAATCGGGTTTGCGTTTTTCCAAGTTTAACTAAAAATAATATTCAGATCATCCCGATCAAATATCAATAAGAAATAGACATCTCATGATTACAAGAATAATTCAATATTTTTGCCCAGTTAATTCATAAAGCAATAATGTAGTTTTTTCAGAAAATAACATATGCATGTAATTCAAAAACGCACATAAACACGATATTCTTGTTTCATGAAAAACCTAGTTATCTAATTAGATGTGAGTGTGCTCTGATACCAATTGAAGGATTATTATAAGCAGCGGAAGCAATCCCAGTATCAAAATCACATGTAATCTAGACAATTAGTATAAACGAAATTTCACGGGTTACCTCTTGAAGCGCGAACAAAACTCCTCTATCACGTAAGCCTCCAATTCTACAGCAACGCAATGAAATCTCCATCATCCGCACTATCACCATCTCCTAACGTTCCACGGTCTTCTACTGTGTTACCCAAATAATATCCGAATATATTAATTTCATGTGAGCGAAATTTTCTAGGAAAAAGGCTGAAAAATTGGGCCACATTCTCTCTTTTTTCTAGGTGGAAAACCTTATGTATTTATCGCACAAGTTTTAAGGGTTAAAACTCTTTTCCAAAACCTGTTGGGTTTTCCTTTCCACCGAAAAAATGATTCCTTTATTTCCTATTATTTAGGCACAACAGGGACCACAAAATTTAATTAACAAGGCTTCCAAATATGGAATTAATTTCTAATTTTCAAAATTAATATCCACCATAATTAATTACGAATTATTCCACTAAGAATTCGTAATTGCATTCTTTATTCAATTTCGAAATTTATCCATTAAATCTTATTTAACTCCATATGTTAAGTTCAGATACTAATCAATTAAATTAAATTAAATTACTGACAATTTAAGTTATTGATTATTTCCTTTAGACTTTCGCTTAATTTATTTCATGTATCGGATACAAAATTCACCGGCCAGATTTACACATGAAAACTTATAAGCTTCCATAAAGGTGTATCATCAACCTCTAAGAGGTTATGACTAATGAAATGTATTAAGTAAATGTTCGAGGCTATATAGTTATTAATATTAAATTTTCTGGAATAAATATTAAGTGTATGGTTAAGTTATTTGATATGAGAGTCGAAGATGGTGATGGACGCAGAAGCCAGAAATCACCTCGATTGACAATTCGTTATTCAACGACATGAAATCAAAGCCAAAATTTGTCTCATTATTACTGTTATTTTCAAACACCAAAAGTCAGTACTGCAAATAAATCAAATGAGAGAGAACTTTCGTAATCAAGTTGCAATGTTTGATTTGTTTAACATGATCTTTCGTAGCATAAGATATTTGTCTCCATCGAGAAAATAATGTATGAACGGTTTATATGGGTTGCGGAAATTACACTTAAAAGAAAGAAGGGGACAGAGGAATATTGAAGATCAAAGGAGTTCATTCCCACTAGCTAGACGCATATTCATTAGCCTGCACTTAAGAAAAACACATTCAAATCCAATCCTTAAAGTAACTAACAAAAAAAGAGAAATCAGAAATGAACGTAGTAACTATAGGAGTTACAATATATAAAGCTTATGCATTCGGGATATTAGTCCTATTAAATTATTAGGTGCTAAATAAATAATTTATACATATTCAATAAATTTATTATAACAAATACAAGGTTTGAAGCAAAGTTATTGACTAGATGTCATGAGCCTAAACCCAGACCCGGTCATGATGGCGCCTCTCGTGAAGACAAGGCCAGCCGACACTTCCCATTTCAATTTTTAGCAGTTAAACCATAAGAAATAAGTCTAAAGCATAATAAATAGAATCTCAAAGTAGCAGATAATAACATAATTTGCGGAATACAACCCAACACAGCCCGATACCGGGGTGTCACTAGTTATGAGCATCTATCAATCCTAATACAAGTCTGAAAAGTCTATAAGCTATTACAAAAATGTCTGATAAAGAGATAGAAATGATAAATAAAAAGAAACACGGGACTGCGGACACCAAACAACTACCTCGTGGTCTCCGAAATCAGTCGGGAGCTCTCAACTCGCACTGGCAGGATCAGCAACGCCTGAATCTGCACACGGGATGCACAGAGTAAAGTGAGTACTCCAACTCAGTGAGTAATAATCATAAATAAAGACTGAAAGCATGAAATCACGTAAGGCACATTATAGGCTACAATGAAGCAGTAAAACAGGTAAGAACAGTGATTCATTAAAGATATAAAAATAATATAAGTTCAGTTTAAACTTCAAGAAATGTCTATTCAATAATTAAACAGGTAAATGACAGACAAATAAGACAGATAAGCACATAGAGAATTTCCCCTCGGGCACAATGTCAACAATAGCAGCCCCTCGGGCTATATCTCACATCACAATGGGTACCCGCGCTCACTGAGGGTGTGCAGACTCCTGGAGGGGCCTCTTTCGGCCCAAGCGCAATATCAAGCCATCTCGTGGCATCATCACTAGGCACTCGGCCTCATATCAACAAGCCACCTCGTGGCGTACATATCTCAGGCCCTCGGACTCATAATCATAATCAGTGTTTCCTCACAAATAGGCCCTCGGCCTTACCCAGTCAAAATCCTCACAAGCCACTCGAGCAATAGCAAAACATGTTTCTCAGTTCAAAATAACATTTAAATGATAATTTAAGTGTTAAAACGGAGTAAACATGACTGAGTTACGAAAACAGTGGGATATAGCGTGACTGAGTTCTAGTATAAAGTCAAAACAGTGAGAAAATATCAATAAAAATCCCCTAAGGGTTTAAATAGTTGGCACGAAGCCCAAATATGGCATTCAGCCCAAAACAAGATGATAACAAATAGATTTCAGTCAAATACGCGGTAGAATAGTTATTTGGGACGGACTAAGTCACAATCCCCAATAGTGCACGATCCCAGGCTCGTCATCAAGCATGTGCGTCACCTCAATATAGTACAACGATGTGCGATCCGGAGTTTCATACCCTCAGAACAACATTTACAATCATTACTCACCTCAATCCGGTCAAATCTCTAGCCCGCGACGCCTTTGCCCCTCGAATCGGCCTCCACTCACGTCGATCTATTCAAAATCAGAATCACGACGTCAAAATATGCTAAGGGAATGAAGCCCAAGCGAAAATAATCAATATACAACACAACTCCCGAAATTACCAAAACCCGACCCCCCAGGCTCAAGTCTCGGAATTCGAAAAAATTCACATCAATGGGTTCCTTATCTTCCCACGAGTTCATACATATCAAAAGTACCAAAATCCGACCACAATAGGTCCTTCAAATCCTCAAGTCTAGGTCTCCAATACCAAGCCCTAGTTTCCACAATTTTAACCCTTAATTTCCCTTAATCATGGCTCTAATCCGTGAAATAATACTGTGAGCACGTGATTTTTGTTTCACACGACAATCACTCCAAAAAGAAATAAAAAAACAAATATAATTGGCCCTGCTGTACAATTTCGGATTTCTGTACGGCACCTTGTGGATTTATTTGTGATTTTGGCCCATTCTTATTTATTTACTTTATTAAAATAAAATTCAAAAAATATATATGTGTCCTGCGTATTTCAAACCGTAATTCGGTCGTTAAATAGAAAATCGTGAATAGGCATTTTCGTCCGTGATTTTATTTGGTTTGACTTTACCGGTTTTGAAATATTTTAGTATGTGTGCAAATAATTGTATTTGAGTGTGTATTTAATTTTAATTTGATTTTTTTGGCTTAGCTTTGTTTTAAAATAAATAAGAAGAAAAAAAAAAAAAAAAAAAAATAAAGAAAAGACCCCTTCCGGACTTGGGCCAATTTTAACAAAATTGGCCCAAACAAACAGCCCAAGACCCAGGCCTGCCCAGCCCAGGTCACCTGATGCCCAGGACGTCCAAACGACGTCGTTTGAGTCGTGCCTGATCTGGGCCGTTGATCTCAGAGTGATCAACGGCCAAGATCAATCCCCATAACCCATCAACAAACCCGACCCATTTACACCCGGACCGACCCCAACCCCTTACCCTTGAAACGACGTCGTTCCCTGTTAGCCGAAGGATCCTGGCCCTTCATCTCGTCTCATCCAACGGCCAGGATCCACTTGCCCACTAACTATATAAGCGCATAACACTACCCTGCCCCCCTATCCAAACCCCAGCCTTCGTCGTCTTCACCACAACACCTAAAACCCTAGCCGCCTCTGCATACTTCCGCCATGAAAGCCGGCGGCATGGATGCCGGTGACCTTCCCTTGAACACCATAGGACCCCCAGGCCATCCTGAACCCAAATCTACCAACCCCATGTTTCGAATCACCCCCCAGGTCCTCGAATCTTCATTCGAAGATTCGAGTCAAAACTCGATCTGACCCAACCAACCCCAGTTTTGTACCAGATACTCCCCAGACCCCCCTCGTGACCGAACCATACTTGGTTTGGTCCGAATCTAACCAGGGAAACATGAATCCCGGATCTGAGTTTTGGAACTTTGTAGTTCCTCGTCACTAGTTCATACCCGTTCGAGCCAAAGAAATTAAGGTCCAAGGGACCTTAATCGAAGTGTTTCTCATCTGAGAAACACTTCGATTAAAGTCCGTTCAGCCTTAAGAAAGTCTGTCCAAGTCCGGTTCAAGGTTTCCGATTTTTCAAGATTTGAGGTGAGTCTGCCTTCTTCCCTTATTTGTTTGGTCCATGTGAGGGATTAGATGTCTGTTCATGTTTTGTGTCAATTTGTGTTTTGAATTTTTATCAACTTTTGTTCGTCCACTCTGTTTGAACATCTGTGTTTGTCTGAATCCTTCTCCTCCTATTCTGATACGACATGCGTATTGGTTGTATTCCAATTTGTACTAACTAACTGATTCCTCGGATGCACCATTCTATTTTAATCAGTATAAGTCGAGTCATGTATCCTATATTTCTGAATGTTTGATTTTCGGCTACGATTGTGTACGATAATGCTAATATAGTCGAGTCGACATGTGTCGTCAATTAATTTCAACTGTCTGAGCATAGTAAATCGATTTGCTTCTGTTGAACATTTGTTGAAATCAATTCAGAATCAGTTTCGTTTACCTATAGCTGTTGATTTGGACCAGTCAATGTAAAAAGGGATTGTTTATGTTTAAATCCTGAATTGGAAGGCATGTGCACTCGTGCACAGCATGTGCATTGGTGCACCTCATGTGCCTTGTGCACAGCCTGTTTTTCTGCATTAAGAAGCTTTTAAGTTTTAAACAATCTGACAGTATATGCTGTCAGATATATTTTACTGCCCATACTTGCTTTTAGATAATAAAGTAAAAAAGTTAAAGCCTGCTAAGGGAATGTCATGGGATTAATACTTAAATAGTTGAGTGGAAACTGAAAAGTAATGGGCACATGGGAGGGGTATCTGATTAATCTAACAGGCTGTAAAAGTTTTGATGTGGAGGCTTATAAAAGGGGAGGATCTGAGATTAGGACAGGGGGGATTAGAGAAGAAACCCACACACACTGTGAGGAGTTTTGAAAGAGAGAGTTGATAGAGATACACAGAAAAAGCATACAGAGATAGAGAGAGGCAATGAGAGGGAACATCTGAAAGTTTCAAATTCTGAAAACAGAAACTGGAAAAGTTTTCTCTTTGATAAACCAAATAGATTTCAAATTGAGGACTGATATTAGAACTTGAAAAGAAAGGAGATAGGGAAAGAGATATCACAAAAATCAGGAATTGTCTTCTCCCTACTGTTTGTCGATTCTCATTTTGTTCAAACTGTCCAAGTTAGTCCTGTTTTCCTTCAAGTGTCAGTTAAGTCTATTGTTTGGATTTGTTTGTTGGCTTCCCCTGGAATTGGATTGCTTGATTCTCTGACTCCATTACTACTGGGAATTTGTCTCATTCTGCCTCTCCTCCATTGGCTTTATTGGCCTCTTGCACTGGGATTTCTGTTCTATTTGGCACCTGCTGTTACTGCTGTTGTTTGGTATCGCTTCTATTGCCCTACTGACCCCTTGCTTCTCCTGTTGTATCCAATATCCAGGTACATACTAAGACTCGCATTTGATGTAACAATGAAAGCATGAATCAAAAGATTTGAAGGAGTTATAATCACCTGTTGTATTGCTTACGAATTGCCTTTTTTAATGTTGTTAAGATATGCAGTTTCTTGGTCTGTTAGCCTAATAGAGACACATTAGTAAGGTTGTACTTAATTAAAGTTTATGCCCATCTGGAGCTGTGACATTTTATTCGTTTGGTAGTACATAAGATGTAAATACAATCCATGAAATGTGCAGCCATTTTAATACAATTGCTAACTCAAAATCGCCATTTCAGCATGTTTTGAATATGTAGGGGCAAATGATTGTTTAAGATTTAGCTAAAGACAATACAGTTTCAAACTCTTGAGTTTCAGTTTGCGTGAAGCAGTTTATAGGATGAGTAAAATACCATTAGTCGCATTTCTTAACAAGCAATCTTAATTAATCTTGTTTGAATAAGTTAAAGTTAAGGAGCTCTTGTAACAGTCATAGCATTTCATCAATCCCATATACGTTTCTTTTATCAAGTTCAAAGCATGCTTACATGAGGTACAATGTTTCTTCATCCCGTAAATAATTAATTGGATGATTAGCTAAAAATCTGGATTTGGGCCAAACACATAGTAAAAATAGCACGCATCTTTTCTTCTATTTTTTTAGAGATAAACACATTAGAAATGTAATCGCTTTAGGATGTTCCTTCTAAAAAAATGAGACGAGCCTCGCCAAATGAGATGAAAATCGCGGGGTCCTCAATAAATAACCTTGATAATTATCTAGAATTCAGGATAGGCCATTTAATAAATTTCATGGCCTTCCACAAATAATAACGCACTAGACCCCCTTAGGCGCCCTTAATAAATTACACTGTTAAACTTGGGTGCACATTGATGTGACCCGAATCCAAATCTCGATGGAGTCGAAATGTGTTAACAACTACGGGCGCATTGACTGTGACGTGGTTTGAGGTGCATTTTCACGACGTTGCAATTCTATAAAACAAATGATAATAATAAAAGCGGTTTAAACTTAATAAAAGCACATAAGTCACAACCTGTATTTAAATCAGATACTTAGCCATTATAACAATTTAAGCGACCGTGCTAGAACCACGGGATTCGAGGATGCCTAACACCTTCCCTCGGGTCAACAGAATTCCTTACTTAGAATTTCTGGTTCGCAGACTTCATTTGGAAAAGTCGAAAATTTCCTCGATTTGGGATTCAAGATAAACCGGTGACTTGGGACACCAAAAACCAAACCTTTCCCAAGTGGCGACTCTGAATTAAATAAATAATCCCATTTTGAATATTGTCACTTAAATTGGAAAAACTCCACCCGCGCATCTTACCCCTCGGGGGCGGGGCGCGCAAAAAGGAGGTGTGACAGCTCTGGCGACTCCGCTGGGGATTGTGGACCCAGAACCACTGGTTCAGGGTTCAAGAATTCGAGCTTAGAATAATTGTTATATTTGGCTTTATTATCTGATCTTTATTACATGTTTTTGCATAATGTGCTAAATGCTGTCTTTTACCGCTTTGATATTATCTGAACTGTATATAAACTGTGCCGAAACCCTTCTCTTCTTACCTCCGGGGAGAAGCTCGCTGGTCGAGACTCCCTATTCTGTTAATGTCAATACCTAAAATAAGAAAGAGGACGGACAAGTTACAAAGCCGGACGATCTCGCGGGTCCCCGGTACGTAGCCCCTCCTCGACTCGAGTTGGTCCGCTCGGGTACACAGTCTAGAACAAATACCAAGGTTTAAACCTAGTATAACGAAACTTCATGCCGGATCCCTAGTAGGAACGTTTATTTGCATTATGTTGCATTTGACTTAGGGGGCTCAACACAGGGGTTGGGTCCGTCTAGGACAGGCAACCTGAATTGAAAAGACCACCCTGCTGCATCCTATTTGTTTTGTGCATTTATTTGCTTCGGTTCCGCATGCTGACCGGTTTCTAAAAAAAAAAGAGGAAAATAGCAACGTGGAAGGATAATTACTTATTTTGGAAAAATAAAACCAATGTTCAAGTAGTGTCAAAACCTTGCCGAAATTTTCTTAAAAAAAAAAAAAAAAAAAGAAAAAAAAACTGTCTTGTTCATTGAGAGTCATTAAAAAAAAAATTATAAAAATCTTCTTTTATCACTTTCAAAATCAAAAAAAGGGGTATTTATTTTTAAAGTAAAAAAAAAAAAAAAAAAAAAAAAAAAAAAAAAATCAAATTCATAATTCAAAAAATGTGTTGTTTCTTTCGTAGTGCCCCTTTTATGAATTCAGACTAAAAGTCCAAATTTTTCCTAAAAAGAAATACAATATAATCTTTATCTCTTTTCAAAAATGTAAAAAATACGCATTCTTGATTTCTAGGTTTATTCGATTTTTTTCCCTATTTTACGATATCCCCGAACTACGCCGGTTTGATTCTCACCGGATGTGAGATACGTAGGCAACCCTCGTCGGGTTCAACCCCCATTTTGCTAAAATAGCCAAAATCAAAAAAAAAAATATATGTTTCAAATTTTTAAAGAGTCATAAATAAGTCAGGTGATGCTGTTTTGACATGAATAGCCGAATGTTCCCGAAAGGGACGCCGGAAGGCTGACTTTGCATAAATGGCCACTTTTGGGTTTTGCTTAGCGTTTTTAGACCCACACAGCCTTAAAATCTTCGTCCCCGAAGTGCTTAAAGGCCGTATTCAAAGCTTGGTCCCCTTTGAAAAATATTTTGAGTCATTCATTTTTGTTAAAATCACCTTAATAAATGTGCAGGATGAGCACGATGCAAAATGAACATTTTTCAATAATGACCAAAATCCCTATCAAGTTACGGCTATGGTGGAATGATCTAGGTGTTGAAGGGCAAAGTGAGGTTAAGAAAAATCTGAAAGGTCTTATGGGTCTGTTGGAAATCCAGCCTCGGGGAGATATCATAAGAGCTTTGGTTACCTATTGGGACCCGGCGCACAATGTTTTCCATTTCCCTGATTTTGAGCTCACCCCAACTTTGGAAGAAATGGCCGGATACATCGGGAATACTGAACTTCCGTTGAGGGAAAAATACTTGGTCGCCCCAAGAGTCGTCACGGTACATCGGTTCCTGGATTCATTGAAAATACCTAGAACAGTCCACAACCCGGATCTAGCAGCCGGATTCTGTACTCCATGCTTCATATATGATAGATACGGTCACGAGGGGGGATTCAATAATCCAATCAACAGACTGTGCAGCAAAGGAGTTCGTCAGAAATGGGACGAGCACAGACGGGTGGCGTTCATGATAACGTTTCTGGGACTTCTGGTATTTCCCAGGAAAGATGGAAACATTGATTTGAAGATATCGGGGGTCGTCAGCACTTTACTCACGCAAAGTGACAGTACTCTCGCGCCTATGGTGGTATCCGACATCTTTCGAGCTCTCACAACTTGTAAAGCTGGGGGAAATTTCTTCGAAGGTTGTAACTTGCTCCTGCAGATATGGATGACCGAGCACCTTTGCCATCATTCCGAGATTTTGAGCCGTGGTTCCCCGGGTAAGACCCGCATAGAAGAATCTTACGCAAGAGCCAAAGAGATCAGTTTGCCCGAAGGAGTCCTGGCTTGGACCTCGTTCTTTCAAGCTCTTACTGCCAGCCAAATACAATGGAAGTTGGGATGGTTGCCCGTTGATGAGGTCTTATATATGTCAGCGACTAAAACTCATTTCTTGCTGATGGGGCTTAAGAGCATTCAACCTTACGCACCCGGCCGAGTTTTAAGACAGTTCGGAAAATGCCAGACAGTACCTCATGAGGAAGATCTAAGCACTCAAGCAATTGAGATAAGCCCTAGCGGACAGTTCCCAGAAGCAAAGATTCGCCAAATCTGGAATGAGGGTCAATATTTGAAATCAGATACTTGCGTGCGGGATCAAGCCAAAGGAGAAACGGCGCCAGGTTACCTTGCATGGTACAGAAGGGAACTCGAGCATGAAAGGCCAGCTAAGAGACCCCACATCCGGAATTTTACCGAATCATCACAAAAGCAGTGGGATTGGTTAGCAAAAGAAAGAGGCTATTGCACCGAAATCAGCGGGTTAAAGCAACAAGTGGAAAAATTGAAATATGAACACAACGTGCAAGTTGCTACCGATCTGGGAGAACGGAACAGGTTGATTCAAGAAAATGAAATGCTCAGAGCCCAGATCAAACAGATAAGGTTGGATGCAGATAGACAACCAAGGCGTCGATCGGACGAGCAGCTGATAAAAGGGCTAAAAGGTGAAATCAGGGAATGGCGAGATGGTTTGGAGAAATCTGAAAACATCATAGCAGAGCTCAAAGCACAGTGGGATACAAGAACGGATAAGCATCGCAGGTACCTGAATCGATTGGAAAGCGACCATGAGAAGACTGTTGCTAAGATAAAAAGAGAGATGGCTGCACTTGAGATCAAAACAGCTAATCAGGCCAAGGATTTCCAAATTGAGAGCAGATACTGGTATGACTCAATAGCCCAGATGAAGTTGGAAGTACGACGACTGAAGCATCAGCATGTACAAGATGCTCAAGTTTTCAAGATATGCAGCGATCAGACAAAACGCCTGCTCGTAGAGAAGAAGCAAACCAGAGATAGGATCAAGGCCATTGCCCATGCCATCACCAGACGATGCCTACGATGTGAGAACATGACCAGCGCTACCGTCCTCTCGGCAGTAATGGGTTATGTCAAGCAGACTATGCACGAGCTAGAGCAACTTGAGAGGGATCTCACGCCTAGGACCGCGGCGAGGCCGAACGACGCCCCGCGGAAACCAATTTTTAAAACCATAATGCATTCATAGGTCAAATCTGTATCTTAGCATCTTCTGCCTGTTTTGTCATCAGGGTGATTTTTAGTCTATTTTTTGAGTCTAGGTTTATTTCCAAAGTTTGCTTTTTCTTTTGCAAAATGTAGTTTGTAATAGACTGTTTCAATAATAAAGATTTTGTTTCTTTCACGTTCATTCGTGTTTTCGAACTACGTAATGATCTGATTCACGTGAGTATCGTGATACGTAGGCAATCCTCATCGGATCCGATCGCATTTTATTTTGCTACAAAATATATATATATAAAAGAAAAATAAATGAAAATAAGATAAAAAAAAAAAAAAAAAGAAGAAAAAAAGAGGGGGAAATAAGAGGAAAATACCGGAATGACGCATGCTCTCGTAGCAGACATATAGTAATCCACTTAACTGTATAGGTACATCATGCCCAACGTGAGATTAACTATCTGTTATCTGCTACAAATTAACCGTGCGCTTGTCATTGAGCATGTTTCCAGGGTTTTTGAAAAGACGGTTGGTTTGGTGAAAGTCTGGCCTCGCACTCATACTTCACGAGGTCAAGGAGAGGTGTTCAACTACCTATTGTTAGGACCAGAAACAGTACTCACACCTACTTCACCAGGTCAAAAGGAAGTGTGGAAATGTCTTCGGAAATTCCATTGCAAACAGTCCCCGTCTCTGAGGAGAGCTCAATCTCAGCCGTCCTCACGCCTGAATCCGCAACTGCAGAAGAAAATAGAATCCTGCGGCTCCGCATGTTGGAAATGCTGGATGATTGGAACAATGGGAAAGAGCCGCCAAGTGTCGTCCCCGGATTCCCTGAATTATTCTCCAGGTCAGGTGGGACTTCTAATGTCCCCATAAATTACCCTGCTACCCCATTCGGGTACCCAGCTAACTCCGTTCTCTCCGCCGGATCACCTTCTGAGCCTCATCCCCGAATGTCGGCCACCGATGCAAGCATGAATATCTTTACTGCATCGCCTTGCCCAGCTACGGCACAGCCTGCCACATACAAGCCAAGCTTTGACTCATCCTCTTTTACATTCCAAGCACCATCGTTCTCAATGGAACCAACCAGGTTCGCTACCAACAATAATCCTCTACCGCCTCAGTGCGAACTCGCACCGGGACAGGAACAGAACCCCAGGATTGCAGAACAAAATGAGATTGCTAAGAGAATGAGAAGCCTTGAACAAAGTTTGAAGAATATGCAAGGTTTGAGCGGGCAAAAGAGCGTCTCTTACGCCGACCTGTGCATGTTCCCTCACGTGCACCTGCCGACGGGTTTCAAGACCCCCAAGTTCGAGAAATACGATGGGCACGGTGACCCCATTGCACACCTTAAAAAATACTGCAACCAATTGCGGGGAGCCGGCGGAAAGGAAGAACTGCTAATGGCGTATTTTGGGGAAAGCTTAGTAGGGATAGCTTCGGAATGGTATATGGATCAGGAAATGTCCCGATGGCATATATGGGATGATCTCGCCAGAGATTTTGTAAAGCAATTCCAGTATAACATCGACATTGCGCCAGACCGAAACTCTCTTTCGAATTTGAAGAAGAAGCCTTCGGAAAGTTTTAGAGAGTATGCTATCAAGTGGCGTGAACAGGCGTCGAGAGTAAAGCCTCCCATGGATGAAGTGGAAATGGTCACTACCTTTCTCCAGGCTCAAGAGTCTGACTATTTCCAAAACATGATGTCGGCCATGGGTAAGCCATTCGCGGAAGCAATCAAGATAGGAGAAATGGTAGAGAATGGGCTGAAAACGGGTCGGATTCTGAGTCAAGCAGCCCTAAGGGCAACCTCTCAGGCCATCCAAAGCGGGTCTGGAGGGACGACAAGGGGGAAGAAGAAGGAAGAAACGGCTATGGCAGCCTCTGAAGCAAGGGAGTATCGTCATCACAGGCCCCATTTTCCGGAAAGTGCCTCACAACACTACTACCCCCACTCAAATGCGGCATATGCTCATCAACCTTATATGGTCATGAATGCCCAACCTTATAACCATTCACCACAACAAGCCAACCGAGGCCCAGCTCCACCTCCCAGAAATCAGCCTCCTTACCGCAACCACTATAACCCACAACCCCCGCAAAATAACTACCGCCCCCAAGAGCCACCTCGACGGCGGACTTTCACGCCCATCGGTGAGCCATACTCGACTCTGTTCCCAAAGTTGGTTCAGTTGGGTTTCCTACAACCCATCCCTCAAACAAGGCAAAACCCGACATCTCCTTCTTACAAAGCCGGAGTCAGATGCGCCTATCATTCAGGGGCCGAGGGGCATGATACAAACGACTGCTGGTCATTGAAAAGAGTGGTCGAAAATTTGATAGAGCAGGGGAAGATAGTGCTAAGGGACGAAGAGATCCCAAATGTAACTAACAATCCATTGCCCGCTCACAATAACGGGCCGCTGATCGGCATGATTTGTGAAGACAAAGAGTTCGACCCTGCTTTGAAAGCCATAATTGCCATTGTCGACACAGCAAGGAGGCCTGAAATAGACCAGAAATCAGAAAGGGGGAAGGAGGCCAAAGCTGCAGAAAGCAAGCCCGAAAAGAAGGTGGAGAGGAAAGTAGTACCAGCAAAGGGTGGAGTTCTTTACATACCACGAGGTCAAGCCAAGAAGACGCAGAACTTCGGGATCAAAAAAGCAAAACCTATGTACGTGCCAAAAGGGGCCTATGTGGTCCGGGGGACGATTCAACCACCTCGGCTGAATGAGCCAGTGGTTATCGGACGCGTGCCACAAAAGCCAATGACCAACCCGTCCACAGTGCCGTGGAATTATCAAAAGACTTTGGTAACATATAAAGGTAAGGAGGTCAGGGAAGAACTTCCAGAAAATACTTTCGTTGGAGGGTACTCAAATACCCAAGAACTGAACAACGCCACACAAAGGCGCTTCCCTCCAAAGGAGCCTGTGAGTGTTGAAGAAGCGGAAGTATTCTTCAAACAGATGAAGATGCCGGATTACGAAGTGATAGACCAGCTGCGCAAGCACCCTGAGCAAGTGTCCATGCTGTCACTATTAATGAGGTCAACCGAGCATCAAAAGATCCTGTTGAAAACCCTGAATGAAGCATACGTACCGGTCGAAACCTCGGTGGAGCAACTAGAGCGGATGACAGAAAGATTCTTCGCCATCAACCAAATCTCCTTCAGCAAGAACGATCTACCCCCGGAAGGAGCCGCACACAACAAGGCATTGCATTTAACAGTCAAATGTGAGGACTACTATGTCAAGCGGGTGATGCTGGATGGGGGATCAGGTGTTGACATCTGCCCGCTCTCCACGCTGCAAAGAATGGAGATTGAGACCGGAAGAATCCGACCCAACAACGTCTGCGTGAGAGCTTTCGATGGTATCAAGAGAGACACCATGGGAGAAATAGACCTGTTGCTGGTCATAGGACCAGTCGAATCTCGAGTCACTTTCCAGGTGATAGACATGGACACATCGTACAATTTCCTCCTTGGCAGGCCTTGGATCCATGCGGCAGGAGCCGTGCCTTCTACTCTTCACCAGATGGTGAAGTTCGAGTATGAAGACCAAGAGATCGTGGTCCATGGAGAAGATGAACATGCCATTTATCGGGACCCATCTATCCCGTATCTTGAACCAAGAGAAGGGAGTGAGCATACGGTCTATCAAGCTTTCGAGGTGGTATTGGCAGAGCAGCACGAAGAGGGAGTACCTTGCCCCCAGCCTTTCTTGTCTAACGCTTCGGTTATGGTGGCCAAAGAAATGATCCGACACGGATTTAGGCCAGGGAAGGGGCTTGGACGAAATCTTCAGGGAACGACGGAACCCATTACTTTACCAGTCGTCAAGAAACCTTTTGGACTAGGTTTCAAACCTACTCCAGCAGACGAAAAATGGGCAAAGAAAAGGAGAAGTGAGGGCTGGAAGTTGCCTCGACCACTGCCGGATTTACATGCGACTTTTGTCAGGCCAGGGTACACTGAAGAAGAAGAAGATGAGGTCTTCACAGTTGAGGAAATCGAGGAAATATGTGGGGCAATGAGGGAAATGCTCTACGAGGTCCACATGGTTCAACCAGGCGAAGGCACGAGCACTGCTGAGATGATATACATGGGGCCAAACGCCAAGCTCCAAAACTGGGAGATCACGCCAGTCCCAACTAGACGGAAGTCCGGGTAGACCTGTCCTGCCACCTTTCCTGTATCACAAGTGATCTCCGGGACATAACTTGAACGTTTTCTTCTTTTCGTTTGTTATTCCGAATTCCTAGTTGTAAACGTTGTTGTCTTCCAATTTTCAAAAGAAAATAATAAAAAAAATCATCATTGCTTTCCTATTCTTTCTTTCGTCCTGATTTTATTACTTTTCCTCTTATCTTCCTTTTCAGTCCTAATAATGCGGCTTTAAATATGACATGCTTGCGGACTTCACGCCCAGGTCACAATGAGCTATTTAATTGCGAATTAATGAATCCAGAACCAGAATATGATGCGGAAGAGGCTTTTAGGGAGATAAACCGAGAGTTGGAATATTTCGAGAATAAACCTAAGCCGAATCTGAATGACACTGAACCGGTAAATTTAGGAACCCCGGAAGAAATCCGGGAGACCAAGATAAGCATTCACACGGACAAGAAAACGCGAGAGGCGATAATTCAACTTCTTCTTGAATTTAAAGACGTGTTTGCTTGGTCATATGATGACATGCCGGGACTAGGTGTCGATCTAGTGGTTCACAAATTGCCGATTCATCCTGATTGTCCTCCGGTTCAACAAAAGCAACGAAAGTTCAAAACCGAGGTCAGTGACAAAATTAAAGAGGAGATCACCAAGCAACTGAAAACAGGAGTGATCCGGGTAGTCCAATACACAACATGGTTGGCGAATGTGGTTCCAGTACCGAAAAAGGACGGGAAAACTCGGGTATGTGTAGATTACCGAGATTTGAACAGAGCAAGTCCTAAAGATAATTTCCCGCTGCCCAACATCCACATCCTCGTTGACAATTGCGCCAAGCACGAGATACAGTCTTTCGTAGATTGTTACGCTGGGTATCATCAGGTATTGATGGATGAAGAGGATGCCGAGAAAACTGCCTTCACCACGCCTTGGGGCACCTACTGTTATCGGGTCATGCCATTTGGTTTAAAGAATGCTGGGGCTACTTACATGAGGGCCATGACCGCCATTTTCCATGACATGATGCATCAGGAAATAGAGGTGTACGTGGACGATGTTATAGTCAAGTCCAGGACGCAGGATAACCACATCCAAGACTTGAGGAAATTCTTCGAGAGGCTAAGGAAGTATGACTTGAAGCTAAATCCAGCCAAATGCGCTTTCGGAGTTCCGTCAGGTAAACTTTTGGGTTTCATCGTAAGCAGGAGAGGTATCGAGCTAGATCCGACTAAGATAAAATCTATCAAAGATCTACCTCCCCCAAGAACGAAGAAAGACGTGATGAGTCTTTTGGGCAGGCTGAACTACATCAGTCGGTTTATTGCCCAGCTGACAAGCACGTGTGAGCCCATATTCAAGTTGTTAAGGAAGGATGCGGCGATTAAGTGGACAACGGAGTGTCAAGAAGCCTTTGATAAAGTCAAAGAGTACCTTTCGAATCCCCCAGTCTTGGTCCCTCCCGAACCAGGAAGGCCACTTTTCTTGTATCTGACAGTCTTGGAGAACTCCTTCGGCTGCGTCCTGGGGCAACACGACGTGACCGGGAAGAGGGAACAGGCGATCTACTACCTGAGCAAGAAATTCACCAGCTACGAGGCCAAATACACTCTGTTGGAGAAGACATGCTGCGCTCTCACATGGGTTGCTCAAAAGCTGAGGCATTATCTCCAAGCCCACACTACATTCCTCATAAGCAGGTTGGATCCCTTGAAATATATATTTCAGAAACCAATGCCTACTGGGAGACTGGCTAAATGGCAAATCTTGCTTACGGAGTTCGACATAGTTTATATCACTCGCACGGCAATGAAAGCCCAGGCGTTAGCAGATCATTTGGCCGAAAACCCGGTCGATGAGGAATACCAGCCATTGGATACCTATTTTCCGGATGAAGAGGTAAACACCGTAGAAGCGATCTCGGAGGAAGCTCATGTTTGGAAGATGTTCTTTGACGGAGCCGTGAATGCCAAGGGTATAGGGATCGGGGCAATTTTGATCTCACCTGCCGGTCAGCACTATCCCGCCACAGCTAGACTTCGTTTCTTCTGCACAAATAATACAGCTGAATATGAAGCCTGCATTATGGGCATACATATGGCAATCGATCAGGATGTCGAAGACTTACTGATTATGGGAGACTTCTGACCTGATCATCCGGCAAGTTCAAGGCGAATGGGAAACTCGGGATGTCAAACTTATCCCATACCGACAACATGTGGAGGACCTCAGCAAGCGCTTTAACTCAATAGAATTCAGGTATATTCCGAGGTTTCACAATGAACTGGCAGATGCACTTGCTACTCTGGCTTCTATGCTACCCTACCCGGGCAACGCCCACGTCGATCCTTTGGAAATCCAAATCAAGGAAAGACACGGTTACTGCTGTGTAATCGAGGCGGGATCAAATACGCAGCCTTGGTACCATGACATCAAGAAATTCTTGAAGACACAAGAATACCCCGAGCATGCAACTGGAGATCAAAAGAGGACCATTAGGCGACATGCAAGTGGTTTCTTTTTGAGCAGTGAATTGTTATATAAGAGGACTCCGGACCTCAATCTCTTAAGATGTGTCGATATCGAGGAAGCAAGAAAGATCATGCACGAAGTACACGCAGGTGTATGTGGACCTCACATGAACGGGTATGTCTTAGCGAAGAAGATCCTTAGAGCAGGTTATTACTGGATGACCATGGAAAAGGATTGCTTTAGCTTTGTCCGGAAGTGTCATCAGTGTCAGGTGCACGGTAATTTGATTCATGCACCTCCCACAGAACTGCATCCCATGTCCGCACCTTGGCCATTTGTCGCTTGGGGCATGGACGTCATTGGACCAATTGAACCAAAGGCTTCGAATGGACACAGGTTTATACTGGTTGCCATCGATTACTTCACAAAGTGGGTAGAGGCTGTCACTCTCAAGTCGGTCACCAAGAAAGCTGTAGTGGATTTTGTACACTCAAATCTTATCTGTCGCTTCGGTATTCCTGCGACTATCATTACAGATAATGCAGCAAACTTGAACAGTCACTTGATGGGAGATGTGTGCGAGCAATTCAAGATAACACACAGGAATTCCACTCCTTATCGGCCAAAAGCCAATGGTGCTGTAGAAGCTGCAAATAAAAACATCAAGAAGATTTTGAGGAAAACAATACAAAGTTCCCGACAGTGGCATGAGCAGTTACCTTTTGCGTTATTGGGGTATCGCACTACGGTGCGCACATCGGTGGGAGCGACTCCTTATCTTTTGGTTTATGGAACCGAGGCCGTAATACCGGCAGAGATAGAGATTCCTTCACTTCGAATCATTGTCGAAGCAGAAATCGAGGACAGCGAGTGGGTTAAGACTCGACTGGAGCAATTGACGTTGATTGATGAAAAGCGGATGGCTGCAGTTTGTCACGGACAGTTATACCAACGAAGGATGGCCCGTGCTTACAACAAGAAAGTCCGACCTCGGAATTTCGAAGTAGGACAATTGGTACTGAGGCGTATTCTGCCGCATCATGAAGAAGCAAGAGGAAAGTTTGCCCCAAATTGGAAAGGCCCATACATTGTGAGGAAGATACTGCCGCGGGGAGCATTGTATTTAGGTGATATCGAAGGAAATGACCCCGACACAGCAGTAAATGCAGATGCAGTCAAGAGGTACTACGTCTAAATCATACTCCGGTGGTCCTGACACATTCGAAAATGGCAAAGGTTTTATTCCCCACTGCTCCCTAAACACTACCCAATCCTCTCAAAAAAAAAAAAAAAAAAAAAAAAAAAAAACAAAACATTGATTGAGGCCTGAACTACGTTTGACTTGATTCCGAAAGGATACGTAGGCAGCCTCTCCCTGAGGTTCAGTCACACCAACAACAAAATCCCATTCACCCTGAAATTGAAAACCGGGGCATGTCAGACACTTGAGAAGTTTAGTATCAGCTACCTCTCTTCACCAGGCACAAGCCTTCAAATCAATTACCAAAGATGGTGGGAAACCAATAAGCATCACCAAAGGAAACCAGCACACCCTGAGTTGAGAGAAATAAAATGAGAGAGTCTCGGCGGTGAAAACCTTCGGGCACCACGAGGCGACGGGAGAAGAGAAACCAAAATGAGAGAGCTTGTTTAGTAAAAACTCGCAAAGAGTGCTATCGAGCAACGACAGGGAGAGAAATGAGAGAGGTCAGCCAGCGAAAACCCGCAAAGGGCGCTGTCGGCCGAAAAGGATGACGCCACCCCAAGAAAGTCTCGGCAGAATGCCACCAGTTTGGAATCACAGGTCCGTTTCTGGTTCAGGAAAACGCAAGCTCTTAGAAGGTCAGACGTCCAGTCCAAAGGGCATGTCATGTCATTTAAAGCCAACGTTATCTTCCTCAGATAAGTCTTTCTCTCCCCGAAAAGGGTATTTCTTTTCTGATTTGTTTTCCCCTGCTTTGTTTCTTTTCGAATCCCTTTTGCATTTTAACCCCGAGTTCAGGACACACCGGAAAGGGTAGGTGGCATGGTTTGTTTACACGGAATCCCGTCTCATGAAGGAAAGCACCTCATCTCGTTGATATGATTACCCAAGCATGATGAATCATGACGTTTGATGGTGTTCCGGAGAAAAGGAAAAGAGAGAAATCTTGAAATCTTCCCCAGCAAGTCCACCTTCGGACGAATCCCCACAGAGTCTCCCCCCTGTACAAATCCCAACAGAGTCTTGTACAATCTCCCACAGAATCCCCCCAAATTATAAAATTATAAAAAAAAAAAAAAAAAAAAAAAGGGAAAAAATGGAACCTCCCCAGCACATCCCAGCGGGTCCTTTTGTAGACATCCCCAACAAGCTTACCCCAACAAATCCTAGAAATCCCACTTTGAAATAAATCCCCAGCATGCCCATTGTACAAAATTCCCCACAAAGAATCCACTTTGTAAATATTCCCCACAAAGCTTCCCTTTTGTACAAATCCCCACAAAATACCTCCAATAAAATCCCCGTTGAGGACCTCCAAGCAAAACGGGACAACAAAAAAAAAAGAGCCTTACGAGGCAAATCATCACAGAATCTGGAAATACAAGCCTAAGCGGTCTAAAGGTTTCGCCATTCGAATCAAATCAATGGCGCGATTTCGCAACAGAAATATGAGATGCAACAAAGCAATTGGGAACGATCAAGGTCACCGAACCAACCGTCATTTCCGAACTAACAATTGTTCTTTATCTGAAAAGTTGAAACAGGTATAATCCAAGACAACCGTGCAAGAAGCAGGTGTCGCCCAAAGAGGAAGGTACAAGAAACATTTTGGCAATAAGGAATTCACTCGAAAGGTAAGCTTCCACGAAACTCCCTTTTATCTAAAACAAGAAAACTCAAAAATAGATCGTGTAGTATTCTCGAGCTTTATCCCCAGCCAGTCAGCATTAGGGTTTTAAACCCTAAACTGAACTTTTTCCTTTTAGCCAGCATTAGAGTTTTAAACTCTAAACTGAGCTTTTCCAATGCAATCAGCATTAGGGTTTTAAACCCTAAACTGAATTTTCCTTTTAGTCAGCATTAGGGTTTTAAACCCTAAACTGAACTTTTCCCTTTCAGCCAGCATTAGAGTTTTAAACTCTAAACTGAGCTTTTCCATGCAATCAGCATTAGGGTTTTAAACCCTAAACTGAATTTTCCTTTAGTCAGCATTAGGGTTTTAAAACCCTAAACTGAACTTTTCCCTTTCAGCCAGCATTAGAGTTTTAAACTCTAAACTGAGCTTTTCCATGCAATCAGCATTAGGGTTTTAAACCCTAAACTGAATTTTCCTTTAGTCAGCATTAGGGTTTTAAACCCTAAACTGAACTTTTTCCTTTTAGCCAGCATTAGAGTTTTAAACTCTAAACTGAGCTTTTCCAATGCAATCAGCATTAGGGTTTTAAACCCTAAACTGAATTTTCCTTTAGTCAGCATTAGGGTTTTAAACCCTAAACTGAACTTTTTCCTTTTAGCCAGCATTAGAGTTTTAAACTCTAAACTGAGCTTTTCCATGCAATCAGCATTAGGGTTTTAAACCCTAAACTGAATTTTCCTTTAGTCAGCATTAGGGTTTTAAACCCTAAACTGAATTTTCCTTTAGTCAGCATTAGGGTTTTAAACCCTAAACTGAATTTTCCTTTAGTCAGCATTAGGGTTTTAAACTCTAAACTGAATTCTCTTTAGTCAGCATTAGGGTTTTAAACCCTAAACTGAACTTTTTCCTTTTAGCCAGCATTAGAGTTTTAAACTCTAAACTGAGCTTTTCCATGCAATCAGCATTAGGGTTTTAAACCCTAAACTGAATTTTCCTTTAGTCAGCATTAGGGTTTTAAACCCTAAACTGAACTTTTTCCTTTTAGCCAGCATTAGAGTTTTAAACTCTAAACTGAGCTTTTCCATGCAATCAGCATTAGGGTTTTAAACCCTAAACTGAATTTTCCTTTAGTCAGCATTAGGGTTTTAAACTCTAAACTGAATTCTCTTTAGTCAGCATTAGGGTTTTAAACCCTAAACTGAACTTTTTCCTTTTAGCCAGCATTAGAGTTTTAAACTCTAAACTGAGCTTTTTTCCATGCAATCAGCATTAGGGTTTTAAACCCTAAACTGAATTCTCTTTTAGTCAGCATCAGGGTTTTAAACCCTAAACTGAACTTTTTCCTTTTAGCCAGCATTAGAGTTTTAAACTCTAAACTGAGCTTTTCCATGCAATCAGCATTAGGGTTTTAAACCCTAAACTGAATTTTCCTTTAGTCAGCATTAGGGTTTTAAACCCTAAACTGAACTTTTTCCTTTTAGCCAGCATTAGAGTTTTAAACTCTAAACTGAGCTTTTCCATGCAATCAGCATTAGGGTTTTAAACCCTAAACTGTATTTTCCTTTAGTCAGCATTAGGGTTTTAAACTCTAAACTGAATTCTCTTTAGTCAGCATTAGGGTTTTAAACCCTAAACTGAACTTTTTCCTTTTAGCCAGCATTAGAGTTTTAAACTCTAAACTGAGCTTTTTCCCATGCAATCAGCATTAGGGTTTTAAACCCTAAACTGAATTTTCCTTTAGTCAGCATTAGGGTTTTAAACCCTAAACTGAACTTTTTCCTTTTAGCCAGCATTAGAGTTTTAAACTCTAAACTGAGCTTTTCCATGCAATCAGCATTAGGGTTTTAAACCCTAAACTGAATTCTCTTTTAGTCAGCATCAGGGTTTTAAACCCTAAACTGAACTTTTTCCTTTTAGCCAGCATTAGAGTTTTAAACTCTAAACTGAGCTTTTCCATGCAATCAGCATTAGGGTTTTAAACCCTAAACTGAATTCTCCCTTTGTTCGGCGCTAGGGTTTTAAACCCTACACTGAACTTTTCCCCAGCTAGTCGATATTAGGGCTCCAACCCTGCACTGAGCATGCATATCCTCTTTCATCAATTTTATGAACTACCTAGTGAATAATTAACGAAATTTTCCTAGTGAAACTGGGGCAGAAAATTTCGTTCGTTTGTTTTCTCCCGCAGGTCTGACCTCGAGCCACATGAATCGAAATGACCCACGAGATGAATCCCAGTTCGGAATCAAAGAAGAAAAAGACAAAAAAGAGATATCCCGAGATATCAGAGTAAAGGGAAAGCAAATCGACTCCAACATTTGACTAACGTCCTGACCTCTGCCGGTCACATTTTATTCGGTATCCCGGAGATTAAAAAACAAGTCGCCACAGCTCGCAAGCATCAAGATTCAGATCAGAGTCTACAAGCAGAATCAGCTAAGACCCAAGATCAAGTCGTAAAAGAATCATAGATAGGAATCTTGTAACTAGCAGTTGACATGCATAAAAGTAGTTAAGTTCAGTTTCCAATTTTCGCTTGGTTGTAATAAGGCGGTCAGTGACGTAGCAGTGACAACAGCAGCAGCAGTAGCGGCAAGCATTGCAGTCCCAGGGTAGCCCCAGCTACCAAAACTTCTCGAACTACATTGACCTGATTCCTGTTTAGCCCAGGATATGTAGGAAATCTTTGAAGCAAGATTCGGTCAGATCTTTCAAAAAATGCTTCATACGGAGTGGTCTATAGGCAAAAATCGCTCATACACGCTCACTTGATCTTTGCACGAAAACCCTTCGTGTTTCCGAACAAAGAGGGGCAGCTGTGAGCACGTGATTTTTGTTTCACACGACAATCACTCCAAAAAGAAATAAAAAAACAAATATAATTGGCCCTGCTGTACAATTTCGGATTTCTGTACGGCACCTTGTGGATTTATTTGTGATTTTGGCCCATTCTTATTTATTTACTTTATTAAAATAAAATTCAAAAAATATATATGTGTCCTGCGTATTTCAAACCGTAATTCGGTCGTTAAATAGAAAATCGTGAATAGGCATTTTCGTCCGTGATTTTATTTGGTTTGACTTTACCGGTTTTGAAATATTTTAGTATGTGTGCAAATAATTGTATTTGAGTGTGTATTTAATTTTAATTTGATTTTTTTTGGCTTAGCTTTGTTTTAAAATAAATAAGAAGAAAAAAAAAAAAAAAAAAATAAAGAAAAGACCCCTTCCGGACTTGGGCCAATTTTAACAAAATTGGCCCAAACAAACAGCCCAAGACCCAGGCCTGCCCAGCCCAGGTCACCTGATGCCCAGGACGTCCAAACGACGTCGTTTGAGTCGTGCCTGATCTGGGCCGTTGATCTCAGAGTGATCAACGGCCAAGATCAATCCCCATAACCCATCAACAAACCCGACCCATTTACACCCGGACCGACCCCAACCCCTTACCCTTGAAACGACGTCGTTCCCTGTTAGCCGAAGGATCCTGGCCCTTCATCTCGTCTCATCCAACGGCCAGGATCCACTTGCCCACTAACTATATAAGCGCATAACACTACCCTGCCCCCCCTATCCAAACCCCAGCCTTCGTCGTCTTCACCACAACACCTAAAACCCTAGCCGCCTCTGCATACTTCCGCCATGAAAGCCGGCGGCATGGATGCCGGTGACCTTCCCTTGAACACCATAGGACCCCCAGGCCATCCTGAACCCAAATCTACCAACCCCATGTTTCGAATCACCCCCCAGGTCCTCGAATCTTCATTCGAAGATTCGAGTCAAAACTCGATCTGACCCAACCAACCCCAGTTTTGTACCAGATACTCCCCAGACCCCCCTCGTGACCGAACCATACTTGGTTTGGTCCGAATCTAACCAGGGAAACATGAATCCCGGATCTGAGTTTTGGAACTTTGTAGTTCCTCGTCACTAGTTCATACCCGTTCGAGCCAAAGAAATTAAGGTCCAAGGGACCTTAATCGAAGTGTTTCTCATCTGAGAAACACTTCGATTAAAGTCCGTTCAGCCTTAAGAAAGTCTGTCCAAGTCCGGTTCAAGGTTTCCGATTTTTCAAGATTTGAGGTGAGTCTGCCTTCTTCCCTTATTTGTTTGGTCCATGTGAGGGATTAGATGTCTGTTCATGTTTTGTGTCAATTTGTGTTTTGAATTTTTATCAACTTTTGTTCGTCCACTCTGTTTGAACATCTGTGTTTGTCTGAATCCTTCTCCTCCTATTCTGATACGACATGCGTATTGGTTGTATTCCAATTTGTACTAACTAACTGATTCCTCGGATGCACCATTCTATTTTAATCAGTATAAGTCGAGTCATGTATCCTATATTTCTGAATGTTTGATTTTCGGCTACGATTGTGTACGATAATGCTAATATAGTCGAGTCGACATGTGTCGTCAATTAATTTCAACTGTCTGAGCATAGTAAATCGATTTGCTTCTGTTGAACATTTGTTGAAATCAATTCAGAATCAGTTTCGTTTACCTATAGCTGTTGATTTGGACCAGTCAATGTAAAAAGGGATTGTTTATGTTTAAATCCTGAATTGGAAGGCATGTGCACTCGTGCACAGCATGTGCATTGGTGCACCTCATGTGCCTTGTGCACAGCCTGTTTTTCTGCATTAAGAAGCTTTTAAGTTTTAAACAATCTGACAGTATATGCTGTCAGATATATTTTACTGCCCATACTTGCTTTTAGATAATAAAGTAAAAAAGTTAAAGCCTGCTAAGGGAATGTCATGGGATTAATACTTAAATAGTTGAGTGGAAACTGAAAAGTAATGGGCACATGGGAGGGGTATCTGATTAATCTAACAGGCTGTAAAAGTTTTGATGTGGAGGCTTATAAAAGGGGAGGATCTGAGATTAGGACAGGGGGGATTAGAGAAGAAACCCACACACACTGTGAGGAGTTTTGAAAGAGAGAGTTGATAGAGATACACAGAAAAAGCATACAGAGATAGAGAGAGGCAATGAGAGGGAACATCTGAAAGTTTCAAATTCTGAAAACAGAAACTGGAAAAGTTTTCTCTTTGATAAACCAAATAGATTTCAAATTGAGGACTGATATTAGAACTTGAAAAGAAAGGAGATAGGGAAAGAGATATCACAAAAATCAGGAATTGTCTTCTCCCTACTGTTTGTCGATTCTCATTTTGTTCAAACTGTCCAAGTTAGTCCTGTTTTCCTTCAAGTGTCAGTTAAGTCTATTGTTTGGATTTGTTTGTTGGCTTCCCCTGGAATTGGATTGCTTGATTCTCTGACTCCATTACTACTGGGAATTTGTCTCATTCTGCCTCTCCTCCATTGGCTTTATTGGCCTCTTGCACTGGGATTTCTGTTCTATTTGGCACCTGCTGTTACTGCTGTTGTTTGGTATCGCTTCTATTGCCCTACTGACCCCTTGCTTCTCCTGTTGTATCCAATATCCAGGTACATACTAAGACTCGCATTTGATGTAACAATGAAAGCATGAATCAAAAGATTTGAAGGAGTTATAATCACCTGTTGTATTGCTTACGAATTGCCTTTTTTAATGTTGTTAAGATATGCAGTTTCTTGGTCTGTTAGCCTAATAGAGACACATTAGTAAGGTTGTACTTAATTAAAGTTTATGCCCATCTGGAGCTGTGACATTTTATTCGTTTGGTAGTACATAAGATGTAAATACAATCCATGAAATGTGCAGCCATTTTAATACAATTGCTAACTCAAAATCGCCATTTCAGCATGTTTTGAATATGTAGGGGCAAATGATTGTTTAAGATTTAGCTAAAGACAATACAGTTTCAAACTCTTGAGTTTCAGTTTGCGTGAAGCAGTTTATAGGATGAGTAAAATACCATTAGTCGCATTTCTTAACAAGCAATCTTAATTAATCTTGTTTGAATAAGTTAAAGTTAAGGAGCTCTTGTAACAGTCATAGCATTTCATCAATCCCATATACGTTTCTTTTATCAAGTTCAAAGCATGCTTACATGAGGTACAATGTTTCTTCATCCCGTAAATAATTAATTGGATGATTAGCTAAAAATCTGGATTTGGGCCAAACACATAGTAAAAATAGCACGCATCTTTTCTTCTATTTTTTTAGAGATAAACACATTAGAAATGTAATCGCTTTAGGATGTTCCTTCTAAA
Organism: Nicotiana sylvestris; assembly: GCF_000393655.2. Lineage (NCBI taxonomy): Eukaryota > Viridiplantae > Streptophyta > Magnoliopsida > Solanales > Solanaceae > Nicotiana > Nicotiana sylvestris. The sequence continues at coordinate 148,919,725 of NC_091059.1, read as the reverse complement.
AAAATGAGACGAGCCTCGCCAAATGAGATGAAAATCGCGGGGTCCTCAATAAATAACCTTGATAATTATCTAGAATTCAGGATAGGCCATTTAATAAATTTCATGGCCTTCCACAAATAATAACGCACTAGACCCCCTTAGGCGCCCTTAATAAATTACACTGTTAAACTTGGGTGCACATTGATGTGACCCGAATCCAAATCTCGATGGAGTCGAAATGTGTTAACAACTACGGGCGCATTGACTGTGACGTGGTTTGAGGTGCATTTTCACGACGTTGCAATTCTATAAAACAAATGATAATAATAAAAGCGGTTTAAACTTAATAAAAGCACATAAGTCACAACCTGTATTTAAATCAGATACTTAGCCATTATAACAATTTAAGCGACCGTGCTAGAACCACGGGATTCGAGGATGCCTAACACCTTCCCTCGGGTCAACAGAATTCCTTACTTAGAATTTCTGGTTCGCAGACTTCATTTGGAAAAGTCGAAAATTTCCTCGATTTGGGATTCAAGATAAACCGGTGACTTGGGACACCAAAAACCAAACCTTTCCCAAGTGGCGACTCTGAATTAAATAAATAATCCCATTTTGAATATTGTCACTTAAATTGGAAAAACTCCACCCGCGCATCTTACCCCTCGGGGGCGGGGCGCGCAAAAAGGAGGTGTGACAAATACCATAGGAATGGGTTTTAGGTCCAAAATCCTTACCTCAATGAAGTTCTCTTGAAATCCCTTTTCAAAATCGTCCAAAAAGCTCCAAAGCCGACTCAAAAATGGTGAAATAGCTCAACATCGCAAAGGACACAATTTATACCTTCTGGCCCAGGCATTTTCGCATCTGCGGCCATATACCCGCTTCTGCGGTACCACATTTGTGGTCCTTGAAGCGCTTCTACGAAAATCACTTAAACTGTCCATTCTGCATCTGCGATGAAATATCCGCACATGCGCCATCGCAGGTGCGGCTCCTAGACCGCTTCTGCGGTTCCTGCCAAGTTCACCAGCTTCTGCTTCTACGACTACTTTCCCGCATATGCGGCGTCGCACCTGCGGTCCCCAATCCGCAGGTGCGGAAATACCAGAAGCACCAAAAATCTGCAGCTCACCAAAAACTCCAACTCTCCGTCGACCATCTGAAATCCCCCCGAGGCCCCCGAGACCTCAACCAAAAGCACCAACATATCCAAAAATCTTATTCAAACTTATATCAATCTTCAAAACACCTCAAACAACATTGAATCAACCAAAACACATCGGATTCAAGCCTAAGTTTCCAAAAATCTTCCGAATTCCGCCTTTGATCAAAAACCCAACCAAACCACGTCCGAATGACCTGAATTTTGCACACACATTCCAAATGACACCAAGGAACTACTGCAACTCTCGAAATTCCATTCCGACCCCTATATCAAAATCTCGCCTATCAACTGGAAATCGTCAAAATACCATAAATCTACTCTGAACCTCCAAAACTCATTCTGATGAGGCTCCTAAGTCCCAAATCACCTCCCGGAGCTATCCGAACCATCAGAATTCACATCCGAGCCCTCTAACACATAAGTCAACATCCAGTTGTCTTTTCCAACTTAAGCTTCCTCAAAAGAGACTAAGTGTCTCAAACCTTACCAAATTCTTTCCGAACACGAGCCAACCAACCCGATCACACATAGAACTGATAGACAATGCAATAAGAAGTAGAAATGGGGGAAACGGAGCGGTAACTCATGAGACGACTGGCCAGGTCGTCACACTCAACCCCTTCCCCATAAGGAGTTCGAAACCCAAAGGCAATCATTGAGTGAACTGTATCTTATTTATGTTAGTTGACCTAAGTCGCACCCTTTCTGTTGGGGTAGCGCTCGGCCTTTGAATTGTATGTGGGATGGCTTTTTGCCTCATACAGCTCAGGCCAAAGACCGGGGGAAATTTAGAAGAGATGAGGAAACCTAGTAGCTGTCGGTCGGGGCCAAACCCGTAATTTACATACAATAATATAGAAGGTTCCCTAGTTACCTAGGTAGAAGAGGAGCTGTAAACAACAAAAGTATAGTAAATCATGTAAGAGTTGGTAACAATGACAAACCTTTTTTTCAACACCATGCACCGCACGCATTACTAGTTTAATATCTCACCCTAAGCTTAGGTGGGATTGTTCGTAAATTGTTCTTCCTCCTTGCACTATAAATACCCTACATTAGTACCAGACAATTCAACCATCTCATCTTTGCAACTTTCTGTTTGCAGTTTTTGTACGAGTACATTCTGCCTTAGCTTCCTTGTAACATGGCTTCCAAAACAAGAGCCTCAGTTACCCTTTTCCTCTCATTGAATCTCCTTTTCTTTGTCATAGTCAGTGGAACTGATTGTGGCTCTTGTCATCATAATCCTCCTAGCACCGGTAATGGTGGTGGCAATGGCAGTAACACTGGTGGCTCGGGCAATGGTGGCGGCTCCGGCAACGGAGGTGGTTCGGGCAATGGCGGCGGAGGTGGCAATGGACAAGGCAGGTGCCCGAGAGATGCTCTGAAGTTGGGTGTATGTGCAAATTTAGTCGGTGGATTGGTGGGCGCGGTAATTGGGAGTCCTCCAACGATGCCATGCTGCAGTTTGATCGCGGGGCTGGCGGATTTAGAGGCGGCGGTTTGCTTGTGCACAGCCATAAGGGCAAATGTGCTGGGAATAAATCTCAATGTGCCACTCTCTCTTAGCCTTGTTCTCAACAACTGTGGAAGGAATCCTCCTACTGGCTTCACTTGCTAAGCCGAAGTACCCGATTAATTATATTAATCCTCATTCTGGTTTTGTTATGTCGGTCATTTTGGCGTTTGCATGAATTTTTTTTTATGATCACTTTGTCAATTGTGTTATGCTAACGGTTCTAGTTAATAAGCGAACTAGCAAAATTAAATAGCAGGGTCGTGAAGCACAGTTGATTTTATATGTGTACTTTGGAGGTTTATTAATATATGTACTACTATCATTTACTGTTTCATAAGCATGTTTGTTGATTTTATTTAACTTGTCTATGGTCTTAAGATGGTTGGCCATGAGAACTATTTGTTTGCAATCCTCCTCGAGAAAATTAAAATGTGCAATTAGTTTTTGACAGTTACAGTTGAATTGTATAATTATTTCAATTTTAAAAAAAATATTTCCACCTTTAATTAAAAAAAATAATCTCGTGCCGGAAAATCTCTTGATAATCCACTTTATTCGATTGATTAAAACAACTTCATGTTATACGTCTTCTGACTTAATTAATGGAATTGTATACGGTTGAAATCAAGTATGTTCGATTCCGTAGGCTAGAGGGGTCGCTCCGAAAACAAGTTTGAGATAGACCGGGCTCGAGCCCGATGGCGGAGTACAAGACTCGAAGATCGAAGTACTCGATGAACACCAAGGCCAAGCATGACCAACCTCGAGATAATATCGTTAGGGTTTCATAACAGAAAGAGCGAGATTCTCGCAGTGACCCTAAGATCACGGTGTGAATTTCGAAACGGATTTGTACTAGGCGGTTAGACAGTTGTATAATAAGATTCCCTACTACAATTAGAAGTGTACCTTATTTAGGATTCCCCTACTATATAAAGGGGATCCCAATCATTTGTAAGGCAGATTCATTGACAGGAGAATATACATATTTCACTTTAATTTCTTGCTTACTATTCATCAAATTTGCCTCATTATTTTATTATTCTCATTCACCTACCTCGAGGTGCCATTGCTCGAGGTAGAAGTCTGCTTATACGGTGGTTTGACTTACCTTTACTCTTTAGTTTATACATTAGATTCTTTGTTTATCAATTAGTATTGGATTAAATCACATACCTTTAAAATTACAATAAAAGTTTAATTGTTACTCGAATTTTAGGGTAAACAGTTTGGCAAAGTTTGGTGTTTTTCGGCGCTAAAAGGGCGGAAGTAGCAGGTGATGAGAGAGAGAGAGATGAAGAGGGGAAGAGGTATCACAGAAGTTAGGAGGTGGTTTAAAGATGAAGTAAAGTTCTCAATTCGAAGAAGGGGCTTTGTATTTATAGGCAAACAGCGTTCGGCAGCGCTAGTGGCCGACTGCCACTGGCAAGCATTTAATGTTTTAGGGAAGCGAACCGTCGGGACGTTTCGGTCACTTCGAGTGCATACGTCACAGGATGAAATCAGGTATGCCCGATTCCGTAGGCTCGACGGGTCGCTTCGAGAACAAGTTCGAAATAGACCGGACTCGAGCCCGATGGTAGAGTACAAGACTCGAAGATCAAAGTACTTGATGAACACCGAGGCCAAGCATGACAAACCTCGAGATAATACTGTTATGGTTTCATAACAGAAAGAGCGAGATTCCCATAGTGGCCCTAAGATCACGAAGTGAATTCCGGAACGGATTTGTACTGGGCAGTTAGACATTTGTATAATACGATTCCCTACTATAATTAGAAGTGTACCTTATTTAGGATTCCCCTACTATATAAAGGGGATCCCAATTATTTGTAAGGCTGATTCATTGACAAGAGAATATACATATTTCACTTTCTTGCTTAATGTTCATCAGATTTGCCTTATTATTTTATTATTCTTATTCACTTACCTCGAGGTTTCCATTGCTCGAGGTCGAGGTCTGCTCATACGCTGGTTTGACTTACCTTTACTCCTTAATTTATACATTAGATTCCTTGTTTACCAATTAGTATTGGATTAAATCATATATCTTTAAAACCACAATACAAGTTTAATTGTTACTCGAATTTTAGGGTAAACAAGAATAAAGACTACGCTTACAAAAGTACAGAAAAGTAAAGCTATCAAAAGGCAAAAAATGGTGCAATCATGAGCTCTATCTTTTTAAACTAAAACTTTACTCCCTCCGGTTCACTTTATTTGTTTTTTAGCTATTTTTACACTTATTAAAAAATCCATTTTTACAAGTAATTAGCAATGAAATTGACCATATTAACCTTTACTATCTCTTCACATTTTTTTATTTTATTTTATATCTTGCATAATGCAATTTCGGGATTTTGAATGTGATGATTAGCATCTCCCAGTAATCGAAGTGACCGGCATAACTCATTGAAAACTTTGCGAGTATTAATGATTATTTCAAACTTTCAGTAAAAAATCTCACTTTGTCATGTAATTTCAATTTAAAAATGTCAATGAAATATAAAATGGAGCCAAAACTATTCAATATTTTCCACCAAAAGTTATCTTATAAAAGAAGGTTTAATTTTCTAAAATGATGAAATAAACATGGCTACAACACTTTACTGTTCACTTAATAATCTTGAATTCAATTGCATTGTAAAATAAGTATAACACATACTTCAATACTATTTCCAATGCCAATTTTGAAAAAAAAAATCATTCTTGAAATCTGAAAATATCTAATATTTTGGACTACAAAAAAAGGCCAAAAATCAGATAAAGTAGATCGGAGGTAGCATTGAATTTATTGCACCTATAATTATGTGTTCAGAATTTGAACCTAATGTTTTTTACATGTATATTTATACACAAGTGTACAAAATGATGTTGAATCCTATCACGACCCAAAATCTCAGCCTGTCGTGACAACGCCTAACACATTACTAAGAAAGCTCACAATCACAAAACAACTACACATTGGAATTTATAACATGATTCAATATGCTCAAGAACGAAAAAATCTCATAGAGAACTAACAAAAATAACTGTAACTCAACTACAACCATCCTAAAATTCTGGTGTCACCGAGTATATGAGCTACTGAGTGACAACATAGTCTGAAACTCTAGTACAACTGTCTCAGAAAGTAGAACAATACTTAATAAAAATGAAAGGAAGGAGAGTCAAGGTCTGCGAGCGTCATATCAGCTACCTCAAAGTCTCCAAATAGGTACTAGCACCAGTCTAGCAATCACCACGTCCAGATGTACCTGGATCTGCACACGAAGTGCAGAGTGTAGTATGAGTACAACCGATCTAATGTACTCAATAAGTAACAGGACTAACCTTAGGCTGAAAGCAATGACGAGCTCAGAAGGATACAATCATAACCAAAATAATGACAACACAAATATAACAAAGAGAATGACAGTAATAACCCAGAGAAACTTCCATATTCAGCTCGTTCACCGTACAGAAACTTAGGCATGCTTTCAAGTTCAACAATTCAAGCCAAACACTAATAAAAATATGCCAAGAACAACTAGCATGAGGAATGTTACGTCTCTATGCCTGCATGTCAAATATGAATGTCAAATGTAATGTATCATAGTGATAATCCCAGGTACTCACACTCTCAGAGTACTCTATTTGTCCATCTCCAATTCCCACTCATCACACACAATCACTCAATCCTGTACGGGTGCCTGGCACCAATGCCCCTCACCCAAGCACGTGTATATAAACCATTGTGCCTGCACTCACTGCTGGTATGTCAGACTCCGGAGGGCGGATTCTGCCCAAGTGCTAATATAAAGCCTATAAGGCATGCTGCAACGCGCAACCCGATCCATAATAACACTTACAAAATCCGGCTCTCTAGTCTAACTCAGTCATCAATCTCTCGAGTCTCACGGGTTCACAAGTCTCATACTACTCAACACAAATAAAGATAACATGATGTAACAGTGAATGACAACAGAGATTGAGATATATAATATGCAAATGAATAAACATGACTGAGTGAACAATTGCAGTTAAGCAAATAACTCAACAATAGAAATAACCTCAATGGGTCCCAACAAAATAAGCACATAGCCTAACATGATTCCTAACATGAATCACAACTCAATTACTCTAACACGTAGGAATTATACGGATAAAACAAGACTAGATAACTACACAATACCGCAGAATCAACCGAGTCATAATTACCACGGTGCACGCCCACACGCCCATCACCTAGCATGTGCGTCACCCCAACACCAACCATAGAACACGTATTACAGAGATTCATACCCTCAGTACCAAGTTTAGACGTGTTACTTGCCTCAAAGTGCGCAACTCAATCCTCCAACAAACCTTTGCCTCACGAATCGACCTTAGAACGACTCAAATCTAGTCACAAACAACCTAATATAATCAATACAAGCTATAGGAATCAATCCCATACGATAAAGCTAAGTTCTTTAACCAAATTCAAAAGGTCAAACACAAAAACCAACCCCGGACCCACACCTCGGAACCCGATAAAATTCAAAATATCCGAACATCCATTCAATAACGAGTCCAACCATACCAAAATTATTTAATTACAATCACAAATCGACTCTCAAATCCCCAAATCTTACTCTACAATACCTAGTCCAAAATCCTCGCAAATTTCACTTAAAAACACATAATTTAGGTGGAAAAATTAATGGGTATTCAATATTAATGGACAAAAGTGACCAAAAGTTTCTTACCTCTTGAATTATGGTGAAATCCCTCTCAAAAATTGCCCCTAACCGATCTCCACAAGTCCAAAAATGAAGAAAAGACTCAAACCCTCGATTATATTAGTCTGCCCAGCGATTCTCGTTTCTGCGGGCTCACCAGCCGCATCTGCGTCTCCCATTTTGCTGAAATTCCTTTGCTTCTGCGAAATTTCATTAACCTTCTCGACCAGCCGCTTGTGCGGCCAAATCCTGCTTCTACGATCCAAGGTTCGCTCCTGCGGGACCGCACCTGCCAAGCGCTCTCCGTTTCTGCGACAATAGCTTCCCCATCCAAAATCTGCTTCTGCGACCACCTACCCACACGGAAACAACCTCGCACCTGCAGTCATCACCTAGTCTTGCCCAATTGTCGCATCTATGCCTTCCCGGCTACTTCTGCTGCTCCGCACTTGCAGTTAATTCCACGCAGGTGCGGTTACACCAGAACTGCACCCAACAGATTTTCCATAAGTCCAATTCAATCCGATTTCAACCCGAATCACACCCGAAGCCCCCCGGACCCCATCCAAACATACCAACACATCCTAATTAAATATAATACGAACTTAGTCGAAGCCTCAAATCACATCAAACAATATCAAAAACACGAATCGCACCCAAATTCAAGCCTATTGAAACTAATGAATTTCCAACTTCTACAATCGATACTGAAACCTATCAAACCAAATCCAATTAACCTCACATTTTGCACACAACAGACTATTCCAAATTTTGGAAAGAAAATTCGTGCCTTGTATCGACAAAGTCAACTCTGGGTTTAACTTCTCAACCTTCCAAACCTTCAACTTTCCAATTTTGGCCAATTCATGCCGAAATTACCTACGGGTCTCAAAATCAATATCCGGACATACTCCTAAGTCCATAATCACCACACGAAGCTATAAGAACCATCAAAACTCCATTCCAGAGCTGTTTACACATAAGTCAACATGGGTTGTGTGGTGTTGAAAATGTTAAAGGAATATATAACATAGATTTTTTAGCACCCTAATTAGTTGCTTACCTTTTAGCCTCCACCAGTACTAGAAATTCCCGTGATCCAAGGCATCTCTACAGAATGTTTGAACCAGTGTTATTTTTTAAAAAACCTCCCACGCCTTTGAACAACTATAATACAGAATTCTCAATAACGCGTCAATATAATTGAGGTCAGTACTCCTGCAGTTCATGTGGAGTATTAGTTTAGTAGTCATATCAAAATGTAACAACACTATCGAACCTAAATCTTTCTTTTTGCTTGAGGATTTGAAGTTTAAGATATTCTAAAGTCAGAGTATATGCATGTGAAATTTCTATTTGGTGGAGACTTGAAGTTGGAAGTTTATTTAAAGTCAGAAGATGTGCAAGTGGTTCATATTAGATGAATTGCTGCTGAGACCTCCAATTATATATATTCACTGCACATGTGATATCAGTAGCATTAAGAGCTAGGACTAATGAAATGTATTAGGTAAATGTTCGAGGCTATATAGTTATTACAAAGTCTACGGATATTAAATTTTCTGGAAGTCGATAAGGTAGATTATATTTTGCATTAATTGGTTTAGTATAAATATCAAGTGTATGGTTAAGTTATTTCCTATCTAATGATGGCATTTACATTCCCAACTTGACATGAGAGTCGAAGATGGTGATGGACGCAGAAATGGCTCTCAGTAACAAGCTTGACAATTTGTTATTCCACCACATGAAATCAATCCCAAAATTTTCTTTCATTATTATTGTTATTTTCAAACACCAAAAGTCAGTACTGCAAATAAATCAAATGAGAGAGAACTTTCGTGATCAAGTTGCAATGTTTGATTTATTTAACATGAACTTTCGTAGCATAAGATATTTGTCTTCATCGAGAAAATAATGTATGAACGGTTTACATGGGTTGCGGAAGCTACAGTTAAGTAAAACACATTCAATCAGTTCTTAATGTAAGTAATAAAGAAGAGAGAAATCAGAATTGAACGTAATAGCTATAGGAGTTATTACAGTATATATCTTGCAGAGGCGAAGCTGAAGCTTATGCATTCGGGATTTTAGTCCTATCAAATTACTAGGTTCTAAATAAATAATTAGTACATATTTAATAAGTTTTATTAAGATAAATATTAGGTTTGAAGCAAAGTTACCTTCCACATGTGGTGTTTGGAACCCCAAGGCAATCATTAAGTGGAATGTATCTTTTTTGTGTTAGTTGACCTAAGTCGCACCATTTTTGCTAGGGGTGGGGCTCGGCCTCTGAATCGTACGTGAGACGATTTTTTGCTTCATACAGCTCAGGCCGAAGATCGGAGGAAGTTTGGAAGAGATCTAGAGGAGGAAACCTAGCAGCTGCCGGTCGGGGCCGAACCCGTAATGTACATACTAGTTCCACCCTGGCCCTGATATCTTGTGATATTGGCGATCTCCTAATGTGGAGGTTAATAATTTGGTTATGTAATGGCTTAATTAGAATATGTCATGCAGATGCACCGAGTCACAGGCATCACAATAATAGAAGGCTCCCTAGTTACCTACATCACGCTACGAAGGTAGCAGAGGAGCTGTAAACAACAAAAGTAGTAAACCATCCTCCTAGCACTATAACAGTTAAGAATTGGTAAAAATGACAAACTTATTTTTCAACACCACGCAGCACACGCATTACTATTTTAAGAGGGATTGTTCGTAAATTGTTCTTCCTCCTTGCACTATAAATACCCTACATTAGTACCAGACAATTCAACCATCTCATCTTTGCAACTTTCTGTTTGCAGTTTTTGTACGAGTACATTCTGCCTTAGCTTCCTTGTAACATGGCTTCCAAAACAAGAGCCTCAGTTACCCTTTTCCTCTCATTGAATCTCCTTTTCTTTGTCATAGTCAGTGGAACTGATTGTGGCTCTTGTCATCATAATCCTCCTAGCACCGGTAATGGTGGTGGCAATGGCAGTAACACTGGTGGCTCGGGCAATGGTGGCGGCTCCGGCAACGGAGGTGGTTCGGGCAATGGCGGCGGAGGTGGCAATGGACAAGGCAGGTGCCCGAGAGATGCTCTGAAGTTGGGTGTATGTGCAAATTTAGTCGGTGGATTGGTGGGCGCGGTAATTGGGAGTCCTCCAACGATGCCATGCTGCAGTTTGATCGCGGGGCTGGCGGATTTAGAGGCGGCGGTTTGCTTGTGCACAGCCATAAGGGCAAATGTGCTGGGAATAAATCTCAATGTGCCACTCTCTCTTAGCCTTGTTCTCAACAACTGTGGAAGGAATCCTCCTACTGGCTTCACTTGCTAAGCCGAAGTACCCGATTAATTATATTAATCCTCATTCTGGTTTTGTTATGTCGGTCATTTTGGCGTTTGCATGAATTTTTTTTTATGATCACTTTGTCAATTGTGTTATGCTAACGGTTCTAGTTAATAAGCGAACTAGCAAAATTAAATAGCAGGGTCGTGAAGCACAGTTGATTTTATATGTGTACTTTGGAGGTTTATTAATATATGTACTACTATCATTTTCTGTTTCATAAGCATGTTTGTTGATTTTATTTAACTTGTCTATGGTCTTAAGATGGTTGGCCATGAGAACTATTTGTTTGCAATCCTCCTCGAGAAAATTAAAATGTGCAATTAGTTTTTGACAGTTACAGTTGAATTGTATAATTATTTTAATTTTAAAAAAAATATTTCCACCTTTAATTAAAAAAAATAATCTCGTGCCGGAAAATCTCTTGATAATCCACTTTATTCGATTGATTAAAACAACTTCATGTTATACGTCTTCTGACTTAATTAATGGAATTGTATACGGTTGAAATCAAGTATGTTCGATTCCGTAGGCTAGAGGGGTCGCTCCGAAAACAAGTTTGAGATAGACCGGGCTCGAGCCCGATGGCGGAGTACAAGACTCGAAGATCGAAGTACTCGATGAACACCAAGGCCAAGCATGACCAACCTCGAGATAATATCGTTAGGGTTTCATAACAGAAAGAGCGAGATTCTCGCAGTGACCCTAAGATCACGGTGTGAATTTCGAAACGGATTTGTACTAGGCGGTTAGACAGTTGTATAATAAGATTCCCTACTACAATTAGAAGTGTACCTTATTTAGGATTCCCCTACTATATAAAGGGGATCCCAATCATTTGTAAGGCAGATTCATTGACAGGAGAATATACATATTTCACTTTAATTTCTTGCTTACTATTCATCAAATTTGCCTCATTATTTTATTATTCTCATTCACCTACCTCGAGGTGCCATTGCTCGAGGTAGAAGTCTGCTTATACGGTGGTTTGACTTACCTTTACTCTTTAGTTTATACATTAGATTCTTTGTTTATCAATTAGTATTGGATTAAATCACATACCTTTAAAATTACAATAAAAGTTTAATTGTTACTCGAATTTTAGGGTAAACAGTTTGGCAAAGTTTGGTGTTTTTCGGCGCTAAAAGGGCGGAAGTAGCAGGTGATGAGAGAGAGAGAGAGATGAAGAGGGGAAGAGGTATCACAGAAGTTAGGAGGTGGTTTAAAGATGAAGTAAAGTTCTCAATTCGAAGAAGGGGCTTTGTATTTATAGGCAAACAGCGTTCGGCAGCGCTAGTGGCCGACTGCCACTGGCAAGCATTTAATGTTTTAGGGAAGCGAACCGTCGGGACGTTTCGGTCACTTCGAGTGCATACGTCACAGGATGAAATCAGGTATGCCCGATTCCGTAGGCTCGACGGGTCGCTTCGAGAACAAGTTCGAAATAGACCGGACTCGAGCCCGATGGTAGAGTACAAGACTCGAAGATCAAAGTACTTGATGAACACCGAGGCCAAGCATGACAAACCTCGAGATAATACTGTTATGGTTTCATAACAGAAAGAGCGAGATTCCCATAGTGGCCCTAAGATCACGAAGTGAATTCCGGAACGGATTTGTACTGGGCAGTTAGACATTTGTATAATACGATTCCCTACTATAATTAGAAGTGTACCTTATTTAGGATTCCCCTACTATATAAAGGGGATCCCAATTATTTGTAAGGCTGATTCATTGACAAGAGAATATACATATTTCACTTTCTTGCTTAATGTTCATCAGATTTGCCTTATTATTTTATTATTCTTATTCACTTACCTCGAGGTTTCCATTGCTCGAGGTCGAGGTCTGCTCATACGCTGGTTTGACTTACCTTTACTCCTTAATTTATACATTAGATTCCTTGTTTACCAATTAGTATTGGATTAAATCATATATCTTTAAAACCACAATACAAGTTTAATTGTTACTCGAATTTTAGGGTAAACAAGAATAAAGACTACGCTTACAAAAGTACAGAAAAGTAAAGCTATCAAAAGGCAAAAAATGGTGCAATCATGAGCTCTATCTTTTTAAACTAAAACTTTACTCCCTCCGGTTCACTTTATTTGTTTTTTAGCTATTTTTACACTTATTAAAAAATCCATTTTTACCAGTAATTAGCAATGAAATTGACCATATTAACCTTTACTATCTCTTCACATTTTTTTATTTTATTTTATATCTTGCATAATGCAATTTCGGGATTTTGAATGTGATGATTAGCATCTCCCAGTAATCGAAGTGACCGGCATAACTCATTGAAAACTTTGCGAGTATTAATGATTATTTCAAACTTTCAGTAAAAAATCTCACTTTGTCATGTAATTTCAATTTAAAAATGTCAATGAAATATAAAATGGAGCCAAAACTATTCAATATTTTCCACCAAAAGTTATCTTATAAAAGAAGGTTTAATTTTCTAAAATGATGAAATAAACATGGCTACAACACTTTACTGTTCACTTAATAATCTTGAATTCAATTGCATTGTAAAATAAGTATAACACATACTTCAATACTATTTCCAATGCCAATTTTGAAAAAAAAAATCATTCTTGAAATCTGAAAATATCTAATATTTTGGACTACAAAAAAAGGCCAAAAATCAGATAAAGTAGATCGGAGGTAGCATTGAATTTATTGCACCTATAATTATGTGTTCAGAATTTGAACCTAATGTTTTTTACATGTATATTTATACACAAGTGTACAAAATGATGTTGAATCCTATCACGACCCAAAATCTCAGCCTGTCGTGACAACGCCTAACACATTACTAAGAAAGCTCACAATCACAAAACAACTACACATTGGAATTTATAACATGATTCAATATGCTCAAGAACGAAAAAATCTCATAGAGAACTAACAAAAATAACTGTAACTCAACTACAACCATCCTAAAATTCTGGTGTCACCGAGTATATGAGCTACTGAGTGACAACATAGTCTGAAACTCTAGTACAACTGTCTCAGAAAGTAGAACAATACTTAATAAAAATGAAAGGAAGGAGAGTCAAGGTCTGCGAGCGTCATATCAGCTACCTCAAAGTCTCCAAATAGGTACTAGCACCAGTCTAGCAATCACCACGTCCAGATGTACCTGGATCTGCACACGAAGTGCAGAGTGTAGTATGAGTACAACCGATCTAATGTACTCAATAAGTAACAGGACTAACCTTAGGCTGAAAGCAATGACGAGCTCAGAAGGATACAATCACAACCAAAATAATGACAACACAAATATAACAAAGAGAATGACAGTAATAACCCAGAGAAACTTCCATATTCAGCTCGTTCACCGTACAGAAACTTAGGCATGCTTTCAAGTTCAACAATTCAAGCCAAACACTAATAAAAATATGCCAAGAACAACTAGCATGAGGAATGTTACGTCTCTATGCCTGCATGTCAAATATGAATGTCAAATGTAATGTATCATAGTGATAACCAGGTACTCACACTCTCAGAGTACTCTATTTGTCCATCTCCAATTCCCACTCATCACACACAATCACTCAATCCTGTACGGGTGCCTGGCACCAATGCCCCTCACCCAAGCACGTGTATATAAACCATTGTGCCTGCACTCACTGCTGGTATGTCAGACTCCGGAGGGCGGATTCTGCCCAAGTGCTAATATAAAGCCTATAAGGCATGCTGCAACGCGCAACCCGATCCATAATAACACTTACAAAATCCGGCTCTCTAGTCTAACTCAGTCATCAATCTCTCGAGTCTCACGGGTTCACAAGTCTCATACTACTCAACACAAATAAAGATAACATGATGTAACAGTGAATGACAACAGAGATTGAGATATATAATATGCAAATGAATAAACATGACTGAGTGAACAATTGCAGTTAAGCAAATAACTCAACAGTAGAAATAACCTCAATGGGTCCCAACAAAATAAGCACATAGCCTAACATGATTCCTAACATGAATCACAACTCAATTACTCTAACACGTAGGAATTATACGGATAAAACAAGACTAGATAACTACACAATACCGCAGAATCAACCGAGTCATAATTACCACGGTGCACGCCCACACGCCCATCACCTAGCATGTGCGTCACCCCAACACCAACCATAGAACACGTATTACAGAGATTCATACCCTCAGTACCAAGTTTAGACGTGTTACTTGCCTCAAAGTGCGCAACTCAATCCTCCAACAAACCTTTGCCTCACGAATCGACCTTAGAACGACTCAAATCTAGTCACAAACAACCTAATATAATCAATACAAGCTATAGGAATCAATCCCATACGATAAAGCTAAGTTCTTTAACCAAATTCAAAAGGTCAAACACAAAAACCAACCCCGGACCCACACCTCGGAACCCGATAAAATTCAAAATATCCGAACATCCATTCAATAACGAGTCCAACCATACCAAAATTATTTAATTACAATCACAAATCGACTCTCAAATCCCCAAATCTTACTCTACAATACCTAGTCCAAAATCCTCGCAAATTTCACTTAAAAACACATAATTTAGGTGGAAAAATTAATGGGTATTCAATATTAATGGACAAAAGTGACCAAAAGTTTCTTACCTCTTGAATTATGGTGAAATCCCTCTCAAAAATTGCCCCTAACCGATCTCCACAAGTCCAAAAATGAAGAAAAGACTCAAACCCTCGATTATATTAGTCTGCCCAGCGATTCTCGTTTCTGCGGGCTCACCAGCCGCATCTGCGTCTCCCATTTTGCTGAAATTCCTTTGCTTCTGCGAAATTTCATTAACCTTCTCGACCAGCCGCTTGTGCGGCCAAATCCTGCTTCTACGATCCAAGGTTCGCTCCTGCGGGACCGCACCTGCCAAGCGCTCTCCGTTTCTGCGACAATAGCTTCCCCATCCAAAATCTGCTTCTGCGACCACCTACCCACACGGAAACAACCTCGCACCTGCAGTCATCACCTAGTCTTGCCCAATTGTCGCATCTATGCCTTCCCGGCTACTTCTGCTGCTCCGCACTTGCAGTTAATTCCACGCAGGTGCGGTTACACCAGAACTGCACCCAACAGATTTTCCATAAGTCCAATTCAATCCGATTTCAACCCGAATCACACCCGAAGCCCCCCGGACCCCATCCAAACATACCAACACATCCTAATTAAATATAATACGAACTTAGTCGAAGCCTCAAATCACATCAAACAATATCAAAAACACGAATCGCACCCAAATTCAAGCCTATTGAAACTAATGAATTTCCAACTTCTACAATCGATACTGAAACCTATCAAACCAAATCCAATTAACCTCACATTTTGCACACAACAGACTATTCCAAATTTTGGAAAGAAAATTCGTGCCTTGTATCGACAAAGTCAACTCTGGGTTTAACTTCTCAACCTTCCAAACCTTCAACTTTCCAATTTTGGCCAATTCATGCCGAAATTACCTACGGGTCTCAAAATCAATATCCGGACATACTCCTAAGTCCATAATCACCACACGAAGCTATAAGAACCATCAAAACTCCATTCCAGAGCTGTTTACACATAAGTCAACATGGGTTGTGTGGTGTTGAAAATGTTAAAGGAATATATAACATAGATTTTTTAGCACCCTAATTAGTTGCTTACCTTTTAGCCTCCACCAGTACTAGAAATTCCCGTGATCCAAGGCATCTCTACAGAATGTTTGAACCAGTGTTATTTTTTAAAAAACCTCCCACGCCTTTGAACAACTATAATACAGAATTCTCAATAACGCGTCAATATAATTGAGGTCAGTACTCCTGCAGTTCATGTGGAGTATTAGTTTAGTAGTCATATCAAAATGTAACAACACTATCGAACCTAAATCTTTCTTTTTGCTTGAGGATTTGAAGTTTAAGATATTCTAAAGTCAGAGTATATGCATGTGAAATTTCTATTTGGTGGAGACTTGAAGTTGGAAGTTTATTTAAAGTCAGAAGATGTGCAAGTGGTTCATATTAGATGAATTGCTGCTGAGACCTCCAATTATATATATTCACTGCACATGTGATATCAGTAGCATTAAGAGCTAGGACTAATGAAATGTATTAGGTAAATGTTCGAGGCTATATAGTTATTACAAAGTCTACGGATATTAAATTTTCTGGAAGTCGATAAGGTAGATTATATTTTGCATTAATTGGTTTAGTATAAATATCAAGTGTATGGTTAAGTTATTTCCTATCTAATGATGGCATTTACATTCCCAACTTGACATGAGAGTCGAAGATGGTGATGGACGCAGAAATGGCTCTCAGTAACAAGCTTGACAATTTGTTATTCCACCACATGAAATCAATCCCAAAATTTTCTTTCATTATTATTGTTATTTTCAAACACCAAAAGTCAGTACTGCAAATAAATCAAATGAGAGAGAACTTTCGTGATCAAGTTGCAATGTTTGATTTATTTAACATGAACTTTCGTAGCATAAGATATTTGTCTTCATCGAGAAAATAATGTATGAACGGTTTACATGGGTTGCGGAAGCTACAGTTAAGTAAAACACATTCAATCAGTTCTTAATGTAAGTAATAAAGAAGAGAGAAATCAGAATTGAACGTAATAGCTATAGGAGTTATTACAGTATATATCTTGCAGAGGCGAAGCTGAAGCTTATGCATTCGGGATTTTAGTCCTATCAAATTACTAGGTTCTAAATAAATAATTAGTACATATTTAATAAGTTTTATTAAGATAAATATTAGGTTTGAAGCAAAGTTACCTTCCACATGTGGTGTTTGGAACCCCAAGGCAATCATTAAGTGGAATGTATCTTTTTTGTGTTAGTTGACCTAAGTCGCACCATTTTTGCTAGGGGTGGGGCTCGGCCTCTGAATCGTACGTGAGACGATTTTTTGCTTCATACAGCTCAGGCCGAAGATCGGAGGAAGTTTGGAAGAGATCTAGAGGAGGAAACCTAGCAGCTGCCGGTCGGGGCCGAACCCGTAATGTACATACTAGTTCCACCCTGGCCCTGATATCTTGTGATATTGGCGATCTCCTAATGTGGAGGTTAATAATTTGGTTATGTAATGGCTTAATTAGAATATGTCATGCAGATGCACCGAGTCACAGGCATCACAATAATAGAAGGCTCCCTAGTTACCTACATCACGCTACGAAGGTAGCAGAGGAGCTGTAAACAACAAAAGTAGTAAACCATCCTCCTAGCACTATAACAGTTAAGAATTGGTAAAAATGACAAACTTATTTTTCAACACCACGCAGCACACGCATTACTATTTTAAGAGGGATTGTTCGTAAATTGTTCTTCCTCCTTGCACTATAAATACCCTACATTAGTACCAGACAATTCAACCATCTCATCTTTGCAACTTTCTGTTTGCAGTTTTTGTACGAGTACATTCTGCCTTAGCTTCCTTGTAACATGGCTTCCAAAACAAGAGCCTCAGTTACCCTTTTCCTCTCATTGAATCTCCTTTTCTTTGTCATAGTCAGTGGAACTGATTGTGGCTCTTGTCATCATAATCCTCCTAGCACCGGTAATGGTGGTGGCAATGGCAGTAACACTGGTGGCTCGGGCAATGGTGGCGGCTCCGGCAACGGAGGTGGTTCGGGCAATGGCGGCGGAGGTGGCAATGGACAAGGCAGGTGCCCGAGAGATGCTCTGAAGTTGGGTGTATGTGCAAATTTAGTCGGTGGATTGGTGGGCGCGGTAATTGGGAGTCCTCCAACGATGCCATGCTGCAGTTTGATCGCGGGGCTGGCGGATTTAGAGGCGGCGGTTTGCTTGTGCACAGCCATAAGGGCAAATGTGCTGGGAATAAATCTCAATGTGCCACTCTCTCTTAGCCTTGTTCTCAACAACTGTGGAAGGAATCCTCCTACTGGCTTCACTTGCTAAGCCGAAGTACCCGATTAATTATATTAATCCTCATTCTGGTTTTGTTATGTCGGTCATTTTGGCGTTTGCATGAATTTTTTTTTATGATCACTTTGTCAATTGTGTTATGCTAACGGTTCTAGTTAATAAGCGAACTAGCAAAATTAAATAGCAGGGTCGTGAAGCACAGTTGATTTTATATGTGTACTTTGGAGGTTTATTAATATATGTACTACTATCATTTTCTGTTTCATAAGCATGTTTGTTGATTTTATTTAACTTGTCTATGGTCTTAAGATGGTTGGCCATGAGAACTATTTGTTTGCAATCCTCCTCGAGAAAATTAAAATGTGCAATTAGTTTTTGACAGTTATAGTTGAATTGTATAATTATTTCAATTTTAAAAAAAATATTTCCACCTTTAATTAAAAAAAATAATCTCGTGCCAGAAAATCTCTTGATAAATCTCTTGATAATCCACTTTATTCAATTGATTAAAACAACTTCATGTTATACGTCTTCTGACTTGATGGAAAAAGGACTATGCTTACAAAAGAATAGAGAAAAGTAAAGCGATCAAAAGGAAAAAATTGGTGCAGTCATGAGCTCTACCTCTTAAAACTAAAACTTTATTTGGTATCCCCGAATTTTTCATTGCAACTATAATTATGTGTTCAGAATTTAAACCAAATATCCTTTTACATGTATATTTTAACTCAAGTGCAAAAAATGATGTTCAATCCATTTATCTCATATTGCATCAGCCACCACTTACATAAATTGACATACTTTATGTCACACCCCTTTTTACCCCTCCAAGAGATAAGTGTAAAATATTATGGATTGTGGGTTAAAGAATTTTTTCAATTAAAGTGACAAATTTGAAGTAGGGATTATTTTATTTACCGAGTCGCCACTTGGAATTGATTTCTACTGGTGTTCAAAGTCATCTTTTATTTGAATCTCTATTCAAAGGAAGGTTTGTCTCTATTTATTGGTCTGCGAAAATAAAGTCCGGGTAAGGAATTCTGTTGACCGGGGAGAAGGTGTAAGGCATTTCCTGAGTCCCGTGGTTCTAGCACGGTCTCTTTATTAACTACATTTGGCTTGAATTAAACTTGGATAAACTATGGTTTATTTGATTTTTATGCTTTTCTTATGTCCGTTTTTATTTATTTTAAAAAAAAATAAAGAAAAGATTTGAATAATAATCTACAACTGAACTAATGAGAGAAAATTATTGTTATGAGTACTAATTTAAAAGATGAGAGTAATGAGAGAAAATTATTAATTGACATTGCTTAAAACTAGTAAGATGTGGGCTTGTCTTGACATTGAATGAGGCAACCCACTATTGGGTTGATGGAGTCAGATGGGCTCATGTCCAAGACAAAATTCAAAAGCCCATATGCTTTTGGACTTTAAATCTGCAGATATGGTCTTTTAAAGCTATGTTACAGATTTTGCCATATCTTGCTATTTGCAATCCGTAGCCAAATATTTACAAAAATAAGTTTACAGATTGTCTTTCTAATCTACAACTTAACTACCTTACTAAATAAGTATTTTTTAAGAGATAAAAAAAAGATTATTGGGACTCTAAAATATAATAATAATAATAATAATAATAATAATAATAATAATAATAATAATAATAATAATTTAGCTTAGTGACAACAAAGGGACAAACATGGCTACAAGGGTTCATATTTTAATATATATGCTCCTTTCAGACAACCAAATGCCAGTGGAATTATATCTAATGCTTTGCAAAAATAAAAATAATTAAAGATGTTTAACACAATTTAATTAACTAATATATCGTTATAACATTATCAAACATTCAAGAGCATATAAAAATGAATTACAATAGAAGGATAAAGCTACTAATATTTTCCAGCGTCATTATCTTTCATTCCAACTCGATTTTATGAGTTTACATGGTCCGAAAATTACCTGGACAGCAGAAAGAAGAACAAATACAGCAGAGTCAGCTCTTTCCAAAATCAACAGCAAAACAATTAAACGGGCAGCAACAACAGCGACAACCGGCAGATTCAAACCAAAGAAAATAAACTAGAAATACCCCAGCAAAACAGTACAATTATGTAACTCCAGAAAAATCTTTCAAGACTACTCTAATTTCCTTAAACAAGTTTTTCACTTAAGAATCAACTCACAAAAGCTGCTAAGGGATATTATAGCTACTGATTTTTTTTCTCTTTTTTGTGTGTCTAGAGCTCCCTCAGTAAGATGGAGTGTCCTCCTTTTATATCAAAACAATCAGCTATTTCAAAAAATTAAAAATCAATCTTTTTGACAGATTTTTCTACAAATCTGCTCTTAAATTCAAAATGACAGACTTTCTAGTTCAAATCTTGTCAAGTATTTCAAACAAAATCTGCTCTCCACTATTCAAAGACAGACTTTTATTCAAACACTGTCCAAAGGTCTACATTTTCTTACCAAACAATTTGACTTTTGAGTGTTGTACTCAAAGAGTCTTGAAGTAGTAAATAAACAATCAAACAAGTACCATATACTCTTAAGTATTTTTCACTACCTCACTTTTATCAACACAAAACTATTTTACTACTTCAACAAGTGCAAAAACAGAAAATTTGACATTTTAAACTTCAAAAACTAATGCTAAAATAATTAATAATAGACAAAAATAAGATCTGAAAAAATAAAAATAAAATAAGAAATCAGCCACGAAAAATAATAGGATTTTTACTAGTTTATAATTCAAGTGGCCGAAAAAATGGTGTTATGCCAAAAGAGGGTGTTCGGGGAGGTCGCCGGAATTTGGCCGGATTTTGATCGCCGGATTTTCATGGTAAAATTGGCATCAATAGCTAGGTCTTGAGGAGTTCTATCCATTGATGTAAGTATTGTGGGGTGGTAGTGGTTGGAGCTTCAAGAATTGGCAAAAAAGTGACGGAAAAGTTTTCTAGATCTAAGATTCAAGGAGTTTGAGAGATTTTTGAAGGATTTGGTTTGGAGATATGGAAGAAGGAAGTTGTGGAGATTACATGGTGTGAATTTGGAGGTGTTTGGAGGTGGTCCGCCGGCGGCAACGATTTTCGGCCGGCGGCGGTGAGCGGAGCTGGGGCGGCGTAGAGAGAGTGAAGAGAGAGAGAAGAGAGAAGAATGAGAAAAGAATTATGGGTGAAAATGAGGATAATTTTCAGATTTTTGAGGCTTTAAATATCTAAGCCAAGAGTGAATGAGATCCATTGGATCAAGATGGAATGAATGTGTATGATTTGATCTTGTTTCATTTAGTGAAACGACGTAGTTTTGAGGCAAAACTACGTAGTTTCAGACTCTTTCAATGGCAGCCCTTTATCTTGCACTCTTGGACACTTTTTCTTTCAAATTTGGCCAAATTTCTTCCTTAATCCTACTTATTAAACTAAGTTTACACAAATAAATTAATTAAATAACTTATTCTAATGATCAATTAACTAGATTAATTCAACAACTGAATAGCTAGTTAATTCTTAAAATGCACAAATGAAGAAAGAACTATTTTTTTTTAGTATTTATGATAGGAAATATGCAATTAAAATCACAAAAATTGAGAAAAATAATTAAAATAATAAAACACTAATAACTTTAGGAGGTGTTAAATAGTGCAAAAATTAGGTGTTCACAGCTGCCCCTTTTTGCTCGAGAACATGAAGAGTTTTCGTGCAAAGAAAAGTGAATGTCATAGCTAATTTTTGCTCACATGTCACTCCAATGGAAGCAATTTTTTTTTTTTGAAAAAAAGGTGACCGAACCAATTTTTTTTTTGAAAAAAAGGTGACCGAACCTTGCTTCTGAGGCTGCCTATATATCCTTTGCTATAAAGGAATCAAGTCAGTGTAGTTCTGGAAAAATTTGGTATTTGGGACTACCGGACACTAGAGTTAAGACTGTTTCTGCTGTTGCTGTCGCTGTTGCTATTGTTGTTACTCGCTTCTTACATCAAAAAAGAAAAAGAGAAGAGTACTATATATGTCTACAAACTAAGAGTACAAAATTCCTATCTATGCGTCTTCTGGAGTCAAATCTTGATTCTTGACCTGCTCGCTTGCGTTGACCTTAGATTGGATTTTGATACTCTTTGAAGAAACGATTATGACTCAATTTCAGTTGCTTGCTTTCCTGATCTGAAATTGAGAAGATGAATCTTGAGAAGCTAGGTTACTGACACATTGTCAAAATTAACTCCAACTATCCTATGATCGAAAGACTTCTTCCTTCTGATGAGAAACTGAAACTGCAAACTTTAATCTTCACTTGTGCTATACGGCCGAGCCTGCAAAACCATCAAAGACAAACAAAAACGAACAAAAAATTTTCTGCCCCAGTCTGACACTAGAAAAATTTTGTGAGTTATTAGAGAAATCTGTAAATTATCTAATTTATTGAAAAAGCAGACAGAAATAGTAGTATAAACTAGCTAAAAGAGATAAAATCTGGTAACGAATGATTGTGTAACCAGGGATCGGTATCCCGTACTACTGAAAGGAAATGTAACCAGGGGTCGGTACCATATCTTACTGGAAGTAAATAGAATCAGGTGTTAGCACCATGTATTATTGATAAAGTGTTGAATCCTTCTAGGTGAAAAAAGGTTCGATCTGAGAAACTATATTAAACAACCTGAGTGAAGATTACTTCTACCCGTAAAAATTATGAGCTGGATCCCCCTAGGCGAAACGGTTCTACCTAGGTTAAGCTACGTAAAACACCCTGAGCGAAGAGTACTTCTACTCGAAAACTATGAGTTGGATCCCCCTAGGCGAAACGGTTCTACCTGGGTTAAGCTACGTAAAACACCCTGAGCGAAGAGTACTTCTACCCGGAAATTATGAGTTGGATCCCCCTAGGCGAAACGGTTCTACCTGGGTTAAGCTACGTAAAACACCTTGAGCAAAGAGTACTTCTACCCGGAAACTATGAGCTAGATCCCCCTAGGCGAAAGGGTTCTACCTGGGTTAAGCTACGTAAAACACCCTGAGCGAAGAGTACTTCTACCCGGAATATGAGCTGGATCCCCCTAGGCGAAATGGTTCTACCTGGGTTAAGCTACGTAAAACACCCTGAGCGAAGAGTACTTCTACCCGGAAAGTATGAGCTGAATACCCCTAGGCGAAACAGTTCTACCTGGGTTAAGCTACGTAAAACACCTTGAGCGAAGAGTACTTCTACCCAGAAACTATGAGCTGGATCCCCCTAGGCGAAACGGTTCTACCTAAGTTAAGCTACGTAGAACAACCTGAGTAAAGAGTACTTCTACCCGGAAATATGAGCTGGATCCCCCTAGGCGAAAAAGTTCTACCTGGGTTAAGCTACATATAAACAACCTGAGCAAAGAGTACTTCTACCTAGAATTATAAGTTGGATCCCCCTAGGCGAAAAGGTTCTACCTGGTAAGCTAATGTAAAACAACCTGAGCGAAGAGTACTTCTACCCGGAAATATCAGATGGATCCCCCTAGGCGAAATGATTCTACCTGGGTTAAGCTACGTAAAACAACCTGAGTGAAGAGTACTTCTACCCGGAAATATGAGCTGGATCCCCCTAGGCGAAAATGTTCTACCTGGGTTAAGCTACGTAAAAACAACCTGAGCGAAGAGTACTTCTACCCAGAACTATGAGCTGGATCCCCCTAGGCGAAAAGGTTATACCTAGGTTAAGCTAATGTAAAACAACCTGAGCGAAGAGTACTTCTATCCGGAAATATTAGCTGGATCCCCCTAGACGAAAAGGTTCTACCTGGGTTAAGCTACGTAAAACAACCTGAGCGAAGAGTACTTCTACCCGGAACTATGAGTTGGATCCCCCTAGGCGAAAAAGTTCTACCTGAGTTAAGCTGCGTAAAAACAACCTGAGCGAAGAGTGCTTCTACCCGGAACAATGAGCTGGATCCCCTAGGCGAAAATGTTCTACCTGGGTTAAGGTTTGGTGACATTCGTTCTTTTAAAATAACCATTCTACATGTTGTGTCCCTGCTTCAAACAAAGAAATATTTGTGAGTTTTCAAAGTGGTGGTTGGTTTTGTGGCCTTGATTGTTTTGATCACTTGATCTCGGCCCTTTCAACTGAAACTGGTTGCTTCCTGAATACCGATTGTCTTTCTGACTCTGGAGAAACTCTAGCTTATCTAGACTTTGTCATGATGATTGGTTGGTGGAACTCAACCTTTTCAACTTTATCTTTCCTTCGTAGGCCTTTTCCTTCTGATTTCTCTTTTTTTATATTCTTTTCTTCGGAGCATTGGGGAACTTTCGGCTCCTCAAACTTTGCTGCAACGGCTAGTCGCGTGGGACTTAACCTTTTCCAATTTTATTTCGCCTTCGTTGGCCTTTCTTTTCTGGCTTCTTTCTCCCAACTTCAAATTCAGAGCATTTGGGATACCTTGGCTTTTTTCAACTCTTTGCCGAGACGGTTAGCCACGTGGGACTCAACCTTTTCAACTTTATTTGCCTTTATAGGCGCTCCATTTGATTTTCTCTTTCCAAGAGTTTGATTTCGAAACATCGGCCGCCATGGCTAGTCGGGGTCGACTTGATGCTCGTACGAGGCTGGGTGCCTTTCTGCACATTAGCTCGCACCAAATGAGAACCCTATAAATTAGTCTTGTCATCCTTTGTTTGTCTTAGATTCGGAACAGTGTTAGACCGAAAGGGATTCAAAGAAAACAAACAATGGAATAGAGAATGAGTTTAAAACAAGAAGTGTCCCTTTCGGGAAAAGGAAAGAAGGACTTATCGTGAGTACATGCGGACTTCAATGAACATGACATGCCTTTTGGACTGGATGCCTGATCTGTGTAAACCGTCCGACTCTCAGAAATTCATCACAACTTTTTCCTCAAAATCGAGAAACCTTGCCAGGACTCTGTCGGTGCCGATGGCTGTGAGGATCCTCTTTTCGATCAGGGGCGCCCTTTGCGGGTTTTCACGAGCTGACCTCTCTCATTTTTTTTCTCGTCTTATAGTGCTCGTTACGAGTTTTAACTAACAAGACTCTCTTATTTTTTATTTCTCTTCTTACCATCGCCTCATGGTACCCGTGTGGGTTTTCACCAATAAGACTCTCTCATTTTATTTCTCTCATTTTTATTACATCGGATCCAAGTAGTCGTATTCTCTGATCCTTGAACATTCTCACCGATTGATCGGAAGGACTTGAAAGGATTTGGGTAAAAATGATTTGGATCGAATTACAACTTTGGAACCATTCAGGCGGGATCATCGCCGGACCATTACAACATCTGTCCCAGTTTCACTTTTGGAGGAATTTGGATTTTTATTTTAGTGTGACTGAACCCAAGAGAGAGGTTGCCTATGTATCCTTTCGGAATCAAGTCGAACGTAGTTCAGGGAACTTTTTTTTTCTTTCGTTCTTCTGTTTTGTTTTGTTTGCTCTTTCTCTTTCCTTTCCTTTTCCTCTTTTTTTTCTTTTTCTTTGTCTTTTCTTCCTCTTTTTTTGTACATTTTTTTCTTTTTCTTCTTTTTTTTTCATTTCATTTTTCAATAACACTTTCAGGTTCCAAAGAGGGTGATCAAAGAATGGGAGCCGACTCAAAGGGTATGCAAAGTGTTGATAGTGTTTGGTTAGCGAGAATGAAAGCCTTCGTCATCCCAATTGGAGAATATTAGTACTATATGGAGGATCCAATATAGTACCTTTTGACTGCATTTGCATTGACAGTTATTTCAGGGACATTTCCTTCGATGTGTCCCAAGTGCAACGCACTCTTTTGGCAGTACTCTTGTTGCAATGTACAAACCTTTCCAATCCGGGAACCAATTTTCCTTCAGTTGTTCCAACTCTTTGTTTTATTTCCTTAAACTTTATCTTCATTTCGATCTAATCCTTGATTCATTATTTCGAGGCCTGACAGCTTTCAGGATCTGGGCATGGAGTCCGCAAGCATGTCATGTTATTGAAATATGCATTTAACAGAACTAAAAAGAGAATAAGAAAATGACAAGATTAAGAAAAGAGACAATCCTAGACAATGAAATATTGATTTCATTTGATTTTTTGATTTTTTTGGTTTTTTTTATAGAAGGGTTTACAACGGAAAATAAGACAATAAAGTAAAATACCCGGATTACACCCTGAGATAATTCGGACGAAGAAAGGATAGCAAGACTGGCTACTAAGACTCCCGTCTGATAGGGAACTTTCATACTTGGCGGCCATTTTTTAGCTTTTCTTCTGTCTCGGCAATGGCTACAATGGCCTTCAGTGTCAGATCAAATTCCTCAGTTTCACAAATCATTCCGACCATTGGCCTGATGTTGTGGGCAGACAATAGATTGTTCATCACATCAGGAGCTTCTTCATCCCGAAAAATGATTCTTTCAGCTTCAATCAAATCTTCAACTGCCCTTTTGAGGGTCCAACAGTCCTTTGTACTGTGTCCCACTGCTCCAGAGTGGTATTCATACCTAGCGTCAGCTCGGTGCGAGGGGGATTAGGGCTTCAGCCATTTCGGGGCCACTAGCTGCAATAGATCTAGCCTGATTAGCTTTTGGAACAAGCTTGAATACGATTCACCAATAGGAGTGAACTGATTCTTTCTGAAAGGCTCTCTTGGGAGAGGATTGTATCGGAGATCATTTGGTTGGGGATTATATGGAGCTGGGTAAGGATGTGCATTTCTGGGAGATGGAGCTCAGTTTTGTGTATAATGTTGTGGCCGCGTGCAAGGTTACGCGTTCATCACTGCATACCAACAAAACCAACCACTTGAACAGAACCTGACTAATTTGCTCACACCACAACCTGGTTGGTTTTGAGACATTTAACACATAGGAAATCGCACGTTGGGGATGCAATGCACCTAATAGTTAAACATTTCTACCATGTGTTTGAACGGTTGCATGTTTCATCCTGGCCTTAACTAACCCTTTAAGTATGTACTTCTTTTATTTCTACCTCTATTTAATCACTCTTGATTTTTTTCGTCTCTGTCGCTTTTTATTTTTTTGGCATTCTCCTTTTTTTTGTCACTCTTTTATTTTTTTTTCACTCTCTTTTTTTCTTTTCTTTCTTTTTTTTTAGTTTATTTTTGCCTCAGTTAATTCTATGGTTATGATCGAATCCGATGGGGATTGCCTACGTATCATGACGCCGCATGAATCAGAACATTACGTAGTTCAGAAAAAATCAGGAATAAAGTACACAAACTAACTCTCGTTTTTTACTCATATACAAATAACTCCACGAAAGCTCCTAACAAGGAAAATAATTTTGGATTTGTTTTTTGTAGAAAGAAAAAATTCAAAAGAAGAAAGATATTTTTTTTAGATTTCAATTTTTTTATTGAATTGTTAAAAGTGAGACTTCTAAAGAAGAGCGATTTTTTTTTCATTTTGTTTTTTGGAATTGTTGAAAGAAAGAATTAAAAAAAAAGTTTTTTTTTTTCATTTTTAAAGTTTCTTTTTTTTTTGGAATTTTTTGAAATAAAAACTTCTAAAGAAGAAATAAAATATTTCTGAATTTCGAATATTTTTGTTTTTTCAATTTTTGAAAGAAAAACTTCTGAAGCAGAAAAAAAAATTTGGAATTCAACAAAAAAAAATTGGAATTTTTGATTTTTTCTTTTTCATTTATTTATTTGTGATTTTTGAAGAAAAAAAAATCTGATTTTGATGTTTTTTTGTGGAAGAAAGACTTATAAAAGAAAAAAGAAGAAAATATTTTTGATTTTTTTTTTTGATTTTTCAAAAATTGGGGTCTCTAAGAAATTATTTTCTAAAGAAGGAAGTAAAGGGAAACATATTTGATTTTTTTTTTTGAAAATTGGGGGCCAACCCTGATGAAGGTTTCTTACGTACTCTACTAAAATTGTGAGAATCGGACCTGCATAGTTCAAACCAAGACTAGACCATTTTTATCTTATTTTTATTTGGTAAAAACGAATTACCTGTACAAAACTGGGGAATGACTTTTCTTTTTCTTTTTTCGCTCAACTAATTTTCTAAAGCCGGTCAACAAATGCAAGCAAGCCTTCCAAATGATGCAACAAGTAGCACATAAGTGAACATGATGGTCTCAAAAAGGATACCTATCTTATACGGACTCGGCCCCTGTGCCGAGCTTCGCTAAGTCAAGTGCATATGATGCAACAAAACGATCCTACTAAGGATAACCAGTCATGTGGCTTGTTCTTCTATATTTTAAAAGTCCTAGGGGATGAGGCGTATCTAGACTGACCATAAAACGAGCGAACAACTCGAGTTGTGAAGGGGTAGCGTACCAGGAGCAATACTTCTTCGGCTTAACTACTGGACCCTCCCCGTTCTTAAATATGGGTGACTAATAATCCTTCACCGGGATCCCAGGCCCACCGGCTTTATCTCAACAAAGAATAGGGCGCGTATCCGCGATTCCCGAGGTTGTATTCAGAAGACTCAAAGGGGGTGCGCAACAAGACAATTCATAAAACAGTTCAACAATATCAAAGCGGTAAAGAGCAAGCAAGTAGCACATTATGCCCAAATAGATCACAGTTATATACAAAAAATTAATAAAGCCAAATAAAGTCAATGTACAAGCTCGAATTCTGGTTGTCCCCAGCAGAGTCGCCAGAGCTGTCACACCTCTTTTTACCCCTTTAAGAGATAAGTGTAAAATATTATGGATTGTGGGTTAAAGAGCTTTACCAATTAAAGTGACAAATTTGAAGTAGGGATTATTTTATTTACAGAGTCGCCACTTGGAATTGATTTCTACTGGTGTTCCAAATCACCTTTTGTTTGAATCCCTATTCAAAGGAAGGTTTGACTCTATTATTATTGGTCTGCGAAAATAATGTCCGGGTAAGGAATTCTGTTGACCAGGGAGAAAGTGTAAGGCATTCCCTGAGTCCCGTGGTTCTAGCACGGTCGCTTTATTAACTACATTTGGCTTGAATTAAACTTGGATAAACTGTGGTTTATTTGATTTTTATGCTTTTCTTATGTCCGTTTTTATTTATTTAAAAAAAATAAAGAAAATATTTGAATAATAATCTACAACTGAACTAATGAGAGAAAATTATTGTTATGAGTACTACTTTAAAAGATGAGAGTAATGAGAGAAAATTATCAATTGACATTGCTTAAAACTAGTAAGATGTGGGCTTGTCTTGACATTGAATGAGGCAACCCACTATTGGGTTGATGGAGTCAAATGGGCTCATGTCCAAGACAAAATCCAAAAGCCCATATGCTTTTGGACTTTAAATCTGCAGATATGGCCTTTTAAAGCTATGTTACAGATTTGGCCATATCTTGCTATTTGCAATCCGTAGTCAAATATTTACAAAAATAAGTTTACAGATTGTCTTTCTAATCTACAACTTAACTACCTTACTAAATAAGTATTCTTTAAGAGATAAAAAAAAGATTATTGGGACTCTAAAATATAATAATAATAATAATAATAATAATAATAATAATAATAATAATAATAATAATAATAATAATAATAATAATAATAATAATAATAATAATAATAAAAACTTAGCTTGGTGACAACAAAGGGACAAACATGGCTACAAGGGTTCATATTTTAATATATATGCTCATTTCAGACAACCAAATGTAAGTGGAATTATATCTAATGCTTTGCAAAAATAAAAATAATTAAAGATGTTTAACACAATTTAATTAACTAACATATCGTTATAACATTATCAAACATTCAAGAGCATATAAAAATGAATTACAATAGAAGGATAAAGCTACTAATATTTTCCAGCGTCATTATCTTTCATTCCAACTCGATTTTATGAGTTTACATGGTCCGAAAATTACCTGGACAACAGAAAGAAGAACAAATACAGCAGAGTCAGCTCTTTCCAAAATCAACAGCAAAACAATTAAACGGGCAGCAACAACAGCAAAAGACAGCGACAACCGGCAGATTCAAACCTAAGAAAATAAACTAGAAATACTCCAGCAAAGCAGTACAATTATGTAACTCCAGAAAAATCTTTCAACACTACTCTATTTTCCTTAAACAAGTTTTTCACTTAAGAATCAACTCACAAAAGCTGCTAAGGGATATTATAGCTACTGATTTTTCTCTTTTTTGTGTGTCTAGAGCTCCCTCAGTAAGATGGAGTGTCCTCCTTTTATATCAAAACAATCAGCTATTTCAAAAAAATTAAAAATCAATCTTTTTGACAGATTTTTCTATAAAATCTGCTCTTAAATTCAAAATGCCAGACTTTCTGGTTCAAATCTTGTCAAGTATTTCAAACAAAATCTACTCTCCACTATTCAAAGACAGACTTTTATTCAAACACTGTCCAAAGGTCTACATTTTCTTACCAAACAATTTGACTTTTGAGTGTTGTACTCAAAGAGTCTTGAAGTAGTAAATAAACAATCAAACAAGTACCATATACTCTTAAGTATTTTTCACTAC
This sequence comes from Nicotiana sylvestris, assembly GCF_000393655.2. Taxonomy (NCBI): domain Eukaryota; kingdom Viridiplantae; phylum Streptophyta; class Magnoliopsida; order Solanales; family Solanaceae; genus Nicotiana; species Nicotiana sylvestris. The sequence continues at coordinate 148,888,692 of NC_091059.1, read as the reverse complement.
CTCACTTTTATCAACACAAAACTATTTTACTACTTCAACAAGTGCAAAAACAGAAAATTTGACATTTCAAACTTCAAAAACTAATGCTAAAATAATTAATAATAGACAAAAATAAGATCTGAAAAAATAAAAATAAAATAAAAAATCAGCCACGAAAAATAATAGGATTTTTACCATTTTATAATTCAAGTGGCCGAAAAAATGGTGGTATGCCAAAAGAGGGTGTTCGGGGAGGTCGTCGGAATTTGGCCGGATTTTGATCGCCGGATTTTCATGGTGAAATTGGCATGAATAGCTAGGTCTTGAGGAGCTTTATCCATTGATGTAAGTATTGTGGGGTGGTAGTGGTTGGAGCTTCAAGAATTTGGGCAAAAAAGTGACGGGAAAGTTTCCTAGATCTAAGATTCAAGGAGTTTGAGAGATTTTTGAAGGATTTGGTTTGGAGATATGGAAGAAGGAAGTTGTGGAGATTACGTGGTGTGAATTTGGAGGTGTTTGGAGGTGGTCCGCCGGCGGCGGTGGGCGGAGCTGGGGCGGCGTAGAGAGAGTGAAGAGAGAGAGAAGAGAGAAGAAGGAGAAAAGAATTATGTGTGAAAATGAGGACAATTTTCAGATTTTTGAGGCTTTAAATACTTAAGCCAAGAGTGAATGAGATCCATTGGATCAAGATGGAATGGATGGGTATGATTTGATCTTGTTTCATTTAGTGAAACGACGTAGTTTTGAGGCAAAACTACGTAGTTTCAAACCCTTTCAATGTCAGCCCTTTATCTTGCACTCTTGGACACTTTTTTCTTTCAAATTTGGCCAAATTTCTTCCTTAATCCTACTTATTAAACTAATTTTACACAAATAAATTAATTAAATAACTTATTCTAATGATCAATTAACTAAATTAATTCACCAACTGAACAACTAGTTAATTCTTAAAATGCACAAATAAAGAAAGAACTATTTTTTTAGTATTTTATGATAGGAAATATGCAATTAAAATCACAAAAATTGAAAAAAATAATTAAAATAACAAAACACTAATAACTTTAGGAGGTGTTAAATAGTGCAAAAATTAGGTGTTCACACTTTGAAAGCATATTTAAGACAACAAGTTTTTAAAAGATTTTATTACTTAAACTTAAAGTCTGTACCCAATTAAACATTGTCCTATAAAATGAAAAGGTAAGAGTATAATTATTTGGAAAATTAAAAAAAAAATCTGCTAACAAACTCGAGGACTGCCTTTTAATGCCGTCATTCACTATATATGATTGCAAAAATTACGTATACTACCACATAGATAACGACAGTGGCGGCTCGATGGAGTATAGAGCCTAAAGCTGAATTGTTATTAAAGGCCTTTGGAGGCAATTATATTAATTATATTTTACAACCAACTCCTTTTAATATTTTTTTCCTAATTGATAATATAGCTGATTTATTTAATCATTCTTGAGATATTGTTTATCTTAGATAAAGTTTTATTTATTTTACTTTCGAAAAACATCTTTCCGTCGGGGAAAATGTCTTTATTTTTCAATGAGAAATATTATATAGGTATGTAAAAGAAGAATTAAATCTTTTATTTCATTGAGTATAGCTATTAGAGTACTATCTTTTACATGGATAGTTTTTCGTAGTACTTTTGTTATAAAATAAATCCAAAAATCAATATGGAGCTAATTAGCTCAAGGTATGTACAGAAGCTATTGTAAAGTGAAAGTTAATCCAAATTGAAGAGAATAAGAAGACTAAAAGAGGAAGTCATTTAAGTGTATGACATTTATTTGTTATAGCTCAACTAAATTCGCCCCGAAAAATAGCATAATGTGTGGACTATGCCATAATGATTATTCATATAGCAAATGGTTGATCAAAGGATTTTCTAATTTATTATAAAGAATTATAAGAGCAATTATTTAAGATATACTTGTTATATATGTAATAATACTTGAGCCTATATTTTTTGGGACCTAAATCCTTGGCTTTAGTTGCCTTGGGGTTGAGCCGTCCCTGGCTCACGAAGAAATCTTTATTCACTCATAATTTACTTGCAGAAGTTTCCTTTGTGTATGGATATTTCTGCTCTCTAGCAAGGTAGGATCGAATGGTACCGCAAGCAACACGGTTGATAATTCTCCAATCTTCTTCTCCAATAACATCTGGTTTCTTTTCTTCAATGGCCAGATCTAGCCCTTGTTGAAAAAGGACATCTAGAACCTCGCCTTGCCACATCCCAAAATGTCCGGACCCGTCAAATATTTCGACCGCAAATTTCGCATTTGACACAATTCTTGTCATAAGCGAAGATGCCAATGATGACGTATTGTTGACACTTGATGTAGATTCTTCTTGTTTATTGTCTCCCATCTTTGACACAAATATTATTTAATAGCTGACGACACAAATCAAGATTATTTCCTTTCTGGTGTGGAAGATCAGACTAAGCTGCAACCACAGAGCATACTCAGACAGAACCTTGACTCAGTTACCAAGATAAATCTTTTCTGATGTGGAAGATCAGACTATGCTGCAACCACAGAGCATACTTAGACAGTACCTTGGCTCTGATACCAATTGTTGCGGAAGCCAAATGTATATAGTGTGAATAAGTCACAACTACTATACCAAAAATTATGACAGCCACCAAATAATAAATAAGACAATAAAACAACAATAAAGGGAACACCAGAATTTACGAGGTTCGGCTAATTTTGCCTACTCCTCGGACACAACCAATATTTTATTTCACTCCAAAAATACAAGTGAAATAATACTAAAGAGAGAAGATACAAATGCCTTAAACAGATGAGAAGGCAAATGAGAGGTGTGTTTCAATCCTAAACATTAGGCCTTCTTTTATAGGGGAAAAATCCCCCCCAAACTTAACTCCCAACCAATGTGGGACTTTGGCATTTTGCCAAACTTCAACAAATCTCCACCTTGGCAAAATTCCACATTTTCAATTCTCTCTCAATAACAAATTTTGGTTGTGTCTTCATCTTCAATCTTCAGTGTTCAACAATGTTGATCAAATCCAAACAATGTTGAAACTTGACCGCAGTCACCACCTTTGTCAGCATATCAGCAGGATTCTCTGTAGTATGAATTTTCTTCACCGTGACTCCACCTTCTTCTATGATTTCTCGTACGAAATGATACCGAACATCAATGTGCTTCGTCCTTGCATGATAAACTTGGTTCTTCGCTAATTGAATAGCACTTTGACTATCACAAAAAATTGTGATACCTTTTTGTTCAACACCAAGCTCCTTTAGCAATCCTTGAAGCCAAATTGCCTCTTTCACAGCCTCTGTAATAGCCATGTACTCTGCCTCTGTTGTAGACAAAGCAACTGTTGACTGCAAAGTAGACTTCCAACTAACTGGTGCCTTTGCAAAAGTAAACACATAACCAGTAGTTGATCTTCGTTTGTCCAGATCACCCGCAAAATCTGAGTCACAATATCCAACTACAGACTGATTGTCTTCCTGCTCAAAAACTAACCCGACATCTACAGTATTATGAATATACCGTAGAATCCACTTCACAGCTTGCCAATGCTCCTTCCCTGGATTGTGCATATATCTGCTAATAACTCCAACAGCTTGTGAAATGTCAGGCCTTGTGCAAACCATTGCATACATCAAGCTACCAACAACATTTGCGTATGGTACCTTTGACATATACTCTCGTTCAGCTTCATCCATTGGCGACATAGTAGTACTTAGCTTAAAATGGGAAGCAAGTGGAGTACTAACTGGCTTAGTCTTGTCATCTATGCCAAAACGTTGAAGTACTCTCTTCAAATATTCCTTTTGAGATAAACAGAGTTTCTTTGAACGTCTATCTCTAATTATCTCCATGCCAAGAATTTTCTTTGCCTCACCCAAATCCTTCATCTCGAACTCCTTCTTCAGTTGAATCTTCAACTTATCAATTTCTTCCGAATTCTTGGAAGCTATCAACATATCATCAACATATAGGAGAAGATATACAAAGGAACCATCTTTAAGCTTGTGCAAATACACACAATGATCGTATTTGCTTCTCTTGTACCCTTGCCGCAACATAAACTCGTCAAATCGCTTGTACCATTGTCTAGAAGATTGTTTCAATCCGTACAACGATTTTTCAAGTTTGCACACCATATTTTCTTTTCCAGCAACTTTGAATCCTTCTGGCTGAGTCATGTAGATTTCCTCCTCCAAGTTTCCATGTAAAAACGCAGTTTTTACATCCATCTGAACTAGTTCCAAATCCAATTGTGCTACCAAAGCCAACATAATTCTAATGGAGGAATGTTTTACAACTGGAGAAAACACTTCATTGTAATCAATTCCCTCCTTTTGAGCATATCCTTTGGCCACCAATCTTGCTTTGTAGCGAACATCTACTTGGTTAGGAAATCCTTCTTTCTTTGCAAATACCCATTTGCACCCAATTGCTTTCTTTCCCTTCGGGAGATTGGCCAATCTCCATGTATGATTCTGATGAAGGGACTGTATTTCATCATTCATGGCAATCCTCCACTTATCTTCTTCTGAACTTTGGACTGCGTCTTTATAAGTGGTAGGAACATCATCAGCTACAATTGAGGTTGCACAAGCAACCGTCTCTATAAGACAAACAAGTTTTGTTATTGTCCTTTTTGGCATACTGGTTGCTATTGATTCAAGTTGTTGTTGAGGTTCCTGAGTTGGAATCTCCCTCTCTACTGGCTCTTCTTCCATAGGATAATCTTCATTTGTTTCCTCCTCTACTTCTTGTGTAGGAAAAATAAATTTTCCTTCAAACTCCACCTGCTTAGAAGCACCCTCATTTTGTTTGGTATCTTCTGTTACCTTATTTACCATAGCAGATTGATCAAAGGTAACATCCCTGCTGAATATTACTTTCTTTGTCATAGGACACCATAAGAGATATCCTTTGACTCCAGAAGTAATCCCCATAAAAATACCCTTCTTTGTCTTGGATCCAATTTTGACTCTGTCACATGATAATATGTAGTTGATCCAAACACGTGCAAAGAGTCATAATCTACAACAGGCTTTCCATACCATTTTTTAAATGGTGTCTTACCATCAATAGCAGCAGATGGTAGACGATTAATGAGGTGGCATGAATATGTAACTGCCTCAGCCCAAAAATCTTTTCCCAAGCCAGCATTGGACAACATACACCATATCTTCTCCAGCAAGGTCCGGTTCATATGTTCTGCCACTCCATTCTATTGTGGTGTATGTCTGATAGTGAAGTGTCAGACAATGCCATCATTTTCACAGACTTTATTGAAATGATCATTTTTGTATTCACCTCCATTGTCTGTGCGAATACACTTGATCCTCTTGCCTGTTTGATTCTCCACCATCGTCTTCCATTTGAGAAAAATTCCCAACACTTCATCTTTGCTCTTCATTGTATACACCCATACTCTTCGGGAAAAATCATCAACAAAGGTTACAAAATAGTGCTTCCCACCCAATGAAGGTGTTTTGGAAGGACCCCAAACATCAGAGTGTACATAATCCAAAATGCCTTTAGTATTATGGATCGCTGTACCAAATTTAACCCTTGTCTGTTTCCCTTTGACACAATGCTCACAAAACTCCAAGTTGCAAGCCTTTACTCCTTTTAACAATCCTTGATCTGATAGAGTTTTCAAGGATTTTCCTCCAGCATGTCCCAAGCGCATGTGCCATAGCTTGGTTGCTTCTGCCTCTTTGTCGTCACTGGATGTCACTGTCGCTGTCCCAATAACTGTACTGCCACGATAGCGGTACATATTATTATTCTTCCGATTAGCCTTCATTACCACTAGTGCACCGGAGCATACTCTCATCACTCCATTTTCTGCAATGATTTTGAACCCTTTTGATTCTAGGGCTCCCACAGAGATGAGATTCTTCTTCAAATCCGGTACATATCGAACATCTGTTAATGTTCTGATCATTCCATCATGGTTCCTTAATCGTATTGAACCAATTCCATATGAGGTAAGAGGGTTGTTGTCCGCTTTGTGGATGACTCCATATTCTCCTTCTTAAAAATCCACGAACCAGTCCTTGTTGGGACATATATGATAGCTACAAGCCGAGGTCATCAACCATATGTATGATAATGTTGATGACTCTGTTGTAACTAATGAGAAGTCTGAATCATCACAATTAGCTACATTTGAATCTATAATGGCCTTTCCATTGTGATATTTTGCCTTATTCTTCAACTTCGAACAGTCTTTCTTCCAGTGCCCATTTTCTCGACAAAAGGCACATTTATCTTTGTTGGGTCTAGATCTTGACTTAGATCTTCCCTTCTTTGTCCTCGTTTGATTTTGAGGACGACCCCCCATAACTGGTGCTTCTCCTTCTCCGCCCTTCTATTTTTTTCCCTTTCTTTGTTCATAGCTATACAAAGCTGAACAAACTTCTTTGAGAGAAATTTCGTCATTTCTATGGAGTAGAGTAGTTTCAAGGTGCTCGTACTCATCAGGAAGTGACCCCAACAACATCAAGGTCAAGTCACCATCACCAAAAGTTGCATCCATATTTTACAAATCTGTGACCAACTTATTGAAACTAGTGATATGTTCATTCATCGTGGTACTAGGAACATAGGTGAAGCGAAACACTCTCTTCTTCATGTACAATTTATTTTGACTATTTTTCTTCAAAAATTTATCCTCCACTGCTTTCCATAATTTACTTGCAGAAGTTTTCTTTGTGTATGGATATTTCTGCTCTCTAGCAAGGTAGGATCGAATGGTACCGCAAGCAACATGGTTGATAATTTTCCAATCTTCTTCTCCAATAACATCTGGTTTCTTTTCTTCAATGGCAAGATCTAGCCCTTGTTGAAAAAGGACATCTAGAACCTCGCCTTGCCACATCCCAAAATGTCATGACCCGTCAAAAATTTCTACCGCAAATTTCGCATTTGACACAATTCTTGTCATAAGCGAAGACGTCAACGATGACGTATTATTGACATTTGATGTAAATTCTTCTTGTTTATTGTCTCTCATTTTGACACAAATATTATTTAATAGCTGACGACACAAATCAAGATTATTTCCTTTCTGGTGTGGAAGATCAGACTAAGCTGCAACCACAGAGCATACTCAAACAGAACCTTGACTCAGTTACTAAGATAAATCTTTTCTGATGTGGAAGATCAGACTATGCTGCAACCACAAAACATACTTAGAAAGTACCTTGGCTCTGATACCAATTGTTGTGAAAACCAAATATATATAGTGTGAATGAATCACAACTACTATACCAAAAATTATGGCAACCACTAAATAATAAATAAGACAATAATAAAAGGAACACCAGAATTTACGAGGTTCGGCCAATTTTGCCTACTTTCTCGGACACAACCAATATTTTATTCCACTTCAAAAATACAAGTGAAATAATACTAAAGAGAGAAGATACAAATGCCTTAAGAAGATAAGAAGGCAAATAAGAGGTGTTTAAATTCTAAATATTATGCCTCCTTTTATAGAGAAAAATTCCCAACCAATTTGGTCCTCCACAGATGTGGGAGTTTTGGCATTCAACAGCCACAAAAAAGTTCTATGACTGCTGGTACTACTCCACTTATTCATCGATACGACTGAGAATCTGTGAAAGCCATTCACACAACACATAATGGAATGCCAGTAGATTTATTCAAAGCATCGGACTATTATGGTATCATGGTAGCAGAGTGCAGGCTTACAATTGTCGGCAGATTCTTAAGGCCAAAACCTCAAATCGATCGTTTAAGGTCGGAATTTAAGGAATTGATCTCAATCAAAGGTTCAGTCAAAATTTGAGTATACGACAACGAAAATGTCTTCCTAGACTTCACCAACGAAGAAGCTTCTAATACGGTTTGGTACAGGTGGGTTATTGAGATTGAATGGCAATGTGGCTTCAAAAATGGTCAAACTTAACTTCAACCCTGAAGAAGATCTTCCGATTGCTCCGGTATGGGTCCTCCTCCCCAGCCTTCTGTTTCACATGCACACATGGCATTATGTCAAGCAAGTGGTGAGCGAAATTGGCACTCCTCTTGAAATAGACCTGGCCACTGGGCAAAAAACTAGACCCAGTAAGCCCAAGGTTAGAATTAAAATAGATCTCCTAAATCCCCAACCAGAATCAGTCCATATTGGATGTATCTATGAAAATTCTCCACATACAGGTTTTGTCCAGAAGTTAAAGTATGAAGGCATACCAAACACTGTAAGTTTTGTAAAAAATTCGGGCACAACATGCTCAATGGTCGGGTACTAAAAAGTAAAAAAACAGCTAAAACTAAGGAAGAAGAAACCAAAAAAGGAAAAAAAAAAGAAGATATCGATATGAAGGAAGGAAATGAAACAAGGAACAAACAAAAGGCAAAGTAGGTAAAAGAGGACAGTGTCACCAAAGAGGCAAGTCAAAATACCAATAATTTGGATAGAAATAACAGTGGAGGAGTGGTCCATACTATAGAGCAAGACAATCGAAGTGAACAAGCAAGGAACGTATCTAATGAAGACATGGATGAAAGACGTAACAACATAGAGCAAAAGGAATAGACTATCAAGACAACAACTTCCCAATAAAAGCAAGACTAGGAAGCAAAAGAGGTTGCCCAAGACGAAGCCCAAAGTAACTTTTAAACCTATGCATAATCAGTCTAATGGCAAGCTAAAGGATGGAAAAAAATACAGGGTCGTGGAATTAGAAACACAACAAGAACATGAATAAAACAAGGATGGAAATTCAAAGTCAAAGGAGGAAAAAGATAAAGATGTGCATCAGAATACTACCAAAGAGGATTTCAAAAACAATAATTCTGATACGCAAAGCATCGACAATGAGGAGGAAACTTCAGTAATCACAGATGAAGTGCTGCAAGAATCCACAAATATTCAAGAAGCCAGGATATATGAAGAAGCTAAAGGTAAGCAGAAATTAAACAACTACCAGAAGGACAATAAGACCTCATACAGTATGCCTTCTAATATCAAAGCCATGCTAGACTTGATTTGGTGGTGGAATTAAATCGGGATCCTAATCAGGAGCAAGATAAGAAACTTCAGGAATGCAAGGAGCCTGATCATTAGATAGAGGTTACTTCTCCGAACAGAGTCACAGTTGTCATTCCGGAGGATAAATTACAAACTGAACAGGAAAGTCAGGATGACAATTAAAGTTTTACTCTTGTTAAAAAGGGAAAAGGCAGAAATAGAAACAAGAAAAATATCCAAAGAAATTAATCAAAATCCTTCTGATGGAAGGAGGAAAAATTGACCTTTCCCTCCAATATGTCCTTGATCAGTGTAATATTTTTGGATATTAGAGGAGTAGACTCATGAAAGGCCATTCAAAGGCTAAAAAAAAACTTATGAACATCAATAAGGTGGATCTTGTGGCGATTCTAGAACCTTTTATCAATATGACTAATATTGATAGGTACTTGAAATACTTCGGACTACAACATTATATCTCCAATACAAATGGTCAGATCTGGCTTATGTGGACTGAAAATTTCCATACCAGTGTCATGACAAATGATGATCAACTAACTAACACTGATCTCTATATTATTGCACTAAGCTAATACTAACACTGATCTCTATATTATTGTTGTCTATGCTAAATATACCTCAGTGGAAAGGAAAGAGTTATGGAGTAGTCTTGAGGGCATCCATAACCAAATTAGTGGCCCTTGATGTATCGAAAGTGACTTCAATATTATCCTTGATCCTGATGAGAAAAAAGGGTAAACCTCATAGAATGTACAGAAGTTTTGTCTTTTGTAGCTGTATGAACAACTGTGAATTTGTGGACTTGGGTTTTGTTGGTCCAAAATATACTTGGTGAAATAATTGGGAGCCTAAGAAAAGAATATAGATGAGACTGGATAGAGTCTTCATCAATGACCAATGGTTCCAGCTTTATTCTAATAATGTGGTCAAGCACCTTCCAGGAACAGGGTCAGATCATAGACCACTTCTAGTTAGAAGTTGAAATGATCATCATAAGGGGATCAAGTATTGCTTGTTCTTCGTAGACCAGCCATCCTTCATGAACTTGGTAGAACAAGTGTGGTCTACTCACATTACTTGGAGGCTTCAGCAAAAACTAAAGCTACTTAGTAAGAAGTTGAGTCAATGGTCTAGAGATAACGTTGGGAATGATTTTGATCATGTAAAACTATGGGAAACCAAAATGCAAGATCTTGAAGAACATGACACCTTCACCAACAATGACCAATCCAGAGAAGCTCTTAACAAAGGCCAAGCAAAGTATATCTGATGGTTAGGAATGCAAAATTCAATTTTAAAACAAAAGGCCAAGATCAAATGGTTTGAGGAGGGTGATTCCAATCCTAAGTACTTACATAGTGTTATCAGAGATAGAAAGAGTAGGTTACAACTAAACAGGATCAAGGATCACAGAGACCAATGAGTTCAGGGAGATGACAAAATTGGCAAAGTTGTAATTCATCGTTTCCAGCAACTCTTCAATCTTAAGCATAACTTCAATGGCCAGGGCATTTTTAACTATACTTCCAAATGTATCACAGAGGAGGAAAACATCATTCTTACTGCTATTCCAGAGTGAGAGGAAATCAGGGAGGCTGTTGTTAGCATGAGCACTTCTAGTTCAGCCGGGTCAGGATGGTTTTAATGGTATTTTCTACCATAAATGTTGGAATATCATCAATGAGGATATTAAAGAATTTGTCCAGGAGTTTTTTAATGGGAAGAACATGACCAAATTCTATTCTCATATTTGCTTGGTTTTCATATCTAAAGTGGAATCACCTACCAATTTCTTCGAGCTGAGCAACTTCTCCAGTAAGAAAATTTTGGCTTGAAGATTGAATCCCATGTGGGAAAAAATTATTTCTGAAGATTAAAGTGACTTTGTTAGATGAAGAATGATCACTGAAAATGTTCTTCTGTATGGGAAAATTTTTCACAACATCATGCAAGTTATCAAAAGGGGTAATGTCATTATCAAATTGGATATGGTTAAGACATACGACAAAATGTCTTGGAATTTCCTTTTTGCTACAATGAGAAAATTTGGTTTAGCGAAGAATGGATTGATATTAAATGTAGGCTTATGACAGATGTTTGGTATTCTATCATTATTAATGGTACCATGAAAGGTTTTTTCAATTGCACTCAAGGCCTTAAATAAGTAGATTCTCTATCTCCTTCACTTTTTATCATCGAAGTAGAAGTGCTTTCTAGATCTCTTAACATCTTGATCTTTATGGATGGCTTTACCTCATTCAGTATGAAGCACAATAGACATGTCATTAATTATCTGGCATTTGTAGATGATATTATGATTTTCAGTGGAGGAAACAGTAGGTCTATCAAATTGATTAAAAAGACTATTAGAAGGTATGAAAAGGCCTTAGGGCAGAAAGCGAATGACGACAAGAGTTTTTTCATCAGTGCACCAAACACATTTACTACCGGATCAGCAAAATCAGACAAGCCACTAGCTTCATGGATAAAGATGTTCCTTTCAATTATATTGGATGTCCTATCTATCAGGGAAGGAAAAGAATCAGTTTGTTCGATGGCCTGTTATCCAAAATATCAAAAGGCTCATTGCAGGGGAAAACTGATTCTTATCAAACATGTCCTTCAATCACTTTCCATTTACACTCTGTCTGCTCTGAACCCCTTGAAGGCACCATCAATCTCATCGAAAAGCACTTCTCTAATCTTTTTGGGGCTCTTCTGATGGTAACAAGAACTACCGTTGGAGTTCTTGGAAAAATCTTTGTTATTCTAAGGAATTAGGTGGTATAGGAATAAGAAGTATGCATGACATTGCTGAATCACTCAATATCAAAAGGTGCTGGATGTTTAGAACCAATTATTCACTACGTGCAACCTTCCTTAAATCCAAATATTGCAAAAGGTCTCATCCAGTATCTAAAATCCCTAACTCCTCAGACTCTCACGGTTGGAAGAGCTTGATGAAGAGTAGGAGCAAGGCAGAGCCTAAAATCATCTGAAAAATACAATCTGGTAACTCTAGAATTTGGTGGGACAACTGGATTGGTGAGGGAGCCTTAGCTAGAATCATTCAAGGCCTTGGAAAATCCGCTAAAGTTACTGTTAATGACTTCATTTTTAATGGCGACTGGGACATCAACAAGCTGTCCATAGTAGTTCCTGATCATCTTATTGGTAAGATCACTAGTGTGGACAATGGAGACCAGAATCTAAATGATTTCCTCGTATGAAAAGTTTCAGAAAATGGTCTTTTCTCTAACAAAACTACATGGCATTTATTAGAATGCACAAGCAGAACAATGATTTTCTCAGCAAAGAATGTCACAATTCTATCCCTTTCAAATTGTCCTTTTTAAGCTAGAGAATTTTCAAAAAAATATTACCCTTTGATGACATCATAGGGAAATTTGGTACTAACATTATTTCTAGATGTTCCTATAGTAATAGTTCACAGGTTGAATCAGTGCAACATATTTTCACTGGAAGCGGCGTAGCAGAATTCGTATGGAATGCAATTGGACAACCATTGGGATTGAAACATCAACAAAAACCAGTCATTGTAACTTTCAAAAGATGGTGGGAGATGAAGACTAACAATACAATTCATAAACTGGTCCTGCAAGTGGCACCTATTATCATTTGTTGGGAAATATGGAAACAATGGACTTTATGCAGATATGGAAACAAAAACAAATTTCATCACAATAACATGAAGTATCAACGCATTTGGAACCTAAAGATGGTGCTGATAAGCAAGCTGCCAGAAATGGAGAGAGGTCTACAGTGGCCAGCTCTATGTGTAAAGATCGAGAGATTGCAACCAATTCGAATTTGGAAGCAAGTCATCTAGGAATTTCCTCCAACGACCTCAATCAACGTAAACACTGATAGAAGTTTTATTAAAGAGAGTGGTAGAGCAGGAATTGGAGGTATTGTGAGGGACAACATAGGTGATTTAAAACCATGGCCTTCTTTGTCCCAGTTACTAGTACAAGAAACAATATGACTAAAGCATTAGCAGCTAAGTTTGGAGTGAAATGGTGCAAACAGCAGGGATACACTAATTTCATTCTCGAACTTGACTCCTTGATCATTGCCAATATGCTAATCAACAAGGCTACTAACTTTAAGATCGAGCAGATTTTGAACAAAATATTAAGCAATATTGGCGAGGCAAACATAAGAGTAAACCATTGATTTAGAGAAGGCAACTTGGTAGCTGATAGCTTAGCCAAAGTAGCTTCCTCTTCCCGTCAGAGACTATTATGCCACAACTTTCCACAACTACCTACTGAGCAAAAAGTGTGTTCCTATTAGATAAGTGGCAATTTCCCAGTTTTCGATCAAAATATGACAAAGCCAATTTTTTTGTTAGTTAATATATATGGCCCTATTGTTTCCTTCCAACTGGTTTTGGGTGATTATGTCACCTAGTTGTATTTATCTCTTGAGGTAAGGTCTAGCCCCCCTCGATGTACTCCTTTTGTAAATACAACCCAATCCAGATATGAATCTGGATAACCGCATTAAAAAAAGGTCCAGCAAGATGAATATATATCCTTTCATGAGTACAAATGTAAATTAAACTATACTTCATGAACCTGCTCTTTCATTTTGCAAGCTCGCTCGCTTATTGTAATAACAATTAGCACAACATAGCAAACAAATGATAATAAAAGAAAATTGATGCAAACACAAAATGACTGACATAACAAAAGGCTGAAATAGGCATTTGGGGACGTTGGATTAGCAAGTGAAGCCATTAGGAGGATTCCTTCCGCAGTTGTTGAGAACAAGGCTAAGAGAGAGTGGCACATTCAGGTTTATTCCCAGCACGTTTGCCCTTATGGCTGTGCACAAGCAAACTGCCGCCTCTAAATCCGCCAGCCCAGTGATCAAGCTGCAGCATGGCATCGTTGGAGGAGTCCCAATTACTGCGCCCACCAATCCACCAACTAAACTTGCGCATACACCCAACTTCAGAGCATCTCTCGGGCACCTGCCTTGTCCATTGCCACCTCCGCAGCCATTGCCCGAACCTCCTCCGTTGCCAAAGCCGCCGCCATTGCCCGAGCCACCAGTATTACCACTATTTCCACCGCCATTACCGGTGCTAGGAGAATTATAATGACACGAGCCACAATCGGTTCCACTGGCTATGGCAAAGAAAAGGAGATTGAAGGAGAGGAAAAGGGTAATTGAGGCTCTTGCTTTGGAAGCCATGTTATAAGGAAGTTAAGGCAGAATGTACTTCCTACAAAAATTGTAGAAGTAATTGCAAAGATGAGATGGTATAAGTCTGGTACTAATGCAGGGTATTTATACTGCAAGAGGAGAATTTCGGAGATATTAAACTAGTAATGCGTGTTATGAAAAATAATTTCTCAAGGAAGGAAATTCTGACTCTTGAGCTAAATTATCACATTATTATTGATTAATTACAGCTCCTCCACTAGCTTCATAGCTAATACTAATACCTGTGATTTGAAATCTGCATGACATATATTTTAAGCCATGCCTGATGCCCCTTTCCTGTTTCCCACTACTTAACAAATTAACTTCCTCATAATTAGAACAACTTCAATGTCAACATACTTACTGGTAATCCCGTTCCTCCTTATATTATTCTTCACATTATTATTTTTTTAAATTGAAACCACCACATAGTGGTGGAGTTTATTAAAATGTTAATAACATACAAGATAGACTAATATGCAAATTTCAAACAAGAATTTCTAAGGATTTAGTAAAGATTACTCATTGATTTCATTTGTATTGGTTGTATTTTCTTGTACACCTCTAGTGTATATTATAAGGTTAATCCTAGTTGCTGCATGCGAAAATTTCTAGGCTCCTACAGGCAAATTCATCTTATGCATAATTAAAGTTGTAAGAACAAAGTCTCATGTGCTGATATCTTGGCCATGGCCGCTGGAGATGTCATTGCATTGGTAAACAAAATACACTTCCTAACTTGCTTCCCTATTCTTCTTTTGAACATTTTGTGTATTTGGTATTAGAAATCTTATGTAATAAATCTTATGCTAAATAAATCTAACATCACAGCTTGATAAATTAGAAAAAAAAATCTCATTTGGATTTATTTGCGGTACTACATAAAAACTTTATGCTGTTTGAAAAACAGTACTAATAAAACAAATTATGGAGTTGAAATCATGTAGTACTTGAGTAACAAATTGTCAATCTTAGTACTGAGAGAGATTTCAGCGTACATCAGAATTCAGACATGTCAACTGGGGAATGCTCATTCAGTGGAAAAAAAAAAGTGGAAACTTGCGAGGAGTCATATATCGCTTGTCAAATTAGGCATCTGTCCAATTGGAGTATGACTGAGTCAGTAAAAACGGTTACCATGTATATCTTTCAAGAAGCTATGTTCAGCCATCAAGAAGTTCTATCGGAAATGTATTAAGATCAGGAGTCCGTGCTCTTGTGTCTTTCTGAAAATGGATACATTTTATTTTACTGCTCTGCGAATGAGTAAAGATTTGTGGGCTTAGACCTGTTGACCCCTTGATCATTATATTATATTTTAAGAACAAGAGCTAGAATTTATGGCCTTGTGTTTTGGCTGCAACTGCCGGAGCATGTCGTGTGTGTACTGGTCAAGACGTGGACACATATTTTGCAGGTAAGTAAGCTACGAGCTAGGATATCCTCCTCCTATTATCAGTAGACTTGGTGAGCTCAATTTTGGTTCATGGAGTTCGTTGATTCCAGAATTTTGTCTTGTTATTCAGTATTTTTTAGAGGCTTTATAGACAGAGTCAGAACATAGTCATCATGGGTATCCAATTTGTATTATATTTGTTTTTCAATGTATTTAAGATAACAGAACAAATTTCTTTTCAGAATATTATTTTATTTAAAGATTCAGAAAAAAATTTGCTTTAAATTATATTGAATTGTTTTGAGATGCATTGCACAACAAAAACAGAACAGAACCGAATAGAAAAGCCAAGAAGCTTTGTTCGGTAAAGCTAAGGCACCGAGTGCCGGTTATGACTTGGTTAGTAGTCGGATCGTGACAGTATACTAGCATGTAGCTAATGAAGAAATCTTTTATCATTAGCCCATACAACTTGATGTTGTTTTAATCAATCAACTAAAGTAGCTAGCAGGACGTGACTATTGTTCAAACTTGAAATTTTTGCGAATTTTTCCTTAAAGTCACTTGACAAATCGAGATAGCCTACTTCGAACGCACTCCAATTTTTTTGAGTTTCGGAATTTCTAAATTGATACCATGAAAACTGCACATTTCTTTAGAAGAATCGACGTACAAATAATTTCCAAACAATCACAAAGATTATATTTAGGGAAGTAATTAATTTTGCCAAACAATTACAATTGCACACTTTAAGTATCTCCGAAACATTTATTTTTCTGATAGCTCATAGCTAGACTTGAGCGTTCCAAGTTATCTGGAAAAATTTCTCTTCACCATTTTCTTTGTTATATTATATTTTATTTTTCACTCTTTTTTTAGTGAAAAATTGGGCTAGGCAGCCATCTTACAACCATGGAGTAGTCAAAGAGAAGTCCAGCAAGATGCTGGTTAAATAGAAGAGGTAGTATATGCCTTAATAAACCTTTGAGTGCAAATGTGAAATCAACTACTTCACGAACCTGCTTTCATTTTGCAAGCTCACTCGCTTTTTTGCAATAACAATTAGCACAACATAGAACAAATGATCATAAAAGAAAATTGATGCAAAAACAAAACGACTGACATAACAAAGGCTGAAATAGGCATTTGGGTACGTCGGCTTAGCAAGTGAATCCAGTAGGAGGACTCCTTCCGCAGTTGTTGAGAACAAGGCTGAGAGAGAGTGGCACATTCAGATTTAATCCAAGCACATTGGCTCTTATGGCTGTGCACAAACAAACTGCCGCCTCTAAATCCGCCAGCCCCGCGATCAAACTGCAGCATGGCATCGTTGGAGGACTCCCAATTACCGCGCCCACCAATCCACCGACTAAATTTGCACATACACCGAACATCAGAGCATCTCTCGGGCACCTGGCTTGTCCATTGCCACCTCCGCAGCAATTACTGGAACCTCCTCCGTTGCCCGAGCCACCAGTATTGCCACCACCATTACCGGTGCTAGGAGGATTATAATGACAAGAGCCACAATCAGTTCCACTGACTATGGCAAAGAAAAGGAGATTCAAGGAGAGGAAAAGGGTAACTGAGGCACTTGTTTTGGAAGCCATATTGTTATAAGGAATATAAGGCAAAATGTACTTCCTACAAAGATTGTAAAGGGAAGATGGTATAATTCTGGTACTAATGCAGGATATTTATACTGCAAGAAGAAAGTTTACGGAGATATTAAACTAGTAATGTCACAACCCTAAATTCCTCGGAAGGAGTCGTGATGACATCTAGTCTCTAAACTAGGTATGCTTAACATTAACTGACATTACATTGATATTTTCTAACTTTAAATTAAATAAGTACAAGTCATAAGTCTTTCTAAGAGTAGTTATACAAAATAAATATGTCACTGATCCGGACAAAAATGACCAATGAAAATAAGTACAACCGAAGGTGATTCCGAGGCATGCGAACGGAGTAGCAGGTTTACCTTGAGTCTCCACCGCGACGAATGCACAGCTACTATCGATCAATATCTGGATCTGTACACAAAAGTGTACAGAAGTGTAGTATGAGCATACCACAGCGGTGCCTAGTAAGTATCAAGACTAACCTCGGTGGAGTAGTGACGAGGAACAGTCAAGACACTTACTGGTCAAATAAATGAACAAGATATGATAATAAACTACTAAGATAAAGGTAACAAAGTAATGTCAACAGCAGGAAGAAAACAAACTACAATCAGTAGAAACAATAAAAGGAAAACACGATGGAAACGAAAGATAACCAAGTAAATCAACACTAACATAGTTAGGACACAGACAAGTAAAATGTACTCAAATAAGGGAGGCAATGTCAACTCAATCAATCATATCATTTCTGATGCACAATTCCAGCCATCTCAGAACTCTATGTCTCATATTATAACCTCAATTTCCAAACCTTTAGCACACTCGACACCTTATGCCCACATTTTCTATCTCACTTTGTACAACAACATCCTCATGTTACTCAATACATAGGGTCCATAACCAACGCAATTAAGATGTTCAAGGAGTCTCATTTACATAACATAAAGTAGAGTACAATCTCTAAACCAATTAGGAAATCAGCAAGAAATGAAGTTATTTTTAGAATTCATTTAAATGAAGAAAGTTCCCTTTTCAATTAAAATACAATCATCGAATGAATTATTACCTTTAACAAAGGATTTAATAAATTAAAACTTAGTAGAAATTTCTTTTTAAATAAAATCAACCTCAGACGGTTTAAGAAAATTTAATGAGAAACTAATTGAATTAAAAATATAACAATTATTGAAATGTGAAGTATGAAATATATATATATATATATATATATATATATATATATATATATATCAAATTTAAAAAGTCATGCAAAGCAGCGTAGTATAAATTCCTTTATTTAAATCACGATACCACTAATAACTTAACGGGATAGGAGAAAAATGTTTTAACATGGTAAATTTACTTTAAAAATTATTTCACCAGAATAATAGTTTCGGGGAAAGAACTCAAGGAACAACGGCAAGTCAATAACTCGATGCCAATAACCCGATCTTCACGACTCAATGAAACCCGAAATACAAGTTGGCAAGTCTTAAATAATGAACTAGGATCTTCTCAATATTCAGCTATAACCAAACCCTAAATGAAATGTAAAACCATCGGATAACTTGTACAATCAAAGAGGAATACATAAGCGCATATATATATTGATACGGCGCGCATCCCGATCCCACCAATCCTCCCTTATTCCTCCTCAACAATTACAATAAAGTAAATAGTATATATTTGTTGCGGCGTGCAACCCGATCCCACCGATCCTCCCTTATTCCTCGTTAACAATTACAATAAGAGTAAATAGTATTTATATCACCATATCAGTAACAACATGATCATTCACCCTTATTACTCCTTATTGCGGTGTGCAACCCGATCCCACCAGTCCACATTTATTACTCCTCAATATACGTCACCCTTATTCCTCATGTTGTGGCGCGCAACCTGATCCCACCTGTCTACCCTTATTACTCCTTGTTGCGGTGTGCAACCCGATCCCACCAGACAACATCAATTCTCCATTATTCCTCCTCAACATATCAACAACCAAATATAGTTTAAAATCAACAACAACAATTCAACAACCCAAACACAAGATTTCCACCACCAAAGGTATGAGTATACGACAACAAGAGAGTCACGGAGAAACCAAGAAGCACAACAACCTTTACAAACAACAAGACATATAAAGCACGTGATAACTATACCGGAAACCACAATAATTTGGACATATGGCATACATGCACGGGGTCATAGAGGAATTCACAATTAAGAGATAGCAAAACAATAAGGAGAACAATCACTTCATTAAGGCAAATAAGAGCCAAGTAACAAGTAAGAGTTAGAGGAAAGCAAACAACATCGTATGGAGCATATAGAGGTAAAACAACAATTAGAAAACCCAATCATATCGAAAAACTCCCCACTTAATGAACATAAGGACCTAAGATCCCTAAAGGCAAATTTCACACAAATAAGTCCAAGCACGCACTCGTCACCTCGCATGCACGAACTATAATTAGCATAGAAGACTCAAATCCTAAGTGGAATTCCCCCACACAAGGTTAGGCAAGATACTTACCTCAAAGACGACAAATTGATTTGTTGAAGTTAATTCTAAACGGGCTGAATTCCAGGACGGAGTTCTTGCTGCGACGGAGCATGAGGCTGCCACTACTGAAAAGTGACTCACTTAGAGGCAGCCTTGAACTCCAAAATCTAAGAGCTTGTTGTTGCGAGAGAAAACATGCCCAGTTGGAAGAGAAGCACCAGAAAACTATCGAGCATAACAGGCTTTGTAGTTCAACTTTCCGCGACCTTGATGTTAGTCTCAAATCTATTAAGTCTTCCCGGGAAAGCCTTTCTGCCGAGGTAACTCAACTCAAAGAAGAACTTAAGCACCGAGCGGCTTCCCTCTTCGTTGAAAAAACTTATTCCATGTACAGCATGAGGAGAAAAACTTGGAAGAGGCCAAAACAGGTATCATTGACTTTGATGCCAAAATTGCTAAGGTCTGAGAGCTTGAGTTGGATGCTAAAAATGGACTCTCGGCGTAGTCTGATGCTCCTGGTTCTTCTGGTTCCGGTTCTGAGTTTTTCAGAACTGAAGAGGAATCGGAAGGCGACGATGCTAAAGACCAAATTGGGGAAAATGTCGTGCCATCGGTGGATCCACCTACTTCTCCCCGGGGCGCGGATACTTCTCTTCCTCCTAGTTCCGGAGATGCTACAGTTTAGCTTTTCTTTTCTTTTTCCCATTCTTATAATTTTGCCATTTTGGCACGTTCTTGTAAATAAAGACATATTTTTTCTCAAGTATTGTTTGAGTCTTACTTTTGTTTGAATATCCATGCAAGTCTTTAACTTTTGCATTTGCTTAAGAATTCACTCATGTTTTTCTATTCGCGTTTTACTATGTCAAGTCTCGGATGCATTTTCCTCGAAGTGCTTTGGTTCCAAGCATTATCCCCTTTTACGTGGGGGTTTCTATAAGTATTTGTGCAAGTTTACTTTTTGTGTCCTTTCGTGTACATCTTCGAAAGTATTGTTCCCCAAAGGCATTTTGATTCTGGATATAAATTCTTCCGAAACCAACCCTTTAACATGAGGGGTTTTATAAGAGAGACCCTCTTATGTTTACGGTGCTCTTGAAGAGGACATCTCCTGTTCATTACGACACTAGCATTTGAAGTATTTATTTAACTTTCAAATGACAAAGTTAGTTCATTATTCAGATAAAAAACAAGATAAAAACAAAAGGATTTCATTTCATATAATTCCTTTTATTTTCAAAAGTGCACAAACATTTACTATGCTAAAAAGAAACTGCCATTACTTGTGGATGTGTTGTACAACTTGTTTCTACCGAGCTGGCTGCGCAGTCCCCGACCCCGATGATGCATTTATGTTTTTGGATTTTTGTTTCCCGGTTGCCATCGCAGTCAATATTGTCGTATCCTCATATCGTTCCCCCTAGTGTTCGAATGCGAAGAATGTGAATTGGAATACTGGAAGTCTTGTGCCTTCAAATATTCTACCAATGAACTGCTAGATAATCCTTAACTCGGCAACACACCATACTTCCCCTTAGGAATCCATGCTATCGAGCAAAAGACTATCTAACAATCCTCTAGCTATTTGTGCTCGTGAACGGTCGGGTAACCTTTGTTCGGAGCAAACTTAACTTCCAGTGGGAATTTGCTATCGAGCCAAAGATTATCTAATTGTCGCCGAGTGGAAGATTACTTGTTTTCCTTACTATCAAAAGTCTTATTGCTACTGTCTTCATAGTATGCATTCTATCACTGCCTTATTAAAAACCTTGCAAGAACAATCCAATTGGGACAAAAACTGAACGAAGGAAAAAGAGTGCAGCACATACATTCTGCTCGGATATTATTCATCATCAATAATGTCTTTTGAGGTGTGTCACGTTCTAGTTGCTAGGAAACTTGTCTCCATTCTGGTTCTCCAACTCGTATGAACCTTTCCAGTGATAGCTGAAATCTAGTAGGGATCTTCCCACGTCGGACCCAGCTTACCGTGTTGAGCTCCCGAATATTTTGAGTTACTTTCCTTAGAATCAAATCTCCTACTTTGAAATAACGGAGGTTGTTTCTTTGGTTATAATACCGCTTTATTCTCTACTTTTTAGCTAACATTCTTACACGCGCCAAGTCCCTGCGTCCCTCAAGTAGCTCTAAGTTGATCAACATTGCTTCGTTGTTCGACTCTTTATTTGCCTGGAGTGATTTTATGTTTCCAGTAGAGTGATTTTATGTTTCCAGTAGAGTGATTTTATGATTCAACTAGACACATTCATACTTAGCAGTTTATTAGCCCACTTAATACATCATAAACAGAAATCTAAACCACATCAATAAACTAAATGTTGAATATACAGTTACAGAAATTGAAATAACTTAGATTTCATGCTTCAATCCTTTCATATTTCAGCTCGCAACTATCAAAGGCAAAGACGTGTACCTGAAATTGGAATATAAATGAAGTAGAAGAGGTCAGCTACAACAATAACTCGAACAGCAACAACAGTAATCAATGCCCAGTAATATAGAACAACAAGCAGACCTAAGTGATAAACCAGAAATCCAGAAGTGTTTAAAACCAAACAGAATTGCCAGAACTGACTCAAAACCAGCCTGAATAAACCCAAAATCACTAGAAAACCAACCAGGAAACCTCTGAAACTCTCACAATCAGAAATCAAGCTAAAAACATGCAACTCATCAACTGAAATTCTAATTTGACTTCAGGAGCACTAATGCAACAGTAGGTTTTCTCAATCTTTGTCAAGGTCAGGAAGTGTGTGTCTCTCAAGCCATCTCGCTATTTTGTCTCTCAATGTCTGTTTTTCTCTCTGTATGTATGTCTATCTTTGGACTTTTTCTATATGTTTTTGACTCTAAACCCTTACTTCCCGTTCAAAAGTCCTCCTCAATGTCTCTACTAATCTCTATATTTAAACCCAAAACCTCAGCCCATTTTCCAGCTCTAAGGAGCACTTAGGAAAGTATTTCTACCCATGATATTCCCTGACAGCCACTACTACATGTTTTTTTTTCTCTTTTTAATCCAAGGTTATGGGTAACTTAACTTATTTAATCCACTTCCCATGCCATTAAACATTGTTCCCCACTGATTACTAAACAATTCATTAGTTTATTGGTACTTTAATACCCCATTATCAGGACATTCAACTTAACTAATTTCAAATCTTTCAATCCCAAAATACCCTCCTAAAGTCCCTGAAATTACTGCCCTACCCAATCCCTTTCAATATGCATTGAACCTTTCAACTCTAACCGATTCAAACCTACCAACTAACTAAGCTGAATCCAACAAACTACAATAGCTATAACCAATTCAAATCAGCTAGTAATTCACGATAACAAATGACCAATAAATCCAGTTCAATGAACTGAATATACCAACAGACCCAGTTCTAAATTCAAATATACCAACAAGCTCATTTTAATACAAACTTTAGAACACAAACGAGGCAGGAGGAAAACAGACAAGAATGAACCACAAGTTAGACTATTATCATGCTAATCTAACATTCAAGCATACCATACTAATCGACGATACTTATTCAATCGATTACACAAATTATAATATATAACAATCGACAACAAACAGAAGCAATGATAAAATTGGACCAAATAAAAGGTATGATGAAGAAAGACAGAATCAATCGACAAAAATTGAAAAATCAATAAAGCTACACTTAAACAAAGTAAACAGAATAAACAAACACAAAAATGGAACAAACAGGAAAAGGAAAATACCTCAGGAACTCGGAGACTAGACGATCCTGACTTGGACTCTGACTCGGACCTTTTTGAGGTCGAACGGACCTTAATCGAGTGTTCTTTACTGAGAACACTTTGACTAAGGTCCACTGGACCACCAAATTCCTTTTCTTCGGACAAACTTCAACCTTTGGTTTTCTAGGGTTCTTGGGGGTTCGATTTGGGGTTCGAACGGTCTTGGTCTGATTCGAACCAAACCAATGGTGGTTTGGTGACGAGGGAGGTCAGGAAGATGTCTATGAGTTTGGGACTGGTTGGGGTAGGTTTAGGTTCTGCTCGAATCTTCGATTGAAGATTCGAGAAGCTGGAGGTTGATTCGAGGCAAACGGTTAACAGATCCGTAACGAGGGGGGTCAGGGGGTGCCTTGGTGTGAGTTTGGGACTGGTTGGGGTGGGTTTCAAGTTTTGCTCGAATCTTCGATTGAAGATTCGAGAAGCTACAGGTTGATTCGAGCAAAACGGGTAAGGGATTCGTGGAGAGGGTGGTTAGGTGCTCTAGGGTTGTTGGTTTCATGGTCATCGGCGTTGTTGCCGCCGGCTTTCAGGCGAAAGGGTTTCAGGGCGGCTAGGGTTTCGAGGGTCGTTTGGTTTGTCTCTGAAAGAGACGATGAATTGGGGTATGGCTTATGGGGGTGTGAGGTGAGAGGTTGGGCTTATATACGGAGGGGGTGGTTTAACCCTGGCCGTTGGATCAAGCATGATCAATGGCCTGGATCAATTCATTTAAAGAAAACGGTGTCGTTTAGAGTAGTACTGGGGCGGGGTCGATCCAGGGGCAAGTGGGTCGGGTTGTGGGGATTGTTTTGAGGCGTTGGATCAAATGAAATGAACGGCCTGGATCTATTGGCTATATACGACATCGTTTGGATATATCTGGAGATTGACTGGACTGTTTGATCGAGTGAGATCAACGTCCCAGATTTTTCATGCCCGAACGGCGTCGTTCCACCCGCCCCCAAGACTGGTTGGGTTGGACCGGGTAAGAGCGTATTTGGACTGAGCCTGAACTGTCTTTTAAAATTGGCCCAGTCCGATTTTCTTCTCTTGTTTATTCTTTTTCTTCTATTTTCTTTTTAATTCCTAATTACCAACTAAAAATCCTAATTAAATTATAAAATTGACAACTAACTAAAACATTAACTCTTAATAATCTATCACACGAAATTAAACATCAAATAAGGATAAAATCACATAATTCGGACATTAAATACAAAAAAATGCAAAGTACATATTTTTGTGATTTAAATTGTAAAATTAAATCCTAAATGCACATGCACCACATATTTTTGTATTTTTTCTTAATTAAAGTAGAAATAAACATGCACAGACAAAATACAAATAAATCACAAACAACACAAAACCCATTTTATTTTGAATTTTTTGGGAGTAGTTCTCATAGGGCAAAAATCACGTGCTCACAGCTGCCCTCTTTGTCCGAAAACACAAAGAGTTTTCGTGCAAAGATAAAGTGAGCGAATACGAGCGATTTTTTGCCCGTTGGAATACTCCGTGTGAAGCATTTTTGAAAAGATTTAACCGAACCTTTGCTTCAATGGTTTCCTACATATCCCTGGCTAAAAGGGAATCAGGTTAATGTAGTTCGGGAAGTTTTGGTAGCTGGGACTACCATGGGACTGCCTTTTTGCTATTACTGCTGCTGCATACTGTTGCTACTGCTTTTCGATCTCCTTATTACACCGTGCTAAAAGAAAATAAGAAGCTAGACTAAACTAGGGATTACAACATCTTATCTATCTTCCAACTTGCTCTTGTAGTCTTTTTTCTGATTTCTGCTATGGGATTCATGCTGGGGGTGTTTTGTTGTAACCCTCCGCATTACTGACCTCTGATTTGATCTTGAAATGTATTCCTCTGTTCTGCAGGCGGGCTCCTGACTTCAAACTTGAAATTTATTCCTCTGTTCTACAGGCGGGCTCCTGACTTCATCAACTTAAACTTTAACAACCTCCGCTCTAACAGGCGGGCTCCTGACTGTTTCAACTTAAAATATAACAATCTCCGTTCTACAGGCGGGCTCCTGACTTCATCAACTTTAAATATAACAAACTCCGTTTTACAGGCGGGCTCCTGACTTCTTTGACTTAAAATTATAACAGACTCCGTTTTACAGGCGGACTTCTGACTTCAACGACAATTTAAAGATAAAGCAGCCTCCATTCTTCAGGTGGGCTCCTGACTCCGACAGCTTCTTTAAAATATAGTAACTCTTATTTTTCAGGTGGGCTCCTGACTTTAACAGCTTCTTAAAAATATAACTCCTCTATTTTTCAGGCGGGCTCCTGATTTCAACAACTTCTTAAAAATATAACTCCTCTATTTTTCAGGCGGGCTCCTGACTTCAATTATGACTTAAAATGTAACACCTCCGTTCTCCAGGCGGGCTCCTGACTCCAACTTGACTTTAAAACATAGCACCTCCATTCTCCAGGCGGGTTCCTGACTTCAACTTGAAATGACAATAACCTCCATTCTCCAGGCGGGCTCCTGACTTCAACTACAACTCGAATGTAATACCTCCATTCTCCAGGCGGGCTCCTGACTTCACTACTTCCCAAAATATAATACCTCCATTCTACAGGCGGGCTCCTGACTTCGACTTGAAATTGTAACAACCTCCGTTCTACAGGCGGGCTCCTGACTTCAACAACTTCTTAAAAATATAGTACCTCTATTTTTCAAGCGGGCTCCTGACTTCAACAGCTTCTTAAAAATATAACTCCTCTATTTTTCAGGCGGGCTCCTGATTTCAACAGCTTCTTAAAAATATAACTCCTCTATTTTTCAGGCAGTCTCCTGATTTCAACAGCTTCTTAAAAATATAACTCCTCTATTTTTCAGGCGGGTTCCTGATTTCAATAGTGGGCTCCTAATTTCAACAGCTTCTTAAAAATATAACTCCTCTATTTTTCAGGCGGGCTCCTAATTTCAACAATTTCTTAAAGACATAGCACCTCCATTTTTCAGGCGGGCTCCTGACTTCAATTTATGACTTAAAATGTAACACCTCCGTTCTCCAGGCGGGCTCCTGACTCCAACTTGACTTTAAAACATAGCACCTCCATTCTCCAGGCGGGTTCCTGACTTCAACTTGAAATGACAATAACCTCCATTCTCCAGGCGGGCTCCTGACTTCAACTACAACTCGAATGTAATACCTCCATTCTCCAGGCGGGCTCCTGACTTCACTACTTCCCAAAATATAATACCTCCATTCTACAGGCGGGCTCCTGACTTCGACTTGAAATTGTAACAACCTCCGTTCTACAGGCGGGCTCCTGACTTCAACAACTTCTTAAAAATATAGTACCTCTATTTTTCAAGCGGGCTCCTGACTTCAACAGCTTCTTAAAAATATAACTCCTCTATTTTTCAGGCGGGCTCCTGATTTCAACAGCTTCTTAAAAATATAACTCCTCTATTTTTCAGGCAGTCTCCTGATTTCAACAGCTTCTTAAAAATATAACTCCTCTATTTTTCAGGCGGGTTCCTGATTTCAACAGTGGGCTCCTAATTTCAACAGCTTCTTAAAAATATAACTCCTCTATTTTTCAGGCGGGCTCCTAATTTCAACAATTTCTTAAAGACATAGCACCTCCATTTTTCAGGCGGGCTCCTGACTTCAATTTATGACTTAAAATGTAACACCTCCGTTCTCCAGGCGGGCTCCTGACTCCAACTTGACTTTAAAACATAGCACCTCCATTCTCCAAGCGGGTTCCTGACTTCAATTTATGACTTAAAATGTAACACCTTCGTTCTCCAGGCGGGCTCCTGACTCCAACTTGACTTTAAAACATAGCACCTCCATTCTCCAGGCGGGTTCCTGACTTCAACTTCAACTTGAAATGACAACAGCCTCCATTCTCCAGGCGGGCTCCTGACTTCAACTACAACTCGAATGTAATACCTCCATTCTCCAGGCGGGCTCCTGACTTCACTACTTCCCAAAACATAATACCTTCATTCTATAGGCGGGCTCCTGACTTCGACTTGAAATTGTAACAACCTCCGTTCTACAGGCGGGCTCCTGACTTCAACTATTTCGTAAAATGTAATACCTCCATTCTCCAGGTGGGTTCCTGACTTCAACTTCTTCTTAAACAATGCGTTTTATTGCTGTTGTTCCTTCCTGCCTCCCAAACCATTTTTCTTCTAACTTGAATCATCCTCTTTCAGAACTGCTTCCCTCAAAACTGGTGTTTTATTCCTCTGAAAACTGCTGGGGATAACACCGATATTTTATTCATAAATATGTTATTTTTTTTCTTCAAAGACTACTTCCTTTAAAGCTGGTGCTTTCACTTCTCTGAAACCTGTCGGGGATAACACTGCTGGGGAATTATCTTCCTTCTTTAAGACTAGTTACTTTCCTCCTTTTAACAATGGTGGGGATGATACTGATTCAAAGACCACTACCCTTAAAACTTGGGTTATCTTGCTTTTTCCAAAATTGCTTTCTTTAAAACTTGTATTTCCTTCTCCCGTAAACTGCTGGGGATTCCACTTCCTTCAAAACTTGTGTTATCTTCCATCTTCCCCAAGTGGCTATCTGATTTCAAGAAAAATTTTGTAATGAGAGAAAATTTTCTGCCCCCGTTTGATAATCTTCTTTGTGGCCACGTCTTCCCGCTGTCAATAACATTTCCTTTCCCTGCTTCAAATCAAAGAAAAATTTATTATTTTAAAACATGGCGAGTGGTCGTGCCACTCCTACTGGGGATGGTTTTTCCCTTTTTCCTTTCCCTGCTTTGCGTTTTATTACAAACCTTGTTGGAGATGATATTATTTGCTGGGAATGATATTCCTGCCGGGGATGGTTTTTCTTTTCTCTTCCTTCCCCGCTCTGTGTTGTCCGACCATCGCGGAACTCGGTCGATAATCTATCGGAGTTGTTCCTGTATCTCGCAAATCTGCTGGCTCTTGGAGTTTGATCCATAACTTTTCCACTGTTGTTTTTCTGTTTTTCTCCAACTTCCCCTGTAATCCTAGACCAATCCATCATTTGGTCTTGCAACGAACGTCTTTCTCGTTCCATTGCATTATCTTTGGCCCGTCCTATCCACATTGTGCTTTTGCACCATCTTGGCAACTGGTAATAAGCTTTGAAAAATCCTTTTCAAAACCAAACTGCTGGGGAGATAAAGTCTTTAGACCAAAAATGAAAAAATGATGATTTTAAAAGATAGAAAAAGAAGAAGTCTTTCTGAACAAATGCTGGGGAAAAAGAAAGAAAAGAACTTATCTAAATGATATAACCGATCCCAACGATCATGTCGTGCATTCCGGATTAATCAACCTAGTCTATTTGTATCAATCAATCTTTCGGACGACCTCATCTTGCTGGGGATAAATAGGCACTCAACCCTTTGCCAAATGTGGATCCCTTCCACCAATCTTGTCTTGTCGCCTCACAGCGCCCTTCGAGGGTTTTCACTGATAAGAATCTCTCATTTCTCTCAACTCTCGTCGCCTTATGGTGCTTGTGAAGGTTTTCACCGATAAGACTCTCTCATTTCTCTCATCTCCCGTCGCCTTATGGTGCCTGTGAAGGTTTTCACCGATAAGACTCTCTCGTTATATTTCTCTCAACTTACGTCGCCTTATGGTGCCTGTGGAGGTTTTCACCGATAAGACTCTCTCATTTTATTTTATTTTTTTCAGCTGGGGATCAGAGTGTTACCGATATGACTCTCTCTGCTAGGGATTCTTTCGGCTATCAATTCATTTCCAGCTTATGATCCTCTTCTCTGTTGGGGATCAGAGTGTTATTCTCGACTCTTATTTGCCTGACTTGGCACTTCTCGGATACTGATCGGGAGGTATTTTTTGGACATCAATATGGGTTTTTATGTATGGCTAAAAGAAAAAGGGGTATCAAAAGATTCAAAATAATTTTGATGGGTAAAACATTACAACTCTTGGAATCAACTTTCTTTCCCAAAATTATAAACACAACTTCTGCCCCAGTTTTTCTTGCTTTGGGATTTTGTTTTTGTTACACTATGACCGAGCCTTGAGGCGCCTATCCTCTTTGAGGAATCAGGTCAAACGTAGTTCCCAATTCCTTTGTTTTTCTTGTGACTTTCTTTTGTCTTTATTATCATTTTTTTCTCTTCTCATTTTCTTTCATTTTCATTACTGATTCCAAAAGAGGGGTATGAAAGATAAATAAGGCTCAAAGGGGGAAGCAAAGGTTAAAGTATTTAGATAGAATAAAGAATTGCCTTCGTCATTTCATTCTCCGATAAATGCCAAGTACAAACAAACAACGATTATAATCAAAAGAAATCATACATAATATCTCTTAACTACGTCCGAATTGATAGCCATGTCGACGCATTCCCTTTGATATCTGTTAAACATAAAGCGTCATTGGACAACACTCTGGTTACAATGAATGGCCCTTGCCAATTCGGGGCGAACTTGCCCTTTGTCTCAGCCTGATGTGGGAGGATGCGTTTCAGCACCTGTTGTCCTACTTCAAATTTCCTGGGACGCACCTTCTTATTATATGCTCTTGTCATCCTCTTCTGATACAACTGGCTATGACATACTGCTGCCAATCTCTTTTCATCAATCAGGCTCAACTGCTCCAATCGGGCTTTGACCCATTCATCATCATCAATCCCAGCCTCAGCGACAATTCGAAGGGATGGAATTTCAACTTCCGACGGTATCACTGCTTCAGTTCCGTATACCAACGAATAAGGAGTTGCACCTACTGAAGTGCGAACAGTAGTGCGATATCCCAACAAAGTAAATGGTAATTTCTCATGCCATTGTCTGGATCCTTCTATCATCTTCCTCAGTATCTTCTTTATGTTCTTGTTGGCTGCCTCAACTGCTCCATTCGCCTTGGGACGGTATGGGGTGGAATTGCGGTGTGTAATTTTAAACTGTTGACATACCTCTTTTATCAAATTGTTGTTAAGATTAGCACCATTATCCGTGATGATCACATTTGGGATTCCAAATCTACAGATGATATGGGAGTGAACAAAATCTACCACTGCCTTCTTGGTTACTGACTTGAAAGTTTTGGCTTCAACCCACTTAGTGAAATAATCGATGGTCACCAGAATGAATCTATGCCCGTTGGTAGCTGCCGGCTCAATAGGTCCAATGACATTCACGCCCCAGGCAACAAATGGTAATGCGCTGACATTGTATGCAATTATGTCGGTGGAGAATGAATCAGATCTCCATGTATCTGACACTGATGGCATTTCCGCACGAAACTGATACAATCACGCTCCATAGCGAGCCAATAATACCCTACTTAAAGAATCTTCTTCGCCAATACATATACGCTCATATGTGGCCCACAAACTCCAGCATGTACCTTTGTCATAGCTGTCGTGGCTTGACTAGCATCTATACATCTCAGCAATCCTAAATCTGGTGTTCTTTTGTACAACACTCCTCCACTGAGGAAAAATCCATTTGCCAATCGCCGAATGACTCTCTTTTGATCTCCGGTGGCCTGCTCCGGGTATATCTCCATCCTGAGGTATTCCTTGACATCATAAAACCATGGCTCGCCATCCATTTCTTCCTCTATCATGTTGCAATAAGCATGCTGATCACGAACCTGGATATGCAATGGGTCAACATGAATTTTATCTGGGTGGTGCAACATTGATGCTAAGGTGGCCAAAGCACCGGTAACTTCATTATGAACTCTTGGGATGTGTCTGAACTCCACTGATCGAAATCTCTTGCTTAGATCGTGCAAACATTGTCGATATGGTATGAGCTTCAAATCCCTTGTTTCCCATTCACCCTGAATCTGATGCACCAGGAGGTCCGAGTCTCCCAAGACTAGGACGTCCTGGACATCCATGTCTGCAGCTAACCGTAAGCCCAAAATACATGCCTCATATTCAGCCATGTTATTGGTACCATAGAAACGTAGCTGTGCCGTAACAGGATAATGATGTCTTGTTTTAGAAATAAGTACCGCTCCTATTCTAACTCCTTTCGCATTTGCGGCTCCATTAAAGAAGAGCTTCCAACCTGGTTCCTCAGATAATTCCAACTCATCTACATGCATCACTTCTTCATCAGGAAAATACGTCCTCAAGGGCTCGTATTCTTCATCAACAGGATTCTCGGCCAAGTGATCAGCCAATGCTTGGGCCTTCATGGCCGTCCTCGTCACATAGACGATGTCAAATTCTGTGAGTAATATCTGCCATTTCGCCAATCTCCCTGTGGGCATTGGCTTCTGAAAAATATATACTTCAGTGGATCCAAGCGTGAAATGAGATAAGTAGTATATGATGACAGATAATGCTTCAATTTCTAGGCCACCCAAGTTAGGGCACAACTTGTCTTCTTGAGTTGAGTGTACTTAACCTTATAGCCTGTAAACTTCTTGCTGAGATAATAGATGGCTTGCTCCTTTCTTCCTATAATATCGTGTTGGCCCAGTATGCAGCCAAACGAATTCCTTAGGACCGTTAGATAAAGAATTAACGGTCTTCCCGGCTCAGGTGGAACCAACACATGTGGATTTGATAAGTATCTTTGATTTGGTCAAATGCTTCCTGACATTCTGCCGTCCATTCTACTGCAACATCTTTCTTCAGTAGCCGAAAAATGGGCTCACAAGTTGTCGTGAGTTGCACAATAAACCTGCTGATATAATTCAACCTTCCCAACAGACTCATTACTTGTGTCTTGTCTTCAGCGGTGGCAAATCTTGGATGGATTTGATCTTTGACGGGTCCAACTCAATGCCTCGCCGACTGACGATGAATCCCAACAACTTCCCAGATGGAACACCAAATGCACATTTGGCTAGATTGATCTTAATGTCGTACCTTCGAAGTCTTTGGAAAAACTTCCTTAGGTCTGCCACGTGGTCTTCCTGACGCTTAGATTTTATGATCACATCATCTACGTACACCTCAATCTCTTTGGGTATCATGTCATGAAACACCATAGTCATTGCTCTCATGTACGTTGCCCCAGTGTTCTTCAAGCCAAAAGGCATTACCCGGTAGCAATAAGTCCCCCATGGCGTAATGAAAGCCGTCTTTTCTGCGTCTTCTTCATCCATCAGAATCTAATGATACCCCGCATAGCAATCTAGAAAAGACCCGATCTCACGTCCGGCACAGTTATCGATCAAGATATGGATGTTGGGTAATGGAAAGTTATCCTTGGGGCTTGCTTTGTTCAAATTGCGGTAATTGACACACACTCTGATCTTCCCATCTTTCTTCGGCACTGGCACCACATTAGCCAACCAATCAGGATATCGAGTGACCCGAATAACCTTTGCCTGCAGCTGCTTGGTTACTTCTTCTTTAATCTTCACACTCATATTTTTCTTGAACTTCCTCAATTTCTGCTTGACGGGAGGCATGTGGGGTCAGTGGGCAATTTGTGAACCACTAGATCTGTGCTTAAGCCCGGCATGTCATCGTATGACCATGCAAAAACATCTTTGAATTCAATGAGTGCTTTGATTAGTTCCTCCCTGATGTTCGGCTCAATGTGGATGCTTATTTTGGTTTCCCTGACATCGTCTGCATCCCCTAAATTGACAGCTTCAGTGTCGTTCAAATTGGGCTTGGGTTTCTCTTCGAACTGGCTTAATTCTCTGTTTATCTCTTCAAAGGCTTCATCCTCATCGTATTCCGATTCATCATCATAATCGACCTCTTGTACAATTAGTTCGTAATCAGATTGATTTTTTAGACTAGGTTGAAGATTCGTTGTGCATGGTATGTCATTAGAACCAGTATAAAGAGAACTGTTCAGAAAGAGAAAAGAAGAAAACAGAATTAAAACAAAATAAAGAGAGAAAACTTTCACTTTATTAAAATGTGGGATAACAGAGTTTCACGCTTTTGTCGAATAGAAAAATAAAACAAAAACTGGATTACAACCCTGGAATAATCCAGAAAACAAGAAAGAAAAATCCAGAGCCTACTACCAAGACTCCCTCCGGGTAGGAAGAGGAGTAGTCGTCCAATTGTTGATATTGGCCCTAGGCCCCACAAACTGTATGTCTGCCTTACTGGAACCCTCTCCAGCTTCTATCATGTTGACATCAGCGAACAACCTTTCAAAGCCCTCATTCAAATCTCCATTTGGCCCGATCAGTGGTCCGAGAACTTTCGGGACCGACAACTTTCTGATACCTGCTCTGACAAATGATCTGGATAGGCGCGAGATTGGCTTAGGAAGGACCCAGACTCTTTTCTTCAACTTGCGGGCCCGCCTCACATCCGCCGCTGTAGGCTTGAACCCCAACCCAAAGGTATCCAAATTTTTAGGCAAAGAAACCGGTTGAACAATACCCTGAAGAGCAGCCCCTAAACCTCTGCCTGGCACAAACCCGTTCTTCAACATCTCTGAGGCTACCATGACAGTCGCGGCTGCGATCCTAGGAAGTGGAAGGTCCTTGCCTTCAGAAATTTTATCCACTGAAACCGGATCGAAAACCTGGTAAACCCACGTTCCCTTATCATCATCAGTCTATATGAAGGGCACGATGGCATCACTTACGGCGCTTGCATTGTCTTCCCCATGTACTATGATCTCTTGCCTATCCCACTCGAATTTGACCATCTGATGTAAAGTAGAAGGCACTGCTTTGGTGGCGTGGATCTAGGGTTGCCCCAACAGAAGATTATATGACACTGCCACGTCTAAAACTTGAAACTCCATGGTAAACTCGACTCGACCAATTGTTAATTCAAGTATGATGTCACCCACTGTGTCTGTACCACCACCATCAAACCCTCAAACATAGATGTTGTTCTTGTAAATCCTGTCACCATCGACCTTCAGTTTGTTCAATATGGCCAAAGGACAGATATTGGCACTGGACCCATTATCAATCAGTACTCGAGTGACTACCGAGTCTTCACACTTCACGGTCAAATAAAGGGCTCTATTATGTTCTGTACCCTCCACGGGCAACTCATCGTCTGAAAAAGTGACCCTGTTGACCTCGAAAATCTTGTTTGCTATTTTCTCCAGATGATTCACAGAGATCTTATCCGGAACATAGGCTTCGTTCAGAATTTTCATCAATACCTGGCGATGCTCATTTGAATGGATCAACAACGATAACAATGAGATCTGTGCCGGGGTCTTCCTCAACTGCTCCACAATGGAGTAATCTTGCGCCTTCATTTTCTTTAAAAATTCTTCCGCCTCTTCCTCGGTAACTGGATTCTGTCGCTACTGGATTGGCCCTTCTTAACTCTGTGGGAGCAAAACACCTTCCCGAACGAGTTAACCCCTGTGCCTCACATATTTACTCCACAACTTCCTTCCCCTTATGCATTACCATTACTTGACTGTAGCTCCATGGCACAGCTTTCTCGCTGATTATTGGCAACTGCATTACTGGCCTGATAACAACTGGTCCTGTTCATGCCCCCTTCACGGCTACTGGCTTTCTTGATATCCCTTGCACCGTTACTTTGACCGGCTCTGCATTCTTGGCAACATCAGACGAACTCTTCCCCATCACCACTACTGGCTTGCCTTCTTCCCTTTCCGACTATACTACCGCCTCTCCACTGATCGACTTTTCTTTCGGACTGGCACGGATCATCATTACTGTTTGTGAGGGCCTCTTGAGCTTCACTCCTTCATGCACTAGTTCGATCATGTGGGCTTCATGGTGTGTTGCCAACGAGTTCTAATTGATGTTGGGTGTCTCTGGCTCCTGGACCTCGATCCTATTTGTGTCAATAAGATCTTGTACAATAGTCTTCAACTTCCAATACTTTTTAGTATCGTGCCTGGGAAACCCCGAACAATATTCACAGCTTACCGAGTGGTCCAGTTTTTTGGGAAGGGGATTTGGCAATTTGGGCTCCACAGGACTCAATAGGCCTAACTGCCTCAATTTGTGGAACAGAGTAGTATAGGTTTCTCCCAGTGGAGTAAATGTTCTCTGCCTCTGCACCCTTTCATTCCTGAGAGTCTGATTCCCACGGAAACCTGGCCCCGAAGGATTCCTGTAGGCCCTTGGTGGTAGATATGTGTTTTATGGAGGTGGATATGTATTCTGGGGAGCCAGCGCACGCTATTGTGGGCAATCCGGGGGCTGGGTGTAAGTTTGGGCGTGATGGACAGAGAAATGTGGCTCTTGTGGTGGGTAGTAGGGCTGTGGAGGGCCGTATGGAATATGTGGGTAGTTTGAGTGATGGGGTCTAGGTTTGTAGTGAGGGGGGACCTCTGGATCTAGACCAAGTACCTGCCTTGACTGTTGCGACATCTTCCTTTTTCTTCTTTCCGAGCGCACTTCCTGTGCTGCTGTGGATGGCTTGAGTGGTTACTTTAATTGCCGAATAGGTCAAGATTTTGTTGGACTTAAGTCCCTCTTCAATCATACCGCCCATTTTCACTACTTCGTTGAAATATTTGCCAACTGACATCACTAGGTGACCGAAGTAAGTTGGCTCCAGAGTCTGCAGAAAGTAGTCCACCATCTCCCCCTCTCTCATCGGAGGATCAACTCTTGCCGCTTTCTCTCTCCAGCGGAACCCAAATTCTCGGAAGTTTTCCCCAGGCTTCTTCTCAAGTTTCAACAATGTGAGACGGTTAGGGACGATCTCAAGGTTGTACTGAAAGTGACCTGCAAATGCTTGTGCTAAATCATCCCAGGTGTACCACCTGCTCGGATCATGTCTTGTGTACCATTCCAGTGCGGAACCGCTCAGACTCTGACCAAAGTAAGCTATCAGCAGCTCGTCTTTTCCCCCGGGCACTCTCATCTTACTGCAAAACTCTCACAGATGTGCCATTGGATCACCGTGCCCCTCATATAGATCAAACTTTGACATCTTGAACCCTGCTGGCAATTGAATGTCTGGGAATGGGCACAGATCTTTGTAGGCCACACTGACTTGGTTGCCTAACCCATGGATATTCCTGAAGGACTGCTCCATGCTTTTAAACTTTTGAAGCACTTCGTCTTTCTCTAGGCTCTTAGCCGGTTTTTCAGTCTCTACTGGGATCTCGAAGTGAGTATTATAAGTATGAGGCTCGGGTGCTTTGAAGGTTGGTTTAGGTGGGTAATATTGGTTATCGTGAGCCTGAAACAACGGCTCGCTGGATGATCTTTGCAACGTGGCTAGTGGGGGTGCCACAAAAATAGGAACATTTGGTGGAGGAGGGTTCTGATTGGGTTGTGAAGCTTGGGGATCATAGGCATTCCTTCCATGATAGTATTGGTGACTGGGGAAGCTTGTCGAAGGGCCAGGGGGAGGGTATTCCGGCATGTGTCCTGGTGGGAGAGTGGGAATAACGGGAGGGCAAGGCACTTTTTGTACCCTAGCTAAGGCCAACTGCATTTCTTTCATCTCCTGTCTCATCTTATCCATTTCCTCCTTCAGCATTTGATTCTCCGTCCTTTCATCCTCGACACTTTGGTCTGAACTAGTCATGCTTTTTAATACGGACCCTTTGGATCTTGTTTAGTAATGGTAATCTGCCAGAACGTTCTAACAAACTAACTGGTTCGAAATCTCTGGATCAACAACAAACTTGTTAGCGTTAGAGTTTAACACATATTGCAATTTCACGTTGGCGGATGCAATGTTCCTAGGCAGTTTAACCATTTCTAACATGTCTTTGCTTCGACCGCATGCGTCATTCCGGCTTACTTTGTTTGTGCCTCGTTTAAGTGTTTCCGAAACTTTCTTTATCTCTCTTTTTATTTCTTTCTTTTCTTTTCTTTTATTCACTTCGCCTTTTCTCTTTTTCTTTTTAGTGGTGGTCGAATCTTATGTGGATTTCCTACGTATCATGTCCCCGCATGAATCAGACCGGGCGTAGTTCTACCCTATAAGTGCGAAAAGCAAAAAGATAATTTTTGGAAATTTTCGATTTTTCATTAATAAACATTCTATTACAACCCAGACGCTCCTTGGAAAGGAAAATAATAGACTCGAAACCAAACCAAGTACGAACTCAATAACTACTGACATACTCTGATGCGAAATAAAGACAGACTCTCACAGACAACAGACTCTAAGAAAAAGAAAATGCAGATTCAAACTATGAACACATTAAAGTTTTAAATTTGGGTGCTCGCGGGGCGTCATTCGGCCTCACCGCGGTTTTAGGTGTAAGGTTCCTTTCCAGCTGCTCCAATTCATACATGATTTGCTTCACAAATATCGTCACCACCGAAAAGAAGGTAATACGGGTCATGTTTTCACACTCCCGACACTTCCTGGTAATAGCACGAGCAATAGTCAGAATCTTGTTCCTGGTTTGGTCTTTCTCTAGGAGTATGCATTCTATTTGATCCCCTCTAGCCTTCAAAACCCGAGAATCATGCAGATGTTGTTTCCGTAACTGTTGTATTTCATCTTCCATCGAGGCCATTAGATTATAGCAATGTTTTACTCTCGGTTTCAAAAGCCTTGGCTTGTTTAGCCGCCTTGCTCTCTAGGGTGGTCACCTTCCGTTTAGACTGACAATGGTCTTTTCATGATCTTTCCTTGCCTGCTATAAGTACTGTGTGCGCTCTTTTGTTCTCTTTGCCCATTGTGCCTGGAATTGTGCTAAGGTATCCTCAGATTTCTTCAACTCATCCCGGCACTCACCGATTTCCTTTTTTAACCCTTTTATTAACCGCTCATCCGACCGACTCCTTTGTTGTTTGTCAGTATCTCTCCTCATCTGTCGGATTTGGGCTTTCAGCGCCTTATTTTCTTGGGCCAATTTGCTCTTTTCTCCCCGGTCGGCATCAACTTGAAGACTATTTTCAAATTCTAGATCTCTAATCTGTTGCCTCAGCTTGCCTATTTCTGCCCTGCAACTCTCTTCTTTAGCCAACCAATCCCACTGTTCTTGCGACGCCTGGACGAACTCCTAGAGATGGGTCCTTTTGGTCGGTCTCCCAAACTCAATTTCTTTCCTAAACCAAGAAAGGTATCCCGGCGAAACTTCACCCTTGGACCGATCGCGTACACATGTATTGGCTGTTAAGTATTGACACTCGCTCCAAATTTATCGGACTGCTGCTTCAGGAAACTGTCCGTTGGGCCCGATCTCGACTACTTTGCCACTAATATCTTCATCTTTCGGAACTATTTGGCATCTCCCCAACTGTCTCAAGACTCAATACGGGGCATAAGGCTGAATACTTCGGAGTCCCATCAAAAGGAAATGGGGCCCAATGGCTGGCATATATATGATTTCATCCACAGGCAGCCATCCCAGTGTCCACTGTATTTGGCTGGCGGTGAGGGTCCGAAAGAATGATGTCCACATCGTAACTCCCTCGGGTAGACCGACCCCTTGATTCTTGTGTAGAACTCTACTATGCAAGTTTTATTCGAGGAACCATAACTCAAGAGCTGGGAACGGTGGCAGAGATGCTCAGTCATCCATATTTGTAGCAACAAGTTACACCCCTTGAAAAAGTTCCCTCTGGCTTTGCAGGCTGTGAGAGCTCGGAAGATATCAGATACTATCATAAGCGCAAGAGTGCTTTTATCTTGAGTGAGCAAGGTACTGACGACCCCAACTATTTTCAGATCAATGTTTCCGTCTTTCCTTGGAAATACCAAAAGGCCCAAAAAGGTTATCATAAAAGCCACTTCTCTATGCTCGTCCCATTTCTGACGGTTACTTTTGCTGCATAACTCGTTACCCGGGTTGTTGAATCCTCCGACATGACCGTATCTGTCGTATATGAAGCGCAGATTACAAAAACCTGCGGCCAAATCTGGGTTATGGACCGTCCTGGGTATCTTTAATGAATCTAAAAACCGATGCACAGTGACAGCTCTTGGAGCAACCATGTATTTTTGCCTCAATGGAACTTCAGCATTTCCGATGTACCCGGCTATTTCCTCCAAAGTCGGAGTGAGTTCGAAATCGGAGAAGTAGAAGACATTGTGTGTCGGGTCCTAGCAGGTGACCAAAGCTCTTATGATATCCCCCCGAGACTGGATTTCTAATAAACCCGTAAGACCTTTTAGATATTTCTTGACCACATCTTGCCCTTCACCACCTAAATCATCCCACCATAGCCGCAACTTGAAAGGGATTTTAGTCATTATTGAAAAAGGTTCATTTTGCATCATGCTTATCCTGCACATTTATTAAGGTGATTAAGAAATAAAATTTATTTGACTCAACAAATTGACTATTTTTAATTTCTCACAGATTAAAAGGAAGATCCGGCTCCGCACATGGCTTTTCAGCACTTCAGGAACGAAGATTTTAAAGCTGGGTGAGTCAACCGATTCAAAAATCCAAAAATGACTAAAAGTGGCCATTTATGCAAAGTCAGCCTTCCGGCGTCCCTTTCGGGAACATTCGGCTATTCTTGCCAAAAACGGCATCACCCGACTTATTTATGTTGACAATTAAAATTGGACATTTTTGGCTATTTTTGTAAAAGGGGAGGTTGGACCCGATGAGGGTTGCCTACGTATCCCGCACCCTGTGAGAATCAAACTGGCGTAGTTTGGGTAGATAAAACAAACTTCTTTTGAAAACAAGACTCTTTTCAATGGCAAATAAAACCAATTTTCATAAACAAAACCCCATTTTTTGTTTTCAAAAATTCGACAGAGTTTCGACGCTATTTGGACATTGATTTTTCAAAACAGACGATTAACTAGCTCTATCTCTCTTTTCTCAAAGTATCCAAAAACTGGTCAGCATGCGAGTCCGAAAAAACAAATGCACAGGTAGCAAGTTGGATGCATCATGATGGTCTTTTGTCGTTTTGGTACACCTGTCCTAGACAGACCCAACCCCTGTGTTGAGCCTCCAAAGTCAAATGCACATGATGCAAACAAACGTTCCTACTGGGGATCCGGCATGAAGCTGAGTTATTTTAGGTTTGTAACTTGGGTATTTGTTCTAAATTGTGTACCCGAGCGGACAACTCAAGTCGAGGAGGGGGCTACGTACCGGGAACCAAAAGGCCATCTGGCTTAGTAACTTGTCCGGCCTCTTTCTTATTTCAGATATGACACTAACAGAATAGGGAGTCTCAACCAGCAAGCACATCCCCGGAGGTAAGAAGAGAAGGGTTTCGGCACAGTTTATATATAGTTCAGATAATATCAAAGCGGTAAAAGCGGCATTTAGCACATTAGGCCCAAACATGTAACAAAATCAGATAAAGCCAAATATAACAATTTATCTAAGCTCGAATTCTGAACCCTGAACCAAAGATTATGGGTTATCTCCCCAGCAGAGTCGCCAGAGCTGTCACACCTCCTTTTTCACCTACACCCGCGAGGGGCGTAAAAGGGAGATTTTCCAATTAAAGGACAATCGAAAGGGGTTTATTTATTTATTTCAGAGCCGCCACTTAGGAGATTTATGGTGTCCCAAGTCACCGGTTGAATCCCGAATCGAGGAAAAGATTGACTCTGTATTACAGTCCGTGAACCAGAAATCCAAGTAAGGAATTCTGTTAACCCGGGAGAAGCTGTTAGGTATTCCCGAGTTCTGTGGTTCTATCACGGTCGCTCAACTGTCATATTCGGCTTATTTATCTAATTTTAATACATATTGAACATATGTGCAAATTTTTAACTGTGTACCGCTTTTATTATTATTATTTTTTACCGAGAATTGCAACATCGTGAAAATACATCTCTAACCACGTCACATCAATGCACCCATGGTTATTGACATATTTCAACTTTGTCGAGATTTGGATTTGGGTCACATAAATGTGCACCCGAGTTTAAGAAGATAATATTATTAAATACGCGCCTAAAGCGACTAGCGTATCATTATTTTGGGTAGGACCGTGAAATTTTGCTAAACGGCCCATCCCGAAGTATAAGTAACTTTACCAACATGTATAGAGGGCCCGTCGCATTCATTATTTTTTTAAAAGGAATTTGCAATGTCATGGAAATGCATCTCGAACCACGTCACAATCATTGTACCCGTGATTATCGACACATTTTGACTTCGTTGAGATTTAAATTTGGGTCACATAAATGTGCACCCGGGTTTAAGAAGGTAATGTTATATAAAGTACGCGCCTAAAGAGACTAACACGTGGTTATTTTGGGGAAAGGCCGTGAAGTTCGCTAAGTGGCCGATCCCGAGTTCTAAGTAATTAATACATACAATTGTGAGGGCCCCGCAGTCCGTGCATTTTATTTAGCGAGGCTCATCTCGTTTATTTTAAAAGGACGATCCTAAAGTGACTACATTTTTCTATCATATTTTGTCTCTAGTAATAAGAAAAGGCCCTAATTAATTAGCATGTCACTGAACCGTGACTAAGTGCTCAAATAGATTCAGTTCAATTTGGTAATCGATCCATCATGGGCCTCTGTACAGGGATATCATGGCTTTATTCAATGCTCTATAGGCAAACAAACTGTCAATTTCAAAATCCTATTTGTTATTTGGATATTACCTTTCCTACATGCAAATTAATGCGCTGGGACTGAGCTTAAAGTCACCAATTAAAACCACTTGCTCGCCTAATATTATGATCTACACGACAAATGCTATTAGGAACTCTATCTCATAACATGAGTTTTCTTCAAACAGATTTGAAAATAGTTGACATGAATTTAACTAAAGCTAACATGAACTTCTTCCAATTAATCACAACTGGTGCTCAACGACTAAATTCCTGTACGTTTTGTATATATGAATACATGATTTTATGATTCAACTAGACACATTCATACTTAGCATTTTATTAGCCCACTTAATACATCATAAACAAAAATCTAAACCACATCAATAAGCTGAATGTTGAATATACAGTTACAGAAATTGAAATAACTTAGCTTTCTTGCTTCAATCCTTTCATATTTCAGCTCGAAACTATCAAAGGCAAAGCTGTGTACCTGGAATTGGAATATAAATGAAGTAGAAGAGGTCAGGTACAACAATAACTCGAACAACAACAACAGTAATCAATGCCCAGTAATATAGAACAACGAGCAGACCCAAGTGATAAACCAGAAATCCAGAAGTGTTTAAAACCAAACAGAATTACCAGAACTGACTCAAAACCAGCCTGAATAAACCCAAAATCATTAGAAAACCAACCAGGAAACCTCTGAAACTCTCACAAACAGAAATTAAGCTAGAAACATGCAACTCATCAACTGGAATTCTAATTTGACTTCAGGAGCACTAATGCAACAGTAGGTTTTCTCAATCTTTGTCAAGGTCAGGAAGTGTGTGTCTCTCAAGCCATCTCGCTATTTTGTCTCTCAATGTCTGTTTTTCTCTCTGTATGTATGTCTATATTTGGACTTTTTCTATATGTTTTTGACTCTAAACCCTTACTGCCCGTTCAAAAGTCCTCCTCAATGTCTCTACTAATCTCTATATTTAAACCCAAAACCTTAGCCCATTTTCCAGCTCTAAGGAGCACTTAAGTATTTCTACCCATGATATTCCCTGACAGCCACTACTACATGTTTTTTTTTCTCTTTTTAATCCAAGGTTATGGGTAACTTAACTTATTTAATCAACTTCTCATGCCATTAAACCTTGTTCCCCACTGATTACTAAACAATTCATTAGTTTATTGGTACTTTAATACCCCACTGTCAGGACATTCAGCTTAACAAATTTCAAATCTTTCAATCCTAAAATACCCTCCTAAAGTCCCTGAAATTACTGCCCTACCCAATCCCTTTCACTCTGCATTGAACCTTTCAACTCTAACCGATTCAAACCTACCAACTAACTAAGCTGAATCCAACAAACTACAATAGCTATAACCAATTCAAATCAGCTAGTAATTCACGATAACAAATGACCAATAAATCCAGTTCAATGAACTGAATATACCAACAGGCGCAGTTCTAAATTCAAATATACAAACAAGCTCATTTTAATACAAACTTTAGAACACAAACGAGGAAGGAGGGAAACAGACAAGAATGAACCACAAATTAGACTATTATCATGCTAATCTAACATTCAAGCATACCAGACTAATCGACGACACTTATTCAATCGATTACACAAATTATAACATATAACAATCGACAACAAATAGAAGCAATGACAAAATTGAACCAAATAAAAGGTCTGATGAAGAAAGACAGAATCAATCGACAAAAATTGAAAAATCAATAAAGCTACACTTAAACAAAGTAAACAGAATAAACAAACACAAAAATGGAACAAACAGGAAAAGGAAAATACCTCAGGAACTCGGAGACTAGACGATCCTGACTTGGACTCTGACTCGGACCTTTTTGAGGTCGAACGGACCTTAATCGAGTGTTCTTTACTGAGAACACTTTGACTAAGGTCCACTGGACCACCAAATTACTTTTCTTCGGACAAACTTCAACCTTTGGTTTTCTAGGGTTCTTGGGGGTTCGATTTGGGGTTCGAATGGTTCTGGTCTGATTCGAACCAAACCAATGGTGGTTTGGTGATGAGGGAGGTCAGGGAGATGTCTGGTATGAGTTTGGGACTGGTTGGGGTAGGTTTAGGTTCTGCTCGAATCTTCGATTTAAGATTCGAGAAGCTGGAGGTTGATTCGAGGCAAACGGTTAACAGATCCGTAACGAGGGGGGTCAGGGGGTGCCTTGGTGTGAGTTTGGGACTGGTTGGGGTGGGTTTCAAGTTTTACTCGAATCTCCAATTGAAGATTCGAGAAGCTACAGGCTGATTCGAGCAAAATGGGTAAGAGATTCGTGGAGAGGGTGGTTAGCTTCCCTAGGGGTGTTGGTTTCATGGTCATCGACGTTATTGCCGCCGGATTTTAGGCGAAAGGGTTTCAGGGTGGCTAGGGTTTCGAGGGTCGTTTGGTTTGTCTCTGAAAGAGACGATGAATAGGGGTATGGCTTAGGGGGTGTGAGGTGAGAGGTTGGGCTTATATACGGAGGGGGTGGTTTAACCCTGGTCATTGGATCAAGCACGATCAATGGCCTGGATCAATTCATTTAAAGGAAACAATGTCGTTTAGAGTAGTACTGGGGCGGGGTCGATCCGGGGGCAAGTGGGTCGGGTTGTGGGGATTGTTCTGAGGCGTTGGATCAAATGAAATGAATGGCCTGGATCTATTGGCTATATATGACGTCGTTTGGATATATCTGGAGATTGACTAGACCGTTCGATCAAGTGAGATCAACGTCCCAGATTTTTCATGCCCGAACGGTGTCATTCCACCTGCCCCCAAGACTGGTTGGGTTGGACCGGGTAAGAGG
Organism: Nicotiana sylvestris; assembly: GCF_000393655.2. Classification (NCBI taxonomy): domain Eukaryota; kingdom Viridiplantae; phylum Streptophyta; class Magnoliopsida; order Solanales; family Solanaceae; genus Nicotiana; species Nicotiana sylvestris. The sequence continues at coordinate 148,843,946 of NC_091059.1, read as the reverse complement.
GTATTTGGACTAGGCCTGAACTGTCTTTTAAAATTGGCCCAGTCCGATTTTCTTCTCTTGTTTCTTCTTTTTCTTCTATTTTCTTTTTAATTCCTAATTACCAACTAAAAATCCTAATTAAATTATAAAATTGACAATTAACTAAAACATTAACTCTTAATAATCTATCACACGAAATTAAACATCAAATGAGGATAAAATCACACAATTCGGACATTAAATGCAAAGTACATATTTTTTGTGATTTAAATTGTAAAATTAAATCCTAAATGCATATGCACCACATATTTTTGTATTTTTTCTTAATTAAAGTAGAAATAAACATGCATAGACAAAATACGAATAAATCACAAACAACACAAAACCCATTTTATTTTGAATTTTTTGGGAGTAGTTCTCATAGGGCAAAAATCACGTGCTCACACAAACGTGTTAGAGTCCTTCAACGGGTTATTGAAGTCGGCAAGAGGATTGCCCGTCATAGCCATGGTGCGGATGTCGTTCAAGCAGATGGCGGAGAGGTTTGTTGAATGGTCTGCAGCTGCAACAAAATTGATGGAGAGGGGTGTTGAATTTATGCCAGTGCCGATGCAGAGATTTAAGAAATACAGACGGCGAGCACATTGGCATTCATTTTTGCAGTATGATAACGAAAGAGGTATTTTTGAAGTTCGCACCGCTATCCATAATAATCGGGGTAATAATGTACATACCCTAAATGAATTAGCAAGGTTATGCTCCTGTGGGAAATGGTCCATCTACCACATGCCTTGCTCACATGCCATCAAGTGTTTTCAATGTGTTGGTTATGCGGAGACCAACTATGTTGATCAACAATATAGTGTTTCCAAGTACCTAAACACATATATTGGTCAGTTGCAGCCAGTGGGTGCTGAGCATTATTGGCCTCCGAAACCATTTAAAATGGTGTGTAACAAGTCCTATTTGCGTAAAAGATAGGTGTAGAAGAGAACGTGTATATGGAACCAAATGGATGTTAGTGACACCGTTTATGCGCGCAAATGTGGTATATGCTCGCAAACAGGACACGACCATCGTAAATGTCCTTCAACTGGTTTGAGTGGCAAAACTAATCAAGCTCGTGGTGGGTGTTCTTCTAGTGTACCTAACTACCCATGAGTTGATGTTGTAATAATTAGCTATTATGTCTATGTTGCAAGATTTATGAAATAAAATTATGCTTGTTAACTATGATTTGTATTTTCCCATTTTACCTATTTAAATAATAATTTAATAAAATTATCTATATATTTATTATGTGTGTGTTGTCTTGTCGAACTAAAAAAGCTGACCAGTTGACATAAAGTTGTCTTGTCAACATCATGATATTTAACACGCAAAGTATAACGCCATTAAATAGTATGTTATGTGTGTGTTGTCTTGTCGAATTGAAAAAGCTGACCAGCTGACATAAAGTTGTCTTGTCAACATCATGATATTTAACACGCAAAGTATAGCGCCATTAGATAGTACGTTATGTGTGTGTTGTCTTGTCGAACTGAAAAAGCTAACCAACTAACATAAAGTTGTCTTGTCAACATTATGATATTTCACACGCAAAATATAGCGCCATTAGATAGTACGTTATGTGTGTGTTGTCTTGTCGAACTGAAAAAGCTGACTAGCTAACATAAAGTTGTCTTGTCAACATCATGATATTTAACACGCAAAGTATAGCCCAATTAGATAGTAGGTTATGTGTGTGTTGTCTCGCCTATAAATAACGGGCTCATTGTAGTTATTGTATGTGCTCAAAATTTACTAAAAGCAAATATTTTATTAAAAGTAAGGTTTTTTTTACTAAAAGCAAATATTACACAAATGGTTCAACCTCTTCGTCCACTGTCACACCTCCTTTTTCCGTCCCCGCAAGGAGTGAAGGGGTTTTTCCAATTAAAGGACAATCGAAACGAGATTTGTTGATTTATTTCAGAGTCGCCACTTGGGAGATTTAGGGTGTCCCAAGTCACCGGTTTAATCCCGAATCGAGGAAAAGAATGACTCTGTTTAACAGTCCGCGAACCAGAAATCCGGATAAGGAATTCTGTTAACCCGGGAGAAGGTGTTAGGCATTCCCGAGTTCCGTGGTTCTAGCACGGTCGCTCAACTGTCATATTCGGCTTGATTATCTGATTTAATACATGTTGAACCTATGTGCGAATTTTAACTTTTAACCGCTTTTGTCATTATTATTATTTTTATCAAGAATTGCAACATCGTGGAAATACATCTCGAACCACGTCACATCAATGCACCCGTGGTTGTTGGCACATTTCAACTCTGTTGAGATTTGGATTTGGGTCACATAAATGTGCACCCGAGTTTAAGAAGATAACATTATTAAATACGTGCCTAAAGACTAACGCGTTGTTATTTTAAGAAAAGCCGTAAAGTTCGTTATGCGGCCTGTCTCGAAATCTAAGCATTCGAAATAACTATCCATTGAGGGCCCCGCAATTTGTGTATTCTTGTTTGTCGAGGCTCGTCTCATTCATTATTTTTTTAAGGAATTTGCAACGTCATGGACATGCATCTCGAACCACGTCACAATCAATGCACCCGTGGTTAGCGACACATTTCGACTTCGTTGAGATTTGGATTTGGGTCACATAAATGTGCACCCGAGTTTAAGAAGATAACATTATTAAATACATGCCTAAAGTGACTAGCGTCTCATTATTTTGGGTAGGGCCGTGAAATTTGCTAAACGGCCCATCCCGAAATCTAAGTATTTAATACATACATTTAACGAGGGCCCCATCATTTATGTGTTTATCCAGCGAGGCTCATCTCATTTATTTTAAAAGGACAATCCTAATGTGACTACATTTTATTAAGTTTGTCTCTAAAATAAAATCTCCAAATTAATTACATGCTTTTAAAAAATGGGGACGTGACTTATTAGTTATTAGTCTAAGACAAATGCAAATGGGAAATTGTAATCGAGCTTGTACAAAGAGAGATTGCTTTCGTTCTATATTCTATTATTTAATAACACTAGAACATGAGATTGACACACAATAATATCAAAATAAATTAACTATTCTTTGATTAATTTAAACTAACATCATTAGATGAAGGAGTTATTATATATATGCAACCCCCTTACTCATTAATCAGTCAACTACATTTTTATACAAAGAAAGGAAAATTCTATTCAAGCAAAAATCTAAACAGGAGGAATTCAACAGGAACAAAGCCTGGTCAATACTTCATTTCGCCTCAAGCCAAGAGTGTACAAATGTGTACCTGGAAATGGTAATACAAGAAGAAAAGAAGGAGGAGTCAGCAGCAGTAATAACACAGCAACGCAACAGCAACCCAACAGCAGCAATTCGAACCAGATTCAAGGCCCAGAAAAATTTGAAGAAAACCAAACAAGCTTAATAGAACAAACTCACAAGTTTGTAAAAAGACTAAACAGTAACAACCCACGCGTGTATTAAACCCGAAACTAAACTCGTTTCTCACTTTGTTTTTGTTTTCTCTTTTTCAACTCTCCAACACTCTTGAGATTTTCAGAATGTCTTCCTCTTCCAAAAATCCTCTCTAAAAACCTCTCTCTAAAAATGTCCTCCTCAAAAATTTTCTCCCCCAAATCCTCCCCTTTCTATGTCAAAATGACTCTTATTTATAGCAAGACTCTTGTCTTGAACCACTAACCTGAAATATTCTTTTAATTGCATGCCTTGCCCCCACTACTTAATGTTTTCTTATTTAATTCCTTTGTCCCCCATGCCTACATGTTTTGTCCCCCACTACATTAAACAAATATATCAACCTCACTCCATTATATCCTATCCCCCATGCTTAACTTAAATAATTACATTATTTCCCCCCCCACTACATTATGTCTTGTCCCCCACTATATTATTTTAATATTGTTAATGCCTAGTGGACGGAGCACTCAGATTAAATAATTGTTCAAATGTTCAATTCCAAAAATACCCCTCCGACCTTATTGAAATTATCATTTTACCCCTGAACGTACTGTAATTTACCAATCTACCCCCATCAGCTATAACCAATTCACCTAATCAATTCCAACCAAAATACAGCAAATATAACCAATTCCTAAACAAATTCAAACAACAAATCCCATGAACACAGATTGAATCATACAACATCAAATTAATGGGAATAAGTTAACCATATTGGGAACCAATCCTGGTTAACCTAGACAAAAATGAATGAGCAAGGAGACAACAATATTAACAACAAAGATACATGATTCAAACTAAATCAAAAAATTAAAAACCAAAACATAAACTCACATTAAATCATTGGATTAAAAACGAACTTCAAACAAAAAATGAACATGAATTAAATCTATATTAAACAACAAACATGACGGATTCAAACGATTTAAACTAATACTTCTATATTAAAACCAAATCCTTTTAAATTAATAAAAAAACTAAAGAAATAATTAATTAAACTTCAACTTAAATCTAAAAACATTATAATTACTAACAATTTCTACCTAAAAATAAACAAGAAAAATGAAACAAACTGAAGAAAAATAAGAAAAACAATAAAAATGAATTGGTTAAACCAACTAACCGGATCGGAACGACGATGAACTTGAACGAAAACAAATCTGTCCGGAAACAATTATCGCACCAAAATAACTCGATGCCGAAGACGACCACGAACAGACGATCAAGGAAGATGGTCGTTTGGTATCGTTTGAAAACGAGGCAGTGGCAGCCCGTCGAAGCTGGACGAAGCAGAAGGCAGCAACACCCCGGAGAAACAGCAGTTGTTGCTGCTGTGTCGCCAAGCTGGAGGTCGACTGGGCAGTTACGGAGGTAGTGAAATAGCAGCAACTGCTACTGCTGGACAAGGAGCTCGACGAGGCAGCTGGAGGTCGACTGGGCAGTGTTGACGATGGGTTGTTTGACTGAAGGAGACGACGAAGAAGTAGAAGCCATGGGTTCTGTTTGGACGTAGCAGAAGCAGCAGAAGCGAGCTGGGAAGGTTTGTTGGTGGAGCAGATGAAGAAAACCCCATGTCCATGGCTGGAGCTCGGAGATGGCAGTGGTCGTTCATGTCGGCGTCAAACATGGAGCTCAACGAAGAAGGCCGCCATGGGAGCTCAAGCTCGAGCTCGACGACGAAGAAGAAAGCAACTTGCTTGGCTTTTTGTTTGGAGCTGCCTCACGTGAGGAGGAAGATGATGGTGGTGGTTTGTGTGTGTGTGTGTTTTGGAGTTTTGGAGATGGTGAAGGAGTTGTGCATGTGTGTGAAAGGGGCAGCCATGGATGAAGGTTGTTTGGAGGAGATGGAGAGAAAGAGAGAGGGAGGCGGATGAGTGTAGTCTTAGGGTTAGGAAAATGAAATGAAGATTAGGAGGGGTTAGGTCATTTGGGGTTGTGGGGCGGACCGGGTCGACCCGTGTTGAAATGGACCGGGTCATGGGGAAGGTTGGGTATCTTTGGGCCTGTGGTTTGAATTTGAAGAAGAGGCTCAATTTCGATTTTCTTTATATTTTTTGCTCTATTTTCTTTTACTTTCTAATTAATAAAACTAAAATTCTAAATTAAATTATAAACTAAATTAACTTATAAAAAATACTAATTAATTCCTAGCGACAAATATCATACATAATTAAACACCTATTAAAACAAAATTGCACAATCTGACATTGAATGCTAAAAATGCAAACGATGCATATTTTTGTAATTTTCATTCTTGTAAAACAAACTTAATTATTCCTAATTGTAGAATTAAATCCTAAATGCAAATGCGACATATTTTTGTATTTTTTTTATAAATTTAACAAATAAACATGCATGGACAAATACAAATAATTATCCAAAAATGTCACAAAAATTCTCAAAAATTGCACACAAAGGAAAATCGTTTTATTTTGAATTTTTTGGTTTCATAGGGCAAAAATCACGTGCTTACATCCACCAAAGTGCAACTGTGGAAAAGCATGCTTGATGCAAAATTGTTGGGAAGATGATGAAGTTGGACGCCGCTACTGGCACTGTATGAAGCAGTTTTACAAGGTTCCCGACGAACCTATTTGTGATTTTCAGGAATGGGTTGATGAATCATGTTATCAGGAATGTCAGTTTCTTCATAATATGTGTTTAAGACAATGGGAACATGAAAAAGAAAGAAATAGAATTATTGCAGACTTGAGGATGAACCTAAAAGAGGTGGGAGAAGAAAAATGGAAAATACAATGGAATTGTGAAGCACAAAAAGAACGTAAAAAAAATATAAACTGGAACTTGCGGAGGTGAAGGCGAAACTAAAAGAGGGAAGAAGAAAAAGAACAACTGGAAGAACGATTTAAGTGGTTGGAGCGGAGAATAAATAGCAACCGGGGCTAAACATTGGCATGTATGTGTTTAGTGTATTTTTCATATTTCATGTATTTTTATTATGTTGGCCTGCTATGTTTGTGTTTGTGCTTGTGTTTGTGCTGTAGTAATGTTTTCCTTGTTTGTTGTACTAAATTTTATTTTAATTGAAGTAGAAGTTAAGTTTAAGTGTGTGTGTTGTACTAAATTTTATTTTAATTGAAGTGGAAGTTAAGTTTAAGTTCTTGTGTTGTACTAAATTTTATTTTAATTGAAGTGAAAGTTAAGTTTAAGTGCTTGTGTTGTTCTAAATTTTATTTTATGAAACTATCAAACGAATGGAGAACTAAAAAAAGTAATGGGCATATTCGATTAAATATTGTTGTTAATGTATACAAAAATATTATTTACACCATATCAATGTGTCCTGCATCCGATGTGTCTCAATGCAGCCGCTGGCCTGAGACGCATCCCTTCCCGCCCGGGTACGCTATCAGGATCATCATCATCAAGTCGTCTCCTTATAGCCGAATGCGGCGCAGGATGACATGTATCGGTGGTGTTGTCAGCTCCAGTAGAAGGCTACATAATAATATGAACTTAGTATAGAAAACTGCATAACAATTCACAACAATTTATATTGTCTTACCATCATCGTCTCTAGATCCTGAATGTAGTCATCTGTCGCTGCATCGCATGAAGCCTCGTAATACTCGGTTTGTCGCTACTTTGATTCAAAAGGTAACCAACGGTTCCCGACTTTCTCCGCTTTCCGCAACCGTAACCACTTGTCATTCCGATTACTTCATCCATAAACCTTTTTTTTTATTTCAAAATAGCGATACACTCTAAAAAATAAAGGAGAAGCTTCCATTCTAGAAGCTACCGCTTCCCGCCTCCCTCGGGGTGAGAAGTTCCCTTCCCTTTTCTAAAATGCCTTAAAAGGAAATTAATAAAGTTAAAGAAAATAAATAAGTTACAGTTAAAACAAATTCAAATTCAATACTAATAAACTCATACCTGCGCATATGATGTGGAGCCATAACTCAGTCGGCGCCCACTATAAAAATCTCAGGTCGGTCAATCCTCAACAGTGGTAGACGGGCCTGGGAAGTATCTACCCCAATCCACTCCTTGAATATCCGAGCCCGTGATTAATAATTGACCCGATGGGGTCACCTGCGATGGTACTAGAGTGCGATAAATTCCAAGGCTGTAAGACGGCATGTCCGTCTCATGCATGCCACCTGCCATATCAGTAGCAACATCATCAGCAGGAGCCTCAACGCCCCCTTGCTGGGGACCACCTCCCCTCCGCCCACGAACACGTCATCTGGCACCACCAGCTCGTCGGCCACCACCAGCTCGTGGGATACCACGACCTCGATGGTACTGCACTAGATCCATATAATCAGCCTCGTGTGCCAAATGCTAATCCGATCGGGCTCGCTGTAGTGTCTGGGTAGCCACATCCATGAATCGACGACTATACTCCTGCATAGCCACAGGATCGTGGACATAACTCTGCATCTACTGCCCCATATGATAGACGTTTTGCAATCCAATCGCCTGCACAAAGTAAAAAATATAAACTACATATTTGGCACTAAATTACAGGTATATAACTAATAATAACAGAAAACATACCAGGGCCTCGTGTCTCCCGGCGTATGGGACGTACCGACCGTGTGCCTGATGAACTGGGTTCCCAATAAAAAGTCGGGAAATAGTGCGGTACCATGCCATATAACGTTGAATAGGAAAGTGTTGCGGAGGTGGGGTCAAGTCCCCTCGCCTGTCCCAAGTACCCAACTGCTCGTTAAGCCATGCCATAAATGTGTCGTCCCCCCTGGACCGATCATCCCTCTCATAATGTAAAGCATGCCATGCAGGTGGAGTCGGTATAGGCTGCGGCAGGCCAAACTGACGAAATACCCACTCGGAGGCATGGTGCTCGACAATATCGAGGCATATGAGCGGGACAGAAGCCCTCCAAATATGTCGGGCGAACGTGCAATACGCTAGCAGGCTACCTATCACCTCATCGTTGTACGGCATCCAAATGAACTATCAAATAAGAACACAAACCGTTAGTATGCACAACACTAAGTTAATCTATAATAAGTAAGTTTAGTTAGATATTAACATGTGCGTCCTCCAGAAGATCCAACACATCCCTGCAGAGGGGGAGATTATGATGGGCATCATACTCTCGTGCAAGAGTGCGATGCATAACCCACCTACAGGCTAGAGGGAATTGCAGAATTTCTACATTAGCCGGTAGCTGTGGTAGAGGTGGCTGAAACTGCAGAAATCTCTCCCAAACCCAAACCTAACATACAAAGTTGACGTAAAGTATAAGATTAACTATAACTAGGTAGAATTGTAACTAATGGACATATTATTTGAATATGTTGTCACCTGTAGAAGCGGCAGAAAGCCACCAACGTCTCTCTGTGTGTTGATGCAAGCCCGACACATCTGCTTGTACATATATGAGATGACAGCACCACCCCAGCTGTAGATGGTTGTATCCTCGAACCGGGCAATATGATGTAGAAAACGGAGGCTTACTAGGTTCCCCGAAGTGTTCGGGAACAAGACCCCCCCAAATAGAAGGAGCAACAGCAGCCTCATATATCGCTGTACATCTACCTTCGCTGACTCGTCGGTGATAGTATGGTGGATCTGCACCAGGTGGTCTCTAATGGGGACCAACTGTATACGACTAGACCAGACGATACCGCCTCGTCCTCCGGCCTTGAAACCTGTGAGCATGTGCAGCATATCCCAATATGTCTACTGCGAATAATATCTCATAGTCGCAGGTAGTAAAACTGGCAAGCCATCAGCGGACAGGCCATATAAAATATCAGCGTCCTGGAGTGTGATGGTGGCCTCGCCGATGGGCAAATGGAAAGTGTGCGTCTTTGGTCGCCACCGCTCAATCAAGGCCGTGATCAAAGCATAGTCGAGATGTATCCGGCCAATCCTAATAATCCTATATAATCCCATCTCCTCCAGGTAATGGACCACGTGGGGATGTAGAATGCGGGGAGGACTCAAAAACTCCCACAAGAGATCCACTCTCTTATCCCAGAAAGTCTGCGTATGCAACTGTCCGTCCCATATATACTCGGATCTATGTTGGGGTTGTAGGGCTAATAGATCCAACGTCCGAGGGCCGGGATGTATAGTCTCATCCATGTCGTCAACTGTAAATTCATATTTTTAATAACTTAATTGTACAAATTATATATATATATATATATATATATATATATATATTCAGGGCTCGATATTTTGAGGACCAGTGACACCAAACTATCATTAATAATTATGTGTTTTTATTATAATTTAATTTTTTTTTAATAACTATCATTAATATATATATATATATATATATCAGGGCTCGATATTTTGAGGACCAGTGACTCATTAATAATTATATGTTTTTTTATAATTTAAATTCATATTTTTTAATAACTTAATTGTACAAATTACTAATTATGTGTGTTGATATAATTATTAACTTAATTGTACAAAGTTTGCATTTTCAACAACCAGTATAAGATACTTAAACAAAAGAAATTCTAAGCTAAAATACTACACATTACTACACTACAAGGCTCTAAATTTTACTACGCTAAAAGGGTCTACGTTTTACTACGCTAAAAGGGTCTACGTTTTACTACGCTAAAAAGGTCTAGATTTTACTACGCTAAAAAATAATATAAACTAAACATAAACAACAAATAAATTTAATTGCAAATAAAACACAAAATGGCATGAAAACACATATATATAAATCAGTATATTAACAGACAAATTTATTTTACAAATTTATATTTTTTAGAAAACACCAATATTAAATCCAGATAAATTTAACATGTTAGTTTCGGAAAAAAATGCAAACCGAAATAGAACACATACAAATCAAATAATATGCATTATTATAAATGTTTCAACTTAAAATAAATCGAAATACCTCGATTTAGAATTTTCGGAAAACAAAAAGATTGAAATTTTGACTCCGGAAGTGTGAATCAACAATAACACGAAGCTCTACTCGAATGTGAGACCTACGTTTTTCAAGTTTTATGTGTCAGGGTGACCCAAAAATATTTTTTTTTTTTAAAAAGGAGGGCAGAAACGGGTATGGGGTGGGGGACCAAGAAGAGAGGAGAGGTTAAAAAAATGGAGGATGCATCAATGAAGAAGACGGAGAGATTTAAAAAAATGTATGTATAGCGCCAGGTATTGTGGTGCTATACCCGTGTCGTGTCAGCTTTTACAATATAGCGCCACAATACCTGGCGCTATACATTAACGGTGTCGTTACTGTTAATGTACAGCGCCATGTATTGTGGCGCTATATATAAAAATGTAACTTTTTTTTTACCACCTATTTGTGTATTTTGAGTCCAAAAGAACCATATTTTGGTTCCGGACTCTTTTTTTGCTAGGATATTTTTAATAATACAAAAATATAAGAATATAATGATAAAGTGTAGTATGAAAGATATTATTGACAGTGACCAATGATAATGCAACTATTTAAGAATGTGAGTCCGAAATTTAAATAGTGCCAAAATTGGCATAAAATACGTTCCTACAGTTAAAACAAAGTTACATAAATACATAAAATGCAGTATAATATCGTTTTACTTTAACGAAAAGTTAGCCATTAAAGTTAAATGCAGTACTATACTGCATTTTATTAAAAAATTATTTTTTAGGAAAACGCAGTACAATACTGCGTTTAACTTAAACACAGTATTGTATTGTGTTTCCCTATAATATTAGGGCCCACTTCTGCAGGACTGTAGAGAATTAATATTTAGTGTAAAATACAGTATTATACTGCATTTTACACTGAAATGTATTATTATACTGCGTTTCACTCTGATTTTTTGGCCCACCAATAAGTGTTCTGCGGATAACTGACATAACAATAATTCAAATACATAAAACGTGGTATTGTACTGCATTTTACATAAAAAAAAATTCTGCACCCCAGGCTCGAACTTGCCTTATTTAAAGGCGTTTCAATTTTATGAAAATCTATTCAATACTTTCTTCAAACTTCCGTTTATACTTCTCTCTTCTTCTTATCAATCATTTTTTATAATGTCTGAAGAGCCAAAAATAAGGGTTTCTTTATATTGGGGGGTGAGGTTGTGCTAGAGAATAACTCTGTGAAGAATTGCTCACCTCCACAGTGTCATGTTAAATTGCCGCTTACAATGGAGTATGATAAATTGGTATCGTTGTTACGTAAAAAGATGAGTGTGAGGAAGCGTTCGGTTAACCTTAACGTAACCGGTAGATTTTCGTATTCAGTGACTCCGCGGGGTTTGCTTATTATTCTGAGCTTAACATCGAAGATGATGAAGCTCTTAGAGATTTTTTGCGAATTCCGGATGAATACACGGAATTTATTGTAATAAAATTGTTGGAAATATACGTCAAGATTGAAGACGTTCCAATAATGAGGGTGTGCATAGTAGGGATAACCCCCAGTCATTGGGTGGTTATTCTGGAGCAGTTTTTGCCGGACAGATTGCTGATGAAAGAGTTTGCCTTGATTTAAACTTGTCACCACCGGCGAATGAGCAGCCACAAAATAATTTTTTGACTTTATATAATCCACAAGACGACTGGTAAACTTCAATTTTTCTATGCTTTAGCATTATTTATTTTATGTTTTAATTGGATTTGTATTAACACTCATATTTTTCATAGGGGGTACCGTCCGGATATGAATTTTACAAGTTATGACCCCGCCCCTAGTTGGAATATGCATAGTTCTGGCATATTGGACCACGGTGGTCCATCCGGGAGTCGTAACCAACAAGAAAATATCCATCATGCAACGTCAAGACAGTACGACTTGTAAGTAAAGTGATATAGCTATATGTAAAGTATTTATCTAGTTGGGTAACTTATCATTTTGTTCTTTTTGTGCAGTGAAAACGAGCTTCTTGATGTTCCTGACCTCACACAGTTTCCCATAGACGACGTATTGACTCGTGATTTGGCAGATGTGCAGAGTTAGGAAGATGATAGTGATTATGACAACAATGCGGATGAGTCTGGAGATGACACACCCTTCCCTGATGAGGGTGATGATGAGGAGGAAGTGAATGTTAAACCTGAGCTGACGAGGGAGCATGTTCCTCCACCTCCCGCTAGACAAAGAGTGTACGAGTCCCACGTGCCATTTCATGAGCGGAATATTCCCTAAATTGATAATTTGCCAAGTATGCGGAACGTGGATGCCCTCACAAGGGATGATGATGAAATTCGGTCAGCGATGTGGGATGAGTCTAGACCAGCGATTCTGACAAAGGGCATGTATTTCCCCGATAAAGCTCACCTAATTAGGGCTGTAAAAATCTACAGTGTAAAAGAGTGCTGTGAGATGACGGTAAGGGAGTCAACTACGGAGGTATACAAGGCTGTATGTCGTAGAGACTTTATGGGTTGTCATTGGATGTTGCGTGCCAGCAAGAAGAAATTAGGTTTGTGGAAAGTGGGTAAATTTATTAGCACCCACATATGTAAAATGGACACATTCAATGAGAATCATTTCAACCTGGATGTAGACTTGATTTCTCTTGTCTTGATTCCATATTTGGAAGTGTCCATTAGGTTCAAGATTAAAGAGTGTATTACAGCCGTCCACCAGGAGTATGGTTGTATTATAACCAAAAGAAAGGCATATCTCGGTCGCAAACGTGCCTTTGAACTTATTTATGGCGACTGGGATAAGTCTTTTTCATTGTTGCCCAGGTACATGGCCGCACTGCAACACTTTAACCCCGAGACTGTTGTTGAATGGAGACTTGAGCGGAGTCCGGACTGACCAGAATATATTTTCAACTATGTGTTCTGGTCATTTAAAGCAGCAATTGATGGTTTTGTGCATTGTCGTCTTGTAATTTCCATATATGGTACTCATGTCTATGGAAAGTATGATATTAAGCTTTTGATTGAAGTTGCAGTAGATGCCAACGGACAAATATTTTCACTAGCTTTTGCCATTTGTGCCAACGAAAGCGAAGAGACGTGGACGCTTTTCTTGAACCACTTGAAGCAGCACGTTGTCAAACATCGTTCAGGTATTTGTCTAATATCTGATCGACATAGTGGTATTTTAAGTTCTGTATGGCACTTGCCTGAATGGCAGGAACCCTATGCGTACCATCATTACTGTGTGAGGCACCTGAAGGCCAATTTTCAGAAGAAATATCCTGACAAGGCCTTGCATGACTTAATGTGGATGGCTGCAACTGAGCACCAGCAGTGCAAATTCATGAGGCGCATGGAAGTGATCCGACAGCTAGATCCACGAGCCTATACTTGGCTGATGGGAAATGAGCTTCACATGTGCATGCCGATGGCGGCAGAAGATGGGGAGCCCTAACTACAAATGTGTCGGAGTCATTCAACGACTTGTTGAAGTCTGCCCGTGGATTGCCTGTCACTACCATGGTCCACATAACATTCAAATAGAGTGCAGAGAGGTTAGTTGAAAGGCATGGAGCTGCATCAGCATTGATGGAAAGGGGTGTTCAATTTATGCCAATACCCATGAGAAGATTTGAAAGGTACATGAGGCGAGCACATTGGCATTCATTTCTACAGTACGATCATGACCGGGGTATTTTTGAAGTTAAGACTGCTATCCGCGGACACCATGGGAATAATCTACAAACGGTGAATGAAGCCAGAAGGTTGTGTTCATGTGGGAAATGGACCATCTACCACATGTCGTGCACACATGCGTTGAAGTGCTTTCAACAAGTTGGTTTTGGGGCAACCAACTATATTGATAGGTAATACAGTGTTGTTGCATACGTAGACACGTATAGTGGGCAGTTGCAGCCATTAGGTGCTGAGCATTATTGGCCGCCGGAACATTTTAAGATGGTATGTAACAAGGACTATTTGTGCAAGCTGCAAGTGCAAAAGAGAACGTGTATACATAACCAAATGGATGTTGGTGACACCGTTTATGCATGTAAATGTGGCATATGCTCGCAAACAGGACACGACCGTCGTAAATGTCCTTCAGGTGGTGTGCGTGGCGGTGGTAATCTAGCTCCTGGTGCAAGTTCTTCGAATGTACCCAACTATCAAGGATACCCCTAGTCTTTTTTCGTATTGTTTTTTGTAATACGTGTCTATACTTGTGTATGTTGCAATATCTATCAAATAAAATTATGTTCCATAATCTTGGTACATCTTATTTTTTAACATGGCCTTTTGATATAGTTGTTCAAATATTAAACTTATTGGTCTTTGTAAAAAATACAAAAAACTTAATATTAAAAAATAAATTTAATATGTAAAGCGCGATATAATACTATATTTTTTAAGCTATCTTGTCATTCGGAAAATGCTGAAAACCATGTGAAAAAGTAGTTTTCTTGCAGAAAAATTTAATATGTAAAGCGCGGTATAATACTACGTTTTATTGAGTTGTCTTGTCGTTCTAAAAAGGCTGAAAACCATGTGAAAAAGCAGTTTCGTTTCAGAGAAATTTAATATGTAAAACGTGGTATAATACTATGTTTTATGTGAAATCTTGCCTATAAATAATGGACGCATTCTAGTTATTTTCTATGCTTAACAATAACCAATAGCAAATATTTCCATAAAACCAAAGTTTCTCTTTAAGAAATGTCTCAACAACCCCTTTATGTCCTAAGGTTCTATTGCGGAGAAAAATGCAGTTTGTACAATTGGTGGGAAGAAGGTGGACGCCGCTACTGGGCATGTATGAAAAAGTTTGATTGGCAACCCGACGAGCCTACATGTGATTTTGAGGTATGGATGGATGAACCATGTGAGCAAAAATACTACAAAGAGAGAATTTATGATTTTCATAATTTGTTTACGAGACAATGGGAAAGAGAGTGCCGAACCAACCAAGAAATTGAAGAGTTGAAGGCGAAACTCAAGGAGGTGGAAGAAGAAAAAAAAAGCTGGAAGACCAACTCAAGTGGTTGGAGCAGAGAGTAGTAGCCGGGCGTGACTAAATAGTGGCTTGTACGTGTTGAACGTAGTAGTGTATCTTTATGTTTCCCTTGTCAAGTGTTTTCATTAGTTGTACTGTTTATTTTTTGTTATGTGTATCTTTAGGTTTGCTATGTTTGTGTTTGCGTTGACATGTTAAAATAAAATTGTTGTTCAAATTCTATTACAATAAAAATATTGTTAAAATAGAATTTTTGCCATTATTTACATAATGTAGTATTTTCTTCATAGAATTGTTCAAATATTCAACTTATTGGTGTTACTAAGGAAGACCAATCTAAAAATTAAAAAAAAAATTATATGTAAAGAGCGGTATAATACTACTTTTTCTTGAGTTGTCTTGTCGTTCTAAAAAAGCTGAAAACCACGTGAAAAAGCTGTTTTCTTCCAGAAAAATTTAATATGTAAAGCGTGGTATAATACTACGTTTTATGTGAATGTATAGCGAGATATAATACTACGTTTTATGTGAAATATTGCCTATAAATAACGAGCGCATTCTAGTTATTTTCTGCGCTTAACAACAACCTATAGCAAATATTTCCATAAAACCAAAGTTTCTCTTTAAAAAATATCTCAACAACCCCTTTATTGCCCAATGTGCGACTGCGGAACCAAAAGCATGATGTACGATTGTTGGGAAGAAGCTGGATGCCGCTATTGGGCGTGTATGAACAAGTTTTATAGGCAACCCGACGTACCTACATGCAATTTTAAGGTGTGGATTGATGAACCATGTAAGCTGGAATACTACAAAGACAAGTTGTATCATCTTCATAATGTGTGTACGGGGTAGTAGGACAGAGAGCGCCGATTCCAAGCAAGAAATTGCGGAGTTGAAGGTGAAACTCAAGGAGGCGAAAGAAGAAAAAAAAACTGGAAGACCAGCTCAAGTGGTTGGAGCAGAGAATACTAGGCGGTAGTAACTAAACAATGGCATGTACGTGTTGAGCGGTGTAGTGTATCTTTATGTTTCCTGTGTCAAGTGTTTTCATTAGTTCTATTGTTTGTTTTTGTGTTATGTTTGTAAGGTTTGTGTTTGTGTTGTACTGTTAAAGTAAAATTATTGTTCAAACGCAGTTAAAATAAAATTGTTTCTAAAACATAATTGTTATCATTATTTACATAATGTACTATTTACACAAAGTAAAA
This sequence comes from Nicotiana sylvestris, assembly GCF_000393655.2. Taxonomy (NCBI): domain Eukaryota; kingdom Viridiplantae; phylum Streptophyta; class Magnoliopsida; order Solanales; family Solanaceae; genus Nicotiana; species Nicotiana sylvestris. The sequence goes on along the minus strand of NC_091059.1, from coordinate 148,827,411 downwards.
ACATAAGTAAATCAATATGCCCGTAGCCTGTGTGCTTCAGTGTTGTTGTTGGACTGAGTCGCATCTCCTGTCGCCCGGGTACACTATCTGGATCATCATCATCAAGCCGCCTCTTTATGTGAGGATGTGCAGCAGCATCGACACCATAGCTGGCAGGATCGGTAGAAGAGGTCATCGGGCCGTCAGCAACCTACAAAACAAGTACTAAACTTAGCATGTGAAAAAGTATATTAGTATTGTACGTGTTAAGTCAAAAAATATTTTCTCACCGTGCTCTCGTCGGCCTCCTGAATATATGCATCCGTGGTGTCCTCATCAAAGCATGTAGTGGCCTCAAAGATGGGCTGGGACGAAGCCTTCATAAGAAAGTTAAAAATTAATTAATGGCAGCTCATTAAGGAAAAGAAAACAAATTGAAATTTTACAGTAATACAAACATACCTGCGCATGTGGTAGATCCGCATCAACCGCCGGGGATGAGGCATAACTCAACCTGCGCCTGCCATCCACGTCCCGGGTCGGCCGATCCTCAGCTGCGGTAGCTGGGACTGCAAAGTACTGGTCTACATCCCCGTCGAATGTACCCGTGATCAACAATGCTCTTCACGGGATGACCTGTGATGCTGGCAGAGATAGCTGAAGGTTGTACGATGGCATGTTGCTGCAAGGCTCATCTACCTGAGGTATATAACTCGGCTGATCATCTCCAAGATCCTTATCTCCAAAATACTCATCATGTCCCTCAACAGGTGGGTTGACAGGTGCCTAAACGCCCCCTTGCTGGGGACCACCTCCTCGCCGTCCCCCGCGACCCCGTAGGGCACCCCTCCCCTGTCTCGTGGGACAACCCTACCCCGATGGTAGTCCTCTGGCGCCTCATACGGCCCGTCCATCTACGCGCAGCCCGCACAAAACCTGAACATCCTCCAACGTGATGGTGGCCTCTCTAGTGGCCAAGTGAAAAGTGTGCGTCTCCGGTCGCCACTGCTCTACCAAGGCTGTGATGAGAGACCAATCAAGTTGCATCCGCCCAATCCGAAAAATCGTATAGAAGCTCGTAGCTTGTAGGCGCGCGACTATGCGGGCATGGAAATGATGTTGCGCCATGAAGTCCCACAAATCTTCAGGTCTCCTGGCGTAGAGAGGCTGATCCGATAGATGTCCCTCCCATATAAAGGAGGACCTATGGTCGCCCTGCAACACTAATAGCTAATCCTCGATTGGTCCAGGATGCGTAGGCGGAAAGTCCATGTCGTCTACTATAATTTGAAGAAAATTAATTGTCTGTGTTAGTTTAATAAATTAAATAATTATTTTTAATATTGGACTGAGTAATTATCTATGGGTTCCAGGCTCGATATTTGAGGCCCGGTAGCACCAAGTTATCCTTAATTATTATGTGTGTCAATTTCAACATTTTTAGAATTTTGATAGTTTAATAAATTAAATAATTATTTTTAAAATTGGACTGAGTAATTATCTATGGGTTCCAGACTCAATATTTGAGGCCTGGTAGCTCCAAGTTATCCTTAATTATTGTGTGTGTCAATTTCAATATTTTTAGAATTTTGTTAGTTTAATAAATTAAATAATTATTTTTAAAATTGAACTGAGTAATTATCTATGGGTTCCAAGCTCGATATTTGAGGCCCGGTAGCACCAAGTTATCCTTAATTATTATGTGTGTCAATTTCAATATTTTTAGAATTTTGTTAGTTTAATAAATTAAATAATTATTTTTAAAATTGGACTAAGTAATTATCTATGAGTTCCAGGCTCGATATTTGAGGCCCGATAGCACCAAATTATCCTTAATTATTATGTGTGTCAATTCAACATTTTTAGAATTTTGTTAGTTTAATAAATTAAATAATTATTTTTAAAATTGGATTGAGTAATTATCTATGGGTTCCATGCTCGATATTTGAGGCCCGGTAGCACCAAGTTATCCTTAATTATTATGCGTGTCAATTTCAATATTTTTAGAATTTTGTTAGTTTAATAAATTAAATAATTAATTATTGAATTGGGCTGGGTAATTATCTATGAGTTCCAGTTATTACATACTTAAACTATAGAGACTCTACGCTAAAAGGCTCTACATTTTACTACGTTAAAAGGCTATATATTTTACTACGCTAAAAGGCTCTATATTTTACTACGCTAAAAGGTCACTATTACATATAAAAACAACAAACATAACATACATATGAAATTATGAACAACAAACTAAATAAATAATATTTATTTATTATTTAAGCAAATAAAAACATAACATTAACAATAAAAATTATTTATCAAGTTTTAACTATTTTTTGTCCCAAAGTTAATAAATCAATCCGGGTATAAATAAGATACAAATTTAAACACATAACACAAATTAACATGAAAACACATTCAACAATACAAATATGCATGTACTATACGAGTTTCGACATAAACAAAATCGAAATACCTCGATTTAAATTTTTTGAAATAGATTCAAATCGAATTTTTGAACCCGAAAGAAAGAATCCAAAGCTTGTGTTGTGTGCGGGACCTACACTCTTTGCTTTTTGGGTGACGGGTAGGGCCCAATTTTTTTTTTTTTAATTTGACGAGGGGGGGGGGACCAGCAGTGAAGATGGGGCAATTTTTTTAATGGAGTCGTTGTTTTGGGGAAGAAGAAGGGGCCCTATATTTTATTAAAGGAAAACGCAGTATAATACTGCGTGTCAGGCATTTATGGCGGAGTTAAAAGGTGGGCCCAATTTTAATAGGGAAACGCAGTACAATACTGCGTTTAAGGGAAACATAGTATTGTACTGCGTTTTCCTTAAAAAATTATTTTTTTAATAAATCGCAGTATAGTACTGCGTTTAACTTTAACGGCTAACTTTCCGTTAAAGTAAAACACAGTATTATACTGTGTTTTATGTACTTATGTAACTTTTTTTAATAGTAGAAAGATATTTTTTGCCCAAAAGGGCACTATTTAAGTTTCGAACTCCTAAGAATATATGCTTGCCTCTGTAAAAGACATGCTAAAGAATCTGCTGATTAACTTTGATTTTAGTCGTGTAGGATTCAATTTTAAGTCTTCGTGGGTATTTACACGAGTCTAGGGGTGGCAAAATAGTTAAAAGAAAACTGTTATCCACCCATATTATTCATTAAAAATGGGTTAGATAATGAATTTAATAAAAACGGGTCAAATATGGATAAAAACCATATTATCCATTTAGAAAATGGATAACCAATGGATAATTAATGAGTTTAACTTTTACATTTGTAAAGTCTGAAATCTGAGGTTCCTCAAGTTTAGGAGACTAAGAATTGATAAGAATGGACCTTGGGCCTAACTCAACCCCAAAAGCTAGCTTGTGAGGTGAGGATTGCCCAAGACCATATAAGGAGACCAAGATACTCATAACTCACCGATGTGGGACACAACTCAACCCCCCCCCCCCCCCCGCCCAGGCCTGCAACTGGAGTGTGGATAATATAAATGGGGGCCCAACATCAGTAACAATAAATTAGGATAGGTCTGGCTCTGATACTATGATAAGAATGGACATTGGGCCTAACTCAACCCCAAAAGCTAGCTTGTGAGGTGAAGATTGCGCAAGACCATATAAGGAGAGCAAGATACCCATAACCCACCGATGTGGGACGTAGACAATATAAATGGGGGCCCAACATCGGTAACAATAAATTGGGATGGGTCTGGCTCTGATACCATGATAAGAATGGATCTTGGGTCTAACTCAACCCCAAAAGCTAGTTTGTGAGGTGAGGATTGCCCAAGACCATATAAGGAGACCAAGATACCTATAACCCACCGATGTGGGATACAACTCAACAAGAATTCTCTCAAAAGTGATCATATTCATGAAGCCATGGATAATATGGTTACCCATATTATCCGTCGGTTAACTCGTTTTTATCCGTATTAAATATGGGTGGGGTCAAAGAATTTTTCCGTTTTTTCATTACCTGTTTTCGACATGTCCCATATCTGATCCGACCCGCCCGTTTGCTACCCCTAGACATGATATGAAACCAATTTCAAATCGTTTTGCAATATAATAACTTTGGGTGAGTAAATTATGTATACAGAAAAGAAATAAATGGACCAGTGAAGATTCTGTTTCTTTCCTTCAGATTAGGTGCTCTAGATTTCCCTTTGATTCCCTTGAATATATTAGGATTATCTTGAATACACTATTATAACGTGGATAATTAGAATAGTAGTAGCTTGTACGTAGACGACATCAAACAAAATAAAAAGATAAACTCAAGCACATGATGACCATCGAATTAATTAACCTGTAGACTTCGTCATATTAATTTCAAAAAAAATTCATCAAATCAACTTGCTCAATGTGTCAGTCTTTGTTATCTGAGTTTTTAGGCTATGGTTTATCACCAATTACAGAAATACTTGCAGATACACTGGAAGGAATGGAAATAAAGATGTAACTGAATTTTGACCATCGAATAAATAAAGAAACAAATATTTGCTATATTTCAAAGCATTCCATCCATCTTTAGTGCTTCTGCGCCCTAGCCTATCCGTCTAAATATTTTTTTTTTCTTTTCTATTTGGTAATGAATGGAGTCGTTGAGTTATTTTGATTTCTCGTTTATTTGAGTAATTAGGAAAGAGATATATTGGGCTCATTTTTACTGTGTATAATCTTGTGGCGATGGCTCAGTTGGGAAACATATGCAAGTAACCTTCTTTTGTAGTAATTTTTTTAATCATCTGATATATCCGGAACTCAAAATAATTCATATTAGAATCACATGCCATAAGTTTATTTAATGAGAAAGCGCTTTTTACCAGAAATTTTTTACGATCTCATCTCTTTCCGTACCAAAACAAAGTTTAACTTTTCGCAAGTGGAGAAATGATATAAAGTTTTGATGCTAGCAAGTTTAGGTAAATGTTTCCTATACCTAAAAAGTTTCTCCACTCACTACAGTACATAGTTTGACCACATCTAATAGGAGGAAAAAGAAAATGTATCACGTGCCGTTTAAATAACGAAGAGCATTGGTGATTAGTGGATTCCTAGCTATACCCAGATCTATGGTATAATTAATAATTATATACTTCCTCCGTTCACTTTTACTTGTCACGTTTTGACTTTTTACGTCCTTTAAAAAATAATAAATGAAGTACATAATTTACCATGATACTCATATTAATTGATGCATATTTTTAATAATTATAATAAAATAATTTTGAAATGAGTAATTAATGTTGTCGGTATAACAGGATATTAAAAGTGACAAGTAATATTGAAAATCTACTTTTAGAATATGGACAAACAGAAAGTGGACGGAAGGCAATATGTCGTTTCTTATCTTTTAACACCATTTTTTTTGCAACAACCAGTGAACCATATTTTTTGCATCCCTTCAACATAGCTAGGCCTATGTTATAATTAATACTACTAATAATGTCCTTTGGTATCTTCAACAGTGCTTAAATTGTTTGCAGGAACCCGTGAACCATATCTTCTATATAAACCACCAGATTCCTAGCATGTTTGATCTCCTATATAAAGAGATGCGACATTCATTCTACTGAGCAATAACACAAGCAGTGGTTTTGATACATACTGTATATATGATGGAGAATCAGACATGGCGTGATATTGGTTTGGCTCATCACTTTCTGTTGAATTCATGAGACAGTCTAGAGATGATGAGCCGGACCAATATCACTCTTGTATGCTTCTGTAATGTGCCCATATTACTCTCTTCTTTCTTTCTTTCTCTTTTTTTCCAGCTTGGAAACAGATCATTATTTCCTGAGGCTACCATGATCTGTTCTCTTTCTTGTAATTGTTGATATAGTTTAGTAGTTTTACCTGAGAACCAGCAAATGGTACTGTAGGTTCTTAAATCTCAACCCTAAAGTCAGCTTGTCAGAGACAGTCCCAGATTTTAATTAATTTTTAGTAATGTTTTTATCACTCAAATCACTATATTTTTATAATTTTGGGTTCATAATTCTAGTATTTAATTTGTTGATATTTTGTTTTTTTCACATATATACTATCCTATTTTTGTATGAATTAGGATTCTTTTGACCTGTCGCCAATGAGGCTGATATCTCCAACTCTCAAACCTAGCTAGCTATTCGATCTACCATCAATAAGCTCCTCCGACTCTCTCCAAAATGTACTCGATCAAATTAGACTTTATGTTCCTAATGTTTTATTACGAAACTGTAGAGCTAATAAGGAGCAAAGAAAGGAACTAAAAGTAAAATCTCTTCTCAGCTTCTTTAATTTGATGTGTATCTCAATGAAGTAACAATTTCTACTTCAGGCTTTTTTCGATTATTCCGCTGATAAATGATTGCTGCTTTAATTTGTCCTCTAGTATCTAATCGAGTATCATCAAATACTGATAATTGAAAGAAATAGGCAAAATAGTTTACCATGGAAGGAAATCCCTATTATACACCTCTTCTCTAAGGAAAACCTTTTACCCATACAACCTTTAAAAATGTGTCTAAGATATACTACTTTTGACCAAATAGCACTTGCATATTTACACACAAAAAAAAGTTCATGAAACCCGTAACAAATCCTATTTTTTGTCTTCCCTCCCCACAGGAACCCCTCCCCATCCCTCCGGTCTTCTTCCTCATGAGTCCACCCCCTGTCACGATCCAGATTTTCCACCTTCGGGAGTCGTGATGGCGCCTACTAATGGGAGCTAGGCAAGCCAAACTTTAACTACTTGTTGCACTTTCATTTTGCCTCTTTTTAACAAACACAAGTCGATGATAGGATAAAAGCGAAATTTTAATTAACTAAGTGGAAGTCAACAATTGTCTATTTCAACTTTTAAAGCTTCAAATACCCCAAAACCTGGTGTCACAGTGTCACAGACTGTCTAAGAGTTACTACATACAAGGTCTGAAGAAATACAATACACTGTTTCTGAACAAAAAGAAATGAAACAGGAAATAGAGATAGAGGGAGACGTCAGGGCCTGCGGACACAATTCAACGAACACAATTCAAGCCTCAACTACCGCTTTACCTCTTGTTTCCACCACCAACTCGCTTGTATCTAGCCACAATTTGCTTAGCGATATCAATAAATGCTAAATAAATCAATTCTAATGCATGAAAATAGGTTTTATAAAGATTTCCCCAAAAAGTCAAAAATCGACCCCGGGCCCGCTTGGTCCAAACCCGAAATTCGGACCAAAACCCGATTACCTATTTACCCCCGAGCACGGATATATAATTGGTTTTGGAATCCAACCTCAATTTGAGGTCTAAATCCCCAAATTTCAATATTCTTAGGTTTTACCAAAATTCCCAATTCCACCCTGAAAATAATTGATTTGAAGTTGAAATCATGTTAAAAGATGTTAATGATTGAAGAAAGCTAGCTAAAAATGACTTACAATTGATTTGGAGAAGAAAGGTTGTTTGAAAAATCGTTTCTTATGTTTTAGGGTTTTGAAAAGTGAAAAATAACTGAAAATCCCGTCTATTTATATCCCTCTCAGACCCTCTCCGCGGACCGCATAAAAAGGACTGCGGCCGCGGAGCTCCACCGCGGACCGCAAGAAATCGAGCGCGGCCGCGGAGGCTTGGCCTTGCTCACCGCGGACCGCACAAATCCCACCGCGGTCACGGAGCCCTCACCAAGGCCGCGAAGTTTCCACCACGGACCACGAGACTTGACTTCAGAGACCTGTAACTTCTCTGAATCTGCAACTTTTTCCTAAGTTCAAAACTTGCCGAAACACATCCGAAACACACTCGAGCCCTCGGGGGCTCCTAACCAAACACATGTACTAACTCAACAACATCATACGAAATTATCCATGCAAATCGCAAAAATAACCGCAATAACAATGAATCAAACCTCAAAATCAAGATTTTTTTTTCTTTCTCAAACTTCATCAAGTAATAAATTTAGCAATTTAGGTCTGAATCACGTCAAACGACGTCCGTTTTCAACCAAGCTTTATAGAAATGACTTAAACCATATATAATACCTGTACCGGGCGCCGGAACAAAAATACGGGCCCGATACCATCTCTTTCTAATCAAACTTCATTTCAATTTTCCTTAAAAAATTTCAGAAAATAATTTTCTTTAAAAATTCATTTCTCGGGCTTGGACCTCGAAATTTGATTTCCGGGCATACGCCCAAGTCCCATATTTTCCTACGGACCCTCCGGGACCGTCAAATCACGGATCCGGGTCCGTTTACCCAAAATGTTGACCGAAGTCAAATTTATTCATTTTACAGTCAAAACTTATCATTTTTCACAAAATTTCATATTTAAGCTTTCCGGCTACGCGCCCGGACTGCGCACGCAAATCGAGGTGACTCTAAATGAGATTTTCAAGGCCTCAGAACACGGAAGTTTTGTTTTAAAACAAGTGATGACATTTTGGGTCAACATCCCCCCCCCCCCACACACACCCCAATCTTCTTCCCCAAATAGACTTTTTGAAAGACCATAAAATTTTAGATTTGAAATTGAGCGAAATTCATTGGTTTATTGTCCAAATATTATAAAAACTATTTATTTGTGATAGATTTAAAAAGCTTTAATAGTATTGTTGAAGGTTTGGTAAAAAGATCTAGAATCCACCATTATTGGGGTATGGGAAAAAGCTTGAAAATTTAATTGGGTCTTATTGATTATTGGGTTGTTGAACTCAATTTGTTGATCGATTGTTCTCGGCTAGTTGTTTAGATAGTGTGGTTGAATTTTGGTATTGTTGGAAATTTTCTCACAAACAACCTTGATGGAAATAGAAATGGTGCTTAAGATAGGAAATGGAAAGATGAATTAAGAAGATAGGGTTTTAATTGTAATTTCTAATATTTTTTTCCTTTTTAAAGTCAATGACACGTGTCACAACCCTATTAGGGCGTGACTTTCACGTTTTTTGAAAAATGAGTCAACCACAAAAGTGGTGTCTTAGACACAATTTTGAAAGGTTGAATGTGTAAAAAGATTATCCTAAACGAGAGGTGTGTAAGAGGGATTTCGCTACAAAATTCATGGGTAAATTATGTATTTTGCCAAAAAAATACTGTTTGTTGACTTCTTTTCAACATGTACGGAGCTAATGGAAAATTATTTAAAAATTGCTCTGAACATTTTCTCTTGGAACATTATTTCCTATTGAATCGGAAAGCTTCAAAATACAGATCCTCTACTTGCGTTCTTTTGATTTTTATTTTTATTTTTTAGTCTTTTGGTCTAACGTCCCTTTTGGTGTTAGCTAAATTACTGTTACTTTACTTCGCAATAGTTAAACCTTTCAACTAGGATACTAGTTACCACGTGTTTCCTTCTAGTTTGATTTGTGTACGTTGTGCACTAGCGAGTCTTCTCTAGATTGTTGTAGGTGTAGTGGCTGCAGTCTCGGATGATAGAATAAGGGCATGTCCTCGGGTGGGGCAGAGGGTGGGGTGGGGTTCAGGGGGTGGGTCGGGTAGCAGGGGAGGTAGAGGGGGCAAGGGAGCCTATAGGTTGAGAATCGGGTCATGGAACATAGGTTCACTAACGAGTAAATCCATAGAGTTGGTGAAAATCCTGCAGAAGAGGAAGATTAATATAGCGTGTGTCCAGGAGACTAGGTGGGTCGGATCGAGGGCGAAAAACGTGGATGTGTATAAGTTGTGGTACTCTGGTGTCCTGAGGGGTAAGAATGGAGTGGGTATCCTGGTAGATAGCCATCTTAGGGAGTCCGTAGTAGAGGTCAGGCGGGTGAATGATAGGCTAATGACTATTAAGTTGGTGGTGGGTGAGGGTACTTTAAATGTCGTTAGCGCGTATGCACCACAAGCAGGCTTGGATGAGGATATTAAAAGGCAATTTTGGGAGGGGTTGGATGAGATTGTTCGTAGTATACCGCCTTCTGAGAGGTTATTCATAGGAGGAGATTTCAATGGTCATATTGGGTTATCTGCAGGTGGGTACACTGAGGTGCATGGCGGATTTGGTTTCGGAGAGCGGAACGGAGGGGGCATTGCGCTGTTGGACTTTGCCAAGGCTTTCGATCTAGTCATTGCAAACTCGAGTTTTACGAAGCGGGATGAACATTTGGTTACTTACCAAAGTTCGGTGGCGAAGACTCAGATTGACTATCTCCTCCTCAGAAGAGGCGACAGAAGGTTGTGCGAGGACTGCAAGGTTATCCCAGGTGAGACCCTCTCAACGCAGCATAGGCTTTTGGTGATGGACATTTGTATTAGGATAAGGAGGAAGCAGAGGTCAGTACAAGGACGCCCCAGGATTAGGTGGGGCGCCTTAACTAAGGATAAAGCTAAAGAGTTGGAAGGAAGGTTATCGGCAATGGGAGCTTGGAGAAGTAGTGGGGATGCAAACACAATGTGGTCGATGACGGCGGACTGTATAAGAAAGGCGACGAGAGAGGTGTTAGGGATATCTACGGGCCACTATGGTGGACACAAAGGAGATTGGTGGTGGAATGTAGTTGTCCAAGGTAAAGTGGAAGCAAAGAAGGCGGCTTACCTAAGGTTAGTAGGGAGCACTGACGAGGAGGAGAAGAGAGAGAACAGTCAAAGGTATAAGGTAGCTAGGAAGGAGGCGAAGATGGCAGTGACGGAGGCTAAGACGACAGCTTTTGCTCGTCTGTATGAGGAACTAAGGAACAAAGGTGGGGAGAAGAAGTTATTCCGACTCGCTAAGGCGAGAGAGAGGACAACTCGGGATCTGGACCAAGTGAGGTGCATAAAAGATGATGACGACAAAGTTTTGATGGGAGATGACCAGATTAAGAGGAGGTGGCAGACCTACTTTCATAAACTTCTAAGTGAAGAAGGGGATCAGGATATTATACTTGGGGAATCGAGGAATGCCGACAGTCACCATGAATTAAGTAATTGTAGGGACATTGAGATCGATGAAGTCATGGAGGCAATGCGTAAGATGAGAAGGGGCAGAGCTACCGGGCCAGACGAAATTCCGGTTGAACTGTGGAGGTGTGTGGGTAGAGCAGGCTTGGAATGGCTTACTGCATTGTTTAGTGTTATATTCAAGACTAATAGAATGCCTGAAGAGTGGAGGTGGAGTACAATGGTCCCGTTGTATAAGAACAAAGGTGATGTCCAGAGCTGTAACAACTATAGGGGCATCAAATTACTAAGTCATACCATGAAAGTTTGGGAGAGAGTGGTAGAAATGAGAGTGCGAAGGACGGTGTCTATTTCAGACAACCAGTTCGGGTTCATGCCGGGACGATCTACCACAGAAGCTATCCACCTTATTAGGAGGATGGTGGAACAGTACAGAGATAAGAAGAAGGATCTCCACATGGTGTTTATTGATCTGGAGAAAGCGTACGATAAGGTTCCTAGGAAGGTCTTATGGAGCTGCTTAGAGGATAAAGGGGTCCCGAGTAACTATATTAGGGTGATTAAAGACATGTATGATGGAGCTAAGACTCGGGTTAGGACAGTAGGAGGCGACTCTGAACACTTTCCAGTTATTACGGGGTTGCACCAAGGGTCTGCGCTCAGCCCATTCCTATTTGCCCTGGTGATGGATGCACTGACTCATCATATTCAAGGGGAGGTTCCATGGTGCATGCTATTTGCTGATGACATTATTCTAATTGACGAGACAAGAGGCGGCGTCAACGAGAGGCTAGAGATTTGGAGACATGCTCTTGAGTCTAAAGGTTTCAAGTTGAGTAGGACGAAGACGGAATACCTCGAGTGCAAATTTGGAGTTGAGCCGACGGAAGCGGGAGTTGAAGTGAGGCTTGACTCTCAAGTCATTCCCAAGAGAGGTAGTTTCAAGTACCTTGGATCGGTTATTCAGGGGATCGGGGAGATTGACGAGGATGTCACACACCGTATAGGGGTGGGGTGGATGAAGTGGAGGTTAGCGTCGGGAGTCTTGTGTGACAAGAAAGTGCCACCGTTACTAAAAGGTAAGTTTTATAGAGCAGTGGTTAGGCCTGCCATGTTGTATGGAACTGAATGTTGGCCGGTAAAGAACTCACACATCCAGAAGATGAAAGTAGCAGAGATGAGGATGTTGAGGTGGATGTGCGGGCATACAAGGATGGATAAGATTAGGAATGAAGATATTCGAGAGAAGGTGGGTGTGGCCCCCATGGAGGACAAGATGCGGGAAGTAAGACTCAGATGGTTCGGGCACATTCAGAGGAGGAGCACTGATGCACCGGTGAGGAGGTGTGAGCGACTGGCTGTAGTGGGCATGCGGAGAGGTAGAGGAAGACCTAAGAAGTATTGGGGAGAGGTGATCAGACAGGACATGGCGCGACTTAGGATTACTGAGGACATGACCCTTGATAGGGAATTATGGAGGTCGAGCATTAAGGTTGTAGGTTAGGGGAGAGTGTGAATATTTCTACAGCACAATAGAGTGAGACTATCCAGTTAGGAGTTAGACTAGGAATGTCATTGGTCGTCTATTGATGCAGGGCTTATCATATTTCGTATTTCGTATTCTGTATTTCATATTTCATATCTCTTATATATTGTTGTTATTTTTAATATGCATTTTTATGGTACTAATATATCATCTCCTATTGCTTTTTGAGCCGAGGGTCTCCTGGAAACAGCCTCTCTACCCTTCGGGGTAGGGGTAAGGTCTGCGTACATATGACCCTCCCCAGACCCCACTTATGGGATTATACTGGGTCGTCGTTGTTATTGTTGATTGGTCTAACGTCCTTTTGATTTTCAAATGTGTGGTTTAATTTCGAGTATTTCTATTTCTTTATTGATACTAGAAAAAGGGTACAAGTAGTATATATAGATGCACTAGCAGTACTACCTGAAGTTCTTCCTTATCCAAATGTCTGAGTAAAGACAAATTATTCGTGATATTAAAAGACCTAAATGACAAAATCTTTGATACCGAATTATATGTCAATGTGACGATGAAGAGCAAAATGTTCTGTTGTATTAAAGCAAATGATTAGTAAATTGCTAAGGGGATTTTGAGTATATCTGTTGGCAATTAAATGTTGAGGGCTGAATGGTACCTTGCATTAAACGACAAGGAAAATAAGAAATAGGAAGGGACTAAGTATGTTATTAATGTGTTGCTCGCACAATATTGTAGTTATATATATACAGACCGGCCGTAATGACCTATCTCTAACAACATATAATTCAACCAGTAATTCAGATAATTTATTAAGTTATGTATGTTAGTAATGAAATTTTATGCTATTTTGGATGGTTTTCACCTATTCTATTGTATTATATTGTATTTTTACTTTAAATAAAATATTTGTTTTGATTGTTACTTAAATTTTATTATATCGTATCGTTAAATTCGTCGTTACATAACAACGAATCTTACTTTTTTTGTTAATAATATTGCAAGTTTGTTTTTCATATTATTGGTGCATGACATCATAAAATGACGGCAAACAATATAATCTATTCAACATTCTATACACCAAAATGATACAGTACGATACAATATTATATAATACATTTTGAAACGATTCTTATAACAACCATCCAAATCCAATCCAACATGGAACATTATAGTTCGGATAATAGCAATATTTCATAATTTAAGTATGAAAGTTGCAAGACGTGAATAGTTTCTATGAATTTTAAGTAATTTACCTATTCATTAATGACAAAAAAAAAAAACTTTTTTTTACCGTATGAAGCAGAGGAATAGTATAATATTAAGAACTTCAAAAGTGCTTGATGTAGACCAGAACAGTACTGTCAAGGTCTTGTTCTCCATTGGTTAAAGAATAAATAAATAATGTAACTCATGACTAATTAGCTCTTCATTTTCCTAATTTGATACCTTTAGTGTTTAGTCATTGGTTTCCACTTTTTCTGATAGTGTCTTTATTTGTTCTTTGTCTCTTACTGAACATTATTGGGATTTAAACATTTGCCGAAAGCATACCTTTGACGGAGATAAATAGCTAGTATAAATTAGAGGGACATGTTTGTCCTTTCCCCGCCAGTTTGAATTCGTCAAACTTCATAGCCACCATAATTTTTTTATACTTTTTTTATTCCATTAATTAATTTTTAAGGTCATTGATAAATCTCCAATCAGATCAAAATCTAGAGGACTTACCTTTCACCATTTTCACCTTAATTCCTTATGTACTAGTTACTACCCTCTTTTTCTTGAATCCCTTAATACAATTTTATAAAAAGATTAAAAAAGAAGAGAAAGTAGGAGTGTGAAATGAGGGGATAAAATTTAGATCGATTCGACAAGTTAAATAAAGTATGGGTATTGGGTCAGAACTTACTGTTTAGAATTTGTTGCGGTTAATACAACTTTTGTCAAATATGGAAGTTTATTTTCTAAAGTACAGAATGTAATTAGTGCCCATTCTTTGTACTAGTATATTACTCACGCGATGCGCGAAAAATGTTAGAAGAAAAATTATAATTTTATTTTTAGATAAATGTAAAATTTACGGATATAGTTAAATAGAGACAGTTGGCACAATGACAAACGTAAAGTTCTTACTTTTATATAGTACCCGCTTAATACGCAAATGTTGCAAAGTAAAGAAAACAAAAATTGAAATTTGAAACTATTTTATAGTATTATTTATGCATTCATCACAGTAAAGCATAATTAGCTTAACATAAGTATGATCAAAGAACTTATCTAAAGCATAATAGTTGTAACATGGATCCTTTATTTTGCTTTGTTAATAATATCTAGCATCTGACACTTGTTATAGTTTTCGTCATACGTAAAACATTATGTAGTATAGCAACTCCACTCATATAGGCCCTTGGTATCCTAATCAATTTTAAATAAACTAAAATTGCTTAGAAAATTTTCAAAAAAAAAAAGCAATGAACAATTTGTTTTTTAGTTTTTCAACGTTTATACTTTTGATATTTCTATGTCTTCCCATCAACTTTCAGCCACATATGTCATGGCAAACTCGCGCGAATTTCGATCATATATCTTTAGCATAGTCTTGCACCTCTTGATAAAGTTACAAACTGCTTAATAAACTTGATTAGACGCACACATAAAACCCACACATAAATTTTGCCCATATGAATTTCTATTATCATAGAATGATTGTAAAGTTTGGAGCATCCGATTAATGGGTGAAAAGGTGAATCGTGGCAGAATGATAATGTGAATAGAGGGGACATAAACATGCATCTTCTCGAGCGAATCATCTTGTTGCACTCTATAATTGAACATTCGAACGTACACACATACATATACAAACAAAGTAGCGATACCGGAAGATATGGCTTCATACCTTTGTTCGTACCCTACATATCACATAATATATAGTCCCTCGGTTCCAAATTGTATGAGGGTTAACCTACTTGGGGAGTCAAACATCTTTATCTTTGATTCAATTTCAAGCATATATTATTCGAGTAATTTTTAATAAAATTTACATATTTAAAAATTATATAAAAAGTACTACAAGTATACGTAATTAATCATTCACAATGTATGAAAGAGTTGAAGAAAATCATAGTAAAAAAAAGAGTTGTTTGACTCTCCAAATAGGTCAACCCTCATATAAACTGGGACGGAAGGAGTAGCTAAACATTAATTTTGTCTATTAAATCAAAGACTCACTTTCTCTCATTGCATGTTTTTAAAGTTGGGATTTAAGATTATTTTCCCAATAAATCAATCAGGAACATGAGCACACAATACTGAGTAGCACATATATTGAAAAGAGTAATTTATCATAGGTGCATGGCCTTTCTTTATTTAGTCCTAAGCTCCCTATAGGAGTCTTAGAGTTATTTGGTTAAATAATTGCTATTTAGAGTCAATAATTGTGTTGCAGATTCTTACTCATCATTCTGTTTTTTCTTCACCAAGTTATGCGAATCAATGAGTTTGGTTAACCAACTTTTTAAAATTTGTGTCAACAACATCTTTTGTGATACACTTCTTCTAGTTTTGATATAATTTTCTTTAAACTTTGAAATTTCGAGCTTTTTGAGAGAATACAAATCTTGGTGGTTAGCACGTAGAAATTCTTGTTTGTATCGTCACTATATTTTTCTGCCATGAGTCATTCTCAAGTACCTTTTTTTCATTTTTCTATCTCCTCCTGAATTTGACCATCTATATTAACAAATGAAGTTAGATAAAACATCGATGATGGCATGAAATGACCAACTCCAAGTCTACAACAAAGTTTTTAATCTCATCAGCAAAGTTCGCCTGAGCATCTGCATCAGATTTTGACTCATATTAAAAGATAGTTTGCAAAGTGTTAAATCCTCAAATAACAACAATTATCTCCTAGCCAAATTTTATGAAAATATAGATGTTACTGAATATTTCTCTTTTCATAAGAGAATTTCTAAACATCTTGATCATTTAGTTGTAAAGTTGGAAGTTTTTTAATTATTATTATTCTCGAAAAATGCTTATTCGTAAGAAGATAGTATGATGCTATAATTTAAAGTGATTATGTAATATTTCTTACAACTAGAGATTTTACAAATGAAGAATAAGCATAAGAGGCAACACTTAATATGCAAGTTTGAAAATGTAGAAGAAAAATGCACAAATTGGTTAATTGAAGGATGCACAAAACCGACAGTAGAATGAACACAATCATTTTCTTTGTCATATGAAATATTTTTCTTTGTCAATTGTAGCAAATCTTAATCTTCTTTATTAAATGGTTTGACTTTATCGATAATGATAATCCCATATTGCGCCTAAAATTAAACAAAAGAAAAAAATTAGTTTATTTAGAGGAAGAACGAAGATAGATCCACAAAAGATGCAGTTAAAATAAGAGGAGATTTTAAGCCAAATAACGTTAGTAAACACATAAGAATCTGGGCAACATCTTGCTGTAGAAACAAAAATATAAACACAAAATAAACAAAATTTAAAATGTAAAGGAGGTGAAGAAGTGTTATTTACAAAAAATAAAGCTCCCTTATCTATATGCTTGCTTTCGATGTAGAAGAGAGTTCTCTTAGAACCTTGGCTGTTCGACGTTTCCTTACCCAAATCAACTCGTTCTTCTATCCTAGTCATAGCATAGAGTAATAATTTCTTCTATATTACGACAGTTATCCTCTAAGAAACAGGTAGAGATAAAATGAAAGGATTTATTGTAAATGTGTTTACAAAGATGATAGTTATTTAATTTGTGTTCTCGCTCCTTTTTTTTGCCGTGTAATGTCCTATATTTCAGTGTGCATGTATGCAGGTGGTTCTGTGCAAGTGAACATGCAAGTGAAATGGGCAATGGGAAGTGAGAACGTGAGTTAGAGGATTAGATTAGTTTTCCTCTATTTTATCATTATTTGTTTCAAACTTTATATATATATATATATTTTCAAACTCCAAAATTTTTGGAGCTTTGTCCTGAAGTGCCACTTGGCTAATTGTGGCTATGCCACTTGGTTCAATATGGTGTTTTTTTCCTCTCCTTTTAATTAGATATAGATTAGATATAGATATATTTTGGTTTTAAAAATGAGAATTTTTCGGGTGATGACACTTATCATCCCATCTTTGTTTTGCCTCTCCTATTATATATAGATAGAAAATATAGAATTTATTTTCAATATAAAATTTTAATTTTTACATTCTTTACTATGTTTGTTGTGATTCTTAAATTTTCAAGGTTAATAAATAATTTTAAAAAGTATAATATCAAATATGTAAATTAATTTTTAAAAAGTATTTCACTACATTCTCGCAACGTCTGAAAAAGTAAATTTAATGATTTAGAGGAGTAATATTTTTTTTTTAATTTAAGGTTTAGTAAATAATTTTAAAAAAATGCCCAAAAAGAGTTTGAATCCAACGTGGAAATCCATGTTGTAGTTAAGTGAGAAGGTTCAAAAAATTCAAATTATTTTCTATTTTAAATTATTTTTGAATTTCCAAATGTATTGGAAGTTTGTCCTAAAATTTAACACTTGTTGAATTGTGGTTGTGCCACTTGGCATTCTAATATTGTTTTGCCTTTTCTATTCTATATAGATAGATAGATGTTTTAATTGTTTTTGGAATTAAAGTAGTAGTATTCTAACATTTAAAACCAAAATCCAAGGGTAAACACAAATGGAGAATAAAAAACAATCTTGATGCTATTAAAGAGAAACAACCAACTAAATATGTGAATAACCTGGAAGTCCTCGTGTAAGTAGTTACAACTTTAAGGGATCATTTGGCATGCGGACTAAATTTTTTCGAGATTATAGTCTTGGGATTATATTTTGTAGACTAATTTATCCCATTCAAGAGATAGAATAAAATAATATCAAGTTTGATGAGATAAAATGGGATACACAAGATTAAGTCTAGGACTAAGTTTATACTATATTTTATTACCGGTATAAATTTATCCCTTCAATCAGACATAGTATAAATTTAATACCACACTTTATTCCACTTTATCCCGCGTACCAAACCACCTCTAAAAGCCAAGGATAAAGTAAAGATAAATTAAAACCTTAATTACTTGCTCTGTTGGCGGCTTTATCCCTAGACTCTAATCTGAAAGGACTTCAATTATTGCTGCTTTTAAGTATAAAGTTTAGGTGGGGAACAAAATGCCTATGGGGAAAAAGTGTTCCTAAGTAAAATTGGTTCACATTAAATACTCGAATGACATAATGATACGTGAAATCGAGGACAGACGGAAAACGAAGCGAGTGAAAATTAAGACCGAGGACAACAACTTCGATTGACATCTACTACTAGAAAATCGTAAATTTTCGACTGAAAATTGTTGTCGAAAATTTTCGACAGAATCCGTCGGAATTGTCAAAAAAAATCAGCTATATATTTTTAAAAAATTTCGACCATATTTCCGACCAAATCGGTCGCAACTTTTGGCGCAAAAGTAAGTTTGACTCGTTTGACTTCAATTCTATCACGACCCTTGTCGCACCTCCTTTTTCCGCGCCCGCGGGGGTAGTAGGGAGTTTTCTCCAATTAAAGGACAGTCGAAACGGGATTTGCTTGTTTGTTTCAGAGTCGCCACCTGGGAATTTTAAGGCGTCCCAAGTCACCAGTTTTAATCCCTGAATTGAGGAGAATATGACTCTCTTTGTTATTCTGCGAACCAGAAATCCTGAGTAAGGAATTCTGTTAATTCGGGAGAAGGTATTAGGCATTCCCGAATTCCGTGGTTCTAGCACGGTCGCTTAACCATTTTTTATATTTTGGCTTAATTATCTTGATTTACTAAATACCTTTTCCTTGTTGCTTGATTTTATTACCGCTTTTGTTTAGATTGTTTACAATTATATAAACGAATCACGCGTACGTATATTCGTATTATGTACCTTTTATAAATGTAGAGCATCGTGCCACGCATACGTGTACACAATAGGGTTGACAATATATTTTTTATATTTTTATTATAAAAATCATATGTTGAAATCGTGCTTAGAATAAAATTAAGAACGTTTGTCGCTCTTGTATTGATTAAATAGTGAACCGCACATCTCGGGTTTTTATGAAATTAATTTGATATTCTCCGAAAAATCCCTTTTTATTAAATGTTCGCTCGAAGTTGCGCGAACGCATAATCCGAATTGCTTTTAGAAATATAATCAGGTCACGCGAACGTATCCCTAATCACGCAAAATATTCTTAATGGTAGTATAAATTTTCCACAAATTGTTTATTACATCCATACATTTTTATGTGAAAATCATGAGAAATCCCTATTTGAGATGCCCTTAAATTCTTTGAAAAGAATTCACAATTTATTGAGTGTTGACCGCTAATTATATTTTTCGCGTGTGAATTATATTCCTCCAAGCCATTCAAATTTTAAGAGTAAAAAATAAACAATGTGTTATTAATACTATCATTTTTCTCGTAAATACAATATGTGTATACCTAAAAAGTGAATTGCGCATGAAACTAAAAAAAAAAATTGATTTATGAAAGGAAGAGATGTTTTCGAAGAATTTTCATTATTTTATTTGTAGCGAAGGCTATTTTACCTTCTTAAAATTGTTACAGTTTATAAGCCTAATCTCCTTCTACATCACTTGTTCTTAATCCAATATGCATGATTATTTTGGTTAATTCTGCTTATGATTGAGTTTGGGATATATATATATATAATCAAACCAATTTGATTCTCAATCTATGTGAACTATTGCTAAATACTAACTTTCGCATTGTATAAATTCCTAGGCCATTTGTTATTAAGAAAGAGAACAAATCTACCTGTTGACTTAATAAGATGATATTACATATAACATTATTCACCATAAGATGATATTACATATAACATTATTCACCATATTTCAACATTATGAACATAACGGCGGATTGTACTAATGCATCTTTCAACTATTGATTATAAAGATAACCATTATTATGCCATATATGAACAAAATAAAACTAACATCATTTGATCTACAACTAAATCGGATGGTTGATAAAATAGACTAGCGATATAGTTTTTGCCATTTCCATACTATTCTTTACTTAACTAACAATGCCACAAGACTTAATTAATGGCCAACTTTATGCCATATTTCCTATTTTTGATAATTCAATCACAACTATACATAATGAAATTCTGAAATATATAACACTATTACAACACTTATACGAACTTCAAATGGGAATGATTAACTATAGTCATTATGTCAAGCATACTACCATGTTAAATAACTAAACCAAAACTGAAATTTAAACTAATTGATTTAAACGAGTAAAAGACATAATTATAATCCCAAACTTCATTTTTCTTCCAATGTTCTTTTCACAACATGAGTCTTAAAAATATGTACCTGGAAATGAGGGCAGAAGGGGTAAATTTCAGCAGTAGCAGCAGTAACAAAATCAGCAGAAAGCGCCAAATAACTCAGCAGATTTGAGCAACAAATGGGACCCGTGAAACCCAG
This sequence comes from Nicotiana sylvestris, assembly GCF_000393655.2. Lineage (NCBI taxonomy): Eukaryota > Viridiplantae > Streptophyta > Magnoliopsida > Solanales > Solanaceae > Nicotiana > Nicotiana sylvestris. The sequence goes on along the minus strand of NC_091059.1, from coordinate 148,806,526 downwards.
ATACACAATAGCAGTATTTTTTAAGAAATTTCAGATTTTTAACTGAACAATAGGATCAAATAAATCCGGACAGATTCAATGAAAAACAATATTTCTGATTTTGCGACTTAGGACAAGGCAGACTGACAAAGCTTTCAATTTCAAAACACAGAATCAGCTTCAATACTAGTTTCCGATGTGGAATTCTGTTTTACTGTTTCGGTTTTCCTTTCTTTCTATCTTCCTCTTATTTCAGATTTCTTTCTATATGGTTGTTTTCTCTCTCTCCTCTCTTTTCTTCAGATTTTTTGTTCTCTGTATTTTTTTCTTTTTGTATTCTCTTTCTTTCTGGTTCTCCTCCTTCATTTTTTCTCTCCTTTTTTTAAAAATCAGTCCCAACCCCTCTATCTTATACAGGTCTGCCCCCTTTCTAGCAGCCCACTGTCCGGACCCCTTTTTGTTATCTAAGGCAGATTTTCCCTTAAAATCTGCCACTGAACTGCTTTTTCTTATTCAAACAGTACTAAGGATACCTTTCCCTTATTTTCAGCCCTTCCACTTCCTTTGGTTTCCTATTATCCTATTAGATTATAGCCATTAACAATCCACCAACAGCACACTAACATTATCATATTACTTTCACTGTTTCATTCCCAAAATACCCCTGAAATCCTAATGTTATTACTGCCCTTAATACAAAAAATCAGAATCTAGTACAAAACAGATTTAAAAATCTGTTCAAACTTAATTATCAACCTGATTTAAACAGCTATAACCAATTCTCTTAAGTTCTAGACTGAATCTTAACTGAGAATGCAATTTTCTAACACAATTGTATCTAATCAACATTTGTGAAATTGAATTTAAACCTAACATCACAATAACATCACACAGAATTCAACAGAACAATTAAAACAGAACTTCAACAATGAATTAAGATCAAACAAACACAGGAGCATTGTCAACATACTGACAATGCCCTGAAACTTAATGCTCAGAAATCAACATACACACAGCATCTTATTGAATTACAAACAAAGATGATTTAATTAACGAGTATTAGTCAACTGACTATCTATAACATTTGCCAACAATCAATTTATAAATAGATAAACAGATCATTTCAATCAGCATTTTCAGAAACAGGATTTTATAATATAACTAATCGACGAACTTAATCGAGTCGATTACACACATTGTAAACAAACATAACCAACAGAAACAATTCACTTATTTGATCAAATAGACGGGTATGAGACAGAATCACAGAATTAAATAAACAAAAATATGAAAAATTACACAGGCTTTTGAAACATGCAACAATATACACATAAAATACAGAAAGAAATAAGAAAATACCTCTGAATCTTCAAATGAATACAGACCAAGCTTAACTTTGAATTCGGACCTTTTTGAGGCTAAACAGACTTTATTCGAAGTATTCTCAATTGAGAATACCTCGATTAAAGTCTCTTAGACATCAATCCCTCATTTAATTCGGGCAAATTCCATGTTTTGAAATTTTTAGGGTTTCTGATTCTTGGATCTAAAATTCGAACACTTCTGGGCAGATTCGAAGGGAACCAAAGATGACTCGAGGGTGAGGGAGGCCTAGGGGTCATTTGGTGTTAGTTTGGAACAGATCTGGGTAGGGTTCATGTTTGGCTCGAACCTTCAAAAGAAGATTCGAAGAGTTCTGAGGTGATTCGAGCCAAACAAACACCAGATCCATAACGAGGCAGGTTAGGAGGTGCTATGGTGTTAATTAGGAAGTCATCGGAGAAGGTTGGGTTTTCAGACCAACCTTCAATCGAAGATTCGAGACTATGTGGTCTGATTCGAGGGAAACTAATACCAGATCCGTAAAGAGGGGGTTGTGAGGAGTCGAGGGTGTTAAGGAGGTGACCGGCGGCGTTGTTGCCGCTAGGTTTCAGGCAATGGGGAATGAGGGTGGCTAGGGTTAGGGGTGTGCTTCAGAGATGACGATGAACAGGAGAGGAGGGGGGGTGTTTAGTTAGGGGGCCGGGGTAGGGATTTGGATTTATATAGGATTGGGGTGGATGGATCAGGGCCGTCGGATTAGCCGAGATCAAAGGCCTGGATTAATTCACTTAACCAAACGACGTTGTTTGGTTTAAGTTGAAGGAAAGGGTTGGATCGGGGCAATGGATCGGGTAGGGGGTTACGGGTAAGGGTATGGGATCTTAGCCGTTGGATGGATTTGATCTAACGGCCCTTGATGAAATATGACCAAACGTCGTCGTTTGGTATTGGTCTTGAATTGGACCGGACCTGGGGTTGTTTGGACTGGGCTGTGGGGAAGTGATTTGTTTGGGCCTGCCTTTTCAATTAAATGGTCCAGTCCGTTTTGCCTATTATTCCCCACTCTTTTCATTTTCTAATTAAATTCCTAATTATTAAATTCCTAAAAATTATAAAAACAAAAATTACCCTTACAAAAATATTAATTACCCTTTAACAACTATTAACACATAGACAAAACATTAATCACATAGTGAAACATTAAAACTAGAACAAATGCATATTTTTGTGATTTTATTTTTAATCAATTATTAAATGCATAATTAAAACCTAGATATGCATGAAACATGTATTTTATTTTAGTTACGTTTAATTATAACAAAGAAAACATTTACGGACAAAACACAAACAATTAATAAACATCACATAAATTCTAAAAATTGCATACTAAGAGAATTTTGTTTTATTTTTTGATTTATTTTAGAGTAGTTTTCGTAAGGCAAAAATCACGTGCTCACAGCTGCCCCTCTTTGTGCGGAAACTCGAAGAGTTTTCGTGCAAAGATAAAGTGAGCGGATACGAGCGATTTTTGCCCGTTCAAATACTCCGTGGGAAGCATTTTTTGAAAGATTTGACCGAACCTCTGCTTCAAAGGTTTCCTACATATCCTTGGCTATAAAGGAATCAGGTCAATGTAGTTCGGGAAGTTTTGGGTAGCTGGGACTACCATGGGACTGTGATGTTACTGCTGTTTCGTGCTGCTTTTACTGCTTGCTGACCTCCTTATTACCCCCTGCTTTAAAGGTAAAACAAAAGCTAAACTAGACTATGATATATGAATTACAAGATCTTATCTAGATCATTCTCTTGCGTTTCTTGTTGTCTTGATGTCTCGGTGACTCTCGGGCATCTTTTGCTTCTGACTTGTTCCGCATTTCCTTTCATTGTGCCTCGTATTTCCTTTATTTGTTTGGGACTCTTGTTGTTTCTTGCTGAGGATTTGGTTGGACTCCTCTGCTTTATTGACTTTACGTGTGTTCCTTTCTCATATGGGCGGGCTTTTGACTTCAACCCGTAATGTCAAACTATATTGTCATTCTGTTCTTCAGGTGGGCGCCTGACTGCTGATCCTTCAATTGTATTCCCTTATTCTCCAGGTGGACGCCTGATTGCCTTTTCGATTCTTCATCCTTGTTCTCCAGGTGGACGCCTGATTGCCATTTCAATTCCTCATCCTCATTCTCCAGGTGGATGCCTGATTTCTTCTTCAATTCTTCATCCTTATTCTTCAGGTGGACGCCTGATTTCTTCTTTATTTCTTCATCCTTATTCTCCAGGTGGACGCCTGATTTCTTCTTCAATTCTTCATCCTTATTCTCCAGGTGGACTCCTGATTTCTTCTTTATTTCTTCATCCTCATTCTCCAGGTGGACGCCTGATTTCTTCTTCAATTCTTCTTCCTCATTCTCCAGGTGGACGTCTGACTTCTTCTTCAATTCTTCATCCTCATTCTCCAGGTGGACGCCTGATTTCTTCTTTACTTCTTCATCCTCATTCTCCAGGTGGACGCCTGACTTCTTCTTAAATTTTTCATCCTCATTCTCCAGGTGGACGCCTGATTTCTTCTTCAATTCTTCATCCTTATTCTCCAGGTGGACGCCTGATTTCTTCTTTATTTCTTCATCCTCATTCTCCAGGTGGACGCCTGATTTCTTCTTCAATTCTTCATCCTCATTCTCCAGGTGGACGCCTGATTTCTTCTTTAATTCTTCATCCTCATTCTCCAGGTGGACGCCTGACTTCTTCTTAAATTTTTCATCCTCATTCTCCAGGTGGACGCCTGACTTCTTCTTAAATTTTTCATCCTCATTCTCCAGGTGGACTCCTGACTTCTTCTTCAATTCTTCATCCTCATTCTCCAGGTGGACGCCTGATTTCTTCTTTAATTCTTCATCCTCATTCTCCAGGTGGACGCCTGACTTCTTCTTCAATTCTTCATCCTCATTCTCCAGGTGGACGCCTGATTTCTTCTTTAATTCTTCATCCTCATTCTCCAGGTGGACGCCTGACTTCTTCTTAAATTTTTCATCCTCATTCTCCAGGTGGATGCCTGATTTCTTCTTAAATTTTTCATCCTCATTCTCCAGGTGGATGCTTGATTTCTTCTTCAATTCTCCATCCTCATTCTCCAGGTGGACGCCTGACTTCTTCTTCAATTCTTCATCCTCATTCTCCAGGTGGACGCCTAATTTCTTCTTTAATTCTTCATCCTCATTCTCCAGGTGGACGCCTGACTTCTTCTTAAATTCTTCATCCTCATTCTCCAGGTGGACGCCTGATTTCTTCTTTAATTCTTCATCCTTATTCTCCAGGTGGACGCCTGACTTCTTCTTAAATTTTTCATCCTCATTCTCCAGGTGGACGCCTGATTTCTTCTTAAATTTTTCATCCTCATTCTCCAGGTGGACGCCTGATTTCTTCTTTAATTCTTCATCCTCATTCTCCAGGTGGACGCCTGACTTCTTCTTAAATTTTTCATCCTCATTCTCCAGGTGGACGCCTGACTTCTTCTTCAATTCTTCATCCTCATTCTCTAGGTGGACGCCTGACTTCTTCTTAAATTCTTTACCGGGTGTTTCCTGACACAAATGTTATTTTTGCCCCTGTTTTAAATCAAAGAAAACTTTGTTAGTTTTAAAGTAGGGTGGTTAACTGGGGCATTCTCGCCGACGCTGTGGCTTCTCTTCGTCTTGTTTTATTGCCTTGGAATGGTTGAAAAGACTGTTTGTCCTTGTAATTGATCCTTAACTATAGGATCCCCAGCTGTATGTTTTCCTTCAAACCCTTTTAACCGTAATCATATGTTCTCCTGACATTGCTGATCCACTTTTGATTCCACTTTTCTTACACCCATATCTTATTTTTTATCCTATTACCTCCTGCCCATCATGGCCGTATTTTTGTCCTATGCAACCTCGAATTTTGGTAGTATATCTTGACATTCCTTCTTATTTGTTTGGAACAAAACTCATCTCAAAAGCTTTAGAAGAGTAAGATTATTAGTGACGAAAACATGACGATTTCGACAATCTAGAATGAAAAGAAAAATCCAAATTTGGATGACTATTGGAGAAAGAATAAGAACTTATCTGATTGGAATTACTGGCACCAATGATCATGGTATGCATTTTGGATTAATCAACCCGGTCTTTTAATCAATCTCCTTTCAATTGTCTCATTTTGTTTTCCCACAATTTCCATAACCCAACTTCATTTTTTTTTCATTTTACAGACCTGTTTGACTTGCAATATCTTAAAGAGTTTTCACCGACAAACCTTCCTCATTTGTTCATTTCTTAATTCCTTTTCGCCTTATGGTGCCTGCGAAGGTTTTCACCAATAAGACTCTCTCATTTTACTTTCTCTCAACTTCCGTCGTCTTATGGTGCCCGTGTGGGTTTTCACCTATAAGACTCTCTCATTTTCATCGCTTTTCTTGTTTGGACCAGAGTGTTATGAACCATCTTCATTTGCTTGACTCGACATTTTTCTAAGATTGATCGAAAGGTCTTTTTGGTATGTGGTTGGAATGGAAAGGTATCAAAAAGTTAAACAGTTTTGATATGGTTTAAAATTACAACTCTTGGAATCTTTTTCTTATTTCCAATACAATTCCTGCCCCAGTTTCTTGATTGGGGTCTCTTGATGTTTCTTTTTGTGCATATCGTGCACCCTATGACCGAGCCGTGAGGCGCCTACATATCCTTCTTTGAGGAATCAGGTCAAACGTAGTTCACTACAATAATAGTGATTTTCTATTTTTTTTTAAATTATATTTTTCATATTTGATTTTCATTGATTCCAAGAGAGGGTAGGAAAGAAACAAATGTGGCTCAAAGGGGAAGCAAAAGGTATAGTGTTTGGATAACAGAATAAATTGCCTTAGTCATTCCAATCTTCGAAATAATGCCAAATACAAATATTCAAAAAGTTATGCATAATATCTCTTTACCGCGTCAGAATTGATAGCCATGTCTATGAATTTTCCTTCGATATTTGTTAAACATAGTGCACCATTCGATAATACTCTGGTTACAATGAATGGTCCTTGCCAATTCGGGGCAAATTTGCCTTTTGCCTCAACCTGATGTGGAAGAATACGTTTCAGCACATGTTGACCCACTTCAAACTTCTGGGGACGCACCTTTTTGTTGTATGCTCTTGCTATTCTTCTTTGATACAATTGGCCATGACATATTGCGACCAATCGTTTTTCATCAATCAAGTTTAACTGTTCCAGACGGGTTTTGACCCATTCATCATCATCAATCTTAGCTTCGGCGATGATCCGAAGGGAAGGAATTTCAACTTTTGCAGGAATTACTGCCTCAGTGCCATATACCAACAAATAAGGAGTTGCTCCTACTGAAGTGCGAACACTAGTGCGATATCCCAATAACGCAAATGGTAATTTTTCTTGCCATTGCCTTGAACCTTCTACCATTTTCCGAAGTATTTTCTTTATGTTTTTGTTGGCTGCCTCGACTGCTCCATTCGCCTTGGGCCGATATGGGGTAGAGTTGCGATGTGTAATCTTAAACTGTTGACATACTTCCTTCATTAAGTTACTGTTAAGATTAGCACCGTTATCTGTGATGATCACCTTTGGGATTCCGAATCGACATATGATATTTGAGTGGACAAAATCGACCACAGCTTTCTTGGTCACTGATTTGAATGTTTTGGCCTCAACCCATTTGGTAAAATAATCAATGGCTACCAGAATGAACCTGTGCCCATTGGATGCTGCCGGCTCAATTGGTCCAATCACATTCATGCCCCAGGCAACGAAGGGCCATGGTGCCGACATTGTGTGCAACTCGGATGGTGGAGAATGAATCAAATCTCCGTGTATCTGGCATTGATGACACTTGCGCACAAAACTGATACAATCTCGCTCCATGGTAAGCCAATAGTAACCAGCTCGGAGGATTTTCTTTGCCAACACATATCCGCTCATGTGGGGTCCGCAAACTCCCGAGTGTACTTCAGACATGACAGCCATAGCTTGTCGGGCATCTATGCATCTTAATAATCCAAGGTCTGGTGTTCTTTTATACAAAACTCCTCCGCTTAAGAAAAATCCATTTGCCAATCGCCTAATGGTTCTCTTTTGATCCCCTGTGGCTTGTGCTGGATATATCCCCATCCTGATATATTCCTTGATGTCGTGGAACCACGGTTCACCATCAAATTCCTCTTCAACCATATTGCAGTAAGCGTGCTGATCGTGGACTTGAATATGTAGTGGATCCACATAAGCTTTGTCCGGATGGTGCAACATTGATGCCAGGGTAGCCAATGCATCGGCAACCTCATTATGGATCCTTGGAATATGCCGGAACTCCACTGATCGAAACCGCTGACAAAGATCATGTAGACATTGTCGGTATGGTATGAGCTTCAAGTCTCGGGTTTCCCATTCTCCTTGAATTTGATGTACCAGAAGATCCGAATATCCCATGACTAAGATTTCCTGGATACCCATGTCTGCGGCTAGCCTTAACCCCAAAATACAAGCTTCATATTCAGCCATATTATTGGTGCAATAAAATCGTAGTTGAGCCGTAACAGGATAGTGATGCCCTGTTTCAGAAATGATTACAGCTCCTATCCCGACTCCTTTCATGTTAGCGGCCCCATCAAAGAAAAGTTTCCAGCTAGGTTTTTCAATTTGTTCCATCTCATCGATATGCATTATTTCTTCATCGGGAAAATAGGTTTTCAACGGCTCGTACTCCTCATCGACCGGGTTTTCAGCTAAATGATCAGCCAGTGCTTGGGCTTTCATTGCAGTTCGAGTCACATAGATGATGTCAAATTCTGTGAGCAATATTTGCCACTTTGCAAGTCTTCCCATTGGCATAGGCTTTTGAAAAATATATTTCAACGGATCCAGACGCGAAATGAGGTAAGTAGTGTAGGATGACAAATAGTGTTTCAATTTCTGAGCTACCCAAGTTAGGGCGCAACATGTCTTCTCCAGATGAGTATACTTAACCTCATAAGCTGTGAATTTCTTGCTAAGGTAGTAGATGGCCTGTTCTTTTCTGCCGGTGAGGTCATGTTGCCCCAATACACAACCAAATGAATTTTCCAAGACCGTCAAGTAAAGAATCAGAGGTCTTCCTGGCTCTGGCGGGACCAACACGGGTGGGTTCGACAGGTATCCTTTTATCTTATCAAACGCCTCTTGACACTCATCGGTCCATTTGACCGCAACATCTTTTTTCAACAATTTGAAAATAGGCTCACAGGTTGTTGTGAGCTGAGCAATAAACCTGCTGATGTAATTCAACCTCCCCAACAAACTCATTACTTCAGTTTTGTTCCTTGGAGGTGGTAATTCTTGGATGGCTTTGATTTTTGATGGGTCTAACTCGATGCCTCGCCGACTGACTATGAATCCCAACAACTTTCCAGATGGAACTCCTAATGCGCATTTGGCAGGGTTAAGCTTGAGGTTGTACCTGCGAAGTCTTAAGAAGAATTTCCTCAAATCCCCAATGTGGTCGGCCTGATGCTTTGATTTTATGATCACATCGTCCACGTATACCTCAATCTCCTTGTGTATCATATCATGAAACACCGTGGTCATTGCTCTCATGTAAGTTGCCCCGACGTTCTTCAAACCGAATGGCATTACCCGGTAGCAATAAGTTCCCCATGGTGTGATGAATGCCGTCTTTTCTGCATCTTCTTCATCCATTAGAATTTGATGATACCCGGCATAACAATCCACGAAAGATCCTATCTCATGCTTGGCACAATTATCGATCAAAATATGGATATTGGGTAATGGGAAATTATCCTTCGGACTTGCTTTGTTGAGATTGCGGTAGTCGACGCATACTCTAATTTTGCCGTCTTTCTTTGGTACAGGAACGATATTAGCTAACCAAACAGGATATCGAGTGACTCGAATGACCTTTGCTTCCAACTGTTTGGTGATTTCTTCCTTAATTCTCACACTCATATCAGGCTTGAATTTTCTCAGTCTCTGCTTGACAGGAGGCACCATTGGATCGGTGGGCAATTTGTGAACCACTAAATCAGTGCTCAGGCCCGGCATGTCGTCATATGACCATGCAAAAACATCTTTGAATTCTATGAGTGCTTTAATTAACTCTTCTCGGATCCTTGGTTCGAGATGGACACTTATTTTAGTTTCCCGGATATTATTCGTGTCCCCTATATTGATGTCCTCGGTATCACTCAGGTTAGGTTTGGTTTTTTCCTCAAAGTGAATTAACTCTTTACTAATCTCTTCAAAAGCCTCATCTTCATCATATTCTGATTCATAATCACAATATATTTCTTGAATTATTATTTCGGAACCAGATTGATTTTTAAGATTGGGCTGAGGATTCCTCATGCATGCCATATCACTAGAGCCAGCGTAAAAAGAACTGTACAGAAAAAGAAGAAAAGGAAAAGAAAACTATCAGGAATGATAATGAAAAAGGAAACTGTATTTTATTGGATGATGAAAGATAACAAGGTTTGCACACTTCAAACAAACTGTAAGATAAGCATTGGGATTACAACCTTGAGGTAACCCAAACAAACTGAAGGAAAGTCAAAAATAAACTACCAAGACTCCTTTCGAATGGGGAGAGGAGTGGCTTTCCAATTATTAAGCTTTGTTTCTGGCCCAACGAATTGAACTTCTGCGTTGCTACAACCTTCCACGCTTTCCACCATATTCACATCGTCAAACAATTTCTCGAATCTTTCAATTAATTCCTCCTCAGGATTAACCAGGGATTTAGGAATTGTTGTTATCGGGCGATTTTTAGCACTGGTCTTGAAAAAAGACTTTGATAGATGTGGGACTGGTTTTGGAAGAACCCATGCCTTTTGTTTCAGCTTTCTGGCCTTTCTCACGTCGGTGATAGTGGGTATGAATCCCACCAAATGTTCCCCAGTTCTCGGGGAGAGATACTGGTTGTATAATTCCTTGCAAAGATGAGCCCAGACCTTTGCCGGGTATAAAACCATTTTTTAACATTTCATAGGCTACCATGACTGATGCAGAGGTTATCTTTGGATTCGGAAGGTACTTCCCCTCTGGAATTTTCTCTACCGACACTGTATCGGACACTTGGTATACCCATGGTCCCTGGTCATTTTCTATTCCCTCGACCGGTACAATGGCACTGCTGTGAGCATTTAAACTTTCTTCCCCATGCACAACTATTTCTTGATGATCCCATTCAAACTTGACCGCCTGGTGTAATGTTGACGGGACTGCTTTAGCAGCATGGATCCATGGTCGACCCAACAACAAATTATAAGAAACAGTTATGTCCAGCACTTGAAACTCCATCGTGAATTCAACTGGCCCTATTGTCAGTTCCAACACTATGTCGCCAAATGAATCTCTGCTTCCACCGTCAAACCCCCGTACGCAAATACTATTCTTCTGGATCCTCTCCTCTTTGATTTTCAATTTGCTTAAAGTGGAGAGAGGGCAGATGTTTGCACTTGACCCGTTGTCAACCAATACCCGGGTTACTACGGAGTTTTCACATTTCACGGTGAGGTAAAGAGCTCTGTTGTGCTCAGTCCCTTCCACAGGCAATTCATCATCAGAAAATGTAATTCTGTTTGCCTCAAAGATTCTGTTGGCTATTCTTCCCAAATGATTTACAGAGATTTTATCGGGAACGTGAGCCTCATTCAGGATTTTCATCAAAGCCAGACGGTGCTCCTCTGAATGGATCAGTAATGACAATAATGAAATTTGAGCGGGCGTCTTCTTCAGTTGATCCACAACCAGAATAGTCATGGAGCTTCATTTTTCTTAAAAACTCTTCCGCTTCTTCTTCCGTCACAGCTCTCTTTATTGGTGTTGGATTATTTTTAGTTTTTCTTAACTCTTCGGGAGTAAAACATCTTCCCGAACGAGTCAAGCCTTGCACCTCACAGACTTCTTCCTTGACTTCTTTTCCCTTGTACATTACAGTCACCCGTTCATAGTTCTATGGAATGGCCTTGTTGTTGATCACTGGTAGCTGGGTTACAGGTTTGATAATAACCCGATCTATATGGGCTCCTTTCACGACTACAATGGGTTTGTTGGCAACCCCTGGTACTATCACTTTTGGCCTTTCTTGCTTTGTGGCAACTTTGCTCGAAGATCCCTTCTCGACTACCACAGATGGTTCATCACTATTTCTGTTTTGCTTAGGTACCGACTTCTCCTCTGTTAACTGCTTATCTGGCTTGGCTTCATGAGACCTGATCATCATGACGGTTTGTGACGGCTTCTTTGTCTCCCCATCAACCTGTACTATTTCTATCATATTAGCCTCCTGATGGGCTGGCATTGGATTTCTGTTGATATTGGGAGCTTCGGGGGTTTGAACCTCGATTTTATTAGTATCAATCAGCTCTTGTATTGCATTTTTTAAATGCCAGCATTTTTCCGTATCATGGCCTGGTGTACCGGAACAATACTCACAGCTAATGGTGTAGTCCAGATTCTTTGGAGGAGGATTGGGTAGCTTGGATTGTATTGGTCTTAGCATGTCCAGCTGTCTCAGCCTGTGGAACAGACTAGTGTAGGACTCTCCCAATGGAGTGTAGGTTTTCTTTTTCTGTTCCCTTTCTCCCCTGAATGCCGGCCTAGGCCTGAAACCTGGTCCGAGATAGGCTCGTGGGTAAGTACCTGGTATGACAGGAGCACGCCAGTTAGCGTGTGTAGGTGGATGATTGTATGTTTGTGCATGGTTGATGGAAAAATGAGGTTCCGAAGGGTGATAGTAGTGTTGAGATGAATTGTGGTGGTGAGTTGATTGGTGAGGTCGATGTTGATTATAGTAAGGAGGTGAACCTCTGGATCCCGACCAAGTTCCTGAATCAACTACCGTTGCTTCCTCCCTCTTCTTTCTTCCGATTCCTCCTACCCCGCCTTGAATAGCTTGAGTAGTCGCCTTAATAGCCGAATAACTCATGATTTTATTTGTCTTGAGGCCTTCTTCCACCATACCTCCCATCTTCACTACTTCGTTGAATGATTTTCCTACCGCTGAAACCAAATGGGCATAGTAAGTTGGTTCCAAGGCTTGAAGGAAGTAGTCTACCATTTCACTCTCCTTCATAGGAGGATCCACTCTTGCTGCCTGTTCTCTCCACCGGAAGCCATACTCTCTGAAACTTTCATTGTGTTTTTTCTCAAATTTTGTCAAAGATAGTCGATCTGGGATGATTTCCAGATTGTATTGGAAATGGTATGCAAATGCCTGTGCCAGGTCATCCCAGGTGTACCATCTCCCATGGTCCTGGCGTGTATACCACTCCAAAGCTGATCCGCTTAAACTTTGACTGAAGTAAGCCATCAATAATTCGTCCTTTCCCCCAGCTCCTCGCATCTTGCTGCAGAAACCCCTTAAGTGGGCTACTGGGTCGCCGTGCCCATTGTATAGGTCAAATTTAGGCATCTTGAAGCCAACTGGTAATTGTACATTTGGGAACAAGCACAAATCCTTGTATGCTACACTGACTTGCCCACCTAACCCTTGCATGTCTCGGAACGATTGTTCTAGATTTTTGACCTTCCTGAACATCTCTTCTTGTTCAGCATTTTTGGCTAGCTTGTCACTTTCGGTTGGGAGGTCAAAACGAGGAGTAGTTGAATGGATTTCGGAGACTTTGAGGGTGGGCTCTGGGGGGTAATATTGGTTGTCCTGGGCCTGGAATGTAGGCTCACTAGGAGATTTGTGGAGTGTAGCTGTGGGAGGTGCCACAAAGATAGGAGTTACAGGTGGAGGAAAGTATGGAACTGGTTTAGGAGGGGGAGACTGCGGTGTTTGAGAGGTGGTGCCTCGGTAGTGTTGGTAGATGGGAAAATTTGGGGATAATTCAGTGGTAATATTATCCTGAGTTTGGGTCATTGATGGAGCAGGGTTAGTTGGGTAAGATGGGGGTAACTGTCCTGTAGACCAGGCTTGGTACATCTCAGCCATTTGCTGCTTGAGTTTAAACATCTCTTCTTTCATTTTCCCGACATCCATCTCCTCTAGCTCAATACCTGTGTCAACATCTGGGATAGACATACTTTCGGGTATTGGTCCTTTTGATCTCGTGTGATAATGATAATATGCCAGTATACTCTTTAGAGAAACTAACTGCTTGAATTCTGGAAATGAGCAAACTTGTTAGTTTTGAGAGTTTAACACATATATAATTACACGTTGAGATGCAATGCTCCTAGACAAATAACCCATTTCTATTATGCATTTGCTTGGCTGCTTGTGTCATCCCAGCTTTTCTTGGTCTTTTATTGTTGTTCACTCTTAATTTATTTTATATATTCTTTATTGTGGTCGAATCTTATAGAGATTGCCTACGTATCATGCCCCCGCATGAATCAGACCTTGCGTAGTTCGGACGTAAGGCAAACACTTTTATTTATTCTTGAAAATAATACAAAGATGGAACAGACATTACATTTGGAAAACATTATAAGAAAATGGTTTGAAAACTTGACACAAACCCAAATCAAACAAAAGACATAATCAAGACTCATTTTGAAAAGTGACACTCATAAAAAAATCATTTTTTTTTAAAATTATTTATTTATTTAACACTTCTTTATCTCAAGATTTAAAACTATTTTTGGTAATTTTCTAAAACAACCCATTTTATTCCTCGGCTCTCACAATGATTTCGATTAAGCTGGTCAACAAGCAAATTCGAGTCAAATGAATGCACAGGTAGCAAGTAGGATGCATCAGGATGGTCTTTTTATTTCGGGTTCACCTGTCCTAGACAGACCCAACCCCTGTGTTGAGTCTCCAAGGCCAAATGTACATGATGCAAATAGACGTTCCTACTAGGGATCCGGTACATGGCTGAGTTATTCTAGGTGAAAAACCTGAGGCATATTGTTCTAAACCTGGCTCACCCAAGTGGACAGCTTGAGCCGAAATGGGGGCAACGTACCGGGAGCACGAAAGTCTGCCCGGCCTAGTTACTTGTCCCAACTTCGTCTTATTTGGTATGACTTCTAACAGAAAGGTGGGCCACGCGCACGTGTACACCATAAATTCAGAAGACTCAGAAAGAAGAAGGGTTTCGTAGCAGTTTTATATACACAATTCAGATAATATTAAAGCGGTAAAAGCATCATTTAGCACATTAAGCATATATCATGTAAAAATCAGATAATAAATAAAGCCAACTATAACAGTTATTTTAAGCTCGAATTATTAAACCCTGAACCAATGGTTCTGGGTTACAGTTTTCACAGACTTTTATCCCCACCAGAGTCGCCAGAGCTGTCGCACCTCCTTTTCCGCGCCCGCGGGGGTAGTAGGGAGTTTTCTCCAATTAAAGGACAGTCGAAACGAGATTTGCTTGTTTGTTTTAGAGTCGCCACCTGGGAATTTTAAGGCGTCCCAAGTCACCGGTTTTAATCCCTGAATCGAGGAGAATATGACTCTGTTTGTTATTCTGCGAACCAGAAATCCTGAGTAAGGAATTCTGTTAATTCGGGAGAAGGTGTTAGGCATTCCCGAATTCCGTGGTTCTAGCACGGTCGCTTAACCATTTTTATATTTGGCTTAATTATCTTGATTTACTAAATACCTTTTTTCTTGTTGCCCGATTTTATTACCGCTTTTGTTTAGATTGTTTACAATTATATAAACGAATCACGCGTACGTATATTCGTATTATATACCTTTTATAATTGTAGAGAATCGTGCCACGCATACGTGTACACAAAAAGGTTGATAATATATTTTTTATATTTTTATTATAAAAATCATATGTTTGAAATCGTGCTTAGAATAAAATTAAGAACGTTTGTCGCTCTTGTATTGATTAAATAGTGAACCGCACATCTCGGGTTTTTATGAAATTAATTTGATATTCTCCAAAAAATCCCTTTTTATTAAATGTTCGCTCGAAGTTGCGCGAACGTATAATCCAAATTGCTTTTAGAAATATAATCAGGTCACGCGAACGTATCCCTAATCACGCAAAATATTCTTAATGGTAGTATAGATTTTCCACAAATTGTTTATTACATCCATACATTTTTATGTGAAAATCATGAGAAATCCCTATTTGAGATGCCCTTAAATTCTTTGAAAAGAATTCACAATTTATTGAGTGTTGACCGCTAATTATATTTTTCGCGTGTGAATTATATTCCTCCGAGCCATTCAAATTTTAAGAGTAAAAAATAAACAATGTGTGATTAATACTATCATTTTTCTCGTAAATACAATATGTGTATACCTAAAAAGTGAATTACGTATGAAACTAAAAAAAAAATTGATTTATGAAAGGAAGAGATGTTTTCGAAGAATTTTCATTATTTTATTTGTAGCGAAGGCTATTTTACCTTCTTAAAATTGTTACAGTTTATAAGCCTAATCTCCTTCTACATCACTTGTTCTTAATCCAATATGCATGATTATTTTGGTTAATTCTGCTTATGATTGAGTTTGGGATATATATATATATAATCAAACCAATTTATATATATATATATATATAGAATCAAACCAATTTGATTCTCAATCTATGTGAACTATTGCTAAACACTAACTTTCGCATTGTATAAATTCCTAGGCCATTTGTTATTAAGAAAGAGAACAAATCTACCTGTTGACTTAATAAGATGATATTACATATAACATTATTCACCATAAGATGATATTACATATAACATTATTCACCATATTTCAACATTATGAACATAACGGCGGATTGTACTAATGCATCTTTCAACTATTGATTATAAACATAACCATTATTATGCCATATATGAACAAAATAAAACTAACATCATTTGATCTACAACTAAATCGGATGGTTGACAAAATAGACTAGCGATATAGTTTTTGCCATTTCCATACTATTCTTTACTTAACTAACAATGCCACAAGACTTAGTTAATGGCCAACTTTATGCCATATTTCCTATTTTTGATAATTCAATCACAACTATACATAATGAAATTCTGAAATATATGACACTATTACAACACTTATACGAACTTCAAATGGGAATGATTAACTATAGTCATTATGTCAAGCATACTACCATGTTAAATAACTAAACCAAAACTGAAATTTAAACTAATAGATTTAAACGAGTAAAAGGCATAATTATAATCTCAAACTTCATTTTTCTTCCAATGTTCTTTTCACAACATGAGTCTTAAAAATATGTACCTGGAAATGAGGGAAGAAGGGGTAAATTTCAGCAGTAGCAGCAGTAACAAAATCAGCAGAAAGCGCCAAATAACTCAGCAGATTTGAGCAACAAATGGGAACCGTGAAACCCAGATACACAATAGCAGTATTTTTAAGAAATTTCAGATTTTTAACTGAACAATAGGATCAAATAAATCCGGACAGATTCAATGAAAAACAATATTTCTGATTTTACGACTTAGGACAAGGCAGACTGACAAAGCTTTCAATTTCAAAACACAGAATCAGCTTCAATACTAGTTTCCGATGTGGAATTCTGTTTTACTGTTTCTGTTTTCCTTTCTTTCTATCTTCCTCTTATTTCAGATTTCTTTCTATATGGTTGTTTTCTCTCTCTCCTCTCTCTTTTCTTCAGATTTTTTGTTCTCTGTATTTTTTTCTTTTTGTATTCTCTTTCTTTCTGGTTCTCCTCCTTCGTTTTTTCTCTCCCTTTTTTAAAAATCAGTCCCAACCCCTCTATCTTATACAGGTCTGCCCCCTTTCTAGCAGCCCACTGTCCGGACCCCTTTTTGTTATCTAAGGCAGATTTTCCCTTAAAATCTGCCACTGAACTGCTTTTTCTTATTCAAACAGCACTAAGGATACCTTTCCCTTATTTTCAGCCCCTCCACTTCCTTTGGTTTCCTATTATCCTATTAGATTATAGCCATTAACAATCCACCAACAGCACACTAACATTATCATATTACTTTTGACTGTTTCATTCCCAAAATACCCCTGAAATCCTAATGTTATTACTGCCCTTAATACAAAAAATCAGAATCTATTACAAAACAGATTTAAAAATCTGTTCAAACTTAATTATCAACCTGATTTAAACAGCTATAACCAATTCTCTTAAGTTCTGGACTGAATCTTATCTGAGAATGCAATTTTCTAACACAATTGTATCTAATCAACATTTGTGAAATTGAATTTAAACCTAACATCACAATAACATCACACAGAATTCAACAGAACAATTAAAACAGAACTTCAACAATGAATTAAGATCAAACAAACACAGGAGCATTGTCAACATACTGACAATGCCCTGAAACTTAATGCTCAGAAATCAACATACACACAGCATCTTATTGAATTACAAACAAAGATGATTTAATTAACGAGTATTAGTCAACTGACTATCTATAACTTTTGCCAACAATCAATTTATAAACAGATAAACAGATCATTTCAATCAGCATTTTCAGAAACAGGATTTTATAATATAACTAATCGACGAACTTAATCGAGTCGATTACACACATTGTAAACAAACAAAACCAACAGAAACAATTCACTTATTTGATCAAATAGACGGGTATGAGATAGAATCACAGAATTAAATAAACAAAAATATGAAAAATTACACAGGCTTTTGAAACAGGCAACAATATACACATAAAATACAGAAAGAAATAAGAAAATACCTCTGAATCTTCAAATGAATACGGACCCAAGCTTAACTTTGAATTCAGACCTTTTTGAGGCTAAACAGACTTTATTCGAAGTATTCTCAATTGAGAATACCTCGATTAAAGTCTCTTAGACCTCAATCCCTCATTTAATTCGGGCAGATTCCATGTTTTGAAATTTTTAGGGTTTCTGATTCTTGGATCTTAAATTCGAACACTTCTGGGCAGATTCGAAGGGAACCAAAGATGACTCGAGGGTGAGGGAGGCCTAAGGGTCATTTGGTGTTAGCTTGGAACAAATCTGGGTAGGGTTCATGTTTGGCTCGAACCTTCAAAAGAAGATTCGAAGAGTTCTGAGGTGATTCGAGCCAAACAAACACCAGATCCATAACGAGGCAGGTTAGGAGGTGCTATGGTGTTAATTAGGAAGTCATCGGAGAAGGTTGGGTTTTTAGACCAACCTTCAATCGAAGATTCGAGACTATGTGGTCTGATTCGAGGGAAACTAATACCATATCCGTAAAGAGGGGGTTGTGAGGAGTCGAGGGTGTTAAGGAGGTGACCGGCGACGTTGTTGCAGCCGGGTTTCAGGCAATGGGGAATGAGGGCGGCTAGGGTTAGGGGTGTGCTTCAGAGATGACGATGAATAGGAGAGGAGGGGGGGTGTTTAGTTAGGGGGCCGGGGTAGGGATTTGGATTTATATAGGATTGGGGTGGATGGATCAGGGCCGTCGGATTAGCCGAGATCAAAGGCCTGGATTAATTCACTTAACCAAACGACATCGTTTGGTTTAAGTTGAAGGAAAGAGTTGGATCGGGGCAATGGATCGGGTAGGGGGTTACGGGTAAGGGTATGGGATCTTAGCCGTTGGATGGATTTGATCCAACGGCCCTTGATGAAATACGACCAAACGTCGTCATTTGGTATTGGTCTTGAATTGGACCGGACCTGGGGTTGTTTGGACTGGGCTGTGGGGAAGTGATTTGTTTGGGCCTGCCTTTTCAATTAAATGGTCCAGTCCGTTTTGCCTATTATTCCCCACTCTTTTCATTTTCTAATTAAATTCCTAATTATTAAATTCCTAAAAATTATAAAAACAAAAATTACCCTTACAAAAATATTAATTACCCTTTAACAACTATTAACACATAGACAAAACATTAATCACATAGTGAAACATTAAAACTAGAACAAATGCATATTTTTGTGATTTTATTTTTAATCAATTATTAAATGCATAATTAAAACCTAGATATGCATGAAACATGTATTTTTATTTTAGTTTCGTTTAATTATAACAAAGCAAACATTTACGGACAAAACACAAACAATTAATAAACATCACATAAATTCTAAAAATTGCATACTAAGAGAATTTTGTTTTATTTTTTGATTTATTTTAGAGTATTTTTCGTGAGGCAAAAATCACGTGCTCACAACCCAAAACCAACCCGGCCGCGATGGAGCCTATCATGAAACTAGGTCAGCCGACACAATCCTAAAACAAATCGATATTTCATACTAAGGATGTTTTAAACTATTAATTAATAAAATTCACAGTATAAGTCCAAATAACAAGTGCGAAAAGAACAAAGGCCCGACATCGGGGTATCACAAGTCACGAGCATCTACTATGGACTGTCTGAATACAACTAAGACTATCACAATCTGGAAAATACTAATATAGTCTAAGGAAGATAAGAGGGAGAAGAGCAAGGCTGCGAATGCCATGCAGCTACCTTGCCGACTCTGAATATCCCAATGGATGAAAGATCAGCACTCGCTATCACGTCCAACAACTTCTGATCTGCACACAAGGTGCATGGAGTAATGTGAGTACGCCAACTCAGTAAGTAATAAAAGTAAATAAAGACTGAGCAGTAGTGACGAGCAATAAAACACATATATAGTTCACATCATGAAACCTCAGTAGAATACATCAGGCTTTTAAAATCAGGGGTTTTGAATCAACTCAGCTCAATTAAATCTAGTTTCAGTAAAACCATTTAAAACATCTTTCACATAATGCCCACATCATAAATCTCAGTAGTACAACATGCTTTCAAATCAGTATATGAGTCAAATCATCTCGTTTAAAATTAAATTTTAGTAAAAACCATTTGAAGACTTTTTCGACGGTTTCGACAGAGGTTCAATGCAATTGTAGAGTAAAAGTGATGAAAGCATAATCAGACTCACTCGTATACAACCCCTTGGACAGCATAAATAATAAACAGCCCCTCGGGCAACAAAACTTGTATACAGCCCCTCAAGCAAATATGAATCATAAATAGCCCATCGGGCAAACCTCATAGTCATTCATACACAACCTTTCGGACATACCTCACAATCGCTCGTAAGCAGCCCCTCGGGCACAACATGAATCAAGAACAGCCCCTCAGGCAAAACATCATATCACTCACTCAGTGTACCCGCGCTCACTGGCGGTGTACAGACGTCGTAGAGGCTCCTACAGCCCACGCTCTATAACAAGCCACCTCGTGACGTAATCAATCAGGCCTTTGGCCTCATATAACAAGCTATCTCGTGGCATAAATCAATCAGTCCCTCGACCTCACAAAATCATGAATCAGTAACAACATATTATGGCGTGCAGTCCGATCCCATAAATATCCTCATAACACAGGCCCTCGGCTTCACTCAGTCAGAAACCTCTCAAGCCACTCGGGCTATTAGTAAAACAGGGTGCTCAGCCCAAAATATCATTTTATGCATCAAAAGGAGTAATAAATACTGAGTTATGAAATCAATAAAACATAACATGACTGAGTACAGATCTTAAGTCAAAACAGTGAGGAAATAATAAGAAAAAGCCCCTAAGGGTCCAAACAGCTTGGCATGAGGCCCAAATATGGCATTCAGGACAAATTATAGAAATTCTTTTTAAAACACAAAAGTATCATATAGTTTCAGTCAAATACGCAACTATTTAGTTGCTACGAGACGGACCAAGTCACAATCCCCAACGGTGCACGTCCACACGCTAGTCACCTAGCATGTGTGTCACCTCAAAATAGTAAAACAATGTAAAATCCGAGGTTTTATACCCTCAGGACAAGATTTACAATCAGTACTTACCTTGAACCAGTCAAAACTCTAACCTGCGATGCCTTTGCCCCTCGACTCGGTCTTCAAATGTTCCGAATCTAACCAAAATCAGTATATTATCATCAATATACGCTAAAGGAATGAATTTCATATGAAAATTACCAAATTAGGCCAAAAATCCCGAATTTGGCTCAAATCCAGCCCCCGGGCCCATATCTCGGAATCCGACAAAAATCACAAACTAGAAAGCCGTTTAACTCATGAGTCTCTATATACCAAATTCAACAAAATCCGACATCAAATGGTCTCTCAAATCCTCAAAATCCACTCTCAAATTTTCAAGCCCTAAATTCCCAAATTTCTAGATCAATTTCTCAATTAAATGATGAATAAAACCATAGATTCATGAAATTTAAACCATTATAGGTTAGAATCACTTATCCCAAGTTGCTTCTTCAAATCCATCGAAAAATCGCCTCTCTCCCGAGTTCCTCAAATCCCAAATCAAAAATGGAGAACAAAACCTTGAGCTGGGGTTTTCCGCCCAGCAAAAACTGCACCTGCGGTGCCGCTTCTGTGCCTAAAAGTTCGCACCTGCGGAAGTCACTTAACTTTCTAAAAACCGCACCTGTGCCCCAGGCATCGCACCTGCGGGCCCGCAGATGCGACAAAACACTTGCTTCTATGACTCCTCTCCTGTATCTCTATTTCTGCATTTGCGGCTTACCCCACCGCGCATGCGTCCTCGCACCTACGGTCCCCACTCCGCAGGTGCGGTTATCACAGAACACAACAACTTCAGCTGCATTTTCCAAGTTTCCAATCCTCCACTAACCACCCGAAATCATCCCGAGGCCCTCGGGACCTCAACCAAAAATACCAACAACTCACATATCAATATACGAACTTAGTCGAACTTTCAGAACACTCAAAACAACATCAAAACACCCTCGAATTCAAGCCTAAGAACTTCTAAACTTCCAAATTCCGCAAACGACACCGAAACCTATCAAACTTCGTCCAAATGATCTCAAATTTTGCACACACATCACAAATGACACTACGAACCTATTCCAACTTCCGAAATTCCATTCCGACCCTGATATCAAAATTTCCACTACTCGATCGAAAATCGCCAAATGTTTAATTTCACCAATTGAAGTCTAATTCCACCACGGACCTCCAAATCATATTCCTAACACGCTCCCAAGTCCAAAATCAGCTAACAGAGCTAACCAAATCATAAAAATCTAAATCCGAGATCAAACACTAATAAGTCAAAACTTGGTCAAACCTTTCAAATTTAAAGCTTCAAGATGAGAATTGTTCTTCCAAATCTATTCAGATTATCTTGAAAACCAAAACCGACGATTTACATAAGTCATAATACATCATATGGGGCTAGTCATGCCTGAGATCTGGCGAGTGAAGTGCAACTGCTCAAAATGACCGATCGGGTCGTTACATCCTCCCCCACTTAAACATGCGTTCATCCTCAAACGTGCCCAGAGTTGTTCCAAAAGCCAACAAATCGATGTATAACCTTACCATGCACATACCCGGGGGTGATCCCATGTCACCTTATCCCATATAGGTCTCATAGCACAACATAATTGAAATTTCGCAATCCAACTTAGCTCATAAATCTTGGAGCCCAATTTCCACTTCGAAAATTATCTATAAGATCAGAATCTCACATCTATACGTTGTATAAGTCCGAACAAGCTGTATCAAACCATATTCTTAACCCAAGATAAAAATCACATGATATACCACATTACTCAAACACTCATAGCGATAACTTCTAATCACAGCAGCTGCTCAAACAACCCAATTCTGATAATAAACCTCTTATCAAACTAAAGCCTCATTACAACACTTTTGTATACTACCAATGATGAATGAAACACGCAGAAAGTCATTACCATTCCTCAGATCAACCATTCGTGAAGCTCCCTCTCCTTTGGCAAGGACCACAGTAAATTTCTAAGCCGAATCCCGGTATTATCCTTCCAACATGCTGAACTCGAATCTGATAGTATTCATTTTAGATCCCAATGACCTCATCTCATCCAACATAACTATTTTAGTGACATGACATATCGATACAATCTAAAGCCACAACCCGTACGACCCGTGCACCAATAAGCAACAGTTCAAATGTACTCAAATCATGGAAAAATGACTCAAATGAGAGAGTTGTACCACAAGCTCACCAGTGCCCCCACAACACAATGTTGAGAACCCATCACACATCGTAGAACCAGAACACACGAATCTAACCCAAAGGATCATACCTCCACATAACTTCGCTGCAATGCATGACCCTATCCAACACTAGTCTACATGAGACACCTCAAGTCACCATGCTCAAAATCATCAACCACGCGCAATTTGATGTCTAGCACCAAAAATGAATCACCATAACCACGGAGAAGCAAATGACGCAATGCCATACCAGCCCGAAAGAACATATCCAATGCGCAACCGATCATGCAATACCTAGATACCCATCTCACTCAAATTCCAATATAAAGCCCAAGTAGAACCATATCATTTGTGCATAAAATCAACGAATCACAATCCCATGTAGCATACAAGAGTAACTCACAAACAAATCTCGAAACATGAATAAGCTCATCAAAAACCGAATGGCACCTCCCTCAACAATAGCAATTCGGAGTTAACATATCCGACTCGATGCAAAACACACACCCATATTGGGCGTACCAATGGAACCCAAATCAACTCTGGTCAACCACAATAGATAAATAACTCTTCGAAAGTTCACAATGACTGAATCATGGCACGTAAAACATCCGACTAGCTTTGCCCACATCTTTGCGGTCCACGTCCACAAACTAATCTATTTATGAGAATTCCAGTCTCCAAATCCAATAAGCACATGAATCACCATATCCTATCCCAACTCCACCGCTCGAATATCTAACTCACCTTTAATACTCAATCATCCCACGAGGAATACTTCTATAGTTCCTCTGTGCCACCAAGCAAACTTGAATATCAACAGTCGATCAAACAAGAGATTGCCACAATACCAATGAAGTATCCTTAACTCAAACACATTGTCCTTTCTGAAACGTGTACCCTAATCAAGCCACACCAATTAGTAATATCATTTACCTAATCATCTGAAACTGTCCATGTTGCATAAGAACTTATGACCTTCCTTCCAGAACTGAACCATGACCTTACACACGCAAATCTCAATCCTGCACAACATACCACATATACCATGCCATCCTATGAAAATTATGAGAACTTCATAATCCACTCCAAGTCACCAGCAACTACGTACTCAACTAGCCAAGAACTTTTCCATTTGACCCCATCTAGGAGAAAAATCACTACACATCACATGCTCCTCACGCAGTAGAAAATATACATCTCATTACCTCATAAGCACCCGAAGCACTAATCATATTCCTTACTATGTCGATCCCACCTACTACCAAGTTGTCCTATTTATCCGAGTTCCTTCTGAATTACCTTCAACTTGATACTCCTCCTCGCCATAGCACCACAATCCTTAACCCAAACTTACTACGCGAGACCCAAGCATAGAACCACGCCGTCGAAGGCTCATAAGCCGCTTGAATACTCTCTCAAATATCTCCAAAAGCACCATATTCAAAATACTTACCCTAAAGAGACATTCATGTGAATCTAAAGCCATTCCCTTCACCTACCTAACACAGATATGTAGAATCCATAGTGATATAGAAATGCCACAAGTCTTGACACCCTCTAATGTAAACCTTAATTTCTATCCAAATACACATTCCGAAGATCCCCCAATTGTTACATATACATCTTGAATCCATTAGAACCATTCTAAGAATTCATCCACTCTGCTTAAACCTTAATTAGACTGATCAAACGGACCGAACGACCTGTGCTCCATTAGCACTCCAACACCCCAGGAAGTTATCCTACCTTAATGTAACCAAATAAACTCCTTCTCCATGCACATTACATCCTTCACCAATAACAACTCAAGTCATTCCATGATTCTTATACACCCATAATCCATAACACAACCCCTATATAAAATTTTCTTTACTCAAGTCATCCTCGATCTCAACCTCTGAAAGCCATAACTGATCTGCCGGTATACCTAAAACTAAAACTAATATGACACTTAGCTGCGCAACCAACCAATCAATAACAGACCTCCCACTTGGCTCCAAGCCATAGGTTAGAACACACAGAAACTCACAATGCCCATACTTTATTACTACCATAATACCATAATGAAATTAAACCAAATCCTACATAAGCTCGTGCAACTTAAACTATCCAATACTTCAAATCATCTACAAATCTCACATTCATCCTCGTAACAGACAAGCCCACTCTTATAAGCGACCTAAGCTCAAATTGCAACAACACACATATATTTCACTAGTAAAAGAGAACTTCCAACTAACAACAAAGGGATCAC
Organism: Nicotiana sylvestris; assembly: GCF_000393655.2. Lineage (NCBI taxonomy): Eukaryota > Viridiplantae > Streptophyta > Magnoliopsida > Solanales > Solanaceae > Nicotiana > Nicotiana sylvestris. The sequence goes on along the minus strand of NC_091059.1, from coordinate 148,781,059 downwards.
ACGCCCTCAGGACACCCCGCAAGAGATAACCCACCTGCTGCACCTCAAACTAACATCTCTTCATGCCCTTCCACTGTCATAAACATCACGCCGTCACTTACTCTTCCTGAGTCTGAACTCATATCACGACATGAAATCCACTTCACTCCCCAACTAAAAAACATGGAGAGATTCTTCAACACACCCATAACCTGGGGCTATACATCAAATCAAGATGGAAATCAAGCACCAAATAGTTATTTCTACCCTCAAGCAAATCCTTCTCGTTACATTCAAATCATATAAACACATCTCGCAGTCACATAATACTCATCATGTAGCCATCCAGCCATCACTTCCACTAATAGGGGCACTTCCAAAAATATAAATCCAAAAGCATGTGCTCATACAATCAACACCTCAATGTTCAAGCTACAGGCAAAGCCCAACCTCAAGTCCTCCAGACTGGCCCAACATCAATGCACAAAAATTACATCTCGCCCCTCATTCGGGAAATCACAAGCCGTTGATACATAGTTAATATCGAGCGCTCATGCGCGCCTACGAACGCATGGAAGGAATTCAAATAGTTACATTTCAAGCTAAATCAATGTTGCACGATAAGAATTTAAGAATGTGGGATTTCCTAAAGGTTCTACAGCTGCTCAAAGATAAGTACAGACATCTTTGTATCGATCCGTGAGACTCTACTAAACCTGCTCATGACTCGTGATACCTATGTAACCTAGGCTCTAATACCAACTTGTAACGACCCTAAAACCAACCTGGTCATGATGACGCCTATCATGAAACTAGGGTTGCCGACACAATCCCAAAACAAATCGATATTTCATATTAAGGATGTCTTAAAACTATTAATTAATAAAATTCATAGTATAAGTCCAAATAACAAGTGCAGAAAGAACAAAGGCTTGACATCGGGGTGTCACAAGTTACGCGCATCTACTAAGGACTACCTAAATAAACTAAAACTATCACAGTCTGGAAAATACTAATATAGTCTAAGGAAGATAAGAGGGAGAAGAGAAAGGTTGCGAACGCCATGCAGCTACCTTGCTGACTCCGAATATCCCAATGGATGAAAGATCAGCGCTCGCTATCACGTCCAGCAGCTTCTAGATCTGCACACAAGGTGCAGAGAGTAATGTGAGTACGCCAACTCGGTAAGTAACAAAAATAAATAAAAACTGAGCAGTAGTGACGAGTAATAAAACACATGTACAGTTCATATCATGAAACCTCAGTAGAATATAACAAGCTTTTAAAATCAGGGGTTTTGAATCAACTCAGCTCATTTAAATCCAGTTTTAGTAAAACTAATTAAAACATCTTTCACATAAAGCCTACATCATAAATCTCAGTAGTACAACATGCTTTCAAATCAGTATATGAGTCAAATCATCTCGTTTAAAATTCAGTTTTGGTAAAAACCATTTGAAGATATTTTCGACGGTTTCGACAGAGGTTCAATGCAATTTTAGAGTAAAAGTGATGAAAGCATAATCAGCCCCTCGGGAAAAACTCACTCGTATACAGCCCCTCGGGCAACATAAATAATAAACAGCCCCTCGGGCAACATCACTCATATACAACCCATCGGGAAAATATGAATCATAAACAGCCCCTCGGGCAAACCTCACAGTCACTCATACACAGCCCCTCGAGCATACCTCACAATCGCTCGTAAGCAGCCCCTCGGGCACAACATGAATCAAGAACAACCCCTCGGCAAAACATCATATTACTCACTCAGGGTACCCGTGCTCACTGGGGGTAGACTCCAGAGGGGCTCCTACATCCCAAGCGCTATAACAAGCCACTTCGTGGCGTAATCAATCAGACCCTCGGCCTCACATAACAAGCCATCTCAAGGCATAAAATCAATCAGGCCCTCGGCCTCACAAAATCATTAATCAGTAACAACATACTGCAGCGTCCAGCCCGATCCCATAAATATCCTCACAATACAGGCCCTCGGCCTCACTCAGTCAGAAACCTCTCAAGCCACTCGAGCTATTAGTGAAACAGGGTGCTCGATCCAAAATATTATTTTGTGCATCAAAAGGAGTAATAAATCAAAAGAAGTAATAAATAATGAGTTATGAAATCAATAAAACATAACATGACTGAGTATAGATCTTAAGTCAAAGTAGTGAGGAAATAATAAGGAAAAGCTCCTAAGGGTCCAAGCAGCTTGGCACGAGGCCCAAATATGGCATTGTGAGCACGTGATTTTTACCCTATATGAATTACTCTTATAAAATTCAAGAAAATAAAATTTTTCCATTATTTGTAATTTTATAGGATTTTTGTGAGAATTCATGTTAATTGTTTGCATTTCTATGCATGTTTATTTCTGTTTAAAATCATGAAAATGGCAAAAATATCATGCATTGCATTTAGGATTTATTTTTATATTTTTAAGGTTAATTAGTAAATTAGTTGTTTTATTAAAAAATAAAAATCACAAAAATTGGTTTACTTTTGCATTTTTAGCCTTTTATTTTTAAATGAGTAATTTCCTCTTTTAATTTAGGAGTAATTAATTCTTGTAAATATTATAGTAGATAATTAGTTTAATTTTACAGCTTAGATTAATTTTGGAGATTAATTTAAGTTTTATTTAATTAAAAGAAAAGAAGAAGAAAAAGAAAAGCAAAGAAAAAAGAAGGAATTGGAAAAGGGCCAATTTGGTTTTGGGATTTGGCCAAAGTGTAGAATCAGCCCAAAGTTTTCGCCTAGTCCACCCCATGCCCGGTCCAAACCTTTCAGGCTTTGAGACAACTAAAACGACGTAGTACTGAGTCAAAACTACGTCGTTTTAGGTTAAAACCATTCCAAGAAATCCTGGCCCTTCATCTTCTATCATCTAACGGCCATAAGGGCTTCGTCCCATTTAATTAAAAGTGTCTGAATGTCATCAAAATAACCTAGGATCCCTGTTTCATCTTCTCTTTCACCCTTATCTCTCAACACCGTCCACCGCCCACCGAAAATCGCCAGCGGCGGCGGTTGATTTCCAAACCCCCTCAAATCTTGACCATATAACCACCGTTGCACCTCCTTTCCAAATCCACCCTTGTTTTCCCTCCCAAACCACTCATTCTCTCCAAACCAGAGATCAAGTTAGCACTGAAATCCCCTTCGTCCCTTTTCTTCTAATTTCCACCCAATCTAGCTTCTTCTTGGTGTTAAACATATGTGAATCGACCAGCTTCGAATAAAAAAGCTAATTGGCTGAGGGTTCATTTTATGCATGGTGGCCGAGTTTGGTCAACAATCTCCGATAGGCCATTATTTCTATTTTATCTTCGTTCTTGACTCGTGATGGGGACTGTGACAAAGAGCACAAGACATTGAAGAAATTCCGGCTAGTGCTCAATGTTATAGTTCACACCATGGGGTTGAGGTTCGTCACGCCGGATGTCATCACCTGTGAGCCATCGATCTAGTCGGTATCCTTCTATTCCTCTTCTTCTCAGTTGAGTTTAGAAATCATAGGTTTTTCAGTCATTTAATTCGGTAATAATAATAGGTTAAGAAGTTAAACTCTTTGTTAGCACTTGTTAATTTTCCTTTTACTTCTTCTCTTTTACTCTGCTTCGTTAGAAGATCTCATATCAGTAAGATTCAGAATTGGGTTAGTTTGGACTTTCTTGTGAATTCATTTGCTTAGACTTGGATTTGGGTTTGCTAGTGCAAGAAACCCAAAGAGCTTGTTGAAGTTCGCTAATGCAGAAGCTCAAGGGCATCTGGGGCAGTCTGTTTCAAACGTGTGGTTTGTTTAAAGTAATTACTTGACCTTTGAGGGATAGATTAGGAAAATTGGATAGGAAAAATCTTGGCTAACTAACTAGGAAATTTTCAGGAAGGTGGGGATTGGGTAGTTCAGCAAATAGGTTTAAAATTCAGTGTTTAAATTGAACAAAAGGGGAATTGATGAGGGTTAATTTTGAATGAATAGAATCAGGTGCTGCTGCCCTAAGACCTTACTATATAAGGCCTGTTTCATTCATTTTCTGGCAGGGATTAGAATACAAAAAAGAGCAAACAACTGAAATTATACACACGCTGATATAGGTCCCAAAATTAGAAAGAACACACACAAAAAAGTCTCCAATACTGTTCCATTGCAGCTGATTTTCATCTTTTGGGTTTTTAAAAAGAAACTTGAACATATTGCTGTTTTGCTAGGTTTGAAGCAGGGATTAAATTAATAGTGTTGTTGCTGTTTACTGTGGTCTGAAGCTCTGTTGATCTCTTTTGTTACCTTGCTGAAGTTTTTTTGTCATTTTTGGCTGTATCCAGGTACGGTTCTTACTCTTGAAATGGCAAATTTGAAGCACTACATGGATTAAAGTGGAGATGGGCTATTCTGCCTGTCATTCTTTTGATTATCTTCTTCATTTGATATGTTTTACTCATTTATGTTAGTTGTTACTTCTTAGTTATGGCTGAGTGTCAGTATTTGTGCTTTTCTTTAGTAAACTAGGAGTTTGAATGTTCCAAGTCTCACATTTGTGTGGTATTTGGTTATAATTTTAAGAATTGTTTAACTGTGGTTGTGAGGTTGCTAAATGACTTGGACATTCGAATATTTTTAGCATGTTTTAATTGTTTGATTCTATTAACATGTATGGTTAGATGATTAGGACTAGGCAAAGGTGAATCCATGTTAATAAACCCTACATTTTTGAAACCACATGACTTTGCTCTAAGCTAGAGTTTCAGTTTGTTTCAAGTGTTGTAACACATTTAATTCCTTAAATAGAGAGTTTCATTGCATAAAAGTAGTGTCATGGTAAACAAATTTGGATTGTGATTTTAGTGCTATGATGCAGTTTGATATAATCATGTGTTGGTAATTAGCTCGGTTTGTAATCAGTTCCTTTATCCCTTTGGTGTATGAATTAATCATGTGTTGGAATTGGATTGTTCAGTAATTGTTGGGTTTAAGGATGACCCAATTTTGTGGCCTGAATCGAGGGCTGATGGAAGGTGTTGGGCTCATTTTGGGCCCAGCTAAATTGCAGAAAGGCTGCCTGCCCATTCCAAGGCGTGGGCTCAATCTCGAAATCCATCCCCCTTGTGTTTCCTTTTGCTTAAACCTCAGTTGGTTCCAGTTGGATTTTTTTGTGTTTAAGGTAATTGGGCCTACCGCTGGCCCAAACCCTTTCAAATAATCAAATACCTGGTTTCACCCAGCGTGGGTTTATTAATTACTAGATTCAAACTCCTTTAGGCCTCTTTAATTAAGTATGACTCTTTTAATTAGATGGAGGTGTGCCATATCAAACAAAACATATAATTTATGGCCCTCAAAAGACTAGATCAAAACATCGCTTAAATAAAGAGGTTTGAGGCGTGCCATAAGCAAATTAAATCATCCATGGCCCTCACAAATGTTATAATTTAGATCTTGAAAAATGAACTTCGTAGTTTTGCTTTAGGCGCATTAATTATATAATTGTCATGGCTACTATTAAAATCCGTGGGTACATTTCATGTGACCCTGTTCAAATTTTCAACAAGGTTAAATAGAACGTGTCGTGAACCATGGGTGCATTTCATGTAGCGTGGCTTGCGATATGTTTTAAATAACCTTGAATTAATTCCTTAAACAAATAAAAGCGGTTACAAAGTTAAAAATGCACATAAGTTTAAAAGTGTTTTAAAATCAGATAATTAGGCCAATCTTAATAGTCCAGCGACCGTGCTAGAACCACGGAACCCGGGAATGCCTAACACCTTCTCCCGGGTTAACAGAATTCCTTACCCGGATTTCTATGTTTCGCGGACTATAAAACAGAGTCAAACTTCCTCGATTCAATATTTTAAACGGTGACTTGGGACACCATAAATTATCCCAAGTGGCGACTCTGAATTTGAATAAATAATCTCGTTTTGATTGTCACTTAAAATGGAAAAAACTCCCTTATACCCCTTCAGGAGGTAGGAAAAAGGAGGTGTCATAGGAATTCAACCCAAATTATAGAAATTCTTTCTAAAACACAAAAGTATCATATAGTTTCAGTCAAATACGCAACTATTTAGTTGCTACGGGACGGACCAAGTCACAATACCCCACGATCCACGCCCACAAACCTGTCACCTAGCATATGTGTCACCTCAAAATAGTAAAACAATATGAAATCCAGGGTTTCATACCTTCAGGATAAGATTTACAATCATTACTTACCGAACCAGTCAAAACTCTAACCCGCGATGCCTTTGCCCCTCAGCTCGACCTTCAAATGTTCTGAATCTAACCAAAATCAGTATATTATCATCAATTTATGTTAAAGGAAAGAATTCCACATTAAAATTATCAAATTAGGCCAAAAATCCCGAATTTGGCTCAAACCCGGCCCCCGGGCCCACGTCTCGGAATCCGACAAAAATCACAAAACTAGAAATCTCTTTCACTCACATGTCTATACATACCAAATTCATCAAAATCTGACATCAAATGGTCCCTCAAATCCTCAAAATCCACTCTCAAATTTTCAAGCCCTAAATTCCCAAATTCTAGCTCAATTTCTCAATTAGATGATAAATAAAACCACAGATTCATGAAATTTAAACCATTATAGGTTAGAATCACTTACCCCAACGTTGCTTCTTCAAATCCCTCAAAAAATTGCCTCTCTCCTGAGTTCCTCAAACCTAAAATCAAAAATGGAGAACAAAACCTCGAGCTGGGGTTTTCCGCCCAGCAAAAACCGCACCTGCGGTCATAATAGCGCACCTGCGGTGCCGCTTCTGCGCCTAAAACTCCAGACCTGTGGAAGTCACTTAACTTTCCAAAAACCGCACCTACGCTCCAGGTATCGCACCTGCGGGCCCGCAGATGCGACAAAACACCTGCTTTTGCGACTCCTCTCTTGGACCTCTATTTTTGCATCTGTGGCTTACCCCACCGCACCTGCGTCCTCGCACCTGTGGTCCCCACTCCGCAAGTGCGGTTATCACAGAACACAGCAACTTCAGCTGCATTTTCCAAGTTTCCAATCCTTCGCTAACCACCCGAAATCATCCTGAGGCCCTCGGGACCTCAACAAAAAATGCTAACAAGTCACATATCAACATACGAACTTAGTTAAACCTTTGGAGGACTCAAAACAACATCAAAACACCAAAACACCCTCGGATTCAAACCTAAGAACTTCTAAACTTTCAAATTCTGCAAACGATGTCGAAACCTATCAAACCTCGTCCGAATGATCTCAAATTTTGCACATACGTCACAAATGACACTACGAACCTATTCCAACTTCCGGAATTCCATTCCGACCCCGATATCAAAATTTTCAATGCCGATTGAAAAATCGCTAAATTTTCAACTTCGCCAATTCAAGCCTAATTCTACCAAGGACCTCCAAATCATATTCCGGATGCGCTCCCAAGTCCAAAATCACCTAACGGAGCTAACCAAATCGTAAAATCCAAATATGAGAACTAAAAAGTCAAAACTTGGTCAAACCTTTCAAATATAAAGCTTCAAGCTGAGAATTGTTTTTCCAAATCTATTCCGATTATCCTAAAAACCAAAATTGATGATTTACATAAGTCATAATATATCATATGGGGCTAGTCATGCTCGAGATCTGGCGAGCGAAGTGCAACTGCTCAAAATGACCGATCGAGTCGTTACAAATTCCGATCGATTTGGTTGCTAATTTAAAAAAAATATGACAATTCCGATCGAATCGATCAGAATCATTTTTTTAAAATCCTACCCGACCCCGTCCCCAAAAACAAAATTTCTCTTTTCTTCCTCCTTCTCTCATCATCCTCCTCTCTCCCTCTCGTCCTTCTCCCCCGTTATAGGTAATGTATTTTTGCTCTCTCTCTCGTTTCCTCCTCCCTTCTCCCTCTCCTTCCTCCTCCATTTTCCCCTTAATTTATTAATTTTTATCTGTTTTGCAGCAGTGGTGTAGACATGTGATTTTTGACCCTCCCCAAGATTTTTCATATTTTAGCATGTAAATGTTTAGTTTAGGCCTAATATCGCTATTTCAATTAGTTTTGACTCTTTTACTTTATTTCGTCACAAAAATGAAAATTACAAAAATATTTTAGTTTACGTATCTTTTATAAATTTAAATAAAAAATATACAAAAATAGTACCTTATTTTTATTTTTATATAATCTTGAAAACACAAAAATAGTTTCGTGTTTTAATATAGTTTAGTTCATTAATTAAGATTAGTTTTATATTATAAATTGTATATTTAGAAGAGTTAGTTTTGGATTGGTTGATCCCATTTTAATCTTGTAGTCCATTTTTTTTAGTCTTTGGCCCAATTTTAAGGCCCAATAATACCAAACTCATACCCCCTTAACTTAAAAACACTTTCTATATAACCAAAAAGAAGCCTAATTTCTTGGAGCCTAGACCCCTAAGGATTAAATCAGTCATGACCTTCTAAAAAAAGAAAAGAATGAAGACCTAAGTTTCATCTTCTTCACAAAAACAAGGGAGGCGTTTTTCATGAAAAAGCATGGAATAGCATCTTCTTCAACAAAAAGAACACAAAAAAATCCTAGACTTCATCTCCACCCCACAAGCCACCCTATTTCCATCGGACAACCACCACTTCAACTCCCTCCTCTCCAAAAGAAAGCAATCGCGTCACACCATCTTCACCTTCTGACTGCTGCCGAACAACCACCCACCAACGTACCGCTGACCAGTCATCTTCCTCACCATAAAAACTAGCTGCACCCTCACAGTCGTCCACCACCATAGCAGCACCCCACACCAGCGACCCCTAGCCTTGTACCATCTTCTTCGGCTGAGAACCAAGAGAACATAACCTTAGAGCCGAAGACCCCTGAACCTTTTCTGTCCGTTTTCGAGTTCGTCGCCGATCGAGATTGTTCGACATCGATTCTGATTCGAGCCCTGCTGCTGATCAAGGTTAGAGTCTGAGTTTCCGCTCAGGGTCATCGAGGTCCGGACTGTTGAGCTCGTCAATCATAGCTTGGGCTTGGAGTTTTCTTTTCTATTCGTTGTTTCAAAGACACATTGCAACTATAAAGGTCCATTCTGATATCTTTATTATTTCTTATGTGGTGATAGTTTTACCATGATTATCGATATTTTCTAGTTGTGACTTGACTAAAATTAATAGTTCATCATAGTTTTTGTTGGTTTTAATCATCTGGTTTTGCATTCTCGTTGAAATATTAGACCATGGCTCATATGCTGAAATGGAATGAAACATTAGTTTTTGTTATAAAAAAAGGCATAGGGTACTGCCAATTATTTAAGTGGGTGGTGACCAATGATATTTAGATTGGAATCAGATTTTTACCATGGATGTTGCGTGAAAATTAGGCTTTAACTGCTTTTACTACTAAATTTTGTCGGTAGGAGCATGCTTAGGTCGTCAACACCCGGGTAGGCGAACCTTTAGGAGTGTTTTGAATTTATTATCGTGATTATGTACACGTTCACATGAAATGATTACGGTTTCTAAAATGAATATTCGTAGCTTGATCTAGGCGCGATTAAATAATTATCATGGCTACGGGTATGGTTCCCGTGACGTAGTTGTGATTTGTAATTACTAAAATACGGATGTACATTTTATGTGACCTGATTCTAATTTCCAACAAGGTTAAATATAACATGTCATGAACCACATGTGCATTTCATGTAGCGTGGCTTACGATGTGTTTTAAATGACCTTGAATTTTCCTAAAAGACATTAAAAGCGGCTAGAAAGTTAAAAATGCACGTAGGTTTAAAATGTGTAATTAATCAGATAATTAGGCCAATAATAATAGTTGAGCGACCGTGCTAGAACCACGGAACTTAGGAATGCCTAACACCTTCTCCTGGGTTAACAAAATTCATTACCCAGATTTCTGTGTTCGCGGACCATAAATAAGAGTCAACTTTCCTCGATTCGGGATTTAAACCGGTGACTTGGGACACCATAAATTATCCCAAGTGGCGACTCTAAATTTTGAATTAAATAATCCCGTTTCGATTGTCACTTTAATTTGAAAAACTCCCTTATACCCCCTTCGGGGGTAGTGAAAAGGAGGTGTGATAGCTCTGGCAACTCTGTTGGGGAACAAGAACCCAGAATCTCTAGTTCAGGGTTCAGAATTCGAGCTTGGAATATCTATTATAGTTGGCTTTATTTATTATCTGATTTTTACATGTTTGAGACTAATGTGCTAAATGTCACTTTTTACCACTTTGATATTGTTTGAACTGTATATAAAATGTTACGAAACCCTCCTCTCTCTGAGTCTTCTAAATCATCTGGAAAGTGTGCACTTCGTGTGACTTCTTTTCTGTTAGAGTCATATCCTAATTTTAGAACGAGGTTCGGACAAGTTGCAAAGCCGACGAAGCTTCTGTATTCCCGGTACACTGCCCCCCCCCCTCGGCTCGAGCTGTCCGCTCGGGTAAGCCAGGTCTAGAACAAATACACCTAGATTTTAAACCTAGAATAACTCAGCCTCATGCTGGATCCCTAGTAGGAACGTTTGTTTGCATCATGTGCATTTGAGTTTGGGGACTCAACACAGGGGTCGGGTCCGTCTAGGACAGGTGTACCCAAAATAACAGACCATCTTGATACATCATGTGTGCTATATGTTGCCTTTCTTCAAGGGTAAAAGGGTCATTTGGCAGACCAATGATAGTTGAGGGCAAATGAAAAAAGAAACAAAATGAGAAAGAAAAGAGGGTGAAGTGTGATAATAAAGAAAGTAGGGCCCAGTTATGTTTTTCTTTCATATTTTTGTTAAGAAAAAGACAAAAAAAAATAAGAAAATCCAAAAAGAGTTTACATGTTTCATCATTTTTCAAAAAGACAAAAAATATATTTTCTTTAAATTATGTGTTAATTTTTAACTCTCGCCCGTATCCAATCTATCCGAACTACGCATACCTGATTCTCGTCTTTCGGGGCGTGATACGTAGGCAACCTACATAGGGTCCGGTCTTCCTAGTGAATCTTAGATTCTTGGTTTTGCGGGGTCTTAACCCAATTTTTGCAATTCTAGCCACCTTTTGGCCACATAAGCCATTTTGCAAAGATAGTCTCAATCATATCTTGCATGTGTCCAGTAGGGAGTGTTATTGTTTCACATAGCGTTCTAGGTCTTTAACTTTATTTTGCCTTAATTTTCTCATACAGGTGTGGATTTACTTACCAGAGTTTGAGCATGATAGACGTCGTAGGATCATCCAGTCAGGGTCGCTCATTCAGGAGTTGCCTAAGGAGATTTTTTTATTTATTTATTATGTTTTGAGTCTGTTGTTCATTTTATGTCATCTTTTACCTTCTAGTTTTGTACAGTAATGTCAAGTCTTTTGTTATTGTACTTTCTATTTTGTATTTGAAAAAGTTGTTATAACTCAAAAATCCAAAACAAAAAAAAGAAGAGATTTTGCGTTTTATATTTTCGTTAGAATTTTTTTTAGATTATTAATTTCTAGAACTCAAAATAAAAAAGGTTGCTTTTATATTTCTTTAGTATATTAAGACTAAAAATTTTAAAAAAAAAGAAAATTTTCTTTTAGTGCCTCTTTAAAAGTTTTCTTTAAGATATTGAATTCAAAATTCAAAAAAGATTTTTTTTGAGGTTCTTCTTTGGGAAATATGTATATAAAAAATATTCTTTTTATTTTCACTGGAACTTTAGGACATTATATATAGAAGCAAAAAAACATATTTTATCTATGTTTAATCTTTAGAGTTTTTCCCTTAGGTAATCAAAAACTGAAATTCAAAAATATTTTTTTATCTTGTTCATTTCTCGTTTCGAAATCTTTCTTCAGGGATATCAAATGAAAATTCAATATATATATTTCTTTGGTTTATTTTTAGATTTCTTTCCTAAATAAAAAGAATCAAAAAATATTTTTCTCTTCTAGGATTTTTCCTTAATAATTTCCCATAGAGTATTTGCTTCAAAAAGAAAAAATATGTTCAAGTTTAGAATAGGTTATAGAACATTAAGTCTAGAAAATTCCAAAAAAAAAAGAACTTTAGTTTGTTTATCCCCATCTTCCCGAACTACGCAAAGATCTGATTCATGCGGTGTCATGATACATAGGCAACCTACATAGGGTTCGATCGAATCATTTTTTTTTGATTAAAAGAAAAAGGGAAAAAAGGAAACCAAAAAAAAAAGAAAAAGAAAAGGAAAAAAAGAGGATGAAGTTGTGGGATGTGAGAAGTGAGAGGAAAAAAAGAGTGATAATTAGAAGAAAAGAGAGGAAGGAAAATGAGCAAGCCAAGAAGTGCTAGAAGAGAAAAAAAAGAGTAGATTGAAAGGAACGAAATCGGGATGATTCCAAGTGACCTTGTGGCCCTCGAAGTCATTCTAGAACCGTTAACTATGGCTAGGTGCATTGCACATAAAGTGAGATTATCTTATGTTAAATGCCCTAACGCTAACATGATGAGTTCATCTTCATAGCAAAAAGGTGGTTGGTTTGTGGTTCTTAAAGTGGTAACTCTTCTCTACAACATAAGGTCGAAAGGCAATGGCAGACGACAACGAAATCGAGTCAGTTGATACTGGTGCCTAAAAGCAATTGGTTGAATAGGTCAATGGGTTGGTTGAAGAGGTAAGAATGTTAAGACAATACATGGCGGACATGTATCAGGCTTGGATGACTGGGAAGGCACCCCCCCTACCACCTAGTTTCTTAGATGCTACCCTTACCCAAGCTCCGGTCATAGTGTCAGTTGATCCCCCATAATCTCCAGATCCACCCGTTTATCACAGCTTTCCCAACCACTCTAGTAGCTCCATAACTCGTCATCCAATTACTTTTCCTCAAAATTGCCCTTCTGTCATATCCACTATCCCCATGATCACAATTTCTCAACAATCTTCCCTTCATATATCCAATAATGAACACCCACTCAAAGCTCATGACGCCAAATATTACCCCTCAGAGGTTGCCCACAAGGTTCCTGGCTCATGCAAGAAGAGCCTTCGGAATGAGCCTCATGTTGAAAATGAAAAGTTCACAAGAAAAGACGGGCAAGATGAGATATCCAGGAAGCTGAAAGGTATAGAACAGTCCTTAAGGAGCATGTAAGGGATGGGAAATCAGATTAACATGTTCCTTGATGTTCGTCTGCCCGCGGGGTTTAAAATGCCAAAATTTAACTTGTATGATGGGCATGGAGATCCAGTAGCCCATCTGAGGGGTTATTGTAGTGAAATGAGAAGTGTTGGTGGGAAAGATGAGTTGCTGATGGCGTATTTCAGTGAGAGCCTGACTGGGGCAGCTTTGGGATGGCATACTCGTCAAGATGTTGGTAAATGACATACATGGGATGACATGGCTCAAGATTTTGTGTGCACTTTCAGTACAATATAGACATTGTCCTAAACCGCTCCTCCCTATCTTAGATAGAAAAGAAACCCAAGGAAAGTTTTAGGGAATTTTGGTTCAGATGGAACGAACAAATTGCTCGGGACAATCCTCCCATTGATAGAAAAGAAGTTGTTGAGCCCCGCCAACGACATGATCCAGTGGGAATTCCTGCTTAATGCTTTCAGCCTCAATATCGACCACATGGATATCCCTATGCTCCAGATAATCCTCCCCAATGCTACTTCTCTCTACAAAATCCCCAAAGTCACACCATACCTTCCCAGTACTCCATCCACAATGCACCACCATATGCTCCACATCCATAGGACTCGCGGTTGCTTGCACCATTTCCGCAAATATCCTACCCGCCAATGCTACTTCTCTCTACAAAATCCCCAAAGTCACACCATACCTTCCTAGTACTCCATCCACAATGCACCACCATATGCTCCACATCCACAGGACCCGCGGTTGCTTGCACTATTTCTGCAAATATCCTACCCGCCTCCTCAGGCATATCAACCACCTACCCGCAAAAGGTTCCAACCGAGGCCAGAGTACAAAATGAAAAGGCAACAGAAAAAAGAAAAGACTTTCACTCCTACTGGAGAATCATATACCAGTTTGTTCCAAAGGTTGAGGCAATTGGACATGTTGAAGCCGATTCAGATAAAAATGTCGAACCCTCGTTCAAAGAATTTTGATTATTCTCACAGGTGCGCATATTGCTCTAATGCCCCAGGTCACAGCACGAAAAAGTGTTGGCATCTGAAAAGAGTAGTTCAAAAGCTTATTAATACATATGACATTATTGTGCAAAATCCAGATGCAGTAGACACTAGCCAAAGTCCATCGCATGTTCATAATGAGACACATATGGTGGGTATGATTTGTTTTGAAAAGGAATATGAGAATTCTTCTGAGATCCTCAGAGATCCATGTGCTGCAAACCTTTTGGCGCTATCAGAGGTTGATCTTAAGAACGAGCCGGCAAAAGGGACCCAAACACAATTTGCTAAAGTCAATGTGATGGAGACTTGCGAAGGTCCTAGTACTGTTGATGCGGAACTCAGTGGCTAAGATGTTGAGCTTGATGATTGGAAAGATGCTCCTTTCGTGGCTAGCCGGGAAGGAGTCTTGGTAGTTTATTTTGTTGTCATTTCTGTTGCTCGGGTTATCTCAAGGTTGTAACCCGGATATTGTCTTGTCACTCAAACCCTTCTATTCTTTTATTTAGCCTAGTTTGTTTAGTCGTAGTAACTCTTTTAGTGTTATCTAGGTTTGTTCCAGGTTTGTAACCCAGTTTATTTTGCTTGTTTTGTTGTTCAAACTCTTTCACCGTCTGTGTAATGCAATTTTCTATTTTCTGTTATTTCTAGCCATTTTTTTGTTTAGTTCTCTTCTCCTTTTGTAGTTCTTATCCTGCTGACTCTAGTGACATGACAGTCACACATAATTCTAGGCCTGGTCTTAAACGTTAGTCTAATCATGAAGCAATGAAACCATTTTGAAGATGATAGGGACATTTGAGGGAAGTAAGTTAAGGGATTTTGAGATCACTTAAAGCCTGAATTGTGTGAAACTGGGGTAGATAGTTTGGGAAGCTAATGGGAGGACAAGAATTTGTTACAAAAGAGTGCATCCCAATGATTTGAAGTAAGCAATTTTGAGTTCAAGTACACCTCAATTTACAAGATAAAGTCAAGGGAGTTTGCTCCAAACAGACAGAGGGTATCCATCGTGAAGAAAAAATCACCCAACAAGAGTCATGCACTTGACAAGGCACTAAAAAAATAATAAAAAAAAGTGGAAAGCATACCAGTGATATCAATGCCGAAGTCGTAGAAGAAATGTTGTGTGTGCTCTTCCTTTTTCATTTCAAGTTGCATGTATTGTACTTGGCATTTTTAGGGATTGGGAGGCCCTCTTTCAGCTACCCAAATACTTATACCATTCGATACCCCTTTTGAGCCTGTACTGTTTTTTTTTACTTTCCCTCTTTTGGAATCAAGTTAGAATCATACGAAAAAAAGGAGTCAAATTCCCTTGTTTCAGAATTGGGGCAAAGTTTTTAAAATGGATTCCAAAAGTTGTAAATAAATTAACCCTGTTATCTTAGTTGTTTTGAGCCTTTGTGATATCCTTCCTTTCTAACCCTGTCCAAAAACCACATTACAGTCCAGAAAGACCTCCCAAATAATCTTTGAGAGTACTGAGTTAGCCATGCTAGGAGAATATGATATTTTTACTATGGTTAATACCTTGTCATCTATATAATCAGAGGAAAGAAGAAGAAAAGAAAAAATGAGAGAGCCTTATCGGTGAAAACCTTCACAGGCACCATAAGGCAACGATAAGTTGAGAGAAAGAACAAAATGAGAGAGGCTTGATGGTGAAAACCCTTCGGGCACGACAAGTCGAATAAGGATTGTGAATCAGATAGGATAATCGGAGTATTGAAGCCCAGTTTCACGGCGAAGAGGTACAATAAGAATTGAACATTAGACTCGCTTGACAGATTAGGCCACTTAATCCCAAGGTACATTTCATGGTCATTAGAGTTGGTATCCGCATTTGATAAGTTTCGACTTTGTAGTTTTCTTGTTAGGAATCATCTCTTTCCATTGTCCTTTACTCTGTTTCGTTTTCTTGTTTACTTCCTCTTTCTGAGTCTGTTTGGTCAGAACAAGTGAGAAATGAATTCAAAATTTTCCACCAACTTTTCAATTGCACAAAACGGGATCTGGCTAGCACATCAAAGTGGCATAAGTCAAGAAAGAATAGCATGTGCACTGAGTTGGTAACAATCAACATGCTTTGGGATTCATGTGAAATACAAAGGTTGAGTATATATCAATTCATGAACAATGCAACAGATAGAAGGTGTTGGGTTTGAACAGATCAAAGTTATTTTCTATGATAAGGTTGAGGGAGAAAGTGGTTAACCAATAACAAGCAAGGTCTTCCAAGTGGAAATCAAAGTTATCATGGCAAGTGAAGGAGCAATAGACCTCAAGGCCAAAGCCAGTGTTTTAAGTCAGGAAAGAACGGTATGGGCACTGAGTGGGTGGAAATTAACGTGCTTCAGGATTCATATGAAACACAAAGGTTATATAGATAAATGGTATTGGGTTTGTACGGATCAGAGGTATTTTTCGTGATAAGGGTGATAGAGAAAGTGGTCAGTCAATAAACAAGCAAGGTCTTTCGAGTTGAAATCAAAGTTATCATTGGAAGTGAAGGATCAATCGCCCTCAAAGTCAAGGCCACAAACCAACCACCATGTTTAAACTCATAAGTTTTCTTTGATTGAAACAAGGGTAGGAAATTTCATTTGTTCCAGAGAAACCCTCCATGAGGAAAGTAGGTGCCAGACAGGCTCGGCAGTAAGTTTCCAGTACCCTCTTGGATAATGGGATTTAGTAAGTTTTGAGACCTACGCAAATGACAAGGTCTGACAAGAGTTCTACTTTTGGGAAGTATAATTTAGCATTTAAGTTTTTCACTTTTGAGATGAGACTTGGTTTGAAATTTTCAGGATAAGGGAATTTATCTTAGAACTTATTTTGATAACAAGAATCTGTTAACACTCACAGATGTTCCCAATATCAAACTGGGGCAAAAAAAAATTTTTGTTTTGTCTATTTTATTGTAATCAGGCACCCACCTAGAGAACAAGGAAAAATAGTTTCAAGTAACAAGAAAAAATGGTTCAAGTTCAAGGGAAAACAGTTTCAAGTAACAAGAGAAGATGTGAGCACGTGATTTTTGTTTCGCGCGACAATCGCTCCAAAAGAAATAAAAATGATAATAATTGGTCCTGTTGTACAATTTTTGGATTTTTACATGGCACTTTGTTAATTATTTACGATTTTTGCACATTTTTATTTTTATTTAAAACAAAATACAAAAAATGTATGTGTCATGCGTAATCTGAACCGTAACGCGGTTGTTAAATAGAAAATCATAAATAGGCATCTTTGTCCGTGATTTTGTTTTTTGTTCGATTTTACCTGTTTTAAAATATTTTAATGTGTGTGCAATTAATTGTATTAAGTGTTTATTTAATTTTAATTTGATTTACTTAGGTTTTGTTTTTTTTAAAAATAAAGAAAAAATAAAATAATAATAAAGACCCTTCTTTTTTCGGACTTGGGCCAATTTTAAACAAATTGGCCCAAACAAACTCAGCCCAAAACCAGGCTTGCCCGGTCCGTGTCCAGTTGACACCAAAGACGTCCAAACGACGTCGTAATGGTTGAGTCTGATCTGAGCCGTTGATCTCTGAATGATCAACGGCCAAGATCACCTCCTCATAACCCACTAATGACCCCGACCCGTTTCCACTCGGACCGACCCAAACCCTCTAAAAGATGAAACGACACCGTTTCCTTCGAGCTGAAGGATCCTGGCCCTTCATCACATCTCATCCAACGGCCAGGATCCACCTACCCACTAACTATATAAGCTTGTAACCTTACCCTGCCCCCCCCCCTCCAAACCCTAGCCTTCGTCGTCTTCACCAGAACCCCAAACCCTAGAGCCGCCCCTGTACCCTTCACCATGAAAACCGACGGCACAGACGCCGATGACCCCGCCCTTAACACCATAGAACCCCCTTGCCATCCGGAACACGGATCTGTTAACCACGTAGTTCGAATCCCTTCCCACCTTCTCGAATCTTTATTTGAAGATTCGAGTCGGAACCCGATTTACACCAACCGACCTCAACTTCACACCAGACAGTCCCCAGACCCCCTCGTGACCAAACCATGCTTGGTTTGGTCCGAATCTAACCAGGGAAACACGAATCCCAGATCTAATTTTTTTTTGAACCCTAGTTTTCCCCGTGCATGTTCCGTGTCTGTTCGAGCCAAAGAGATTAAGGTCTAATGGACCTTAATCGAAGTGTTTCTCATCTGAGAAACACTTTGATTAAAGTTCGTTCAGCCTTAAGAAAGGTTTGTTCAAATCCAAGTCAAGATTTTCTGATTTTTGGGTTTTAAGGTGAGTTTGCTTTTCTTTATCTATTTTAGTCCGTGTGATTGTTTTAAAAGCTGTTCATGATTGTTGAAATCTTTTGTTTTGAGTTTTTATTAACTATGTCCTGTCCACCTTGCCCGAACCTTTGTGTTTGATTATTTTCTTTCTTCTGCTTGTTCACTGATAATGGTATGTGTAAGCTGTGCAATCAAGTGAGTATTGAATTGGTTCATTCATTTAGCTCCTAGGGCCCTTCTGTTGTTAACATTGCAATATGAACCCCTTGTGTGATACTGTTAAATGTCTGATTTTTGGATACGATTGTATGTGTTATAACTAATATAGTCGAGTCGACATGTATCGTCAATTAGTTTCAGATGTTTTGAACAACAAACAAATCGACCTGCTTCTGTTAAGCATTTGCCTGAATCGATTAGGAACTGAGTTTAGTTACTTATAATTGCTAATTTGATTTCAGAAATCTAAGATGTAGGCTATAATGGTAATCTGAACTGGAGGGCATGTGCACTTGTGCACAACATGGGCATAAAGGCCCTTTTGGATTAAAATAGTTTGACAGCATATGTTGTCAGATTATATTCCTGCTGCCCATGTCTGCTTTTAGTTAATAAAATGGGAAAGTTAAGCCTGCCAAGGGAATGTCATGGGGTTTAATA